>NW_027203270.1:17277500-17877500 GCF_024711535.1 Dipodomys merriami | reverse complement strand
ACACTGACCAAGGACACACTTGACCTGTTCTGGGCACAGAGCATGGTGGTCTTATCTGGATAGTGAGCCAGGGCTTCTAGGATGGTCCTCACCCATGCAGAGGCTAAGCAGAGACCCTGAGCCTCCAAATGGGCTTTCTTGGCAGCCATAGTGTCTCCTCCATGACCCTAGCTGGGGTTCCAGACACCTGCTTTCTTCCTCCCTGGGCTCTCAGCAACCACCACAGGGCACAAACACAACAGACTCCACTGATGCCAAGCTTCCAACATCCAATGCTCAGGACAGTCTATGCAGACATGGCTGGAAGTGACCTCAGGAGGTCACCTCCTCTTGCCCAACTTCCACACTTTCAGAAAGAAGTAGCCTCATCTTCCTGCACCTCAGTCTCCTCCTCTGATCAATGGGGACAGAGGAAGCATCCGTCTCTGCGTGTCCTTGGGACGATTAAGTAGGGCCTAGCAGGGGTGGCACTGGCTTGCTTCACAGGACAGGCTGGCCAAGGTTGCACCCCAGGGGATCTGAAGGGGGCATGGTGAGGGCTGGGTGAGGCAGGATGATATAATGGTCCCTCCCGGCCCAGAGGAAGCAGAGAGAGGGGGAGGGCTGGAGAGCCTTCGCCTCATTCTAGTGCTCTTGACAAGTCGTCAGCCTCTGACATTTATAACTGTGCCTAATGTTCCTGCAGAACCCGAGGGAGCCTTTGCCACTCTAATCTGCCTGGCATTACCCAGGCTTGAAATGATGGCAATTATCCCCAGGGCTGGATAGATGGCTGTGAAGGGCGGGGAAAGCTTTAGGGCTTGACATGTAGGTGGCTGGGAGGTGGGATAGGACTGACTCTCTCTCTCTCTCTCTCTCTCTCTCTCTCTCTCTCTCTCTCTCTCTCTCTCTCTCTCTCTCTCTCTCTCTCTCTCTCTCTCTCTCTCTCTCTCTCTCTCTCCCTCCCCCCTCCTCTCTCCCTTCCTCCTTGATCAGTTTCTTGGCCCTTCTGGCTTTTCTCAGCCTCGCCCTCTCCTCAAATCACAGCTCTTGAATAGACTTATAATTTGCCAAATGAAGAGATTGAGGCTCCGGTTTCAGGGCATTACTCACAGTCCCCCAGAGTCAAGCCAAAATTCACCTCCAGGAGCCCTAATTCTAAAGTCTCCCACTCCTTCCTCAGAAACAATCACCCGCACTTTGCCTCACCTGCGGCCACCACCTGAGTCTCTGAGATAAGCTGAGGGAAGCAGAAAGCATGGAGGGCTACAAGCCAGATGGCTGAGCCCCAGCGTGTCCCAGTTAGTGACCTGGCCAGGTTGTTGAGCCTCAGACTCAATGGTCCCGGTTGTAAATAGATGTTCACAGCAGCCCTATTTGTAACACCCCACCACAAACAGATTAAGCATCCGCTGCTGGGTGAATGGAGAAGCAAAGTGTGGCATTTGCAGATAACAAACTACTCAGCCTTTAAAGGAGTGAAGTTCTGGCTCAGGCTACGGCAGGAACCAACCCTGAAAACATGATGCTGGATGAAAGATGCTAGCCACAAAAGGTGGTCGATCGTGCATGATTCCATTTATATGAAATGTCCAGAGATACAGAGGCTAATCCACAGATGGAGGACAGGTGAGGCCAGGAAGCTAGAGAGGAACGTTTCCTTGTAGAGGTGATAAAAATGTTAAAATTGATTGTGATGATAGTTGCATGACTCTGAATATACTAAAAGTATATTCAGTACATAATATGTCAATTATTTCTTCAAACCACTAAGGTACAGAGATTCTAGCAACATACCTGCCGCTTAACAGCAGTGAATGGAGGTGAAATGGGATAAAATGCTTCCCAGAAGATGGTTGGAAGATGGTCCATGCAGGCCTGAGTGTCCAGCATGCACAGTCCTCTTCAACAACCTCTATAGCCTTTTCCCAGGAACAGTACTAGGACCTTGTTGGCTACCCAGGCTCTTGGCCCAGCTGACTGCATCAGAATCAACTTTTCCAGGTTATCTCAGAGGAATGTTTGATGTCCCTGCAACATTTTGAAAGGCACAGAACCACAGTGATAATCCCACCATTACCCTAGGACCGGGTTCTAGAATACCAGGCCCATCAGAACTCTCAGAGAGCTTGTTAAAGCAATCAGTCAGGCCCCAACCCAGAGCTCCTTCTGCCCTGTATCTGGGCTATAGCCTGGAAATCTTCTTCCCCTACCCCGCTCTCTCTCTAATTCAGGGCTTCGTGCTCATTTGATTTACTTTCTCATAGCTGGCACTCTATTAGTTAGCCCTGCCTCTGGTTATTTTAGAAACAGAGTTTTAATGGATTTTCCTGGCCAGACTCACCTCAAACAGTAATTCTCTAGTTCTCAACTTCCTGAGTAGCCAGAATTACAGGTGTGAGCCACTGGCACCCAGCAAGGGAGTCTGCACTTCTAACACATTCTTTGATAACCCAGGAGTTCAGATTGAGAAGCTTTGACCAGGGCAGCTGCCAACGTGTGTCACTGAAGTGTCAGGTCTAATTAAGTACCTTGTTTATACCCCATAGGATGTGGGGCCCTTGGGTTTCCACAGGACCTCAAGAGCTGGCTCTCTTGGAAGAGAACATGTACAGGACATTAGCACGTCTGCACCCTAGCTGACATAGGACTGCTTGTGCAGTCCCAAAGTGGGGCCCTACTTTACACTATCTGGTCAGGCTCCTGGGGCAAAGCTTGGTATCAGCATTTGGAGAACTCACCTGGTGACTGCCAGGCACATACAGGAGACCCCATGATGCTGCTCAGAGAGAAAGCCACATCAGCTGGACCTCCTCTTCAACAGGAAAGGAAGCTGTGCCTAGGGCCAGAGCCAGTGTCACAGATGCATAGAAGATCCACACCAATAACTCCAGGGTCTCAGACCCAGTGCCACCAGATTTCACCACCTGACTTTCCAGAAGTGGAAACTCAGATCGCCCCCCCCCCCCATAGCATGCCCTACTAGGCTTCAAATATAGAAAATACTAGAGGGGTGGGCGGGCAAAGGCCCTGGAACATAGTGAAACACACAAGCAGGAAGTGGCCTCCTCCTCCAATCCATCTAGTCCACCTGTCACCAGCCTGGCTCCCCTCCTGCCCAGTGTGGGAGGAAACTCCAGCTGGAAACTGCTCTCTCAGCCAGGATCACGGGGACATTTTCCCTCTTTGAGGAACAGTTTATATTAAATGGACTAAATAGCACTCTTTAAGATGGGATTTGGTAAAGCTGTCTTGAGTCTAATGGGCATCAAGCTGGGCTGGAGATGCTGTAGCGCTAATTGCCTGTTAGTTCACTTTGAGCACACTCTGTAACCAAGGTCATTATTGCTGCAGCTGCCCAGTGGCTTCTCTGGGCCTAGTTGCTCACTGGCTTTTTTCTGCCCTTGCTTATCTATAAGGTCAAAAGCCAGGATGTCCAAGTTGCCCGACCCTCTTGAGGTCCTGTCCTGCTGGGTTTTGTTCATTTGTTTGGTTGTTGTTGTTGTTTAGTTTGGTTGTGTGTGTGTGTGTCTGTGTGTGTGTGTCTGTGTCTGTGTCCCTGTGTCTCTGTGGGTATGCCAGTTCTGGGGCTTGAATTCAGGGCCCTGGGTGCTCTCCTATAGCATTTCTGCTAAAGGTTGGCACTCTACCACTTGAGCCACAGTTCCATTTCTGGCTTTTTGCACATTATTTGAGGATGAGTCTCATGGACATTCTCGCCTTGGATGGCTTTGATCTGTGATTTTCAGATCTCAGCCTACTGTATAGCTAGCATGGCAGGTATGAGCCTCCACGCCAGGCACTTCTGTAGCAAAAGCAATTTATGAATGACCAGGTGCTCAGGGAGTAGGGAAGGGAAGCATGGGCAGGAGTAAGGAGTTGCCTGTGTAAACGAATATAAAAACAGGCTTGAGCATCACAGGACTTTGGCCCATGGAATGGAGACTCCAGGAGTTCATGCAGCTCTTTTGAGCAAATTAGGAAAGGAGGTTCTTCCTCAGGAGTGCAGCTTGTTGGGAAGAATATAGCTTGATCTCAGCGTCTCTTGCTCTTCAGACCTGGCAACTTTTTTTTGCCAGTCCTCCTGGGTCTCGAATTCAGGGCCTGAGCACCGTCCCTGAGCTTCTTTTTCTCAAGGCTAGCACTCTACCACTTGAGCCACAGCACTACTTCTGGCTTTTTTCTGTGTATGTGGTACTGAGGAATTGAACCCAGGGCTTCATGCATGCTAGGCAAGCACTCTACCATTAAGCCATATTCCTAGCCCCAGACCTGGCACAACCTGAACAACTGCAGGAGCAACACTGTGGATAGTCTTGTCTCATACTCTGAGGTCTACAACAACACAGCGCGCAGGCAAATGGGACCTTTCCCAAATCAAATGCTCCAAGATCTGCCAAGAACTCCACAGTAAGCACTGGGGATAAAGCAGCAAAAGATCTCTCATCACAGATCTGGTCCTGTCAGCAGAAACAGATTGGAACATCATTCTTTGTGGAGCAAGGTGCAAGGTACAGGCTGGAGGGAAAGCAACATGAGTCAGGCACTGAGGATCAGCAGTCATCTCTCAAGCCTGAGCCAGAAGCAGAACCAAGTACAAACAGAAGGGTCATACTGATGATCATAGAGCTGATTATGAGCTGCCATTTTGGCCTCTGCCCAGACCATCAACTCTAGCCTGAAAAAGAATCAAATGCACTATTCAAAGCAGTCTCCCCTGAAAGGGCATCACCTTCTCACCACTGTGAGCTAAAAAGTCACAAGTCAAACCTTCATGGTAAGTCAGGGATAAGCTGTAGGGAAATCTACCAGGTCCTCAGATGGGGGATTCAATGTGGACCAGGTGTCAACTCTACTCAAACTCATCTGAAGTCCCATACCAATACCAGTTAAAGGCTCAGCAGGGCTTTTCTTACAGAAATTGACAGGGGAATTATAAATTTCTATAGAAACACAAAGGCTCAAAAATAAGTGTTGAAAAAGAACAAATTTCAATGGCTTTACACAACCCAGTGTCACAGCCTACTCTAAAGCTGTCTTAAACCGCTGGTATTGACACAAAGATAGCCAAATAGACCAAGAGAACAAAATCATCCAGAAATGCATGCCTGTGTGTAGCTTACCTGATTTGTGATGAAGTACAGTGGTAAAAATGATGGCCTCATGGCCGGGCGCTAGTGGCTCACGCCTGTAATCCTAGCTACTCAGGAGGCTGAGATCTGAGGATCGCGGTTCAAAGCCAGCCCGGGCAGGAGAGACCGTGAGACTCCTATCTCCAATAAACCACCAGAAAACCAGAAGTGGTGCTGTAGCTCAAGTGGTAGAGCGCTCGCCTTGAGCTGAAGAGCTGAGGGACAGCACCCAGGCCCAGAGTTCAAGCCCCACGACCGACAAAAAAAAAAAAAAAATGATGGCCTCTTCTATTCATGTGTTAAACCAATAGGATATTGATATGGAAATATATATATATATATACATTTTTACCTCAACCTCAAGGTGTACATGAAAGATAATTTCCAAATGGACAGAAGATCTATCTTTAATCCTTAAAGCCGTAAGAGAAAAATAATAAAACCATGGGAAACATGGCTACACAGAAATTTATGTAAACAGGTTCACCACCAGCATTGCTCACAATAGCAAACAGGTGGAAACAACCCAAATGTCCATTGATGGATAAGTGGATAAGCAAAAATGCAAAATGCCACATGTCCATATGATGGAATAATATTCAGCCTTATAAAGGAACACAGTTCAGATATACCCTCACAACATGAGAGAAACAAGCCAGATGCCAAAAGTCAAATATGTGTGATTCCATCCATTTGAAATATGCAGAAAAGGGAAGTTTAGAAATGGATAGGTGAGTGGTTACTCAGAGTGGGGAAGAAATAATTAGGGATGGAGCTTGGTACTAAAGGTTTTGAGATGTCTCCTTGAGATGAAGTGGCTGTGGTGATAGTTATCCAACCCTACAACTATTCTAAATCCCACTGAGCTATACACTTTGAATGGGTAAATTGTATAATTAGAGAATTCTATCTTCATAAGCTACTGAAAAACATGGGAGCTACTCAGGAGGCTGACATCTGAGGATAGTAGTTCAAAGCCAGCCCAGGCAGGAAAGTCCATGAGACTAATCTCCAATAAACCACAAGAAAACTGGAAGTGGCACTGTGGCTCAAGTGGTAGAGCACTAGCCTTAAGCTGAAGAGATGAGGGAAAGCGCCTAGGCCCAGAGTTCAAGCCCCATAACTGACAAGAAAGAAAGAAAGAAAGAAAGAGAGAGAGAGAGAGAAATGAAAGCATGGGAAACTATCTTCTCAACCTTGAAGAAGGCAATGATTTCTTTGGTCTTTTTTCCTGTTTCTCTCTCTGTCTCTCTCTATCTCTCTGTCTTTCTCTCTCCTTCTTTCTCTCTTTCTTTTTTCTTCCTTCCTTCCTTCCTTCCTTCCTTTCTTTCTTTCTTTCTTTCTTTCTTTCTTTCTTTCTTTCTTTCTTTCTTTCTTTCTTTCTTTCTTTCTTTCTTTCTTTTTGTTGGTCATAGGGCTTGAACTCAGGGCCTAGGCACTGAGCTTTTATGCTCAAGGCTAGTACTCTACCACTTTGAGCCATAGCTGTGTTTCTGGTTTTCTAGTGGTTAATGGAGATAAGAATCTCACAGCCTTTCCTGCCTGGGTCGGCTTTGAACCACCACCCTCAGATCTCAGCCTCCTGAGTAGCTTGAATTACAGGCATGAGCCACCAGCGCCAGCCTTTCCTCATGTTTCTGAGATAAGGGCTTACTATCTCTCTAGACTGGTCCAGAACTGTCAATTATCCTGCCTGTAATTACAGGCATGCACCATGTATCTTACATTGATTGGCAATAATTTCTTAAATAGGACACTAAAAGTGCTATCCATGGAGTTGGGGTATAGTTCAATGGCAGAGTGCTTGCTTAACATGCATAAGGACTATGTTCCATCTAAAGTACTGAAAAAAGACAAGAAAGTGCTGATTAATTTGTGATAGAGACACTGTGGACATTTTTGCCTTGGCTGGCTGTGATTCTATAGTTTTCAGCTCCCTGAGTAGCTAGGATTACAGGGGTGAGCCATCTGGGACCAGCTACTTTAACCAGTTTTTTAATGCTAATACTGAACTCAGGTCCTTATGTTCTTGCTTGTTTTTTTTTTCTGCTCAAGATTGGTGCTCTACCACTTGAGCCATGCCCCCAGCCCTTGGAGGACTTTTTCATTGCTATTCATTTTATTCATTGCTATTGTTAGGGATATCAGCCTGTAGTTTTCTTTTCCTGTAGAGTCTCTGGTTGACTTTCATATCAGGGTTTGCAGATTACTCAGGCTCCAACTCAGAAAATATTTCTTCTTCTTCCATTTTTTCTTTTTTTTTTTTCTGGTCCATCGTGGGGCTTGAACTTTGGGCTTGGACACTGTTCCTATGCTCTTCAGCTCAAGGCAAGTGCTCTACCATTTGAGCCACAGCACCACTTCTGGATTTCTAGTGGTTTATTGGAGATAAGAGTCTCACAGACTTTTCCTGCCCCGGCTGGCTTTAAACCACAATCCTCAAATCTCAGCCTCCTGAGTAGCTAGGATTACAGGTGTGAGCCACTGATGCCTGGCTATTCTTCCATTTTTTTTTAATCATTTGAGCAGGATTGATTTTAGTCCTCTAAATGTTTGGCAGAATTTTCTAGTGAAGCCATCGTGTCTAGAGCTATTCATGGTCAGGATGTTTTTTGATAAGTGATTTAATCTCCTTTCTTGTTAGATGCCTATTCAGATTTTCCATTTCTGGAAATGTTGTGTATTTCGGGGAATTTGTCCATTTCATTTGAGTGTCCAATTTGTTGGGATAATTGTTTATAGCATCCTCGTATGCCCCTTTTTATTTCAGCAGAACCTGTAGCTTTCTTTTCCAACTTAATGATTTAGTCCTCTCTCTTTCTTTCAATCTAGCTACAGATGTATCCATTTTGTTGGCCACTTCAATGAATCATTGGGTTTTGTTACTTTTCTTTATTTTTTTTATTCTCTATTTTATTTATCTCTCCTCCAACCTTCCCTTTCTTCTGTTACCTTTAGTTTTCATTAACTAATAAAGTTTAGTTGTTGACTTGAGATCTTTTCTGCCTTCTAAGTATTCACACCTATAAACTTCTCTCCTCACACTTCTGCAGTATTCTCTGGATGTAGGCATGTTTGGGTGTCTGTTTTCATTGACACCTCCTTAAGTGTCATTTTAAATCTCACAGCCACTTGCCTATGGGTGTGATAGTGGGATCCTCCTCCCTCCTAGATAAGCAAGAACTTGGTCCTTCCATCACTGCATGGTAAAGCTGACCCTCTGGAGAGAGAACCCAAATCATCACCTTTGTTCATACCTCTGCCCCTGTCTGGTGATGTTCAGTAGCATCCGTCTCTAAGCTCCAAAAACCTAAGCAGCCCCAACTGGTTTAGTGTCAGTGCCCCAAGTCCACTCTTGCCTCTCCATCATCTCAGAGTCCTCTAGATGATGTCTTCAAAGATCCAATCTAAAGGCCTTTCATGGCCACAGGGAACAGGAGAGCACAGATGCTCACCAAGCCAGAGTCCCCAACCTTGAGGGAGCCACAGCATCACACAGGACAGAAGGACATCCATGGTATTCCTGTTCCATTATTTATATACTTTTTATCCCAATTCAGGTGTAGTATTTTTTTGGGGGGGGGGGGGGTCCGGTTGTGAGGCCTGAACTCTGGGCCTGGGCGCTGCCCCTCAGCTCTTCAGCTCAAGGCTAGCGCTCTACCACTTGAGCCACAGTGCCACTTCCGGCTTTTTTCTTTTTGCTTATGTGGTGCTGAGGAATCGAACCCAGGACCTCATGCATGCAAGGCAAGCGCTCTACCACTGAGCCACCTTCCCAGCCCCCTAGGTATAGTATTTTTGAGAAACCTCAGCTTGAATATTCCTCTCTCAGGGGCTTAGAAGGTGCTAAACAAGTGTGCCCAGAAGGTGTGTAATGCACAGGTAGCAGTAGGAGCAGGAGACAAGCATCAGAAGTAGGAAAGGAAGCAGGAGGACACGTGCCTCTGACCACACCATGCACACCAGCATCTCTATATCTACATGCATGGTGGGGGCCATGCTGCCCATCTGCAGGATTCTTGCCCTTCGCTGAGCCTTAGCAAGCAACTTTGCCCACCAAACAGGCAGTTTGAGGGGGACTGGGGATAGAGTTCAGCAATACATTGTGAGCTTAACATGCATGAAGCCTTGGTTTCAAACCCCAGCAGCAAATCCAGAACCAAAATGAACAAAGAAAAGAGCAGGGATATGGACCTACAGATCAGAATGCTATACCTGACCCCTGCGCTTCCCTCAGTGGCCCAGTAATGCCTTGCTTTACCCAGCACCTCATCTACCCTGTGTAAAAATTCTGAGTAGAGAAGGATCAAACAGAGAGGTCTTACGTTCCCTTCCATCCCACCTTTCTGGGTCACACAGCAAGACAGAAGAGCCAAGATCACAGGCACCCGTGATACTGAGGACAGTGGAGACTGTAGAACACTGGGCCCTTCAGCACACATGATACCATTACTATTCACAACAGATGGGCATGTCATCTTTCCTGAGAGGAAACCCAGGCTTAGCGAGATGAAGTCACCTGATTACATATGCCAGGAAACAGTAGTATTAGATTTGAAACCTGGATCTGGCTGACTCCTATGCCAGTAGTCTTAGCACAAGGATCTCACAGTTGGTGCAGTCCAAATGGCTCATCTAAAGGAATGCATTTTGAAGCCAGACAGCCTGGGCAAGAAAAGTCCATGAGGGGGCTGGGAAGGTGGCTCAGTGGTAGCGCACTTGCCTTGCATGCCTGAGGCCCTGTGTTTGATTCCTCAGCACCACATAAGCAAAAAGAAAAAAGCCGGAAGTGGCGCTGTGGCTCAAGTGGTAGAACGCTAGCCTTGAGCTGAAGAGCTGAGGGACAGTGCCCAGGCCCAGAGTTCAGTCCCCACGACCGACCCAAAAAAAAAAAAAAAAAAAAGAAACGTCCATTAATCTCTTACCTTCAATTAGCCATAAAATGCCAGAAGTGGAGTTGTGGCTCAAATGATAGAGCACTAGCCTAGAGAAAAGAGCTCAGAGAAAGCACCCAGGCCCCAACTTCAAACCTCACTACCCACACCAAAATAAATGAATAAAAATGAAGGTGAGAACTTGAAAACCAGAAAGGCAATGTATCCTGCCCAAAATCATACAGGTAAAGAAGACAGTCATGGCTAGAAGATTTGTCAAGCATATCTCAGAAGCCTCTTCCATTTCCTAGACAGTCAGAAGAGACCATGCCAAGGGTATCTCTCCGCAGTAGGGAAGGTATAGGGTGCTGCTGGCCTCCCCTATGGCCCTCTGCCGTCAGACCAAGTCTGGAGAAGGCAGGGCTTGGCCAGGTGCCCAGTTCCCCACGTCAAACTCGTGGGCCGGCATCCAGCTCACAGCCACACTGCTCCCCAAGCGCCTGCGGGTCTTGGGTTGCTCCCTGTGGGGTGTTTCCACAGATGCAGAGCTGCCGCTCATCGAGAAAGAGTCACGGTTCCTTCCCACCAACAGCTCAGGCACAAGACTGGAATTCCCATCCTGGCATCGGGTACTTTTCCCACCAAGATCTTCAGCAATCCAGAATATAGGCCCGGAAGTTGGACAGGCCAGAGATTTGAGCTGGAGCTCTGCCCTGAACTGGATTTCCTTCTGGGAAACTCACCTCCCTGTCTATAAAATAGATGCTGCCTGTCCTGTCCTGTCCTGTCCCTATAAACTCTGCCCCTGCCTGAGGACATCCCTACCTGACTCAAGAACATACTAGCAGCCAGGCACAGGTAGCTCACATCTATACTATACTCCTATCTACTCAGAAGGCTGAGATCTGAGGATCACGGTTCAAAGCCAGACCAGGAAGGAAAGTCCATTGAGGCTCATCTCTACCAAAAAGCCAGAAGTGAAGTTTTTGCTCAAGTGCATAGAGCACTAGCCTGAGTGGAAAAACTCAAGGCAGGCCTTGAGTTCAAGCCCCAGTACTGACATTAAAAATTTTTTAAAAAGAAAGCTGACTTATGAAACAGTAACCCATCTGTGCACCACCTCTATCATAAATGACATTTGGGGGGGGGGTCATGATGGAGCTTGAACTCTCGCCTTGGGCGCTGTCCTTGAGCCATTAACTCAAGGCGAGCACTCTACCACTTGAGCCACAGTACCACTTCTGGTTTTCTGGTGGTTATTGAAGATAAGAGTCTCATGGACTTTCCTTGCCCAGACTGACTTTGAACTGTGATCCTCAGGTCTCAGCCTCCTGAGTAGCTAGGATTATAGGCGTGAGCCACCGGCGCCAGCTATAGCAATTTTTAAATGGCAAAAAATAAAAACCACTGGCACATGCACAGAGCATCCACAAGCTTGGCAGCAGACCTGGTAGGAGCCCTAGATTACATTAGCGCCTGATAGCAGTTGATGGATGGATCTGCTTCCCTACTTTGTGAATTGAGAGAACCAGAAACATGGTATACAGGATCTCTCAGGGGTCCCCAGAAGGGCTGAAACCCAGATGCTCCCAGCAGTGGCCCATTCACCCTGTGCCCTCCTCAACCCCATCTCACCTTCCCACTCCCCCAGTCAGTGCTTCCTGGAATCCCTTCCTCACATTCAATTCCTCATCTCAAACTCTGCTTTTGGAGATAACCCACATAAAACACAGGAATCGGTATTGCAAGAAGAGCTAACAGTTAATTCAATGCTCGTTTTCCAACAATAAAGTGGGGGCACATTGGGTTTTGTTATGTGTCAGTCAGGTGAGGTTATTTTATGCTGCAGCAACGACAGTAATAAAATGACCCCCATATCTCTAGGGTTCAATACCATGGAGATTTGCCTTGATGAGTGGAGTCTCTTCTTTGCAGGTCTCCAGGGACCCACTCAGACTAACATGTGTTCTACCTGAGGGCTCATGTGTCACCTTCCTCTCACAAAGACGCTTTAGAATTTGATGACACAACAGCTTCTCCACTGGGAGACAGGAGCTGTCATTCCCACACTCCCGTCACGGGCCACACTACTCCACTCCAAGGTATCCAAGTTCCCTTCTGCCCTTTTCAAAAGTCCTGGACCCCAAGCCAGGATTTTTTGGAGGAGAAACGGCTCCCTGTCCTACCCTGGTGATCTCTGAAGCCAGCTACCATGACAGCAGGGCAGAGTACCCAAAACTGAGCTGTTGAGACCACAATAATTCATTGTTCCTCACAGTTTCTGTGGGAGGAAAGCTGCAGGAGGGCTCAGACAGGCAGAGCAGCTACTACAAACTGGATGGTAAAGCAGAAACTGCATGGCCTCAGACATCGCTGTGTACATTTGATTGCTCCTGAGTAAGTCGCATGTCCCACTCAGATGTAAGAGGAAAGTCAAGGCCATCTGCAGAGAATGTGGGAGACAGAGGCACCCTGGAGGAACAGCTCAGAAACTACCTCCCCAGCTAGCTGGCCTCTCCTCAGTGTCAGCAATGTGGGTTTTTTTGGGTCCCTGGACACTCAAGCTGGTATCTGGGTTGGAGCTTGTACCATTCAATGGGATTGAAAGGACTTATAGTAGTATTCACCACAGTCCTTTGCCAGGACTTTGGGAATGAGCTGGGAGGGCCCTGCCACTTCCTCTTTAATAGATGACAACACAGACCCAAAAGGTCATGTTTCTGCACTTGAGCTACATGAAAGCATGGCAGATGGAGGAAGAAACTGCCCCACTTCCTACAGAGAAAAAGTTCTCCAATCAGCCAAAGTTGAGTGAGGGAGAATGGACTTCAAACTCCTCTTTTCACTCAGAGGAAAGTGAGGTACAGGAGGGAAGGGAGGCCTGGCTAGGTTCACACGTGGCTAGGTTCACATGATAGGAAAGAAAGGGTGTGTAAATGGCCCCAAGTTCTTGGCTCTCTGTCCTATTCACACTGCACTCCTGGATGAGGGGACAGAACACCAGTGTCATCTTGTTTTCCAAACTAAACAGCTGGCATGGGGCTTTTAGATTTTGAAATTTCCACCATGTTCGTCAGCCAGCCGTCCTCAAAGCTTTATAAATAGAGCAGCTCAGACGCAGGCTGGCTAAAGTCAGAGAAGCAGGCATGAATATTCAGCACCAGAGTGCAGCCCTGGAAAGCCCAGGAAAGGACAGAACCTGTAAACCTGGTACCTCCACACTTCCTGTTGCTCCTTCCAGGCCTTACAGGACTGGAGCTGGATCCTGGGTTCCAGGAATCAGAAGCTTCCTGTGGGGTAACATGAGCCAGTTAGCTTGGGTTTGCCATTTTCAGGAAGCCCTCCAAGTTCTTCTCCTCCTGGGAGAGCTCCCTGCCTCACTCCTTCAAGCACATACTTTGCCTTCTGGAAGCCCCAAAGGCTTCCCAACCCTCCCTAGAGTCCAAGATTCAAGCCAGGACACCAGTCGTTGACTTCACTGTAACCCTGGACTTCCCTCCCTATGAAGTTGGCTCCTGGATTCCCAGAGCTATTAATTTGTTACCCTGTGAGTTGACTTTTGGCATTGGAACAAGATCATTCTCACAGTAGCCTATTAGCTCCAAGGACGTCCTGCATTCACTTGTCTTGGCCCTCCCTTGGGGATGTGGCAGCTGGGAAATACCAAATCTGACCACCTCCAAGACCCTCACTCCAACCCCTGGAAAGAGTTTCTGCCACCTACCATCTCTCCTTCATCAGGTTGGTCTGGAACCAAGTTCTAACCCTTATCTTTTTTGTTTCCAGAAGCCCCAGGATCTGCTTAGTTCCCTGAGGAGACAGACTGATTATTTATTTATATATATATTTTTTTTGGGGGGGGGTTGGTTGTGGGGCTTGAACTCTGGGTCTGGGCACTGTCCCTTAGCTCTTCAGCTCAAGGCTACCGCTCTACCACTTGAGCCACAGCACCACTTCCAGTTTTCTGAGTGGTTTATTGGAGATATAAATCTCACGGACTTTCCTTGCCCAGACTGGCTTTGAACCATGATCCTCAGATCTCAGCCTCCTGAGTAGCTAGGATTACAGGTGTGAGCCACCGGGCGCCCAGCAGACTGATTGTTTTAAACCCTCAACCCCTTCCTCCACCAGCTGAGTAGTCTTAGACAACTCTCTAGACTTGATTCCATGGCAAAACAGTTCTCTAGGGATAGAAGGATCCTAGAGACACAAAGGAGAAGGCTGGCATGGAGTGGCGAGATCAAGTGCCACACACAGTGGCTCTGTCACCTGTTGGGTCCCTGCTATAGCAACACAGATCACAGGGATGCATCCATTTCAGATAGAAGCAGATTTGAGAAAGAGATGGCATGTTGGGAAGTCCAAAGGGATATTTTTGGACAGTTGGGGGAGAGATCTGAGCTCAAGACTGTAGGTGAGGCAGGAACTCACTCAGCTGCAGGGGGCAGCCGGGAGTAGGGAGTACTTGGAAATGTACAGAATGTAGGGGGAAAGGGCCAGGAGAAATCCACCCTGTTATAGAAACCAGAGTGGATTCTTCAGCAATCCAAACACAGAGGTGGGTGCTCTGCAGCAATTCTGCTCTTCAGTATCTGCCCCACAAATGAATGTTCGCAATCACAAAAGGTGAAAACCATACAACTGTCTGTCAGCTTGAGACATGGAGAAGCAGAATGTGTTCTATCAATATAAGAGAACATTATTTAACCATAAAAAGAAATAAATTACATACACACACACACGCACGCACGCACACACACACACACACACACACACACACACACACACACACACACACACATATATATGAAAACATGCTAAGTAAAAAAAATAGCACAAAAGGCCATTACCTGGTTCTATCCTTAGGAAATATCCACAAGATACAAATTCATACCCAGCGCAAGGCTGGGGAATGAGGAGAGGTGATGAGAAAGTTCTAGAACCAGGTGGTACAAAAGCAGAATCAGTATACTTGGTGCTACTGAGAATAGTTAGAATGCTACATGTGTGTTTTACTACAATTGCTTTAAAAATCAACCCAAATCCAACCCTTTGCTAGAAGCTGAAGTCTTCCTTGGTCTCTGTTGGCAATCGGGCTGCTGGGTGCTGCTGGAGCCACCCTGTGGGGTGAAGAAGGTGGAGACTGTCAGCCTCTGAGAGGTGCAGGTATGGACTGCTGGGCCACTGTGGTCAAGGTAGTGGGATGGGAAAGTGTTGGGCTTCTCTCTGGGCCAAGAAACCAGCTGCAGGAGCCTGAATCACCTCCTAGCTACGGATTCCTTATGTGTTGAAGTGATAGGAGTAGAAAGATGGCCCTCTCTCTCTCTCTCTCTCTCTCTCTCTCTCTCTCTCTCTCTCTCTCTCTCTCTCTCTCTCTCTCTCTCTCTCTCTTTCTCTCTCTCTCTCTCTCCTCTCATTTTGACAACCTGAGCAGAATCAGAAATTCTTTCCTGTTCCTCAGAAAACTACATATAGAGCTCCCTATGACCCAGCAATCTCACTTTTAGGCATTTACCCAAATGATCACAAATAACACCATACTAAAACTACCAGCACAACTATTTTATCACAGCATTGTTTACCATAGCTAAGATATGGAACCAACCCTGATGCTCTTCAGTAGATGAATGGATCAAGAAAATGTGGTGTATACACACACACACACACACACACACACACACACACACACACACACACACACACACACACACACAATGGAATTCTATGCCTCCATCCATAAAGAATGATACCATCCCATTTGTTAGGAAATGGAAAAAATTATGTTAAGTAAGCCCAAAGAATCATAGGTCCCATGGTTTCCCTTATCTGCAATAACTAGTGTATGTCTAGGACAAGCAGAAAAGGTCAAAAGCTATGTACATATGACCATATAAGATGGTGTTAAGTATTGGGTGGGGGGGCGGGGGGGGATGGGAAGGGATGGGAAGGGGAAACAAAGGAGGAGGCTACAATGCTTGAAAAGATATGTACTCATTATCTTGCCCATGTAATTGTAACCCCTCTGTACAGTATTTTCACAATAAAAAAAAAGAAGAAAAAAAAAAGATGGTGTTAAGCTAAATGAACTCCAACATAGGGACACAAAAGCTTTTATCTTTCTTCCTGTTGTTCTCTCTCTCTCTCTCTCTCTCTCTCTCTCTCTCTCTCTCTCTCTCTCTCTCTCTCTCTCTCTCTCTCTCTCTCTGACAGTCATGGGGCCTGAACTCTGGGCCTGGGCACTACCCCTCAGCTCTTCAGCTCAAGGCTAGCACTCTACCACTTGAGCCACAGCGCCACTTCTGACTTTTTCTGCTTATGTGGTGCTGAGGAATCGAACCTAGGGCTTCATGCATGCAAGACAAGCACTCTACCACTAAGCCACCTTCCCAGACCTCTTGCTGTTGTTTTTAATGTACTTATAATGTACTATATGATTTTTCTGTTTCTTTTATATGTTCTTCCCCCATGGTATAACCCCTGTTTTCACTGTATTTGATTCTGGTGCCCTGCATCTTGTATATACATTTTTCTAATTTGGGGAGGGGAGGGAAATAACAAAATACTGAAATAAAGATACAGGCTGACCCATTGTAACAACGAGATCTACAAGACACTAAGTTGAAAACGAACTTTACAACTTTGAGGTGGGGGGTGGTGGGGAGGAGTTGTGGAAGTAGAGAGGGAAGGGATGGTAGGGGGAAAAAAGGAGGGGGTAACAATACTGGGGCTGGGAAGGTGGCTCAGTGGTAGAGTGCTTGCCTTGCATTCATGAGGCTCTGGGTTCGATTCCTCAGCACCACATATCCAAAAAGAAAAAAGCCGGAAGTGGCACTGTGGCTCAAGTGGTACAGTGATAGCCTTGAGCTGAAGAGCTGAGGGACAGCACCTAGGCCCAGAGTTCAAGTTCCACGACTGACCAAAAAAAAAAAAATTGCCTATCGCCACATCCCCTCCAGGGGACTTAAAAAGTTCTTCACCTCCAGCCACAAGCACTTATTGATGGCAGAGAGATGAATAGGCAGATCAAGGTCCAAATCCTGGCCCTGCTAGAATTAACCAACCATGTGTGCATCTCAGCCTTTTCTTTCTGTGGGACATAAGTGCTGACAGTTCTTACCTCCCACTGTCTGAGAGCAGATGGGACCACCTAGGAGATGCTCAACATGCAGGCAGCCCACTCAGCTCTGCAGCCTTCCCAGATGGCTGCTTTCCCCCTTTGCCTCCTCAGACTGAGGGGCCTCCCGTGTGAGCTGGGCCTCCCCTCTCCAGCCCCATAGCCCTGCCTTCCACCTCTCATTCCCACTCTAAGGGAGCAGTAGTACGTGCACCTTGACCCTGGAAAATTTGCTGGACTCTCCCATTGCTTCTCTTCACCTTTCCCCAAGAGATAACCATACTGTCCTCACCAGCTTTATCTGTTCTTTTTCTATATTTCAACATTATGGCCAATCCATATAAATTAGTTGAGGATATTTATATACTTACTTTTGTGGTGCTGGAGATAGAATCCAGAAGCTCACATCTGGGTAGGTGCTCTACCCAGTAAGTCACACCCAAAGCCCTAAGGCTTTTTTTTTTTTGATGGTGGTGGTGGTGGTGCTAGTGGTACTAGAGTTTGAATTCAGGACTTTGTACTGGCTAGGCAAGCACTACTACTTGTCCCAGAATACTACTCCTTTTTGCTCTGGCTATTTTTTTTTTTTTTTTTTTTTTTTTGTCGGTTGGAGGGCTTGAACTCTGGGCCTGGGCACTGTCCCTCAGCTCTTCAGCTCAAGACTAGGCTCTACCACTTGAGCCACGGCACCACTTCCGGTTTTCTGAGTGGTTTATTGGAGATAAGAGTCTCATGGACTTTCTTGCCTGGGCTGGTTTTGAACCTCTATCATCAGCCTCCTGAGTAGCTAGGATCACAGGCGTGAGCCACCAGCACCCAGCTTGCCCTGGCTATTTTTGAGATAGAGTTTTTGCTTTTTTAAGCTAGGCCCTCACACCTTCTCCTTCTCACTCCTTCAAAACCCAGATATCTGTGTGACCTCCACTTGGACGAGATGTGTGTGTGTGTGTGTGTGTGTGTGTGTGTGTGTGTGTGTGTGTGTGTGTGTGTGTCTGTATATGTGAACACTTGATGATGTGGCCCTACAAGGCCCCTGAAACAGTGTTGTTGTAGTCTGGATCTTGAACATCCCACAAGGCCCATGAGTTGAAGGCAGTGCTTTTGGGAAATGATGGATCATTTAGGAGGCAGGACTTCATGGGAGAACTTCCAGCTGCCATGCTACTGTGTATTTCTTCACCACCACAGCCCAAGAACAATGGTGCCATTATCACCCCTGGTCTGCAACCACTGCATCCCTGGATAAAAGTTTACATAAATATTTGATAGTTACCTTCATGATGATTATATTCTAGGCGTGTTACTATAGTAACACAAAGTTGACCAACACCGGCATTCCTTGGGGGCCTTCTTGATTCCATCTCTATCCTGGGGCCTAGAGACCCTCCCTTTTTAGCAATGAGCCACCTCTCCCCTGTGGTTCCCTCCTCTCGGCTCCTTCTACCTGCAGGAAATATGTCTGGTTCCCCAAGGGCAGCATTCCTGTTTCCCAATGTGGCTGTGGATTTCAAATATCTATTCTCTATCCTTCTGAGGAATTTGTGGCCAGTTTAGTGGGGTGGTGAGGATGATGACGAATCCAGGATGCGTTGCTCTGCCTGTCTCTCCATCCCACTCTATTTGTGGGTATTCTGAGCAATCCTTGGCACTGTTTGTGAGTGCTCCAGACATCCTTCCATCCTCAGCCCTTAGAGGCTCAGATCAAGTTGTGCTGGGCTTTGGGCCTGAGCTGGTCCTGGACTCTATTTTCTCTGCACCAGTTTTCACAGAAGGAAAATGAATCTGTCTTTGCCTCTCAAAGGGAGGGTTGGTGCTGTCCTAGCACATCATCATGCATGCGTTAGATCACTCCGGGGCCCTTTCTCTTCTCTCTGGACACCTCCTTGCACTAGACAGTCACTTCCTCCCCTGGACTCCATGTGGAATTGCTGCTATTTGATGTCAGAGGGCAGCTGTCCAGGGCTGGGGCAGCCTAAGGGGACTCTACAAGAAGACAGACTACAGAGCCTTGAAGGTAGAAGAAGCCTGAGATAAGTGGAAAAAGAAAGGAGCAGGCTGTGGGCTAGGGGGTGGGGTAGGTATGTGGAGGATGAGTAGTATGCACTGTTTAGTCAGAGGCCAGGGACTTAAATGCCAACATGGGCGCAGGAGGTGGCATAAATATGTGAGCATAGCTGGGTCCTGAAGAGGGATGAGGGCTGAATCCCAGAGGAGAACATCTAGCCAAAGACTGCCCTCATCTAGAACTCAAAGCCAAAGGATACAAAAGTACTTGCCTCTCCCCCTCCCCCCCACCCAGGCCAAAGACACTGGTGGCTCACGCCTATAATCCTACCTACTAAGGAGGCTGAGATCTGAGAATCATGGTTCAAAGCCAGCCTGGGCAAGAAACTCCAATAAACCAATTGTGGTTTATCTCCAATAAACCACTAGAAAACTGGAGGTGGTGTTGTGGCTCAAGTGGTAGAGCTCTCACCTTGAGCTGAAGAGCACAGGGACAGTGCCCAAGCCCAAAAGTTCAAGCCCCATGACCAACAACAAAAAAAAAATACCCCCTCCCCCCAAAAAAAACAGACACTGGGCACTTGTGGCTCTCACCTGTAAATCCTAGCTATTCAGGAGGATAAGATCTGAGATCTCAGTTCAAAACCAGACCAGGCAGAAAAATCCATGAGACCTTATCTTCAATTAACCACCAGAAAAAGGCAAAAGTAGAGTTGTGATTCAAGTAGTAAAGCATCAGCATTGAGCAAAAAAGCTAAGGGACAGTACCCAGGCCCTGCATTCAAGCCCCAGTGTACACACACACACACACACACACACACACACACACACACACACACTTGTGGAATGGGGTCCCATAGCAGATGCCATCTGCTATGACAGCAGGGACCCCTGAAGTCTGAACTCATTTATTTTCCCCATGTATTTCCTTTAGCTCTGCCTCTGGGAGCTTCCAGAAGGGAAAAGGAATCAGAAAGGCATGCTGGTGGTTGGGAGAGCTACAGAATGAGACCAGAAGGTGGTTGGAAAGGAGTGAGTCAAGACCAGCCATGGGCAAAGCAGGTGGGGGGGTAGCCAAGGAGGAGCGCAGGGATAATCCTTCAGGGAATCCAAGGAGTTAGAGCTAGTCCTTTGGTGCCATCCAGTTGCGCTGTTCATGAACTGCAGCTCTACTCTATGGCTTGATTATCACATGTTTCAGTAAAGAGGAAAACCTGGCCAGCTGTAGTAGCAAACCAAGGCAAGATTCCTAGACTTTGCTTACTATTTCTGTGTATGTATAAGAGTCACTTTGATCATGCTTTGGTGACACATAGCTATTCAGGAGGAGGCTAAGACCTAGAGGATCATATTTTGAAGCCAGTTTGGGGGGAGGGGAGGAGTTTGTGAGACTTCATCTTCAAAACAACCAGCAAAAAGCAGGGTTAGAGGAATGGCTCGGGTGGCTGATTGCCAGCTCAGAAAGCACAAGGACCTGAGTTCAAACCCCAGTACCTTTACACTCATTTTTTAAAAAAAGAAGTTATTCTGTATTTGTTCCTATAGCAAGAGTACTATGTATATTTTTGTGTGGATATATAAATTTGAAATAATAGGCTTTTTAAAAAGCACTCTGAAGGCAGGTGTTATAGATTTACCAGTAGCCTGCCTAGCATATGTGAGCCATGGGTTCAATGTGGGAAAGGATTTAGATGTGCTATCAAAAACAAAAATGTCATTTTGTTTTGGCCTTAGCATATATTAGCTTAGATTTTGTTGCTGCTGCTGCTGCTGCTACTGCTGCTGGTGGTGGTGGTGATGGTGGTGGTGGTGGTGGTGGTGGTGGTGGTGGTGGTGGTGGTGGTGGTGTGTGTGTGTGTGTGTGTGTGTGTGTGTGTGTGTGTGTGTGTGTATGTTAGTACTGAGTCTTGAACCCCAGGGCCTGGGCACTGTCACTTAGCTTTTCATTCAAAGCTGGCGCTCTACCACTTGAGCCATAGCTTTATGGTGGTCTGCGATTTTCCTGCCACAGCTGGCTGCAAACTACAATCTTCAGATCTCAGCCACCTGAATAGCTAGGATTACAGGTGTGAAACATAAAGGTCTCACTTTATGCCTAGACCTGTGTGGGCTATGAGCCTCGTACTTGAACTTTCCATGTCACAAGGGATATCACATGTGCCACCATGCTGAACTATTAATGTAGATAAACTCATCAGCTTTTACGCTGAAGTTAGCCTCAAATTGCTATCTCTTAATCTCTGCCTCTTAAATAGGATTACAGGCTTGAGCCACCACACCCTGCCAATATTACCTTTCTTTTTTATTTTTATTTTTTGGTCAGTTGTGGGGCTTGAACTCTGGGCCTGGGCGCTGTCCCTGCGCTCTTCAGCTCAAGATGAGCTTTCTACCACTTGAGCCACAAGGCCAATTTGTTTTCTGGTGGTTAATTGGAGATAAGAGTCTCACAGACTTTCCTGCCTAGGCTGGCTCTGAACTGTGATCCTCAGATCTCAGCCTCCTGAGTAGCTAGGATTATAGTCGTGATCCACCAGCACCCAGCCTCAATATGACCTTTCTTTTCAGGACTCTGAAGTCTTGAGGTGGATGTCTGAGGCTCATGGTTACAGATGAGAACATCTTAGACAAGGAATCTGGTGAGTCTCCCACCCTGGCAAGCTGGCTGACATTCCCTGGCCTTAGGGCCCTTGTCCACAATCTAGGGAAGGGGCAAGAAGAGAACCAGGTGGACCTGGAGCTTCCTGTTTCTTTCTCCACAGCTGCCTATGGCCAGTGCCATCCCACATCCTATTCCAGCAACTTCCCCATAACATTGAAGGGACTAGGCTGCCACCTTGTGACCAAACCAGGACAATGCCCTTAGAAGGAATCTAGGTTTCTGTGGAACAGGCACCGCCCCTCCCCCCAACACTCTCTCTGTCTCTGTCTGTCTCTGTCTCTGTCTCTGTCTCTCTTTCTCTCTCTTTCCCCCACCTTGATTCATGAAGGAAGTCATTTCTTGCACTGGATAGGAACACTCTGAAACAGTTTTTCCTGTTTCTTTCCTCCCTCCCCTCTTCCTTCTCTCCCTTCCTTTTTTTTTTTTTTGGTGTGGTAGTACTGAGGCTTGAACTCAGTACCCCTCACTCCACCATTTCTCCTGAAAGCTGACCAACCTATTTTCCAGTAGAGGTAACTAAGGCTCAAATAACTAAAGCTGGTTATTTTTTGCCTCTGTTATTTGTTAAAATAGGATCTCACATTTTTGCCCCAGCCAGTCTGGACCACAATCCTATTTATACCTCCTTGGTAGCTGGGATAAATGCACACCATCATATCCAGCTTTATTGTTTGAGATAGGGGTCTTGCTGGCATTTTTCCTGGCTGGCCTAGAACTGTGATCTTCCCTGTCTTCACTTATTGAGTTGTTAAGATTACAGGCATGAGCCACCACACTAGGCAAAGATGTATTCATGATATGCCATTTCACCATAAGGCTCTGGCAAGGAAGCAGAGTCCTTGTATCTGGTTTTATCCATACCTACTCCTTGTACACAGTGCGACTACCTCCTCTGCTCCACAAGTGGGTAAGCCAATGGAGGCTATGGTCCCAGCCCTGCGTGGAGGCTGAGGCTGAGCCAATCTAAGGCCTCCCTCCCTGCTCCCTAACATCTGGGTTCCTTGTAGATAAGGCTACATCATTTTCAGAGGCCTGCAACCACCCAACAGCTCAGGTAAGACTCCATCATGAAAGACATAAAAGTGCTGTTGGAGGGGCTGGGGATGTGGCTCAGTGGTAGAGAACTGACCTGGCCCTGGCCCTGGGTCATCCCTATTGGTGACATGCCCAGACCTTATGTGCACATGCTGGGAGACATACAGTTTCCTCGCCTCTGACTCTTGGGAGACAAGGCAAACAGAGTTTGCCTTGTCTTTGACAGAGTTGGTTTGGGAGTCCATCCACTGTTCATAGGAGACAGGACACCCCCCGGCTGTCCCTGTATGTGGCTGGTGCTCCATCTGCACGGAGAGGCTGTAGCAGCTGGGGGAGTCTGTGTTGCCCCTAGCACAGAGAAGGGGCCCAGCAGGAAGGCTCTTTACCCCACCATAGGAGCCCAGTGCCCAACTTTGCACATTGCCCAGTACACAAAGTCTGAAGAAAAGGCCATGAGGTGAGAGAAAAATACAGAGTGAAATGTGAGACAGGTCTGAAGCTCAGTGTGGCTTAGACAGCTGCTGGCCCTCTCTAAGCCCATCTCCTTCACAGAGGAACAATGGTGTCAGCTCTCAGCCTCCTGAGTAGCTAAGATTACAGGTGTGAGCCACCGGTGCCTGGCCAAGCCTTGCACTCTTGCTTGACTTTTTCACTCAAGGCTGGCACTCTACTGCTTGAGCTGCATCTCCATTTGGGGGGTGAGGGGGTGAGGGGGAAAGGGATGTTGCTGGTTAATTGAAGATAAGAGTCTCATGGATTTGTCTTCTAGGGCTGACTTTGAACCGAGATCCTCGGATATTAGCCCCTGAGCTTGTCTGTGGACTCTTGTGGGAAGGACACAGATGAGGGAAGTGGCAATATGTCTATAACACATGTTGTCCTATTTCACCTGGCCATCCTGGGAAGGACCGACTGTTCTCCTGTTCCTCAGAGCCCACAGTGCTGGCTGCTCCATGCTGTGGGACCCGTACCCAGGGGAGGAAAGAGCTGTTCTCCCTCACCAATATGGAGTCTCTGAGGGAGTCTGAGCAGGGAGATACCCATGGGCCCCTATGGAAGTGATTTGTGCTCCTCCTGTCCCTGCCAGACCCCTCCCCGTATGGGGACAACACACTACTGGAGGTTAGGGGGATCTTGGCAGACTCATAGGGGCAACGGGGAGGCCATTAGCAATGGTGGTCACAGAGTCTCCCAGGGTCCATCCCCAAGGACATCACTCAGAACAGCAGCCAGGGAACACCTTACAGACAGGAATGGAGAGGTGGGTGGGGACAATGGCAAGGACCCACTGTAGGATATTCCACTGCTGGGGAAAGGTTGGGAGTGGGACTGAGAGATGCTTCTACCATCTGTCAGGACAGAGAGGCAGAGGTGTGGGTCCTAGGTGTGTGGCTGGGCATCGCACCTGCTCCCTGCACCTGCTTTCATGGCCTGCTCCTCATCGCTCTCCACCTCAGGGAGGTAACTCCCTTCAGAGGCTCTGGTCCTTAGAGCTCCTATTTCCAATGATTTTAAGAGGGGTGAATCAGGACAGTCAGTAGAAGCAGAGGCTGAGAAGTCAGATAACATGAGGCAAGAGATGCAGTCTCAGAACCAAGCTCTGCGGTCTGTTATAGAGGTAGCCTTCTAAACCGAGTTTGCAGCAAAACGCACCCTTCCTTATTGTCAGGGGAAAATGACCTTCATTTCAACCAGGTAATATCAGATGAGAAGATTCAGATCTCCAGCTGCTGTGCATGCTGTGCCCATCTCAGGCATCGAGAGGGCGGCAGGACCACCCAGGATAGACAGCACCTTCCCGGAGATGCCTCAGCACTCTGGCTCTGCTGCACCTCCCGCCAGGCTCTCCTGCAGCTCTAGTCTGCCTCAGGTGAGCAATTCCACCTGAGCAAGCAGAAAATAAATGCAGCAAGTGTGGGCTGTTTTTAAATCGGCTCTGTATCACTGCAGCAGGCCACCCAGCACCCACCAAAGACCTCATGGGCTGGGAGCTCAGGGAGTCTGAAGAAGAACAGGGCTGCTAGCCAGGAGAGATGGCCTTGGGAATGGACTGAGGCTGGTTGAGGGTGGACAGAGGATGATGAGAGAACAATGGGAGTCTCTACTGGGCAGGGGGAGAGGAGGAGAAACCCAGGAGGCTAAACAGTCCCCCTCCCCCCACCCAGCTCCCCAGTAGAACTGCTTGTCAGCAACAAAACAGGCCCCATGATAGAAATGGGCTTTCTGCAGTTTTCAAGGTAGGGCTGGGTGTCCTCAGGTTCAGCACAAGGGATCTGTGACCCAGTCCCTCCAGTACCTCCTCCCTGCAGAAGGTGCCACCACTGCCACAGCTGGAGGCTGCCAGCCCTGGGAGGGTCCCTGGGGGCTTTGCACAGGGGCTGGGTGAGTCATGTGGAGAACTGTCAGCTAGGCCTACTGCTGATGGGGGAGAATCCAGTCTAGCTAGCAGCAGTCACAGGAAGTGACTCAGTCATCTTGCATGTCATCGCCTGGCCCTAGGTGAAGTGGGCTCGTGACAGCCTGCATCACATCAGCACCAAGTCTCTAGAGCCAGCTGGAGGGTCAGCACTTCGAGGCATGGCTTCTTCCCAGGATCCCAGGTGGCTTCTAGTCACCTGGTGCAGTGTCATACACTGCTAGTCAGAGACCTGCAGATTCTCCTCAGCTGGAGAGAAGGATGTAGCAGTGGTAGGACCAGATGGTGCTGTGAGGGGCTGGGAAGGTGGCTCAGTGGTAGAGCACTTGCCTTGCATGCTCGAGGCCCTGGGTTCAATTCCTCAGCACCACATAAGAAAAAAGAAAAAAGCTGGAAGTGGAGCTGTGGCTTAAGTGGTAGAGTGATAGCCTTGAGCTGAAGAGCTGAGGGACAGCGCCCAGGCCCAGAGTTCAGGCCCCAGGACCGGACCCTCCCCCCCCCAAAAAAAATGGGGGCTGGCCAAACCCAGAGAGGCCCCCTTTCCCTGAGCTGGGGTGGCCTATACTAAACTCGTAAGACTCCAAGCTGGAAAGCTGGAAAGCTAAAAAGCTGGGCTGACATCCTTCCCCTTGTATTCTCTCCAACTGGCTCCACCCCCAGGCAGCCCAAGGAGTGCTCGTCATGGTACTGATGCCATACAGCTTTCCAGGAGAGCCCAGCTTTCCATGGGACAAGTTAGGGGTGTGGGCAATCTATACGCTCTTCAAGGATGCCAGCTCCTAAATCTCAAGAAGACATCAGGAACTGGGTATAGTGGCACATGCCTCTAATTCCAGCACTAAGGAGGCAGAGCGGGGAGGACTGTAGGACTGAGGCCAGTTTTAGGCAGTAGCTGGTTCAGGTTGTCTCTTACCAAGTGTCAAAAGCAGAGGCTATAATCACAGTTTTCCAGATCTTATTTTGTCTTGGGAACACAGAGGACAGGACCAGCCTACACCTGTATGGCCAGAAGTGGGGAGAGGGATGTGGTTTAGAGAAAGGGGCTTGAAAGCAGGGTAGGGTCCAGCATTCCATAGGCACCACCCCCGCCACCCTCAGGGCCATCTTGCCTTGGCCCCATGTGGCATCCTGTGCAAGGCCCAAGCACAGGGGACTGTACCCCTCATCCCAGCTCTTCAGGGTGTGGAATCCCCACCCCAAACACTCCTGTGACATAGTTCCTTAGGACTATACACTAGAATACCTTGGGGTATAGTGAGAAGAGGCCAAAACATAAGGTTACGTGTGAACAATTTATTTCTCATGCGTTCATTGAACATCAAGCCTGCTGACTCCTGCTGGGCCCCGCGTGGGGTCTGGAGATAGGAAGGGAGCGGCTCTGGTGCTGGTCCACAGGCAGGGCCAGCATATCATCCCCCAGCACAGAGCCTGGGAGCCATTGGAAGCTGCTGAGTGTACTGATACATGATGGACCAGGTAGAGAGAGCAGATGAGGTGGCAGGCAGGCCAGGTACCATATGGAGATAGTGAGGGCTCCTGCCCACCGGAGGTACCTCATGTCCAACATCATGTTCCTGGCCCTCCTTGCTAATGGGCTGTGAGCTCTAGGACAGGGTACTCCAACAGCTAAGGAACCTCCCCCGAGGGTACACCTGAACAATGGCCTCAGCTCCTTCCTGAAGTGATGCCCAGGGGTCCTTGGCAGCAAGGAGCCACTGGCTGAGGTCATCAGAACTACCTGGGAGCAGGGTCCCTAGTGCCCAGCCCTGCCCTCAGATCAGGTTAAGGCCTGGCAGGGCTGGGGAAGGGGACATGCAGCAGGAAGTCACCTTGGCCTGGCTGTGAAGGAACCCCCAGTCCAGAGCACTAGCCATTGGACCCCACAGGCCCCCGCTGGGAACCCTGAGGTGGAGGCCGTAGGAGAGGAGGATCAGCGGGGCCGCTTGCTATCCAGGATGGCCTTCCAGTCGTCCGCCCATGAGTGCATCCTGCGGCGAGGAGGCTGCAGCTGCAGGTGCTGGTTGTGGCAGGCTGTGAAGAGGATATGCTCCCAGGTGGGCTGTGCCTCCACACCTGTATGGGAAAGCGGCATCTCAGTCCAGAGCCCGGGGCTCACACAAGCACCCATCTGGCAGATGGTGTGAGGACTCACACACAGGAACTGCTCTGCACAGTTTCTGTGACTTCATCTCCACCCTGCGGCTGAAGGGTCTTTGCCAGTCTGCCCTGCTCAGC
Organism: Dipodomys merriami; assembly: GCF_024711535.1. NCBI lineage: Eukaryota > Metazoa > Chordata > Mammalia > Rodentia > Heteromyidae > Dipodomys > Dipodomys merriami. The sequence continues at coordinate 17,850,052 of NW_027203270.1, read as the reverse complement.
CACCTGTGCTGGACTGGAGTGGCTGACACCAACCGCACAGGCTCTTTGAATATCCACACTTGCAGCTCCAGACTGGACATGTGACAAACACCTGGTGAGACGGATTGGGCAGCGGGCCCAAGGAAGCGGCCAAGGGAGTATCCCTCAGAGGAGGGGGGCATGAGGCCCAGGTCAGCCCACCTGCTCCTCCCCCTACCACAAGACACTTGCCTAGGATGTCTGGCCGGTCGTCGATGAGAAGGTCAGCAGAGACTACAGTCTTATCTCTGGTGAGCACTATTTGCTCCAGAAAGTCAGGGCCTAAGTGCTTCTCCACCCAGGCATACTGCAAGGACAAGATGAGAAGAAAGTGACATCAGATAGGTGGAGGGGGTCGGCCTAGGACCTCAGCACTGACAAGGGAAGGAAGGGGGCTAACACGGAGGGCTGGGAGGAAGACTGGTCAGCTCAAGAAGCTGACGCTCAGAGGGACACATCTCTTATCCATATTCTATAGTTAGAGTACGGCGGAGTCACTGCTGAAACCCAGACCTAAATAGAAAAGCTAAAAATTTACACTTTCTGCTCATTATAAGATGCTGTTAAACGCCAGGTGTGGTGGCCACACCTGTAATCCTGGCACTTAGGAGGATTATAAATCTGAGACCATCTCAAAAACAGAACACTATGCGAGGTGCCAGTGGCTCACACCTGTAATCCTAGCTACTCAAGAGACTGAGATCTTAGGGTTGCAGTTTAAAGCCAACCCAGGCAAGAAAGTCCATGAGACTCTTATCTCCAGTTCACCACTAAAAAGCCAGAAGTGGAGATTGTGCTTAAGTGGTAGCGTGCCAGCCTTGAGTAGGGACAAAGCCCAAACCCTGAGTTCAAGACCCAGTACCAGCACAAGAAAAAATAAAAATAAAATAAAATTCCATGTAGATAAAGAGTTGTTGGAGGGACCCCAGGAGGCCCTGACTCCAAGACAACCTGGAGGGAAAGCAGGAGACTTCATGAAACCCACCACCCCATGAGCCAAGACTAGAGCTGTTCCAAAAACAGAAGCAAAGGGACAGACAGGGAGGTTCTCCACTTCACCTCCCCGCCCTCCCCAAGTCACGTGGCTTTCAGGCTGAGGATCAAACTCAAATCTCAGAGATGGATTGTCCAAGCCAGACATGGTCCACACTATGCAAAGGTTGGATGGGCCCCTCCCCAAGTCCACTCAGAGAAGCAGAGCCCAGGCAGCCTCAGGCCCCAGGGATGGGTGGCATACAAGACTAGAAGACTACTACCATCAAGCCCAGAGGTTTCAGGATGGGCAGCTTGACCTAAGGCCCTAGAGAGGTACCACACACTTTATCCACCACCCCTGTTGTGAAGATGAAATGGCCAGATTTAAGTAGCACAGTCCACTTGGGAAACATTAGCCAGCTGAACAATAACTTTAGATGTCGTTCACAGGCTATGAAGTCCACACACTTACAATTGTTCTAATGTAACCATTGTGTCACAGTACAGCTGATCCTGATAAAGGTCCCCCCACCAAACAAGGACACCCACCCTGCTGCGGAGTATTCTAAAACTGTCATGTGGGTGAAGCCAGCAGACAGTAGTGCCTCGCTCTGTTTCCTTTAGCTTTAGGTGAGACTTTCTAAAATCTCTGGCAAAAATTAAGACTTTGTTCTTCATGCAGTCATTTTATATTAAGAAAGCTGTTTCCATTCCCCTTTTGTAGTCATTTTGAATTACCATTCCCATGAACACAGCTTAGTATATCCCTGGCATTATGAGACCATTACCACACCTCACTATAGAATGTTCCTATAGCCCCATACCTATCAGCATGAAACATCAAATTTTTAAATAAATATTGGAGCTACAGGTTGAAGGTCTGTCCCACTAAAACTCAGGTTGGAGCTAAAGTCTCAGGTGAGACAGTGGTAGGGGTCTGTGGTGGGTGAGGTCTGTGGAAGGAGTTTCTGGAGAAGAGCCTGCAGGAGGTGGGGCATGAGGACAGTGTTTAGCTCAGGGTGGAGTCTCCCCCCACACATACACCCCCCTCCCCGCCACTCCCGGGTTGTGGGGCTTGAACTCTGGGTCCGGGAGCTGTCCCTCAGCTCTTCAGTTCAAAGCAATCACTCTACCACTTGAGCTACAGCACCACTTCTGGTTTTCTGGTGGTTAATTGGAGATAAGAGTCTCACAGCCTTTCCTGCCTGGGCTGGCTTTGAACCGCTATCCTCAGATCTCAGCCTCCTGAGTAGCTAGGATTACAGGTATAAGCCACCAGCACCTGGCATCAGGGTGGAATCTTTAAGAATGGAGATCACTGTCTGAGGTAGTGGGTCAGTTCTCACTCTCTCAGGAATGGATTAGCGACCCTGACATTGGATTTCCTTTTGCTTTCCTCCATGGGTTAAAACCTCACGAGGCCTCATCACATGCTGAGCAGATGCCAAGAGCCTAATCTTGGACTTGTCAGCCTCCAAAACTGTGAGTCAAATTAAAAAACTCTTCTCTTTATAAAGTAACAGACACAGACAACTGGTATGGCCCACCATGAGCCCTAGTGTGAGGGTACCAGGCAGCCCCAGCAGGTGAACCCCTACATTGTAGGCAGTGTGACTCTAACCCCAATCCGTGGAAGAACCTATGGCTTCTTTACATGGTGAAAGGACACCCCAAGTCTATTAACACATGTCTTACCACAGGTCATTAAACTGGCAGCAGCTAGACAAGTGAGTGTAAAATGTAAAAAGAACTTTAATTCATTATCTTTGTCTTGAGGTATAGGCAAGTGCTCTACCACTGAGTTTCCCTGGATTCATTATCTTCCTAAGTTTAGAAGCTGGCCTACATTCCTATTTGAGATGAAAGAAAGAGGTTCAAGTCTGGGGGGGCAGAGGGGAGGGGGATTGTTTAACACTCATTCCTAAAATCCAAAGCAGACTCTGGCAGACATGTCACCTGGAAACCAGCCTTCAAAGCACCAGAATATGCTCCCCTTCCCACCCAGCCCCCACTCCGTGCACCATTACCCCTTCATTGGACTAGAAAAGGACAGAGAAAATGTCACACCTGTGCACAACACCTTGCCATAGAGTTTAAAATTTTTTCTTCTGGGGAGAAATAAAGCAAGAGTCATGCTACTTCTGTTCCAGGTCAGGTGGAGCCTGAGAAGAGATGGATGAGGCCTGGGGAACCAGGAGTCTCCAGCCTTGGCTCACTGCTTCCTGCTGCTGACCATAGGCAAGTTGCTTAGCAACTCCCCCCCCCCCCATGCCTCAGTTTTATTGTCTGTGAGAAAGGGTAAGGGCAGTCTCAGTAAGGCTGCTGTGAAGGCCATGTGCACCTCAGACACCCACACAACCTGTCAATGTGGTACCTGCCAGTCAGATGCTATCCTCAAGTCTGGGGGTAATGTTGGCTAGCATCAGGCAGAAAGAAAGTCTGATGCCTGGATAGAGCCCTGCCCTGACTCACAGCATGTGACTGAGGGTGAGCTAGCAGCTGTCAGTTGGGTTCCTGGTCCCTGACAAGGCCTTTAAAGGGAATCAGCTCCAGGGACATTGCTCACAGAAACACATTTATAATACCAGATGATCTGCTTCAGTGGGCAGAGTTGACCCTGGAGCTCTGTGAGTGGTCTAGGGTCTGAGTACAGACTAGGCTACCATGAGGGCAACACATCCTAACACACAGGTCCTGAGACCAGCCCCAGCATGGGGCAGAGGAACCATGAACAGCCACCTCCCCCAGCCACCACCAGCCAGGGAGACCTGTCTGCCTGTGTATGGGGGTCAGGGATGGGTGGGTTGAGGAAGCAGAGGAGCTACTTCCGTCTCAAATGGGTAGGAGCTTGTGAAGAAGTTAATGCACATAGCTTGGCCCTGCCCCAACCACCCTTTCCAGTCAGGCCCAGTAGCCTAGGCTGGCGAGACAAAATCCAGCAAGACTCAGACTCAATACAGAGTTCCTCAAGTACACTGCATACTTTCCTATCTTCGTGACCTTTTACAGTGTCTCGTTTCCTCTACCAAGTGACCCTATGTGACCCAGCCTGGTCCCTGGTGAGAGTTGAGGACTCTAACCACTGCTGTCGTGGGAAACGGATGTGATTTCATAGGTGGTCCATGCAAGAGTCATCCCTTCCCTTATGGGGCCCTATTTTTGGAAGTTACTCTAAGAACATAATAACACAAAGACTTTTTTAATAGACATCACCAGCTACCAACAGCAGTTTTTTTAAAGAGCAGTGTTTGACAGAAAAAAATACTAAAAATATAGTATCAGGTTGAAAAATGATATTAAGCCATATGAGATTTAAGCTTTATTAAAATGCATGTATTATTAATGGGCATCTGAGTAAAACTGGGAAGGGAACATGTCAGATGCTAGCAGCATTCCTTCCTCTAGGTGGCAGGAGTGTAGAAATGGGTTTCTACTTTTTCTTTTATTTGGGTGACATAGCCACCATCACTGCCCCAGTCAGCCATGAATGGTGACCTGGCAGGACCTTTGAGCCCCGTCCTTCCCCCCTTGGGTTTCCATGCCCACAGTTCCCAATCCCTACAAAGAAGGTAGCTGGTGGGGCTGTATTCAACCCATCCCTGGGCTGCAGGGTGGGGTATTCATGCTCAGCCCAGAGACCCCACCTGTGATGGGAGATAGGGCAAATCACAAATTAGATTCTCTCTGGACTGTGAAGCTTGGTGGCAAAAGCCATTAATGGAGATCCATATGATCTCAGGGTCCTAGATGCATCTTTGCTGAATATCCAGATGCTCTATAGTTTTAGTTCCAACATCCTTCTAATAAGCCCTACATGTGCTCAGGTTAAAGCCCTTGCTAACTGTCACCTGCTCCTCTAATGTGCTGCTTGCATGAGATGGAGGCTGGCTGAGAGTCCAGCTCAGGGTGGCAGATGTGGACTGGCCCCTCTGGCTGTGTTATTGTTAGGCCCATTGAATGGGCTGCCTTCACAATCTGGGTCTCAATTTCTTTATCAAATCATAAAAGCATGCCTGTCTCCCAGGGAGCAGCTATAAGTGTAGAAGTCATAATGAAAAGAGTCCCTGGCATAATAAAGTTTCAAATAAATAGAAGTGGTTTTATGACAACTCTCTGGTTGAACACATAGATCTAGTCATCCAAAACGAAATGCCCAGTGCTCCTACCCAAGAGCCTGGCCCTGCTCTGGGAGGCTGGAATCAACAGGGAATAGGAAGGCCAGTTAACACCCTCACAGATGTCAGAGATAAAGTCACATGACTATCCTAGTGGTGTTGGGTCGTTCATAAAGAACAAAGGACAAGAGACAGAACTAGATGCAACATGAAGGTGCTTTAGGCTTGGTGGTCTGGAATTGTGGGAGACATCCAAGCAGAGTGACAACACAGAAACAAAAAGATAAGAAGCACTGTGGCTGGAGACAGATAGGCAGGCCATGAAGGCAGGGTCAGAAATTTGCATAGGGGTCTGGGAAGTTGGCTCAGTGGTAGAGTGCTTGCCTCACATGCATGAAGCCCTGGGTTCAATTCCTTAGCACCACATAAGCAGAAAAAGAAAACACAAAAAAACTAGAAGTGGCGCTATGGCTCAAGTGGTAGAAGCTAGCCTTGAGCTCAAGAGCTGAGGGACAGTGCCCAGGCCCAGAGTTCAGTCCGCAGGACCGACAAAAAAGAAAAGAAATTTGCATAGGATTTTTTTTTCTGGTTGTGGGGCTTGAACTCTGGCCAGGGCGCTGTCCCTCAGCTCTTCAGCTCAAGACAAGCGCTCTACCACTTGAGCCACAGCGCCACTTCTGGTTTTCTGGTGGTTTATTGGAAATAAGAGTCTCACAGACTTTTCCTGCCTGGGCTGGCTTTGTACTGCAATCCTCAGATTTCAGCCTCTTGAGTAGCTAGGATTACAGACGTGAGCCACCAGTGCCCAGCCAGAGCCTTACATTCTTACTTGGCTTTTTCATTCAGAGCTGGTGCTCTACCACTTTAGCCATACCTCTAATTCTAGCTTTTTGCTGGTCAATTAGAGATACCAGGCTCAAAGACTGACAGGGCTGGCTTTGAACCATGATCTTCAGATCTCAGCTCTTGAGTAGCTAGGATTACAAATGTAAACCAATAGTGCCAGGCTTGCATAGGTATTATTTTTCCCAATTTATTGTTGTTTTAGAGGTCATATACAGTGGGGTTACCTTTACATATATCCGGAAATAAGTACATTTTCTTTTGTGTAGTATCATCTGTTCCCTGGGGCTTGAACTCTGGGCCTGGGTGCTGTCCCTGAGTTCTTCAGCTCAAGGCAAGTGCTCTACCATTTGAGCCAGAGCACCACTTCCAGTTTTCTGCTGGTTAATTAGAGACAGTCTCACAGACTTTCCTGCCTGGCCTGGCTTTGAACTGTGATCCTCAGATCTCAGCCTCCTGGTAGCTAGAATGAGCCACCAACACCCAGCTGCATAGGTCTTTTTAAAGGGAGATCATTCACATGGGCCCACACAATACGCCTTATGAAAGGCCTCATCAGCTCTGTTGCTTTGGAGTTGATGTGAAGAGTTCTGGGAGGAAATACTGGAGTGATGGCAGGCAGAGGAGACAAGCAGACATGCCAGGATGTTTTAGAAAGAAAACTCTCAGGAACTAGACTGGAAGGAAGGGATGACACAGGGGGTTGGGATGCATAGAGCAGAGGGTGGTCGGCATATAGATATTGTACAAAGCCACAGAAATGGGTGATTAGAAACCTGCCTGCCAATCTCACTCCAATAAATACAGTCTGCCTCTAGTCCCTCTTCATCCATGCACTCAGCCAACCATAGACTAAAACTGCACGTGTACTGAACATGTGCAGACTTCTCATGACTCCCTAAATAATACTGCACAATGCTATTCCCACAGCGCTGACGCTTTATTTAGTATGAGTCACCTAGAGATGATTTAAAGTCCAAGTCATAAGCTGGGTGCCGGTGGCTCACACCTGTAATCTTAGCTTCTCAGGAGGCTGAGATCTGAGAATTGTGGTTCATCCATGACACTTGTCTCCAATTAATCTCCAGAAAACCAGAAGTGGCGCTGTGGCTTAAAGTGGTAGAGCACTAGCCTTGAGCTGAAGAACTCAGGGACAGACCTCAGAAACAGCACCCAAGGCCCAGAGCTCAAGTCCCACAACCAACCAAAAAAAAAAAAAAGGAATGTAACATATGTGAAAGTACCATCTGTATAAGCATCCACAGGTGGTTTTTATGTGGGGAAGGCCTTGGAGCCATCCTGGCCTTGGAGCTATCAAGTCACCTGGCCCCTAGGTCTTAAGCTAAGAGGTCTGTCAGTCACCTATGGGGCTGAAACATGGGAAGGCACTTCTTCCACTGAGTGTGGAGGTGGGAGGAGAGGAAGGTCGAGATACTCAGCAGAACTTTTGCTTAAAGGTTTTAACCCCTGAACAGGAGAGGCCTGGGTGGGCTGGAGAGAAGCTACTGGGAAACCCTGGAGAGGGGCCAAGTCCTGAGTCCTCCATCCCTGTGCCCCACCTCCTAGATTATATACCTTGCCTCTAAACCCCAGTAACTATAGCTTCTCAATTTCCAGAAAGGTCTCCATTTCCCTATAATTCTACTTCTTTTTAATAGCAACAAAGAGTATGTATGTAGCAAAATGAACTTTAGCCATTTCTCCTTGATCAGACTTTTACTTTTAAGATAAGGTCATGCTATGTGGCCCAAGCTGTCCGAGAATTCAGGCTCCATCCTCCTGCATTAGCTTCCTGAGTGCTGGCATTTCAGGCATGTACCACCATGCCTGGCTTTTGGTGAGACTTTTCATACAGAGCTAAAGATATAGTTCAGAGTGGAGCCCTTGCCTAAACTATGCCAGGCCCTTAGTTCATTCCCACTACCATAAAAAAAAGGGAGGGGGGCTTTTGTTTTGTGTTTTGTTTTTGTTGAACTCTGAGTCCTGGGTACTGTCCCTCAGCTCTTCAGCTCAAGGCTAGTTCTTACCACTTGAGCCACAGCACCACTTCCATCTTTTTCTGCTTGTGTGGTGCTAAGGAATCAAACCCAGGGCCTCATGCATGCAAGGCAAGCACTCTACCACTGAACCACCTTCCCAGCACCAGGAGGGAGGTTTTTAATGTAAAGATGTCCGTGAGCCTCTGTTTCTCCTTTGCCTCCCTCTCTGCTGCCTCCATCACCTAGCTTCTTCTGGGCCAGGTGCATCTGATGAACAAGAGGGATACTTTCCTACTGAGCCTGCTTCCAGAGCAAGGGGCACCACCTAAGCTGGTGCTAGAGGCTGCCTCAGGAGCAGAGCTGCTGACACAGAATCAGGGAGTATGGAGGGGGCCCCAGTCTACCAGTCCACGCCCAGCAGCCCTTGCCTGGGATGCACAGGGCACATATGGCCAGCCTAGAGCAAGATGGAACACCTTACCTTCTCATAAGGACAATACTTGAACATCTTGATGGGGCTTGTGCAGATGAAGACATCAGTGCTGCCAGGAAAGATAGGACAGTGAGCCAGCAGCCATTACCCCACACCTCTCCACCTCCCAGCCTTCAGTGGGGCAGGTCTGAGCCTGCACCAGTTATGGGAGAAACCCAGTGTTCCACACCAAGACTTCAGCTTGTATTTCTGTCTTACTCAGTAGCCCTGGGCAGCTGTAAGTGACTCCACCCTGACCATAGGCAAGAAGCTCAAGGATGGGCACTGGACTGCTGAGTTAATGAGAAACTCTCCAAAATCTCAATAGAAAACTAAAGGAGAGAAAGACATTTGGCAACAACCAACATAAAAAAAAAAACTGCAAAGGGTTGGCTATAGTTCAGGGGCCGTAGTGCATGTACCTTGTATTCATAACACTTAGGGCTAAAGCTGGGCGCCTGTAATTCTAGCTACTCAGGAGGCTGAGATCTGAGGATCATTGTTCAAAGCCAGCTTGGGCAGGAAAGTCTTTGAGATGCTTATCTCCAATTAACTCCCAGAAAACCAGAAGTGGTGCTGTGGCTCAAAGTGGTAATCTTGAGCTGAAAAAGCCTTATGGACAGTGCTCAAGCCCAGAGTTCAAAACCCACTGCTGACAAAAAAAAAAAAAAAAAAAAAAAAAAAAAGATCTAGAGTTAGACACCCCAGAACCAAAAACAGAGAAAGGAAAAGTACAAGGATGAGAACTGGGGCCTTGGGCAGTGCAAGGAAGCAAGGAATAAGGAAAGAAACCTATGAGGAGGAATTTCTGTAGTTCGGGCAAGTTTTCCAACTGTAGGCTATGTGGGAGCCAAGCTCTCCAGCTGTGGCTCCTTGAGAGCAGTATGGGAACTGCATGAGGGCTGTGCCTCCCACAGTCATGGCTAGTCCCAGCTATCTGTAGGAGAGCTGACCTTGACCCAGACTAACCTCCCAAGTGCCTTCTCCTCCCCTCAGGACCAGGGTCCCTTACTACCAGTGTCTTCTGGCTCAAAACATCTTCATTAGTGCCAGTGTGTGCCTCTGGCACCATACCTGCTGGTCCCTCAAGCTGAGCTATAAGACTTGTGTTTTCCTCTCTGGTCCCCGGAAGCCTGTGGGTCCCTGGGACATGGTGACTGCTGTTTTCATTGCCTCGCTTCATGGACTCTGCATGCTCCGTGTGCCCTTTGTACCTGCTGTGGCCCTAAATCTTCGGCCTCTGCCCCAAGGTTCTCATCCCTGCTTCTGCAAAAGGTGACATCACTGGGCTGGGAAGGTGGCTCACTGGTAGAGCGCTTGCCTTGCATGCTCAAGGCCCTGGGTTCAATTCCTCAGCACCACATAAGAAAAAAGCCGGAAGTGGCGCTGTGGCTCAAGTGGTAGAGTGCTAGCCTTGAGCTGAAGAGCTGAGGGACAGCGCCCAGGCCCAGAGTTCAGGCTCCACGACCGGACCCAAAAAAAATAAATAAATAAAAGGTGGCATCACACAGCGGTCTGCTTACCTCCTGTGAGGAGCCCTCTCAAATGAGGCCTGCTCTTCCTCATAACCCAAAAAACCTCAGAGAAAAGCATCTCTGCCTTTTCTCCCCTGTCCCTTCTAAATCCCTGAGTCTTAAGGCTTGGGCCACAGACCTTTCACCAACATGCCCCTGCCTCCCTCCGCCAGCCTGCCCCAGCACTTCCTTGCTGCTCTCATCTGCCATTTACATCCCTCCACTATCTTCTTTACTCACTGGCTCCATGCCGACATCTACCAGGTGTCAGGATGCTCAGTGGCAGCATACAGTACACACCCACACATGTGCCTCTTACCCCTCAATACTTCCACTCTTCCCTGGTGCTGGGGAGTACCACTCTCCACCAGCAGGGCTGGGGGTTCCGTTCGCTGCTGCCTAAATTTCAGTTTCACACTTGTCCTGGCCAGCCACCACCTCTAAAGTCTCTGGCACGTCTTCCAACATCCCGGATGCAATTCTTCTGCCTCATCTAGACAGACAACTCGCCAGTTTTGTGGGATCCCTTGCTCCCCAACTCTGCCCAGCTAGGACTCTGTGATGCATTCTACCTGTATCTCTCTGGGGGAGGTCTGGGCAGATACTGAAAGAACCCAACTACCCAATTCTTCCCACCTGCAACCAAGCAACTGAAGGCTGATAGAACAGGAAATTCAGGGCCAAGCGCTGGTCGTTCATATCTGTAATCCTAGCTACTCAGGAGGCTGAGATCTGTGGACTGCGGTTCAAAGCCAGCCCGGGCAGGATAAACCACCAGAAAACCATAAGTGGTGCTGTGGCTCAAGTGGTAGAGCACTAGCCTTGAGCTGAAGAGCTGAAGGAGCACCAGGGCCCCACCAAACAAACTATTCCAGATTTATCTAAGTTCATCAGAAAGGCACGCAGGTTGTACCTCTGGGACCCTGAGCCCCACTGTGTTGGACATTCTGGTTACTATGAAAGTACTTCAAGCAAATGGCCTTGACTCCCAACTATTTTCCCTCTAGAATGGGATAATCATTTTGACATTATCTAGTTCATTACTAGAGTATTCCATTCCTCAAACTCTACTATAAGGTATTCTATCTTTGGAAAATATGCTTTGTAAAATCATTTTTTTTTTCAAAAAAAAACATGGACTGCTTTACAAATTTCCATGTTGTCCTTGCACAAGGAGGGAAGCTACTCTCTGTGTGGTTCCAGTTTTAGTACATAGGCTGCTGGAGTGAGCACTTCAGTTACTCTGTGTGTGCATGGATTTGCATGTGCATGCACACTAGTCATAGAGCTTGCTCGACCTGGGCACTGTCCCTTACTTTTTTCACCCAAGCTGGGACTCTACCACTTGAGCCACAGCTCCACTTCTGGCTTTAAGTAGTTAATTGGAAATAAAAATCCCAGGGACTTTCCTGCCTGGGTGGTTTTGAACCTGGATCCTTAGGTTTCAGCTTCCTGAGTAGCTAGGATTACAGGTATAATCCACTAGTGCCTGGCAAAAAGTGTTCTTTTCTATATGCAGATGCTTCTTGACTTACTAGGAGGATATATTCGATAAGTTAAAAATATCCAAAGGAGCCGGGCGCTGGTGGCTCACCTGTAATCCTAGCTACTCAGGAGGCTGAGATCTGAGGATCGAAGTTCAAAGCCAGCCCGGGCAGGAAAGTCCATGAGACTCTTATCTCCAATAAACCACTAGAAAACCAGAAGTGGCAATGTGGTTCAAGAGGTAGAGCGCTCACCTTGAGCTGAAGAGCGCAGGGAAAGCGCCCAAGCCCCACGACCGACCAAAAAAAAAAAAAAAAAAAAATCCAAAGGAAGGGGGTAACACTATTCCAAAAAAATGTACTCATGGCCTTACTTATGTAACTGTAACCCCTCTATACATCACCTTTACAATAAAATTTTTAAAAAAGAAATAACAAAAGTAGAAAATGCACAGTGCAGGCATTAATGCTAGATACTCAGAAAGATCATGGTGCTGGAGCCACCGGCACCAGGCCTGTGAGACTCTTTGTCTCCAGTTAACCACCACAAAGCCAGAAGTGGAGCTATGGTCAAGGTGGCCAACTACCAGTCTTGAGTGAAAAAGCTAAAGGACAGGGCCCAGGTCCTGAGTTCAGATCCAAGTACCCTGAGCACACCCATGAAAAAAGGAAAGCATAAGCATTGTACTGAGGATGTAGCTTAGCAGTAAAGCACTTGTTTAATATACATGAGGCCAGTTCAGTCTCCAATGACTCTCACTCTTTCTCTGTCTGTGTGTGTGTGTCTCTCTCTCATACACACACACACACACACACACACACACACACACACACGCGCGCACGCACACGAAATGGATGAACCCTGGAATCATTACATGAAATGGATGAACCCTGGAATCATTACACTAAGTGAAGAAGCCAGCCCCAAAAGACCACATACTGTATGATGGCATTTACATGAATTGTGTAGGTGAGGCAAAGCATTAGAGACAGGGGAGATGAGTGGTGGCAGAGGCTGCAGAAGAGCAGGTGTGGCTGGGTGCTGTTAAAGCAACCAGGGTTTTCTATACTGCAGTGAAAAAATGGTTCTGAAACCATTAGTGGCGATGGCCATACAAGTTTGTGAATACTCTAAACACCATCAAAAGCCACTTTAGATAGTGACTTGTACAGGGTAAGAACCATAAGTCACAGATTTTTTTTACACAAGGTCCCAGAGAAGCTCATCACACGTTGCTCATGGTCTCTGGGGACTGTGCGCTGAGGCTATTGGGAGGGGCTCAGCCTGAGGAACCTCTCATTTCAGTAGATCTCAAATGACATCTCCAGCCTTCCTAGACCTTCCCTTCCAACCTCCTGCTCCCCATCTCTCCTCAGCATTTAGCATGGTCTGGGGTCTTCTACCCTCACTCCCCAACTTGCTTCATGCCTGCTGGGGACTGTCAGCCCCTATGCTGTGAGGCACTGACTTGTGAGTGCCTTGTGTAGTAGGGTTTTAACCAGAGTGCTGCTCAGGGCTGAGGACAACCAAGGGCTGGGTGGCAGGAAGGAGGTGTAGATTGTACAGTGAGGTCCCCTGCGTGGGCAAACTTACTTTTGGAGGTTGGCCATCTGCTTCATAGCCTCCACGGCTCCTGGCAGAGGCTCCAGTTCAAAGAAGAAATTCTCTGACTCCCAGATGCTGATGGCCTTCTCCTGAGAAGTAGAGAGAGACGGGGTTACCTGCCGGGTCCTGGGCCTCTCACTGACCCCCGCTGGCTGGGAAAGGAGATTTTACCTTACCCTCACCTCTGGGGATGTCTCCTGGGAGGAAGGGAGAGGGCAAGAGCACACGTGTGAGTGCACTCTCTCTCTTTCCAGGGAAGATGTGATTTCTACTAAGATCCAGCAGTGACCAGATAAAGTGTCAGGCCATGGGCTCCTATGTCAGCGATAGGAGAGACACCTAGTGCTCTCTGGGACCTGATGCCAGGGATCATGAACCACATATTTGCTAGGCATGATCCACATGGGCAGTAAGGTAGTTGTTCTAAGGGTGTACAAGCCTAGCCATCGTAGTCATTACAGTTGAGAGCTAAAGCAATTCAGAGAACCTTCAGTGTGCCTGGTATCAGGAGCAAGCGGTAAGGAAGTCAGGGTATAAAGACAATTGGGAAAGTTTTACTCTTCACTGCATGCAACCAGAACAGCTGTGCTTTTAGCTGGGCTATGTGTTAAGATATCAATATACACTATAAAAAGGCAGGGAGGTTTTGTTGATTATAAAGTTTAAAATCGCTGGGCGCTGGTGGCTCACGCCTGTAATCCTAGCTACTCAGGAGGCTGAGATCTAAGGATCAAAGTTCAAAGCCAGCCCTGGCAGGAAAGACTGTGAGACTCCTATCTCCAATAAACCACCAGAAAACTGGAAGTGGTGCTGTAGCTCAAGTGGTAGAGCACTCACCTTGAGCTGAAGAGCTAAGGGACAGCACCCAGGCCCAGAGTTCAAGCCCCACAACCGACCAAAAATAAAATAAAATAAAATAAAGTTTAAAATCAAGCCAGGGGGATGGGAAGGTAGCTCAGTGGTAAGAGTGCTTGCCTTGGGCTGGGAAGGTGGCTCAGTGGTAGAGCGCTTGCCTTGCATGCCTGAGGCCCTGGGTTCGATTCCTCAGCACCACATAAGCAAAAAGAAAAAAGCCAGGAGTGGCGCTGTGGCTCAAGTGGTAGAGCGCTAGCCTTGAGTTGAAGAGCTGAGGGACAGCGCCCAGGCCCAGAGTTCAGGCCCCACGACTGGACCAAAAAAAAAAAAAAAAAAAGAGTGCTTGCCTTGCATGCATGAAGCCCTGGGTTCGATTCCTCAGCACCACATAAGCAGAAAAAGCTGGAAGTGGGGCTGACGCTCAAGTGGTAGAGCGCTAACCTTGAGCTGAAGAGCTGAGGGACAGCACCCAGGCCCAGAGTTCAGGCCCCACGACCGACCAAAAAAAAAAAAAAAATCAAGCCAGGTGCCGGTGGCTCATACCTGTAATCCTAGCTACTCAGGAGGCTGAGGTCTGAGGATCGTGGTTCAAAGCCAGCCCGGCCAGGAAAGCCCGTGAAACTCTTATCTCCAAGAAACCACCAGAAAACCGGAAGTGGTGCTATGGTAGAGCACTAGCCTTGAGCTGAAGAGCTGAGGGACAGCACCCAGGCCCAGAGTTCAGGCCCCACGACTGGACCCAAAAAAAAAAAAAAAGAAAAGAAAAGAAATACATACATGCAGGCACTTGTGCTGAGTGTGGTAACACACACCTGTAATGCCAACATTTGAGAGGTAAAGGAGTTGTTCAAGTTTGTGTTCAGCTACATAGCAAGACCCTAACTGAAAAGACAAACAAAAACAACAAAATAGATCTTTATTTTTCCTAGGAGAAAGCTAAGGCTCAGAATGGGGAGGATATCTACTTGAAGTCACATAGCCTAACAGTGGCCAAACTAGAAGGTAGACACCACCACTCCCTCCTCCCCATTCCCCCACCCCCACCTTATCTCATCTCCCAACTCCTAGGTAAGCTTTTTGCTTTAGATGGTTGAGCCAGGCAAGGAGAAAGTGACAAATCTCAGGCACTTAGAAGGGAACCTTGGGGCTGGGAAGGAGGCTCAGTGGTAGAGCGCTTGCCTTGCATGCATAAGGCCCTGGGTTCGATGCCTCAGCACCACATAAGCAGAACAACAACAACAAAAAGGCAGAAGTGACGCTGTGGCTCAAGTGGTAGAGCGCTAGCCTTGAGCTGAAGAGCTGGGGGACAGCGCCCAGGCCCAGAGTTCAGGCCCCACGACCGGACCCCCCCCCAAAAAAAGAAGGGAACCTTGGTCCTGAGTGTGCAGTATAGGAAGTGCCTCTGTCCAGCCAAGATATGGCATCAGCAGTACCCCATTGTCAGCTGAACCAGTGTTGACCAATGCATGGCAATACTAAGATAGCACACCTCTTGTTTGAGCTTCACAGCCTACAATGGCCTAGGAGTGCTGTCCCCAGTTTACAGAGAAGGAAGAGTGGTTTTTTTTGTTTTTTGGTTTTTTTTTTTTGTTGGTCCTGGGGCCTGAACTCTGGGCCTGCGCACTGTCCCTCACTTGAGCCACAGCGCCACTTCTAGCTTTTTCTGCTTATATGGTACTGAGGAATCGAACCCAGGACCTCATGCATGCAAGGCAAGCATTCTACCACTGAGCCACCTTCCAGCATGTTTTTAGTTTTTTTGAGACAAGATTTCATTATGTTGCCCAGGATTGGCTTCCAACTGTCAATCCTTCTGCTTCTGCCTCCTAACTGCTGGGATTACAGGTATGTAGTAACACACTGCCCTGCCTAAATTTTCTTCAAGGCCATGGAAGAATAATGACACTACCGGAACTTAAAGCTCACCCATGGAGGGAGAGAGGGAGTTAGAGGGAGTAAGAGAGTGGTGGTCCTTGCTATGTGACCCTGAGTTCCCACCTTGTTCAAAGAGACACTTTCATCTACATAATGGAAACGGGAACCCAGCCTCTCCTTACAAGGTCCTTATAGGATATAACAGGTATGCAGGCCCTGGCACCTAAGGACAGCTTCTCAGCACCCATGCCCTCCCTGACACTAATCTGCTAAGAAACACTAGTCAAGGCAATCTTCCTCTCTGGGCTCAGTTTATCTATCCCAACGGTTAAAATGAGCTTTTCTTTCCACCTCTGCCTTATCTCCCAGAGTACCCTGAATATCAGAGAATACAGAGTGCAGGGGGCATTCGTTTACCAACTGAATGTGGAAAATATTTGGAATCAGTTTTAATTAGGTCTCAGCACCAGGAGAGGCCAGCTCACCACAACAGGTGCTTTCTGCCCCTCAGCAAATCAAGTTATTGTGGAGGTGGCTTTTTGAAGTCAAAAGAAATGGCATTCATAAAGACAGCAAAAGCCGGGTGTTAGTGGTTCACGCCTATAATCCTAGCTACTTAGGAGGCTGAGATCTGGTTCAGAGCCGGAAAAGTCCATGAGACTCTTTGTTTTGTTTTTGGGTCCAGTCATGGGGCCTGAACTCTGGGCCTGGGCGCTGTCCCTCAGCTCTTCAGCTCAAGGCTAGTGCTCTACCACTTGAGCCACAGTGCCACTTCTGGCTTTTTTTCTTTTTTTGCTTATGTGGTGCTGAGGAATCGAACCCAGGGCCTCATGCATGCAAGGCAAGCACTCTACCACTGAGCCACCTTCCCAGCCCCTCCATGAGACTCATCTCCAATAAACCACCAAAAAACCGGAAGTGGTGCTGTAGCTCAAGCGGTAGAGAGCTCACCTTGAATAAAAGAGCTGAGGGACAGCGCCCAAGCCCAGAGTTCAAGCCCCAGGACTGAAAAAAAAAAAAAAGCAAGAGAAAGAACAAGACCTTGGAGTCTGGAAAGCTAAAAGTGTGTGTGTGTGTGTACGTGTGCGTGTGTGTGTGTGCGTGTGTGTGTGCGTGCGTGCGTGTGTGTGTGTGTGTGTGTGTGTGTGTGTGTGTGTGTGTGTGTGTGTGTGTAGCAGATAAACTGAAGTCTCCAGTCTTCCTTGGCCCCTTACTATCTCATGACTTAGGGCAAAGTTCCTCCTCAGCAAAAATGGAAATAAGCAATGTCTACCTACATGAAATAAAGCAGTGAACTTGGGACTACACAACTGGTTCTGATAATCACACCCTTCTCCTCAGCACAAAACCCTCTGGTAGTGACCATATGTGGCCAATCAAGAGATGCCTGATAAACTCGTCATAAAACAGTTGAAATTTACAAACCAAGGTTTCTGATTTTAAACATCCCTACCTGGGATTTTTAGCTATCCCTGCTAGACTTAGGAGGCAGGGCATTGGGGGGAGGGGGTGGTTTCCAGTGGCATCTACTGTGATCACTATTGATTCCTATGTGGTATCCTAACTGGCATTATCATCTTTAAGCCACCATTATCACTGGGCACTCTACATCCAAAGCAATAAAGAAGGGAAGAGGGTAAAGGCATTGATCCAATCAGTAGTGCAGAATTAATTGCCAGTGTGACTGCCTTAGGGATAAAAGAGGACTTAATTTATATCATTTAACTTATTTAAATTAAAGGGGGGGGCAGGTGCTGGGCTCACCTGTAATCCTAGCGATACAGGAGACTGAGATCTAGGAAAGTCTGTGAAACTCATATCTCCAATTAACCACTCAAAAACCAGAATTGGAGGGTGTGGCTCAAAGTGTTAGAGCACTGGCCTTGAGCAAAAAAGTTCAGGGGTGGCACCTAGGCCCTGAGTTCAAGTCCAACCACCGACAAAAAAAAAAAAAAGGTAACATGGTGGGTGCTGGTGGCTATAATCCTAACTACTCAAGAGCCTGAGAGGGGCTGGGAAGGTGGCTCAGTGGTAGAGCACTTGCCTTACATGCCTGAGGCCCTGGGTTCGATTCCTCAGCACCACATAAGCAAAAAGAAAAAAGCCGAAGTGGCGCTGTGGCTCAAGTGGTAGAGCACTAGCCTTGAGCTGAAGAGCTGAGGGACAGCGCCCAGGCCCAGAGTTCAAGCCCCGCGACCGGACCCAAAAAAAAAAAAAAAAAAAAAAAGAGCCTGAGATTCAGGGGCTGGGAAGGTGGGTCTGTGTTAGAGTGCTTGCCTTCCATGCATGAGGCCCTGGGTTCGATTCCTCAGCACCACATATGCAGAAAAAGCCAGAAGTGGCCCTGTGGCTCAAGTGGTAGTAGAGCTTGAGCTGAAGAACTGAGGGACAGTGCCCAGGCCCAGAGTTCAGGCCCCATGACCAACAACAACAACAAAAGAGAGGCTGAGATCCAGAGGATCTCGGTTTGTTGACACCAGTGCGGAGCAGAAAGAAACCAAGGCACGAAACAAACGACTTACAGCCAAAAATAGCAAGAATTTAAAAGTGAGAAGATAGTTAGATTGCTAGAAGCGGGCTGTGATGGCTGGGGAAACTGAGAGCTGTGGCCCCTGGCCCTCCCCAGGTCCCTCCTATTTTGCCAGAAGACCACCCCAAGGCTAGGGCTTGTGACCCGCCCAAGGTCATACAGGTTGCTTGTCTCCAAAAGCCCGCGCAAAAGGCGCCCCCGAGCCCGGGTCTGGGCCGGCGGGGGGCGGGAAGGGGGGCCGGAGCAGGGGTCGCTTACGCTCAGCCCGGGCCGCAGGCGGTCGTACTGCTCGGTCACCCAGAAACCACGCCGGTCCTCCAGCGCGACGAAGGGCAAGTCCGGGAAGCGCGCGCGGAACTTCTTGAGGAAACCGCCCTCGAAGTCGGCCAGCACGCCGTCCATGTCCACCAGCACCCGCAGGGCGCGGTGGCTCCCCGCCCGGCCCCTCGGGTCCCCCGAAGCCCGGCGCCGCCCCGTCGGGACCGCCGCGCTGCGGGGCCACCGTGCGCACCGGCTGCCCAGCCGGATCATGGCCCCTCGCCGCCGCCGCCCGCCGTGGGTCCCGGGGTCTGGGAATCGCCGCCCTGCCGTGGCCGACCTGGAGCCATGACCACCGCGCAGGAGAAGCCCCGCCGCTGGGAGGCTCGCGGGGGGCGCGCGGGGCGCGGGGCGCAGGGCGCGCGGGGCGCGAGCGCGCAGGCTCGGGCCCCAGAGCGAGGCCGCGGCGCGCGCCCCACGCGGCCGCGCGGCCCCGACATCCTTAAAGGGACCCGCGGCTGGCGGAGGTGGGGCCGGGGGGCGGAGCCAGCGGGGCGGGGCGGGGCGGGGCGCGGACAGCTCCAGGTGCTGTAGGCTTCGGATGTCCTCCCTCACGGTTCTCAGCTTGCAGCTCTCTGCCAGGAGCTGTCCCGGGCTCCCTCCGTCCACCGCGGCAGCAGCAGAGGATGGAGCAGCCGTGGCCCCCCACGAAACAGACCTGTGTCCCGGAGCAGCTGGGGGCCTCCACGACACAAACTTGGGTCTTTGGAGCATTTGCTGCGTTGTGCTGTGAGCCAGAGAGAGTTCCAGCTGCCCTGGAACTTAGATTCCTAACGAGAGGATGAAGGAACCAAAGTTGAGCACCTCAGGGTGCTCAGTCAGAGGCCAGTAGGGAAAATGGGGAAATAGGAGTTAGGAGCCCACACTGTCCCTTGACCCGACCCAACCCAAATGGCATCTCAGGCACAACTGGGGAGATCTCATGGCATTACCTTGATTGACTTGTTCACTGAAGGATCTGTCTCCGGTGCCTTCCAACAATGCCTGGTGGATAGTTATGTGTTCAATAACCTCACGCATACACTTAACAAACAGGGTTGTTTTGTTGTTATTGTTGTTGTTTTCTACCAGTACTGGGGCTTGAACTCAGGGCCTAGTCACTGTCCCTTACCAGAATCATATCTCCACTTCTGGCTTTTTGCTGGTTAATTGGAAATGAGTCTCTTAAGCGGACTTGGAAGCATGGTTTTTAGATTATAGAGCATCTAGATCAATAAATTGCTTTGTTTTGATCAATTATTGTGGCTTGAACTCAGAGCCTGGACACTATCCCTGAGCTCTTTTGCTCAAGGCTAGTGCTCTACCACCTTGAGTCACAGTACTTCTGGTTTTCTGGTGGTTAACTAGAGATAAGAGTCTGTCGACATTCTTGGCCAGCTTGCTTCAAACTGTGATCCTCAGATCTCATCCTCCTGAGCAGCTAGGATTACAGGCATTATAGGCAGGATTACCAGTGGCCAGCATACAGTCTTTTTTTTTTTTTTTTTTTGCCAGTCCTGGGCCTGAACTCTGGGCCTGGGCCCTGTCCCTCAGCTCTTCAACTCAAGGCTAGTGCTCTACCACTTGAGCCACAGTGCCACTTCCAGCCTTTTCTGCTTATATGGTGCTCAGGAATCAAACCCCGAGCCTCATGCATGCAAGACAAGCACTCTACCACTGAGCCACCTTCCCAGCCCAGAGCCGATACTCTTTTCTTTTTCTTTTTTTTTTTTCTTTTTTTGTCGGTCGTGGGGCTTGAACTCTGGGCTTGGGTGCTGTCCCTGTACTCTTCTGCTCAAGGCGAGCACTCTACCAGTTGAGCCACAGTACCACTTCCGGTTTTCTAGTGGTTTATTGGAGGAAGAGTCTCACCTGCCCCGGCTGGCTTTGAGCCAGAATCCTCAGATCTCAGTCTCCTGAGGAGCTAGGATTACAGGCATAAGCCACTGGCACTTTGCTCAGATACTCTTAATACTCTTAATAATAGGTAAGAAAAATAAAAATGTTTGTACTGAGGCGGGCAAGTATAGCCCCTCCTTTTTCTGTTTGCTGCATATTGCTACATGCAATCCTGCCATGATGTGATGCCACACACTGCCCTCATCAGAAGCTGAACTAATGCCCAATCTTGAACTTTAAACATCTGGAACTGTGAGCCAAATAAACTTCCTTTCTTCCTAAGTAGTTTGCCTCAGGCATGTCATTACAGTAGTGAAAACCAACTGCTACAGTCATTAAAGGCTCTTTGAGAACCCTGAGACTTAGAGCCATGTGACACTCTGGCTCTGAACTGCTTGGCTGAAGGGCTTTCAGATTCATAAACTCAGGAAGCAGGTGGCTCACACATGTAATCTTAGCTCCTCGGGAGGCTAAAATCTGAGAATTACAATGTGAAGCCAGCTGGGCAGGAACCTGGAGACTCATCTCCAATTAATCTCTAAAAAGCTAGAAATGGAGCCACCACTCAAGTGGTATAGCCCAGCTCCTGACCTATGTTCTTTCCTCTTCAGCTATCCAAAACAGAGGCCACTGGTTGAAGAAAGTTTAGCACCAATGCCAGGAGGGGGGTAGAACCTCAGATGCACATGATGTTCTTGCTCTCTCTGTAGAGTTGTTTGTACTTGTCCCTACCCTGTGCTGGTCTCATTCATCTGTATGTGACATCTCTTTTCACCATTTTGGGTGGCTTGCTTGCTTGTGCTGTTGAAGAAGCCAGTAGTCTTGGTCTTTGCCTTTCTGAGAATAAATAAAAGTTACACTTTAAGTTTCTATGGAAAAGCAGAAAAGAGGAAGAAGAATACAGTTGTCTGATGAGGAAAGGTATGCAATGTTTTTCAAAAATGTGGGGCTCAAGCCAGGCACCGGTGGCTCACGTCTGTAATCCTAGCCACTCAGGAGGCTGAGATCTGAGGATTGCCGTTCAAAGCCAGCCTGGGCAGGAAATTCCATGAGACTCTTATCTCCAATAAACCATTAGAAAAACAGAAGTGGCACTGTGGCTCAAGTGGTAGAGCGCCCACCATGAGCTGAAAAGCCCAGGGACAGCACTCAAGCCTAGAATTCAAGACCCATGACTGACAAAAAAAAAAAAAATGTGGGGCCCAAGGAAGCAAATTACATGTAAAGGATTTTAATAATATTAAAAACATTTGTGGGGGCTGGGAAGGTAGCTCAGTGGTAGAGTGCTTGCCTTGTATGCATGAGGCCCTGGGTTCGATTCCTCAGCACCACATGAGCAGGAAAGGCTGGAAGTGGCACTGTGGCTCAAGTAGTAGAGTGCTAGCCTTTAGCTGAAGACCTCTGGGACAGCCCCCAGGCCCAGAGCTCAAACCCCACAAAAAAAAAAAATTGTGTTTCAAAGTATACAATCGAGAGGAAAAACACAACCCACAGAACAGAAGAAAAATCTGCTAACTATTCTTTTTTTGGGGGGTGGGGGGGTCCGGTCGTGGGGCCTGAACTCTGGGCCTGGGTGCTATCCCTCAGCTCTTCAGCTCAAGGCTGGCACTCTACCACTTGAGCCACAGCACCACTTCCGGCTTTTTTTCTTTTTGCTTATGTGGTGCTGAGGAATCGAACCCAGGGCCTCATGCATGCAAGGGAAGTGCTCTACCACTGAGCCACCTTCCCAGCCCATCTGCTAAAAGTCTTGTGTCCAGAATATATAAAGAACTCCTACAATTCAACAATAAAATAGAAATAGCTTCATGTACCAAGTGCTGATGATTCAACTCTGTAACCCTAGCTACTCAGAAGGCTGATATTTTGGTCGGTCGTGGGGCCTGAACTCTGAGCCTGGGCACTCTACCACTTGAGCCCCACTTCTGGCTTTTTCTGCTTATGTGGTGCTGAGGAATCGAACCGAAGACCTCATGCATGCAAGGCAAGCACTCAACAACTGAGCCACCTTCCCAGCCCGGCTGATATCTTTTTTTTTTTTTTTTTTTTTTGGTCAGTCTTGGGGCTTGAACTCTGGGCCTGGGTGCTGTACCTCAGCTCTTCAGCTCAAGGCGAGCACTCTACCACTTGAGCTACAGCGCCACGTCCGATTTTCTGGTGGTTTATTGGAGATAGGAGTCTCACGATCTCTCCTGCCCGGGCTGGCTTTGAACCTTGATCCTCAGATCTCAGCCTCCTGAGTAGCTAGGATTACAGGCGTGAGCCACCAGCACCTGGCCCGGCTGATACCTTATGAGTTCAGTTCCCTTAGCTTTTTCACTCAAGGCTGTTACTCTACCACTCAAGGACATATCTCTAATTTGGACTTTTTGCTGTTTTTTTTTTTGTTTTGTTTGTTTGTTTGTTTGGGTCTGGCCGTGGGGCCTGAACTCTGGGCCTGGGCACTGTCCCTCAGCTCTTCAGCTCAAGGCTAGTGCTCTACCCCTTGAGCCACAGCGCCACTTCTGGCTTTTTTTTATGTGGTGCTGAGGAATCGAACCCAGGGCCTCAGGCATGCAAGGCAAGCGCTCTACCACTGAGCCACCTTCCCAGCCTGTTGTTTTTTTGTTTTGAGATAAGAGTCTCATGAGCCCGGCACTGATGGCTTATACCTGTAAATCTAGATACTCAGGAGGCTAAGATCAGAGGATTGTGATTCAAAGCCAGCCCAGGTAGAAAAGTCTGTGAGACTCTTATCTTCAGTTAACCACCAGAAAACCATAAGTGGATCTGTGGCTCAAGTGGTAGCCTTGAGCTGAAAAGCCTCATGGACAATGCCCAGCCCCTGAGTTCAAGCCCTACAAGTAACAAAAAAATAATCTCATAGACTTTGCTTTGTCTGTTTTGAACCAAGTTCTGATTTCAACTTGATTTCCTTAGTGCTTCATCTTGGGAATTCTGTAAACACTTTGGGATACAGGTCGTGTGTTGTGTGTGTGTGTGTGTGTGTGTGTGTGTGTGTGTGTGTGTGTGTATGAATAATATATATATATAATTTCCCAGTATTTTCCCTCTGTGTAAAGCCAACTCAGTGGAGAAAGGATAGTCTTTTTCAGCAAGAAGTGTTGGAACAATTAAACATTTTTTAGCAAAAACAGTTCACACCTAGCAGGACAGCTATTATTGTTTTTTTTTAAAACCTAGGAGCCAGACATGGTAGCTCATGCCTATAATCCTAGCTACTCAGGAGGCTGAGATCTGAGGAAAACCAGAAATGGCACTGTGGCTCAAGTGGTAGAGCGCTTGCCTTGAGCTAAAGACTTCAGGGACAGTGCCCAGGCCCAGGGTTCAAGCCTGATTGAAAAAAAAAAACCTACAAGTGTCTGGAAGAGACATGATCAACAAAAAGAAAGAAAGCAAGAAAGCAAGAAAGGAAGGAAGGAAAGAAGGAAGGAAGGAAGGAAAGAAAGAAAGAGAGAGAGAGAGAGAAAGAGAGAAACAAATGAAAGAAAAGAAAAAGAATTAAATTCTAGCACAGGCTACAACATGGGTGAAGCTTGAAAATGAGCTAGCCACAAGAAAAGAAACATTGTAGGATCCGCCTCTTTTTGGGGGTAGTCAAGTTCATAGAATATGAGAATG
This sequence comes from Dipodomys merriami, assembly GCF_024711535.1. Lineage (NCBI taxonomy): Eukaryota > Metazoa > Chordata > Mammalia > Rodentia > Heteromyidae > Dipodomys > Dipodomys merriami. The sequence goes on along the minus strand of NW_027203270.1, from coordinate 17,825,969 downwards.
ATCACTGCCAGGGAAAGAGGAAAATGAGGAGTTGTTTAAGGGGTATATAGTTTCAGGATTTGCAGTGTGAAAATATTCTGGGAATTAGTTGCAAAACAATGTAAATAGACAACACTGCTGAACTGTAGACTTAAAAATGGTTTAGATTAAGCTGGGTGCTGGTGGCTCACGCCTGTAATCCTAGCTACTCAGGAGGCTGAGATCTGAGGATCGTGGTTCAAAGCCAGCCGGGGCAGGAGAGATTGTGAGACTCCTATCTCCAATAAACCACCAGAAAACCGGACGTGGCACTGTAGCTCAAGTGGTAGAGCGCTCGCCCTGAGCTGAAGTGTGCAGGGACAGTGCCCAGGCCCAGAGTTCAAGCCCCAAGACCGACCAAGAATTAAAAAAATAATAATAATAAAATAAATGGTTTAGATTGCTGGGTGCTGGTGGCTCACACCTATAATCCCAGCTACTTAGGAGGCTGAGATCTGAGAATTGCAGTTCAAATCCAGCTCAGGCAGAAAAATCTGACTCCAATTAAGCACCAGAAAGCGGGAAGTGGAGCTATAGAGCTGTAGGTCAAAGTGGTAGAGCACTAGCTTTGAGCAAAAGAACTCAGGAGCGGTACCAAGGCCCTGAGTTCAAGCCCCATGGCAGACAAAACTAAAAGGCTGAGTTTGATGCCAGCCCAGGTAGGAAAGACTACGAACTTAATCTCCAATTAACTACCAATAAACCAGAAGTGGAGTGCTAGCCATGAGTAAAGAATCTCAAAGACAGGGCCCAGGCTCTAAGTTCAAGCCACAGAATCAGCACCTAAATAAATAAATAAATAAATAATGTTTACCAAGTCCAGAGTTCAAGCTCCACAACCAACAACAACAACAAAAAAAAATGTTTAAATGGTTGCTAGATGATTATTGTCTTCCTACCCTCCTTTTTTTTCCTGTTCTTCATTACTCTCAGACTAACTGGCAGGCAAAACAAATTTCCATTCACTGAATTTAGGAAGATGGACTTGTTACTTCCTATGCTCTCATTGAAATCCTTAGTTCCTTGATTTCTTCCAGGTCTTCCTTTACAAGTCCCTGCTTAAAATGTAAAGTGGGGAGAGGGGGCTGGGAAGGTGGTAGAGTGCTTGCCACACATGCATGAGGCCCTGGGCTCGATTCCCCAGCACCATTTAAGCAGAAAATGACGCTGTGGCCCAAGTGGTAGAGTGGTCGCCTTGAGCTGAAGAGCTGAGGGACAGAGCCCAGGCCCAGGCCCCACGACTGACCAAAAAATAGTCCAATAGTAATGTTGATGATCCTGACCTAGGCTAGTTCTGTGTATTTGGACTCACTGAATTCAAATCCCAGTACTGCCAAAATTAATTAAATGTATTTATTTTTGTCGGTCAAGGGGGCTGAACTCTGGGCCTTGGCACTGTGCCTCAGCTCTTCAGCTCAAGGCTAGCGCTCTACCACTTGAGCTCTACCACTTGAGTCCTTTTTGTTTTTTTTGCCAGTCCTGAGGCTTGGGCGCTTTGAGCTGCTTTTGCTCAAAGCCAGCACGCTACCACTTGAGCCACAACGCCACTTGCCGCTTTCCACTTTATGTGGTACTGAGGAATCGAACCCAGGGCTTAATGCATGCTAGGTAAGCACTCTACCACTGAGCCACAGTCTCAGCCTTTTTAGTTACTGTTTAAAGCGGCGATGGGAATTGACTCCGACATGACAGGTAAAGCGCTGTGCCACGGAACGTTATCCTCAGCTCTACGGCGCACTCTGTACGCGTCAGTACTTGCTGCGCAAACCTTACGCGCCACGGAAGTGAGGGGGCGGTGTTGGAAACAACTGGAGAGCGATTGGATTGGTTGTTCAGTCACTGTATGCTAATGAGCATAAAATTTGAAATGACGGTAACATCTAAGTTTTTAAAATTCTCTGCAAATTATGAAAACAAAAGATATTCTGTAGGATGTTTAGCTCTATATCCGCCTGGGGCAGAGATATATTAATTTATGAACAACTCACCGTAAGCAAAATATGTGTTGATTTTTCTGACTTGGGAAGGACGAACTACCTTCCGTTAAGACTATACTTTCAGGGATCATTTCTATAGTTCGTTACTAGAGAAATCTCACTGATCGTGTAGAGCACCCGAAACCACGAGGAAGAGGCGTAGTGTTCTCTCCTGAGCGTGAAGCCGGCTCTAGGTGTTGCTTTACTGCAACTGCCTTCTGCCATTGATGATCGTTCTTCCCTTCCTCCGGGAGGGGTTAGAGGGAGAGGACGCAGTCTGAGTGGTTTTCGGCTTCTTCAAGTTAGTTTAAAGAGAGATTATGTATTTTGAGTGTTTTTGGCGATAGTAGCTGATTTTCAGTGCTTTAACAGTTTCTATGTATCTTTTTGTATAGTGCAGTGTGGGACCAAGTACTGGCGCAAGACAGTTTTTTAAGGGTAGAAGCTTTTTTTTTTTCTTTTCGTAACCGGGTGAAGCTTTATCCCATGCTGCCTTTGAAATTTCTCGTAGTTCAATTTTTCTCCACTCATTTTTCTTTCTTGGTATCTCTCACCTTACACCAAGACTGCTTTTCCTTTTGGTGCGAGGAGAAGCTCGTCTCGGGTGGAAAACTTTGTAACACTCTAGTTTTGTTATTAATGTTTTCTGTTTGTGTTGTCCTGTCCCTGAGGTTTGCACTCAGGCGTTTGGGTGTTGTCCTTGGCTTTTGGCTCAAAACTAACTCTGCCATTTCGAGCCACAGTTTGGGTTTTCTAGTGGTATTAGAAGTAAGTCTTGGAGGCTTGACTGCCCCCAACTGTCTTTGAACTGTCAGCCTCAGATCTCAGCTTTCTGAGTTAGGATTAATGGGTGTGAGCCACTGGTATTTGGCTTCTGTGAGACTTACCTTCAATTAACTACCAAAAAAACAAAAAACTGACATGGAGCTGTGGCTCAAATGGTAGAATGCAGGTCTTGAGTACAAAAGCACCCTGGCTCTGAGTTTAAGCCCCACCTGAATCATGACCCTCAGATCTCAAGCTCCTAAATAAGATTCCAGGCATGAGTCACCAGTGCCCTGCTGTAACTATCTTATTCCTATTTGGTCTTCTCTATTTTTAAAATTTTTATTTTATTTTATTCATTTATTTTTTGGCCAGTCTTGAGGTTTGTGAGCACTGTCTCTGACTCCCCTTGGGGTTTGTGGGCACTGTCCCTGACTCCTTTTGCTCAAGTTACCACTTGAGCACAGCACCACTTCTGGCTTTTTCTGTTTAGGTGGTACTTACTGAGGAATCAAACCCAGGGCTTTGTGCATGCTAGGCAAGCACTCTACCACTAAGCCACATTCTCAGTCCATTGGATTGTAAACTTCTAGATGCAGGGTCTGTGTCATTCATCACCAGCAACCCTTAGCTGCCCTTGCTTGATGGGGGCTTGGTGAGGAAAGTAGGCCCATAGAACAGCCGGAAAGGAAATAAGAGAGGCCTGGAAAGAAAACTAGTTTGATCCAAAGCCCTGGAGAGGCAGAGGGAGGGAACTAGTACAGAAATCATGATTTAAAAGGGGTAAGGGGAAATTTTGCCACTAAGCCACATTCCCAGCCCCTAAACCAGTTTAAACTATGCTTGCTGTAAGTTGCAATGTTCTATAGGAAAACCCTGATCTCTTGAGTTGTTGTGAAGGAGCTGAGAATGGCAGTTGTGTCTTGTTGAGACTTCATGGTTTCAAGTATATTTACAAATGTTAAAGGTGGACATGGCAGGAAAGATAGTTGATTTCCAATCCCCCCATTGTAGGAAGGCCTTTGACTGTGCTGCCAGCTCTTCACTGAGCACAGCTGGTATGGGTGGGTCTGTCTTGGTGACATGGTCATGGAGATGTACCTGCTTTGTGGGACTGCTGGGGTGTTCATGTGCTGTCATGAGAGGAGCTTGAGTGGGGTTCTGATACTGGGTTGGTCCTATTTCCTAAACAGCACAGCATTTTCATTGTATTGGGGATTATAAGTAATCTAGAGGTGACTTAAAATATAATGGCAGCCGGGTACTGGTGGCTCATACCTGTAATCCTAGCTATTCAGGAGGCTGAGATCTCGGGATCACAGTTCAAAGCCAGCCCAGGAAGGAAAGTCCATGAGACTCTTACCTCCAATAAACTACTCAGAAAGCCGGAAGTGGCATTGTGGCTCAAGTGGTAGAGCACTAGCCTTGAGCTGAAAAGCTGAGGGACAGCACCCAGGCCCAGAGTTCAAGCCCCATGACAGGGAAGGAAGGCAGGCAGGCAGGCAGGCAGGTAAGCCTGAATTTGGGCTGGGAATGTGGTTTCCTTGTAGAGTGCTTGCCTAGCATGCTTGAAGCCCTAGGTTTGATTCCTGAGTACCACATAAACAGAAAAAGCCAGAAGTGGTGCCATGGCTCAAGTGGTAGAATGTCAGCCTTGAGCAAAAGATTAGGGATAGTGCCCTGAGTTCAAGCCCCTGGATTGGCAAAAAAGAAAAAGAAAAAAAGAAAAATCACAAAAAACAAACAGAAAAGTTAATAGTATTCGCTTTGTCATAAACTTGCTGCCCTGAGAGGTCCTATAGTAGTTACCAGAAGCCCTTGGATAGTAGAGTTTCCCTCTTATTGGGTTAGCCTAAGTCACATGGCCATCTTGGTTTGCTGTTATGGGGAAGTGAGGGCCGCTCCACTCTCTGCAAGTGCTCAGAGCTCCATGTTTGGTTCTGGGAGGCACGCATATGCATTTTCTCATGGAAATGGGGTGGCTGAACAGTGTTTGCACCAGCACTAGACTAACCCCACTGGCAGTTTTCTCTTCCTGAAACACACAAAACTTGTGTGACCTTTGTTCACCATGCATGTTCCTGTTTTGAACTCTCTGGCCTCAGATCTCTTTTAGTGGCTTCTTCTTACCCTCAGACCTCAAAAAAATCACGGCCTTTCCTTCCTATGGACAATCACTGTCTTTTATTTTCTCCACTGTGCATATGACTTTCTGAATTTGTCCTGTTTACTTGCTAATTATCTTCATTTCCCAGCCAGAACCTCATATCACCAAGGACTTCTTCTTTATCAAGGATACATCCCTAGCATGAGGCACAGGGTTTGTATTTCTTTGACACAAAGTAAATATGTGTTCAAAGAATGAAAGAATAAAGGATTCAAAGTATCAGCTCATCCACTGATGTGGCAGTGGTCTATCTTTTAGACTTGTCTCCAGTAATTCCTACGTTTTCCAGATGACCTGCTTAAGAACAAAAATAAGGCCAAGTGTCCATGGCCTGTAATACTAACTACTCGGGAGGCTTAGATCTGAGGATTGCAGTTCGCAGACAGCCCAAGCAGAAAAGTCTCTGTAAGACTCTTATCTCCAATTAACTACTCAAAAACTGGAAGTGGTGCTGTGGCTCAAAGTGATAGAGCGCTAGCCTTGAGCAAAAGAGCTCAGGTGCAGCACCAGGCCCTGAATTCAAGCCCCACGACTGACAAAAAATAAAAAAAATCAGAATATATTCAAGGTTATCTTTGTAATCTCAAGTCTTCCAATTTATTCTCAAGAGAAAGACAGAAGAGTAGAATTGCGTTTGGGTATTTTTAAGCAAGTGTAATTTATCCCAGCCCAACCTATAAGATTTCTTACTTCGGTGTGCTTCAGAATTCCCTGAAAGAGTTTGTGAACTGGGCTGGGAATATGGTTTAGTGGTAGAGCGCTTGCCTAGCATGCATGAAGCCCTGGGTTTGATTCCTCAGTAACACATAAACAGAAAAAACAAGAAATGGTGCTGTGGCTCAAGTGGCAGAGCACTAGCCTTGAGCAAAGAAGCACAGGGACAGTGCCCAGGCCCTGAGTTCAAGCCCCAGGACTAGGAAAAAATAGATAGATAGATAGATAGATAGATAGATAGATAGATAGATAGATAGATAGAAAGAAAAAGAAAAAAAAGTCTGTGAACTCCCCTTTGTTTCTGAAAGAAGTCTAGCCTGGGGGGGGGGCTGAACTTGCATTTCCAGTAAGTGTCCCAGATACTGCTACTCCGTGTGTATGTGTGTGTGTGTGTGTGTGTGTGTGTGTGTGTGTGTGTGTGTGTAATCTTATTTTAGAGCAGAAGCCACAATCGGAATCAATAACATGTCAAAGCATGAAGTGCTTTACTTCTCTGAAACATTGTTATCTTTTGCTAAAAACCATGTATATCTCTATGTCCTCTAAATCAAAACATCTGTCTCTAGTGCTGCCACAGATCAAAGACCGAGGATGACTGCCGCCATCATGAGGGAGCATGTCCATGTAAGAGGACAGTGCTAAAGTCAGTCATGTGTACCTGTCTCCAATCGACCAACTTATTTCCATCTCTGTTAAGAATGGAAAGCAAGTGCTAATTTACCACTAAGCCATAGCCCACACCCCTATAGTAGCTTCTTAATGGGCTCTTTTGGAGTTATTGCATGAAACCAGACTGGTGGTTTTATTTTTCCTTTTGCCAATAGTGGGGCTTGAATTCAGAAAAGGCCTCATGGTCTTGCTTAGCTTTTTCTATTCAAGACTAGTGTGCTTTACACTTTAGGTACACATCCACTTCTGGCATTTGTTGATTAGTTGGAGAGAAAAGTCTCTTGTATTTGTGTGCCTAGGCTGGCTTCAAACCAGGATCCTGAGAGCCTCCTGTATAGCCATGATCATAGTTGTGAGGCATCAGAACACTGCACAGACCTATGCTTGCTTGCTTGCTTTATTATATATATATATATATATATATATATATATATATATATATATATATATATATATATATATATATTTTTTTTTTTTTTTTTTTTTTTTTGGGTCCGGTCATGGGGCTTGAACTCTGGGCCTGGGCGCTGTCCCTCAGCTCTTCAGCTCAAGGCTAGCGCTCTACCACTTGAGCCACAGCGCCACTTCCGGCTTTTTTCTTTTTGCTTATGTGGTGCTGAGGAATCGAACCCAGGGCCTTGAGCATGCAAGGCAAGCGCTCTACCACTGAGCCAACCTCCCAGCCCTATTTATTTATATTTTTGTAGTCTTGGAGTTTGAACTCACCTAGGCACTGCCTTCCTGAGTTTTATACTCAAGGCTAGTGCTCTACCACCTGAGCCACAACTCCACTTCTGGCTTGCCTGCCTGCCTGCCTGCCTGCCTTCCTTCCTTTCTCCCCTCCTTCCTTCCCTTTCTTCCTTCCTCCCTTCCTTCCCTTTCTTCCTTCCCTTCCTTCCTCCTTTCCTTCCCTCCCTCCCTTCCTTCCTTCCTTCCTTTTTTTTTGGGGTCCGGTTGTGGAGCCTGAACTCTGGGCCTGGGTGCTGTCCCTCAGCTCTTCAGCTCAAGGTTAGCGCTCTACCACTTGAGCCACAGTGCCACTTCCGGCTTTTTCTGCTTATGTGGATGTCTTTATGATGTCCCCGTTCAATTTTCAGAGCACACTCTTTTGGGCCAACAAGCAAAGTCAGACGGAGAAAGCTGCTGTTGTTCCCTCCATCCCTCCCTACCTCCCTTCCTTCCTTCCTTCGACTTGAACTCAGGGAGTGGGCTCTGTCCCGGAGCCAGGCTAGCGCTCTGACACTTGAGCCACCGCCCCATTTACTGATTTTTGCTGGTTAATTGGAGAGAAGAGTCTCACGGCCTTTCCTTCCCAGGCTGGCTCCGAACTGTAATCCTGGGGTTACAGGCGTGAGCCACCAGTGGCAGGTTCAGTATCTCCCTGGGGTGACAGTGCTTGTCCACTATGTTGCTAGACGCTATTCTAAATGTTTCATGTGCTCAGGACATTTTGAGATCTTTACATATTGGAAAAGCAAGGCACGGGACTGCCAGGTAACTTGCTCAAATCACAAGCTGCTGACAGAAAATGGGACTTGAACCCCATCTACCAAGAGCCTACATTCTGCCTCCCAGGAAGATCACTCATGAAGGTATCTATCACGCAAATTCCCAGCAAAGCTCAAGCTGGGAAACGTGCTTAGTTACAAGCAGCGGTGACCACTCTCCATGTAACGTGGGGAGAGATTTTTCACAGGCGCCCCAAACCAAGAAAGAATGGGCGGGGCGGGGGACTAACTTCCGGTTACGTTGAGCGGCGGAACTGTTTCCTTGGAAACAGCAGGGGGCATTCCAGCCGCGTGAGATCTCGCGGTGCTGGAGCAGGCGGAAGTGACGTCAAATCGCCTTCAAGGCCCTCCAGTGTATCGCTGCGGCCCCTCCTCCCAGAGCGGCCGCCTTTTCCCGCGCGAGCTGCTCCTGCCGCTCGGGCCGCCTGCGGGAAAACATGGCGTCTGCCCTGGAGCAGTTCGTGAACAGTGTCCGACAGCTCTCAGCTCAAGGTAAGGCCCTGGGCTGTCGCAGAACTGGGCCTGGGTGGACCCTGAGGTTGGGCCTGCATCCCCAGGCACCAGCGCGGACGGCCGGGACCGCCTTCATAGACTAAACCTCTTCTCCTGAGGGGCTCAAGGTGGCGGAGCTTAGACCCGGGCGGGAGGGAACGCGGCCGGGCGTGAGCACCACCCTGACCCGGGCCCTCAGCCTTGTCGCCGCTCGCCAGCCTCCCCGCCTTCGGGCCCTCGGGACACTCCTTCCCCGCCCCCCCTCCCCTCCCCGGCCCGGGCCCCAGCCACCGGCGCTCCGCTTGACAGTTTGGGGCGTGACTTCCGTTAGGCCTTTTCCTGAGCTCGTATTGGTTCGCCCGTCTCCTGTTCTCTTCGGTGATTGGTGCAGCACCCTGTCCGTCTTGGGCGGCCTGGCCGCCCCTAGCCTAGGCCTCTGGGAGCCGGCAGGAGGCGAGTCCTTTTTGGGCTCCTTGTTGGAGGCTCTCCTTGGCTGGACTCTCGGCCCTGGGCTGGCTCACGCTTGCCTGTTTTGGACTTGCAGGATAATGGCAAGGGAGCTCTCGCTTGTAGAACTTCATTTCTAGGGGATAGAATTGTTACCTTGGCTCCTGACCCTTAGTTTTCATGCTGTTTGGCTAAATCATCTCATTATCCTAATACACAGCATCTTGACGTCGAAGTCATTGATATTAGCTGTGTCGGTCCCTTTAACTATGTGCTTCGGTTTCTTCATCAGCAAATAAAACCCTATTATATGACGTTCGGGGGATTGAATGGACAAACTAAAAATACTCGGGGCCTATGATTTGTGATAAAATCGGTACCGCTGCAAGTTATTCACAACCATTAGTTGTAAAGTCCTAAAGCTGTATGACCTTGGATAAGTCACCTTTAATCACTTTGAGTCCCATCTTCATTTGTAGAAAGGAGATGTTTTTGTGTCTGCCATACTGTTCTAGTATGAGTCCTTGACTGTAGGAATCCAGGCTTAGTAAATAATGGTTCTATCTTCCCTTCCTTTTGATACAAACGAAGTTTACAGATCAAATACAGGCTTACCTTTTTTTGTCTGTTTTGGCAGTACTGGGGTTTGAATTCGGCCTAGCTTGTTAGATACTCTACTACCTGGGCCACCCTCTCTGCCCAGGCTTGCATGTGTTTAGTAATGAAGACACAGTTGTCATTTGTACCATAAATAATTTCTGCTTTCTGAGTTGTAATATGACTAGAAGATTGAGGTTGGAATCTCATTTAACTTCTGTGAGCATTTTAAATTCTCTCTCTCTCTCTCTCTCTCTCTCTCTCTCTCTCTCTCTCCTCTCTCTCCCTCTCTCTCCCTCTCTCTCCCTCTCTCTCCCTCTCTCTCCCTCTCTCTCTCTCTCTCTCTCTCTCTCTCTCTCTCTCTCTCTCTCTCTCTCTCTCTCTCTCTCTCTCTCTCTCTCTCTCTCTCTCTCTCTCTCTCTCTCTCGCCCTGAACTCTGGGCCTGGGCGCTGTCCCTAGCTCTTCAGCTCAAGGCTAGTATTCTACCACTTGAGCCACAGTGCCACTTCTGGTTTTCTGGTTTTCTTTTTTTTGGTCGTTTGTAGGCCTGAACTCTGGGCCTGGGTGCTGTCCCTCAGCTCTTCAGCTGAAGGCTAGCACTCTACCACTTGAGTGTCAGCCCCACTTCCGGCTTTTTCTGCTTATGTGGTGCTGAGGAATCCAGCCTAGGGCCTCATGCATGCAAGGCAAGCACTCTACCACTGAGCCACCTTCCCAGCCCCTGAGTGGTCTTTTTGAGGTAAGAGTCTTAGGGACTTTCCTGCCTGGGCTGGCTTTGAATTGTGATCCTCAGATCTCAGCCTCCTGAGTAGCTAGGATTACAGGCCTGAGCCAAAGGCACCCGGCTTTTTTTTTGGGGGGGTCTGGTCGTGGGCCCTGAACTCTCAGCTCTTCAGCTCAAGGCTAGCGCTCTACCACTTGAGCCACAGCGCCACTTCCGGCTTTTTTTCTTTTTGCTTATGTGGTGCTGAGGAATCAAACCCAGGGTCTCAGGCATGCAAGGCAAGTGCTCTACACTGTGCTACCTTCCCAGCCCCACCCGGCTTTTTGCTTGCTTGCTTGTTTGTTTGCTTGCTTGCTTGCTTCCTTGCTTCTTTGCTTCTTTGTTTCCTTCCTTCCTTCCTTCCTTCCTTCCTTCCTTCCTTCCTTCCTTCCTTCCTTCCTTCCTTCCTTCCTTCCTTCCTTCCTTCCTTCCTTCCTTCCTTCCTTCCTTCCTTCCTTTTTTTGTGCCAGTTCTGGGGCTTAAACTCAGAGCATAGGCACTGTCCCTGAACTTTTTGGCTTAGACTAGTGCTCTGTTACTGGAGCCACAGTTCCACTTTCAGCTGTTTGGTGGAGATAAGTGTCTCATAGACCTTCCTGTGCTGGCTTTGAACCAGGATCCTCAGATCTCAGCCTTCTGAGTAGCTAGCATTATAGAAGTGAGCTACTGGGGCCTGCAGAAATAAGGATTTTCTAATGTGCACCTAAAGTAAAGAGAATGTTATTTCCAGTATTCACTGATTAGAGAAAATTTCACTACACATTTCTCACTGGGTTCACATATATGACATATACTTTTGACTCTTCCATTGGCCTTGCACTTGTTAGCTGTCTTGTGCTTCCATAGTGTCCTAGTTTTCATTGTAAGATTCAATTCCACATATAATTAATTCCACATATCATTGACTGGAATGAACATTTCTAGGTGTTTCAAATTGTTATAGAGCAGTGTGTTAAACAAAAGTGTAAATTCAACGGGAAGAAGCTATTTCATTCTACTACTATATTCTAAAGTAAAATGGTGAGTTGGTATTAGCTCAGGAGAAATTTAATTTGTTTTGTAGTGCATGTAATAACAATGTTTTTCATAAAACACTGAATTTAAAAATGTAATTTAAGGACTGGGATGGTGGCTCAGTGGAAGAGTGTTTGCATCGCATGCATGAGGCCCTGGGTTCAGTTCCTTAGCACCATATAAGCAGAAAAAGCCAGAAGTGGCGCTGTGGCTCAAGTCATAGAGTGTTAGCCTTGAGCCGAAGAGCTGAGGGACAGAGCCCTGGCCCAGAGTTCAGGCCCCACAACTGACCAAAAAAAAAAAAAGTTCAGGGACAATACCCAAGCCCTGAGTTCAAGCCCCAGGACTGGCAAAAATAAACACAATAGAAATTTATCTAAATAAAAGAAAATAGAAATGGAAAAGTAGAAATATGGAAGGGGGAAACTCTAATGCCCATGAATTGACCCTTAGTCATATACATCTACTAGCCACTAGAGTGTCTGCCAGTCACCAGAATAACATCAAAATAGATCTTAAAGTACTAATTCAGGACTAATTAGGCTCTTTGCCTTTGTTGGTAAAGCATAGGTTGTGATATAGAGAAGACCAATGAGTCGGTTAGATTAATTCAACAAGCAATAGGCACTATATTCTGGAACTACATAAACAGGACTGTCTTGAATTTACTTTCAGTTACCTTACCACCACAATTCTATGTTTGCAAAAATGGGCACAGAAAGGGCAGGTGTCTAGTATAATCATAGGGATGAGAGGGTCAAGTGAGGCTCAGAGGAGGCCTTAGGTGATTGTTAAGTGTGGAATAGAGGAGGAGAAGGCTGGACCTTGATGTGACCCAAGAGGGGTAGTAGAAGGATGTAAGAGTGGAAAAGTGGCAGGGGACCAGTTACTGAAGGGCCTTTGTAAGCCATGTGAAGCATGGTGAGGCATTTAGATTACCTTCCTTTCTTCTTTCTCCCCTCCCCTCCTTCCTGGTTGTGGGGCTTGAACTCTGGGCCTGGGTTCTGTCCCTCAGCTATTCAGCTCAAGGCTAGTGCCCTACCACTTGAGCCATAGCATCACTTCCAGTTTTCTGGTGGTTTATTGGAGATAGGAGTCTCATGGACTTTCCTGCCCAGGCTGACTTGGAACTGTGATCCTGAGATCTCAGCCTCCTGAGTAGTTACAGGCATGAGCCACTGGCATCAGATGGCATTTAGATTTCTTAAAGCCACTGGAGTAATTTAGCTGAGTTTCATTTAATTTCACTTCTCTCCCTCTCTCTCTCCCTCTCCCTCTCCCTCTCCCTCTCCCTCTCCCTCTCCCTCTCCCTCTCCCTCTCCCTCTCCCTCTCCCTCTCCCTCTCCCTCTCCCTCCCCCTCTCCCTTTCCCTCTCCCTCTCTCTCCTCCCCCTCTCCCTCCCCATTTCCCTCTCCCTCCCCCATCTCCCTCTCCCTCCCCCTCCTTCTCTCCCCCTCTCCCCCTCCCTCTCTCTGCTTCTCCCTCTCTCTCCTCTCTGCTTCTCCTCCTCTCTTCTTCTCTCTGCTTCTCCCCCTCTATTCCTCTCCCCCTCTCTCTCCTCTCTTTCTCCCCCCCCCACCTGAACTAAGAGGCCTGGGTACTGTACCTTAGCTTTTTTGCTTAAGGTTGACACTCCACTTGAGCCATACCTCTACCTCAGGCATTTGGAGATGACAATCTCAGCAACTTTCCTACCTGGGCTGATTTTGTACCTCAGTCTTCAGACCTTTACCTTCTGAGTAGCTAGGATTATAGGTGTGAGCTACTAGCACCCTTCTCTATTTCATCTTAGAAAGATTGGTCAGTACCAGTATGAAGTATAGGTTGGAGGAAAGATGGAAATAGACATACTATTAGAAGATTTATGATATACTCTAGGAAGTGGCGCTGTAGCTCAAGTGGTAGAGCGCTCGCCTTGAGCTGAAGAGCTGAGGGACAGCGCTCAGGCCCAGAGTTCAAGCCCCACGACCGACAAAAAAAAAAAAAAAAAAAAAAAGATGATATACTCTAGACAAGAAATGATGAAATCTAAATTAAGGCAAGAGAGAGAAAGGATGGCTGGGAAGGTGGCTCAGTGGTAGAGCACTTGCCTTGCATGCATGAGGCCCTGGATTTGATTCCTCAGCACCACATAAGCAAAAAGAAAAAAGCCAGAAGTAGTGCTGTGGCTCAAGTGGTAGAGCGTTAGCCTTGAGTTGAAGAGCTGAGGGACAGCACCCAGGCCCAGAGTTCAGGCCCCACGACCGGACCCCCCCCAAAAGAGAGAGAGAGAGAAGAAAGGAATACAGCTAAAAGATTTAGGGGGTAAAATTAAGTCATATTTGGTGACCTTTTGGGTATAATGAATGAGAAGAAGGAGGTGGTAACAGTAATGTATATATTTCTGGCTTGAGGGACTGGAAAGAAGACTAGAGGAAAAGGAGAAACTTCTAGAGTCTAGAGAGAAACAGGGTCTGGTATCATCTCTTGATTAGTTCTAAGGCATATATGGATAGTTTTACTTCTTTGTTTCTTCCAGTCTTCAACTGAAGGGAACGAGACATAAGAAATCATTTTTAGGCATTTCAGCTTTAAGCACAAAGTCTGATTATTGTTCCTTTAGTTGGGCTAGTACTGTGACTGATTGCTATCATTCCTGTTTTGCAGGGCAAATGACCCAGCTTTGCGAACTGATCAACAAGAGCGGGGAACTCCTTGCGAAGAATTTGTCCCATCTGGACACTGTGCTTGGGGCTCTGGATGTACAAGAACACTCCTTGGGCGTCCTTGCTGTTTTGTAAGGGTCATTTTCTTTTAGTTTCATGCTTGTTAAACTGAACATTCTGTACCTGTGTGTGTATGTGTGTGTAGAAAGTAAAGTATTGTATACAATATTAAACTTTTATAAAACTATAGTCATAATAGTTTTACAATTTTTTGTGATTTGATTCATTTGTTTATACATATTTTGAAAATTATTAAAAAATAAATTAGCTATCTCAGTTGTAGATACTATAGCTACAGCTTTCATTTATTGAAATATGTTTTTTTTGTGTGTGCCAGGAACCTGGGTGCGGGTGCTGCCCCTGAGCTTTTTTTTTTTTGGTCCAGTTGTGGGGCCTGAACTCTGGGCTTGGGCGCTGTCCCTCAGCTCTTCAGCTCAAGGCTAGCGCTCTACCACTTGAGCCACAGCGCCACTTCCTTGCATGCAAGGCAAGCGTTCTACCACTTAGCCACCTTCCCAGCCCCTGGAGTTCTTTTATTAATGAAATCCATAGGTTTTTGTTTGTTGTTATTGTTGTTATTGGTACTGGTATTTTAACTCAAGGCATTGTTCTTGCTCTGCTGTTGCTCTGACACTTGAGTCATACATCTAGCCCTGCTTTTTGGTGGTAATTTTTTTTTTCTTGTTAGTCCTGGGACTTGAACTCGGCCTGGGTGCTGTCCCTCAGCTCTTCAGCTCAAGGCTAGCGCTCTACCACTTGAGCCACAATACTACTTCTGGTTTTCTGAGTGATTTGTTGGAAATAAGAGTCTCACGAACTTTCCTGCCCAGGCTGACTTTGAACTGCAATCCTCAGATCTCAGTTTCTTGAGTAGCTAGGATTACAGGCCAGAGCCACCAGTGCCCAGCTGCTGGTTATTTTTAGATGGAGTTTCATGGACTTTTCTTCCTGGGATGGTTTTGAACAGAAATGTTCTGGGTCTCAACCTCCTGAGTAAAATTGCAAGCATGAGCCTCTAGCACCTACCAATTGTACTACACATTTTTTTACCTAGAAAGCAAACGGGAAAAGTGATGGTGGACATGGTGGAATACATTGAATGATGTGCTAGTTTGTAAAAATGATGGCACAGATTTTCAAATAAATTTAATAAAAGGGGTCTGGGAAGGTGGCTCAGTGGAAGAGTGCTTGCTTGCTTGAATTCATGAGGCCCTGGGTTCGATTCCTCAGCACCACATAAGCAGAAAAAGCCGAAATGGTGCTGTGGCTCAAATGGTAGAGTGCTAGACTTGAGCTGAAGAGCTGAAGTACAGTGCCCAGGCCCAGAGTTCAGGCCCCACAATTGGCCAAAAAAAAAAAAAAAAAAAAAAAAAAAAAAAATTAAACAGATGAAATTAAATAGACCTAGTTCAACTAGGCTTCCTTATAACTTGTGTAATTGACAGTAGAATTCTTTTTTCCCTCGGTTATAATATTATAGCTTGAAATATGGTGGCAGATAGTGATATCATTTCTATGGAAATATTTTGAAGTTATAAGTCCTTTTACCATTATAGTGGATATTACAGGGAAAGAAGCCTGAATTTGGGCTGGGAATGTGGCTTAGTGGTAGAGTGCTTGCCTTGCATGCATGAAGCACCCTGGGTTGGATTCCTCAGTAGCACATACACAGAAAAAGCTGGAAGTGGGCTGGGATGTAGCTCAGTGGCAAAGCGCTTGCCTAGCAAGTGCAACGTCCTGGGTTCGATCCCCAGTACCAAAAAAGAAAAGACAAAAAAAATACAGTTTAAAAAAAAAAAAAAAAGAAAAAGCTGGAAGTGCTAGCCTTGAGCAAAAGAAGTTCAGGAACAGGGATAGTGCCCAGGCCCAAAGTTAAGTCCCAGGACTGGCAAAAAAAAAAAGCCTCAACTTGTGACAATTATCTTGTGTTTAAATCTGCTGTCTTGGGGCTGGGAAGGTAGCTCAGTGGTAGAGCGCTTGCCTTGCATGCCTGAGGCCCTGTGTTCGATTCCTCAGCACCACATAAGCAAGATAAAAGCCGGAAGTGGTGCTGTGGCTCAAGTGGTAGAGCCCTACCTTGAGCTGAAGAGCTGAGGGACAGTGCCCAGGCCCAGGTTCAGGCCCCAGGACCGGACCCAAAAAAAAATCTGCTGTCTTCCAGTTACAAGGTATAAGGCATGAACTTCATTTTTTTTTTTTTTTTGGTCAGTTGTAGTGCCTGAACTCCTCTGGGCCAGGGCGGGCGCTGTCCCTCAGCTCTTCAGCTCAAGGCTAGTGCTCTACCACTTGAGCCACAGCACTACTTGTGTCTTTTTCTGCTTATGTGGTGCTGAGGAATCAAACCTAGGGCCTCATGCATGTGAGGCAAGCACTCTACCACTGAGCCACCTTCCCAGTCCTCATTTTAAAATGTTTAAAATTATTTTTTGTTGTTGTTTTTGTTGGTCATTGGGCTTGAACTCTGGGCTTGGGTGCTATTCCTGAGCTTTCCAGCTTAAGGCAAGCTCTCTACCACTTGAACTATATAGTGCCACTTCTGGTTTTCTGGTAGTTAATTGGAGATAAGAGTCTCATGGACTTTCCTGCCTGGGTTGGCTTTGAACCACAATTCTCAGATCTCAGCCCCCTGAGTAGCTAGGATTATAAGCATCAGCCACTGCTGCCCAGTTGAACTTCATGTTTTTATTTATATAATGGAAATCACAGTGCCTTACTGACCTATTGTGAACTCCAAAGTATAATTGGAAATACAAGCTGGCATTGTCAAGTTAGATAATACTGTATAGATAGAAGATGTCAAAGTGAAAGATGTAGGGGGATCATTTGTTCTGACATGGGTTTTGAATGCCCTAGTGGTACCCTAGTGCTTTCTCCCTTGCAGCCCCTTTCTTATGACAAAGGATAGCATCATCTGCTCAATTACGTAAAAGAGACCCATCTGAGTCCTCCCTTTTTTCCCTACCCCTCTCCTTTGAGTCTTGCCTATCAGCTAGTTCTGCCCCCTCTATCCCTTAACTAGACTACAGTATCACCTGACTTCCTGGCTCCAGTATATTTGGCCTGAGCCCCAACTTTCTGCCAGTCTATAATGTCACCGCTGGCTACCTCAGTACTTTTTCCTCAAAGCAGGACAATTTTTTGTTGTTGGTGGTCGTGGTTCTGGAGTTTGAACTCAGGGATTCATGTTTACTAGCCATGTACTCTGCCACCTAAGTAACATTTCCAGCCCTTGTTAAATTGAGTGTGTGTATGTGTATATGTGTAAGGAATGGTGATGGTACTGGGATTGAACTCAGGGCCTTGCCATTTTTTTTTTTTTTTGCCAGTCTTGGGGCTTGAACTCAGGGCCTGGGTGCTGTCCCTGGGTCTCTTTGTGCTCAAGGGTATCTCTACCACTTGAGCCACAGCACCACTTTTGGTTTTCTGATGGTTAATTGGAGATAAGAGCCTCACAGACTTTCATGCCCAAGGCTGCCTTTGAGCTGTGATCCTGTGATCTCAGCCTCTTATATAGCTAGGATTACAGGTATGAGCCACCAGTACTTGGCTGGCCTTGCATTTTTACTCAGCTTTCTTGCTCATGCCTGGAGCTCTACCTTATTTATTATTTTTTTTTTTTGCCAGTCGTGGGGCTTGAACTCTGGGCCTGGGCAGTGTCCCTCAGCTCTTCAGATAAAGGCTAGCGCTCTACCACTTGAGCCACAGCACCACTTCCGGCTTTTGTGGTGCTGAGGTGCTTATGTGGTGCCTATATGGGCCTCATGCATGCAAGGCAAGCTCTCTACCACTGAGCCACCTTCCCAGCCCTGGAGCTCTACCTTTTAAATTAGTTAATTGGAGATGGAATCTCTCAGACTTTCTGCAGGGTTGTCTTTGAACCACAAACCTCCAAATTTCATCCTCCTGAGTAGCTAGGATTATAAGTATAAGCCACTGGTGCCCACGAACTATGTGTTTGGGGTGATTTTTTTTTTATGGTGGGGGTGGGGGTACTGAGTCTTGAAATCAGAATCTCATACTTTTTCACTCAAGATGGGACTCTACCATGTGAGCCACACCTTCACACCTTCACTTCCAGCTTTTTGTTGGATAATTGGAGATAAGAGTCACTTAAATTTGTCTGCTCAGGCTGGCTTTGAACCATAGTCCTCAGATAATAACCTCCTGAATAGTTAAGATTGTAGGAGTGAGCCACTGGTGTCCAACTTCAGGGGACATTTCATTGTTACATTATATTGTTACATTTCATTGTTACATGTCCATTTAACATGTATTCCAATCAACTTCACTTCTGTTACACTCAGCATTTTTTTTGCCAGTCCTGGGATTTGAACTCAGGGCCTGGGCATTGTTCCTGAGCTTTTTTTTGCCCAAGGCTAGCACTCTACCACTTGAGCCACAGTACCAATTCTGGCTTTTTCTGTATCTGTTGTACTGAGGAATCGACCCAGGGCTTTATGTATGCTAATGAGCATTCTACCACTAAGCCACATTCCCAGCCCAGCAATTCTTTTTGTTTGCTTGTTTTTTGTTGCTTGTGGGACCTGAACTCTGGGCCTGCATGCTGTCCCTGAGCTCTTCAGCTCTACCACTTGAGCCACAGTGCCACTTCTGGCTTTTTCTGCTTATGTGGTACTGAGGAATCGAACCCAGGGCCTTGTGCATGCAAGGAAGCACTCTACCACTGAGCCACCTTCCCAGCCCCAGCAATTCATTTTTCTTTTTTTTCTTTTTTATTGTGAAAATACCGTACAGAGGGGTTACAATTACATGTGCAAGGTAATGAGTACATTTCTTATCAAGCATTTTTTGCCTCCTCCTTTGTTTCCCCTTCCCATCCCTTCCCATCTCCATCCCCCCATCCCCCCCCAGCAATTCATTTTTACTGAAATGTCCTGACTACACTGAACCTAAAAACCAAATTATAAATGCTTTTTTTGGTTAAACATTTATATTCATTTTATTCACAAATATCAATAAGCTGTATATGGTTGCATTTAAAGGAGCTTTTCATTTTGAAAGTTGTCTCTTTTTGGTTGGCACTTGAAACTCAGGGTCACCTGCTTGCATCTGACTAAAAGTTGGCCTTCTTTTTGTTGTTGGTCTTGGGGCTTGAACTTAGGGATTGTGCCTTGTTTGTGAGCTCTTCTGCTCAAGGCTAGCACCCTACCACTTGAGCCATAGTGTCACTTCTGGTTTTCTAGTGGTTTATTGGAGATAAGACTCTTATGGAGGGCTGGGAAGGTGGCTCAGTGGTAGAGTGCTTGCCTTGCTTGCATGAGGCCTTGGGTTCGATTCCTCAGCACCACATAAGCAAAAAGAAAAAAGCCGGAAGTGGCGCTGTGGCTCAAGTGGTAGAGCACTAGCCTTGAGCTGAAGAGCTGAGGGACAGCGCCCAGGCCCAGGACCAGACCCAAAAAAAAAAAAAAAAAAGTGTCTCATGGATTTTCTTGCCCGGGCTGGCTTTGAACCGTGATCCTCAGATATCAGCCCCCTGAATAGCTAGGATTACAGGCGTGAGCCACCGGCACCCAGCTAAAAGTTTTGGCCCTTTTTAATCTCACAGTTTTGAAAGCAGGAGGACCTCATTTGTAAGTTGCTTCTACAGTTTACCCTATGAAATATCAGGGTAATTAGATTCTCTTCTCCCTATTCTAGGTTTGTGAAGTTTTCTATGCCCAGTGTTCCTGACTTCGAAACATTGTTCTCCCAGGTTCAGCTTTTCATCAGTACTTGTAATGGAGAACACATTCGATATGCAACAGATACTTGTAAGCTAAATAACTTTATCCTTGTTTGGATTTGCTTTACGTTTATGATTATTTGTATTTTCAATGTTTTGTTATTATTGTATTTAGTTGCTGGGCTTTGCCATCAGCTAACAAATGCACTTGTGGAGAGGAAACAGGTAAGAAATGTTGTGTAAGTATTCATAGTTTTGTTATAACATGTATCTAACTCACATAGTGAGCTAGTTTATTAAGATTCCAAGTTAGTACTCAGCATCCCAGCACTTGGTATATGTGGTTCCTTGAATAAACCCCAAGCCTTTGATATAAGGATGACTAGTGGTTCATAGGAGAGTCAGTGCCTGGAGAGAGATGACTAATAGTTTGTTTTTGAATTTGCCATTCTGGGCCGGGTGTTTGGCTCAGTGGTACTTGTTTGGTATGTGTGAGGCAAATGGTTTTATTCCCAGTGAAGTACTCTCTCTGTTGTAATATGCTACATCCTGTTAAATGTTTTCACTTTTGTGTGGGTGTATGTGCGCATGTGTGTCTGTGCATGCGTATGTGCCCTGGTTCTGGGGCTTAAATGCAGGGCCTTGGCTGTCTCTGATCTCTTTTTGTTTGTTCTAATACGGGTGTGTGTGTGTGTGTGTGTGTGTGTGTGTGTGTGTGTGTGTGTGTGTGTGTGTGTGTGTGTGTGTGTGTGTGTGTGTGTGTGTGTGTGTGTGTGTGTGTGTGTGTGTGTGTGTGTGTGTGTGTGTGTGTGTGTGTGTGTGTGTGTGTGTGTGTGTTTGTGGAGCTTGAACTTTTAGGCTTGGGTGCTGTTCCTGAGCTCTTTTGCTCAAGGTTAGCCCTCTGCTATTGAGCCATAGCTCCACTTCTGGTTTTTCTTTCTTTCTTTTTTTTTTGGTTGGTTGTGGGGCTTGAACTCTAGGCCTGGATGCTGTCTGTCCCTGAGCTCCTCAGCTCAAGGCTAGTGCTCTACCACTCAAGCCACAACACTACTTCTGGCTTTTTCTATTTATGTGGTACTGAGGAATCAAACCCAGGGCTTCATATATACTAGGCAAGCACTCTATGAGTAAGCCACATTCCCAGCCACCAAGTCTTTATGAAAAACATATAAGTAATTTATAATCTCATCTTCTGACCAGAGACTGATTGTGTCTCACATGATAATCAGTCTCTCTTTCTTTCTCTTTCCTTCATTTCCTTCCTCCCTTCCTCTCCCTCCCTCTCCCTTCCTTCCTTCCTGCCTGCCCTCTCCTCTCCTCTCCTCTTCTCTCTCCTTTTCCTTTTCTTTCTTTTTGTGCCAGTCGTGGGGTTTGAACTGAGGACCTTGGTGCTATCTCTGAGCTTTTCTTCTGAAGGCTAGCACTCTCACCACTAGAGCCACAGCTCCATTTCTGGCTTTTTTGGTAGTTAATTGGAGATAACAAACTCACTGACTTCCCTGTCAGCTCTGGCTTTGAACCTTGATCTCCAGATCTTAACCTTCTGAGTAGCTAGGATTGTAGGTGTGAGTCACTGGCATCTGGCAAAATAGTCTTATTATTTATAACGGGTAGGAAACAGAAACCATCTGTGACTTGTGATTTTAGATTTAGTAGTGATCTACTACTAGAGAAGGGCCAGATTGCCCTGTGGAAAACATACCAGCATGTTTGAACTTAGTTTCTAAAAAAATTTAGAGTCATGTTTATTATAAATGATGTGGAAAAATTTTCTTTGGATTTAAATATATTATTGAGAAAGTAATTTTGTTTTTGATTATTGATAGTTATTATTTTTTAGAAAGCTGTTGATTTAAAATATGGTATTGAATTATATAAATATCTTAGAAACAACTTAAGAAAAGATTTCCAGACTTAATGAGGGCAGGCATTTCCTGACAGAGTATGGAAACCTCGTGTTGCTATTTAAAAGAACCTGTCAATTAGTGTTATTTTTTATTTGTAAGTGACAACATTAAGATCCATTGTGCTGCCATCTTTGAGAACTTATCTGAAAGAGATGTCATTTCTGACAGCCCCTTCGAGGAATTGGCATCCTTAAGCAAGCCATAGACAAGATGCAGATGAATACAAATCAGCTGACCTCAATACATGCTGATCTCTGCCAGGTAAGTAACCAAAGTGTATGATTCTCCCCTTGCTAGAGGTATAAAGCTGTTTGTTGGCTTGCTCAACATTGATTAAATAGGTAAAAATAAATTGCTGGGGATTATGCTATATAGTTGTAGAAGTTGAAATATGTAAGGTGGGGCTTGGCTAGTATAGTAACCTTTTAGGATGTGGTAATTGATTTTTAACATTGAAAAAATTAAGGTCATTTTCTTTTAATGCAAATGTGGAACCTTAGGAGGGTTTATTACTTGAGAATAAGCATAGGTAACTTTTATATGGTAAATTTGTTGTTTAGCCAAGAGCTGGTGGTTCATGTAATCCTAGCTACTCTGGAGGCTCAGATCTGAGGATTGCAGTTTGAAGCCAGCTTGTGCAGGGAAGTCATGAGACTCTTTCTTTTTTTTTTGGGGGGGGCAGTCCGGTCGTGGGGCTTGAACTCTGGGCCTGGGCGCTGTCCCTTAGCTCTTCAGCTCAAGGATAGTACTCTACCACTTGAGCCATAGCGCCACTTCCGGCTTTTTTCTTTTTGCTTATGTGGTGCTGAGGAATTGAACCCAGGGCCTCAGGCGTGCAAGGCAAGCGCTCTACTACTGAGCCACCTTCCCAGCCCCAGTCTTGAGACTCTTATCTTCAATTAACAACTAAAAAACTAGAAGTGGAATAATGGCTTAATTGGTAAAATTCCATTCTTGAGTGGAAAATGCTCAGGGACAGCTCCCAGGGCCTCAATTCAAACCCTAGTATGAGCACATACACACATACATACACACACTCACACACACAGACACATTGTTCATCTATTATTTTTTGTGGCTTGAGACTCTTATCTCCAATTAGCCACTGAAAAACCAGAGATGGAGCTGTGGTTCAAGTGGTAGAGCAGTAGTCTTGAGTATGAAAGTTCAGGAATAATACTGAGGTTCTGGCATAAGAAAAAAAAAGAGCAAAAGGGAGGATATGAAGTATTGCTACTTCTTATTTGCTAGGTACCATTTCTTCTTGCCAAAGAAAATCTGTGGTAGTATTTTTTTTATTTGTGGATGCTGTGTGTATGTTAGTTTCTTACATATCCTTTCTAAGATGCTTTATGCACTAAAAAATAAGTATGAAGACAGGTGCTGGTGGCTCACGCCTGTAATCCTAGCTACTCAGGAGGCTGAGATCTGAGGATCATGGTTCAAAGCCAGCCTAAGCAGGAAAGGTCTTGAGACTCTTATCTCCAATAAACCACTCAGAAAACTGGAAGTAGCACTGTGGCTCAAGTGGTAGAGTGCTTGCCTTGAGCTGAAGAGCACAGGGACAGCGCCCAGGCCCAGAGTTCAAGCCCCATGACTAACCTCCCCACCAAAAAAAAAAAAAAAAAAGAATAGTTTCTCTTCCCCTGTGTCTTTTTCTCTTTCATTTTTTTTGGTCCTGGAGCTTGAACTTGGGCTTGGGCACTGCCCTTGAGCCTCTTGGTGCTCAAGGCTAGTGCTCTACCACTTGAGCCACAGCCCCACTGCTGGCTTTTTCTGTTTAATGTGATACTGAGATATCAAACCCAGGGCTTCATGCATGCTAGGCAAGTGCTCTACCACTAAGTTACTGTCCCAGCTCTATCTCTTTTTCTTTGACTTTTTTTTTTTTTGCCTGTCCTGAGGCTTGAACACAGGCCCTGGGTGCTGTTGATGAGCCTCTTTGTTTCAAGGTTAGCACTCTACCACTTTGAGCCACAGCACCACTTCCTGTTTTCTGGTGGTTAGTTGGAAATAAGAGTGTCACAGACTTTTCTGCCCAGGTTGGCTTAGAACTGTGATCCTTAGATCTCAGCCTCCTGAGTAGCTAGGATTACAGGAGTGAGCCACCAGCACCTGGCAATCTTCACTGTTTATCATACATTATTTCCTCATTCAATTAGTTGAAAAAAGACATGCTTGTTTGCTCCCTTGTAAACAAATGAGTATTGGAGATGTTAGGTGGTAAGTGCATCTGTGGAGTCTGCATTTATTTATTCATTCATTCAGAGCCAATGTTGGGGCTTGAACTCAGGGCCTGGGCACTGTCCCTGGGCTTTTGTGTTCAAGGCTAGTGCTCCACCACTTGAGTCACAGATCTACTTCCAGTTTTTTGGTGGCTAATTGGATATAGTCTCATGAACTTTCCTACTTGGTCTGGCTTTGAACCACAACCCTCAGATTGTGGCTTTCTGAGTAGCTAGAATTACAAGCATGGACCACCACTGTACAGGTTGTATTTATTTTATTTTATTTTTGTAGAGTTTTTCTTTTTCTTTTTTTTTTGCCAGTCTTGAGGCTTGAACTCAGGTCCTAGGTGCCTGAGCTTCTTTTGTTCAAGACTAGCACTCTACCTCTTGAGCCACAGTGCCACCTTCAGCCTTTTCTTTTTTCTTTTCTTTTGACGGTTGTGGGGCTTGAACTCTGGGCCTGGGCACTGTCCATGAGCTCTTCAGCTCAAGATGAGCAATCTACCACTTGAGCCACAGCACCACTTCTGGTTTTCTGGTGGTTTATTGGAGATAAGAGTCTCATGGACTTTCCTGCCTGGACTGGCTTTGAACTGTGATCCTCAGATCTTATCCTCCTGAGTAGCTAGGAGCCACCAGCACCCAGCTACTTTGAGCCTTTTCTGTGTATGTAGTACTGAGGAATTGAAATCAGGGTTTCATGCATGGTAGGCAAGCACTCTACCATGAAGCCATATTCCCAGCCCCTTGTATTTATTTTTTAATCTGTGGTATATGCCACCTTATTTAGGCAGTTATTATTTTTAAAATAAACGCTGCTTCATTTTGAATGGCTAAATAAGTAGAATTATGTGTTGACATTTAGATTATTTTAATCAATAAAATGTAAACCAAAATAACATTTCCTTGAAATTTATAGAATCTATGAATTTTTCTTCTGCTAAATCCTGCCACAGTAAAGTTAAAATGATGATTTGGAAAAAAAAGCGATATGGCATAAATGTTTTCACAGCTTTGTTTGCTGGCAAAATGTTTTAAACCTGCCCTTCCGTATCTTGATGTGGACATGATGGATATTTGTAAAGAGAACGGAGCCTATGATGCAAAACACTTTTTATGTTACTATTATTATGGAGGGATGATCTATACTGGGCTGAAGAACTTTGAAAGAGCACTCTACTTTTATGAACAGGTAATAATCCTTCTACATTTCCCTGAGGTAATGTGATCTTAGAGGGCTCCCCTTAGGTTTCTAACTAGAGTGGATTGGGCATGGTGCTTCTTTAGCTCGAGAGGTAGATTTTCTCAGAACTTGTTGCTCTGATTATGTAAATTGAAGTGACTCCATTTAGACCCTATTAGACTAGTCAAGTTTACAAAATCTCTTGACCTTTTTGGGTTTTTTTGCCTATAGGGGAGAAATGGAACTGAGTATTTTCTGAAGTGTCTTCTTACTCTTTTTTGGGTCAGGTTGTGGGGCCTGAACTCTGGGCCTGGGCGCTGTCCCTCAGCTCTTCAGCTCAAGGCTAGCGCTCTACTACTTGAGCCACAGCGCCACTTCCAGCTTTTTTCTTTTTGCTTATGTGGTGCTGAGGAATTGAACCCAGGGCCTCATGCATGCAAGGCAAGTGCTCTACCACTGAGCCACCTTCCCAGTAGTGTCTTCTTATTCTAAAACTTGATTTGAACCTAATGGCAAGCATTGTTTATTGGGTTTGAACTCAGTTTCACACTCTCTTGCTCAGCTCTTTTTTCCCCAACAGCTGGCAGATCTTACCACTTGAGCCACACCTCTAGTTCTAGCAACTTTATTTTAATAGTATGTATGCAGCTAGAGATTTATTACCTAAATTCCAGAAAATGAGACAGATGTATTTTATATTTGTAAGAGTAATTCCAAGCTGAATGCCAGTGACTCAACAACTGTTATTCTAGCTATGTGGGAGGCTAAGAGTCTTGGGGTCATAATTTGAAGCCAGACTGAAGTGAGAAGTTCTAGAGACCTGTTCTTCACTGAGGAGGGTCTAGCTATATGGGAAGCCTAACATAGGCAGACCATGCCAGACATACGCCTAAGCAGGAAAAGGACATGAAAATTCAAATCATGGTGTGATACCAGTTCATATCTATTAGAATAACATTTGAAACAACAGCCAGAGAAGTGGTACTGTGGCTCAAAATGGTGGAGCACTAGCCTTGAGCAAAAGAGCTCAGGTACAGCGCCCAGGCCCTGAGTTCACTCCCCACAACCAACAGAAAAAGAGCATATTGGAATCATACAAAAAATATATTCTCATGGCTTTGATATTTGATATTACTTGGCAAAGTACAACAGCTTCCAAAGCATGTAATAAAGCATTTCTCATTATTGCCAAAGTTAGAAACAACCCAGAAAGCTCATCAACTAAGAAATGGATAAACAAATGGTAGTTTAATTGTATTCAACCATACAAAGAAATGAGGTACTGACCCTTACTTTTTTTTTTTTTTGGTCGGTTGTGGCGCTTGAACTCTGGGCCTGGGCATTGTCCCTCAGCTCTTCAGCTCAAGGCTAGTGCTCTACTACTTGAGCCATAGCACCATATCTGGCCTTTTCTGCTTATGTGGTGCTGAGGAATCGAACCCAGGGCCTCATGCATGTGAGGCAAGCACTCTACCACTGAGCCACCTTCCCAGCCCCTGACCCTTACTATACTTAGTATGAGTGAACCTTGAATTTGAAAACTTATGAACTATTCATCTGATGCCATCTATACACATGTCTAGATAACGAGTCATTTAATCTAACTACATAGACATAAAGAGTAGAGTAATGATTACCCTGGCTGTAGGAGGCGAGAATAGGAAAGGACTGATCAATAGGGTTTCATTTTGAGGGGATGAAAGTGCTCTGAAATTAGTGGTAATAGTTTTGAATATACTGGAAACCACTGAAGCACATACTTTTTTTTTTTGTCGGTTGTGAACTCTGCCCCTGGGCGCTGTCCCTGAGCTCTTCAGCTCAACGCTAGTATTTTACCACTTCAACTACAGAGCCACTTCTGGCTTTTTCTGTATGTGGTGCTGAGGAATCAAACCCTCATGCATGCGAGGCAGGTATTCTACCACTGAGCCACCTTCCCAACCCCTGAATTGTATACTTTTTTTGGGGGGGGGGTCCGGTTGTGGGGCCTGAACTCGGCCTGGGCACTGTCCCTCAGCTCTTCGGCTCAAGGCTAGCGCTCTACCACTTGAGCCACAGTGCCACTTCCGGCTTTTTTCTTTTTGCTTATGTGGTGCTGGAGAATCAAACCCAGGGCCTCATGCATGCAAGGCAAGCGCTCTACCACTGAGCCACCTTCCCAGCCCCTGAATCGTATACTTTTAATGATCTAAATTTTAATGCTTTGAATTGCATTTCAATACAGCTATTTATAATAATCTGGGTATTTATAATTTCAGCACTCAGAAATCTGAGGTAGTGACTGGGCGCTGGTAGCTCATGCCTGTAATCCTAGCTACTAAGAAGGCTAAGATCTGAGTATTGTGGGTTGAAGCCAGCTGGGGTAGGAAAGCATGTGAGATTCTTATCTGCAATTAACCACTAGAAAACTGGAAAAGGCACTGTAGCTCAAGTGGTAGTGCACTAGCCTTGAGCTGAAGAGCTGAGGGACAGTGCCCAGGCCCAGAGTTCAAGCCTTATGACCTATCAAAAAAATAAAAGAAGCCGGGCGCTGGTGGCTCAGACCTGTAATCCTAGCTACTCAGGAGGCTGAGATCTGAGGATCGCGGTTCAAAGCCAGCCCGGGCAAGAGAGACCGTGAGACTCCTATCTCCAATAAACCACCAGAAAACCGGAAGTGGCACTGTGGCTCAAGTGGTAGAGTGCTCGCCTTGAGCTGAAGAGCTGAGGGACAGCACCCAAGCCCAGAGTTCAAGCCCCACGACCGACCAAAAAAAATAAAAATAAAAAAAAATAAAAGAAATAAAAAATCTGAGGTAGTTCTTGAGTTCAAGATTAGTCTGGGTTAGACTCTGTCTATGGACTCTGTCTATGAAAAAAACTTCTTAAAAAAAAATGAGCTGTGTGCTGGTGGCTAATGCCTGTAATCCTAGCTACTCATGAGGCTGGTATCTGAGGATCGTGGTTTGAAGTCAACCTGGGCAGAAGTTTATAAGAATGTTACCTCCCATAAAGTACTCAGGAAAAGCCAAAATGGTGCTCAGGGACCAGCAAAAACATAAATAATAATAATGAGCTGGGCATTGGTGGCTTACACCTGTAGTCTTATCTCTTTAGGAAGCTAAAATTTGAGGATTGAGTTTTGAAGTAGGCCTGGACAGGAAAGTCTGTGAGACTCTTATCTTCAAATAACCACCAAAAAGTTGGAAGTGGAGCTGTGGCTCAAGTGGTTGAAGCACTAGCCTTTAGCAAAAAAGCTCAGGGACAGTGCTCAGGTACTGAGTTCAAGTCCTAGGAGTGGTAATAATGAGTCATTAACTTGCTGTTTTCTGCTGCAGTATACTGTCTCTTCACACTCTACATTCTTCTCTTGTTCAGGCTATAACTACTCCTGCCATGGCCGTCAGTCATATCATGTTGGAATCATACAAAAAGTATATTCTAGTGTCTTTGATATTACTTGGCAAAGTACAACAGCTACCGAAATATACATCTCAAATTGTGGGTAGATTTATTAAGGTGAGTATTAAAATTAATTTTCTTAAATGATATGTACATAAAGAAATTTTAATGACACAGCTCTATAATTTTATTTTATAGTGATCTAGCTTTCCTAGCAGCTTCAGACTAGCAGACCCTTAACTGTCTTGTGGAGAGGATAGTTCAGTAACTGTGCCTAACTTCATTTTAGTCCATATACACTCTGCTCACCTGCTGCAGAGAATGTTTTGAGAATGTTTCTCAGAAGCTCTTTGCAAACTTTTTCTCTGAGTATGAAGATGATAAAGGTCTTTAAGCTGTTTTATAAGGATTGATTTTTCTAATTTTGTTTTCTTCATAATATTTAAGCTAAAATGCTGGGGAAAAAAAAGTGGTGTTGAGGCCGGGCGCTGGTGGCTCACGCCTGTAATCCTAGCTACTCAGGAGGCTGAGATCTGAGGATCGCGGTTCAAAGCCAGTCCGGGCAAGAAAGACCGTGAGACTCCTATCTCCAATAAACCACCAGAAAACCGGAAGTGGCGCTGTAGCTCAAGTGGTAGAGCGCTCGCCTTGAGCTGAAGAGCTGAGGGACAACGCCCAGGCCCAGAGTTCAAGCCCCACGACCGACAAAAAAAAAAAAAAGTGGTGTTGATTGTATTGAACTCCACCTTCTGAAATGTGGAGGACATCTTACTAGAGCCCCCATATGAAGACCATACCTGTATCTCACACACTTTTTTTCTAGTTCTCACTGATAACCTAGCTTTGGGGCAGTATTTTTAAAATAAATTATGGTTTAGAAAATACATATTCAGGGGCTGGGAAAGGTGGCTCAGTGGTAGAGTGCTTGCCTTGCATGCCTGAGGCCCTGGGTTCGATTCCTCAGCACCACATAAGCAAAAAGAAAAAAGCCAAAAGTGGCACTGTGGCTCAAGTGGTAGAGCACTAGCCTTGAGCTGAAGAGTTGAGGGACAGTGCCCAGGCCCAGAGTTCAGGCCCCATGACCAGAACCAAAAAAAAAAAAAGAAAAATACATATTCAGCCAGGCACTGGTGGCTCACGCCTGTAATCCTAGCTACTCAAGAGTCTGAGATCTGAAGATCATGGTTCCAAGCTAGCCTGGGCAGGAAACTCTGTGAGACTCTTCTCTCCAATAAACCACCAGAAAACCTGAAGTGGCACTGTGGCTCAAGTGGTAGAGTGCTTGCCCTCAGCTGAAGAGCTCAGGGACATCGCCCAAGCCCAGAGTTCAAGCCCCACAACCAACAAAAGAAAATACATATTTATAATTTTTAAAAAATTGACACTTGCAAAGGATTATGATTATAGTCATTTCATAGTAAGTTGTTTTTTTCTGCCAGTCCTGGTGCTTGAACTCAGGGCCTGGGCACTGTCCCTGAGCATCTTTTCTCAAGGCTAGCACTCTACCACTTGAGCCACAGCACCACTGCTGGCTTTTTCTGTTTATGTGGTGCTTACTGAGGAATCAAACCCAGGGCTTCATGCATCTAGGTGAGCACTCGACCACTAAGCCACATTCTCAGCCCATTGATAATAATTTTTACCCTTATCCCTAAAACAAAACTCAGAAGTTTTAGCAATACCAGCTGGAAAATCTTTCTGATGAGATTATATCCTGGCACGTTGAAGACAGCTAAATGTTCTTTGCCCGAGAGCCCTGTGTGGCTTTTAGGGCTCTGGCTGGCTGGTTACAGGCAAGGGGAAAGGTAGGTAAAGATACTCCAATGGAAGAGTGGTAAGCAGTATAGGTTAGGACATCCAGCCAGCCAGCCAGCCTCAGCACTGTGGAGAGCTCTCATGGGTTCCTCTACTGACCCTTCAGCAGGCCTTTTTTAAAAGGCATGTTTTATAAAATGAAGTCTTCATGTTCAGGGTTTCCACTCACATGACTCAATAACTTACTCATGATTTTAGATTTTAGATTGTTTAGAAATTTTAGATTGTTCCACCCAGCTGGAGGTATGTGATAGAGAGGGAGAGCTGGGGATGATGCAAGTTTTGCCTTCTTTAATCCTAGTATGTCTTAGCAATAGAAAAACATAGAAACACTGATAGAGAAAAAACCGTTTATCTTCCCTAAAATCAGTGGGCTTTCAACCTGCTTTTCAGTTATTGGTAATAGAAGGTTTTCTTTTTTTTTTTTTTTGGTCGGTCGTGGGGCTTGAACTCTGGGCCTGGGCGCTGTCCCTCAGCTTTTCAGCTCAAGGCGAGCGCTCTACCACTTGAGCTACAGCGCCACTTCCAGTTTTCTGGTGGTTTATTGGAGATAGGAGTCTCACGGTCTCTCCTGCCCAGGCTGGCTTTGAACTGCGATCCTCAGATCTCAGCCTCCTGAGTAGCTAGGATTACAGGCGTGAGCCACCAGAGCCCGGCTTAATATAAGGTTTTCTTGGTAGATTACTCCATTGTGAATTTCTATATTTTGTCTTAAAAACTAGGCATTTGCTTTGGATAAGTTGTAATTTGATAAGAACAACATGGAATATGTTTGCTCAAAATAGAATACTGTACGTTCATTTTTTCTTACCCAAGTTTTAGTCCTCTAAAGCTTTATTCTGATTTTTTCCTCATTTTCAAACTTTTAGCCCCTCAGTAATGCATACCATGAATTAGCACAAGTTTATTCAACCAATAACCCCTCAGAACTGCAAAACCTGGTGAACAAGCACAGTGAAACTTTCACCCGCGATAACAACATGGGACTGGTGAAGCAGTGCCTGTCGTCTCTCTATAAGAAGAATATTCAGAGGCTAACAAAGGTGAGGCAAGCATGGCCCTTGGATGGTGTCTCCTGACTGCCACGGGCCTGGTTTCTTCTCTTTCCCTTTCAGCATAGAGGAAGCAGGTCCAGAGATAAGTGTGGCAGGATTTCTATTCTAAGAGAGAACTCTGTTGCATCTGGGTTCTTAGAAGGAGTTTGATTGATACCTTTTGGTCTTTTCAGGGCTAGAGCAGGGTATTTGAGAAGAGGAGCAGGTGAAGAGGAAGCAAGGTAGGAGATACGGCTACATTGGGAGGCAGAAAAAGTAGCCCTGAAGGGGTCACCAGTTCCATATGGGCAGCTAGGGGTGTTAGTGATCATTGGCCATTGGCCTTGAACTTCTTAGGCTGTGCTGATCTCTTCTTGAACATCTTACTTAAACATAATATGACTTTTGACATGACCTTTAAGCCAAGGTTGTATAAGTCACATGCAGTTCTAGAATGTAAGGAAATTACATAACATTTTTTGTTTTGTTTTGAGACAGGGGTCTTACTATCTAGAATGGCCTTGAACTTGATCTTCCTGCTATATATTCTTGAGTGCTGGGTTTATAGGCATGTTTTACTGTGGCTGGCTCTAAGTTTTTATTTTCAAGTTAAAAATAATTGATGTTTTCTAGGTGCCGGTAGGTCACACCTGTAATCCTAGCTACTCAGAAAGTTGAGATCTGAGGATCTGCAGTTCAAAGACAGCCCAGGCAGGAAAGACTATTAGTTAGACTGTTTTCTTCAATTAATCACCAAAAAGCCAGAATTAGAGCTGTGGCTTAAGTGGTAGAGCACTAGCCTTGAGCAAAAAAGCCCAGGGATTATGCCCAGGCCCTGAGTTCAAGCTCCAGGACTGGCACAAAAATAAAAGAGTTGATATTTTTTGATTATAGAAAATATGTGTTAGCCTATCTACTCAGAAGACTCAGGTGGGAGTATCACTTGAGGCCAGTCTCAAAAAGCAAGAAAATGTACAGAGAAGTATAAGAAGGCAGACAGTCATCTATGTATTCAAAAAGCACATTGCTTTGGAATAAGAGTACCTTGAGCAAATAGCACATTGCTTTTGTTCTGGTGAGAAGTGTGGTCAGAGACTTGAGTAAGTGACAGCTGGTGTGATCCTCCCTACCCACATCTGTAATGGGGAGGGGGGTTTGCAGGAAGCTCAGGAAGAACAGGCATTGTTTGTGGCAATACTGTCTCCAGCAGTTGGAAGTAGTGATACCCTTAGCAGTGCAAGGACTAGGAAAGGAGTCAGGCAGAGGTGCAGGTGATTTGGCCACTCAAGGTCATGGGCTGTGGAGGAGGAAGAGTGTCACTGAATAGGGATGAATTTCCTCTGAATACTCAGGGAAGAGTAACTTTAAAGTTTTCTAACTCCCAAGGAAATCAGCAGAGAATTTGTAAAGCATTAATTTGTAAGAGAAAAATGGAGAAAGTGAGTAAGAAAGCAACTCAGGAAAGATTAAAAAATGTGACCTGTCAGCCAGGAAAAAACGAACTTGACCCTCAGACTGAAAGGACCAACATATGCAATCTGGTGTGTGTAGGCATTGCTACAATGGTTGTCAGCTCTTATTTGAAGCTCAGACACAGGTCATCACTTGGGGATAGTTGGTAGCTTTTACCTTGAAATGTCTGTATAGTAAAATACAGTTTTCTGCTCTAGATAGAAAAATTCAGAGCAAGAAACAGGAAGGGCCACAGGATGTTCAGTCCAGGGCTGGAGCAGCGACTCACAAAGTCATCGTGTCCTGGATCCTTCATGTACTGACTTATGGTGTATTGTGGCACACTGGGCTTATGAGCACTGCTGGAGGGCACTAGTGGAGGACCACCATAAAATATAGAAAGCAGGAACGCTGCACTAATGCACGTCTAAAATGTGAATCTGTGATGATGGCTTCTACACTATACATTAGGTGTCAGAATATTAGAAGCAGAACAGAGCCTAGGATTTTCTCCCAAAGTAAAGCCTCTTTCTTACTAGAAAATCAGAAAATTGAAGTTTTTCAAAAAGTCCTTGCCCGAGCTGGTCATTAGTGGTTCATACCTGTAATCCTACCTACTCAGGAGGCTGAGATATGAGGATGGAGGTTTGAAGCGTGAGGAGGAAAGTCTGTGAGACTTATTTCCAATAAACCACCTGGAAGTGGAGCTGTGGCTCAAGTGGTAGAGCGCTAGCCTTGAGCACAGTAGCTCAGGAAGAATGCCCAGGCCCTGATTTCAAGCCCCAGGACTGGCACCCAAAATAAAACAAAATAATCTTGGCCTGTAAACTGTGCATTAATGTCAGTGCTAGAAGTACATGCAGTAGCATTGCTAGCTGAAATCAAGTATCCAGAATCCTTAAATGAAGGTTTCATATACTGCCTCTTGTTCAGACTGCAGCTCTTCAGCTCAAGGCAAGCACTCTACCTACTTGAGCTGCAGCACCATTTCCGGCTTTTTCTGCTTATGTGGTGCTGAGGAATCGAACCCAGGGTCTCATGCATGCAAGGCAAGCACTCTAACACTGAGCCACCTTCTCAGCCCTGTCTATCTACATTTTTGTGTCTCTGTGTTTTTTTTTTTTTTTTGTAGAAATTCAGTTGCATGTAATTGGCTGTGCTCTACATGATCTATCTATCTATCTATCTATCTATCTATCTATCTATCTATCTATCTATCTATCTATCTATCTATCTATCTATCTATCTATCTATCTATCTAGCCTGTCCTGGGGCTTGAACTCTGGGCCTGGGCATTGTCCCGTAGCTCCTCAGTTCAAGGCTAGTGCTCTACCACTTGAGCCACAGCTCCACTTCTGGCTTTTTCTGCTTATGTGGTACTAAGGAATCAAACCCAGGGCTTCATCCTTGCTAAGCAAGCACTCTACCACTAAGCCACATTCTCAGCCCTCTACATGCTACTCTTTATTTACCTTGCTGCTTTCTTTTTTTTTTTTTTTGGTCGGTCGTGGGGCTTGAACTCTGGGCCTGGGCGCTGTCCCTCAGCTCTTCAGCTCAAGGCGAGTGCTCTACCACTTGAGCTACAGCGCCACTTCCGGTTTTCTGGTGGTTTATTGGAGATAGGAGTCTCATGGTCTCTCCTGCCCAGGCTGGCTTTGAACCGCGATCCTCAGATCTCAGCCTCCTGAGTAGCTAGGATTACAGGCGTGAGCCACCAGCACCCGGCAACCTTGCTGCTTTCTTATTCAACATGTTATGAATGTCTTTCTGTGGACATGAACCTGAGTCATAGATACCTTACATAGTAATCCCTTGTGTGGAGGGATCATGATTTGTTCAGTCAGTCCTCTT
Source organism: Dipodomys merriami (assembly GCF_024711535.1). NCBI lineage: Eukaryota > Metazoa > Chordata > Mammalia > Rodentia > Heteromyidae > Dipodomys > Dipodomys merriami. The sequence goes on along the minus strand of NW_027203270.1, from coordinate 17,791,599 downwards.
TTGGTAGACATTCAAGTAGAAGTTCCTATTTATTCTGAGATAGGCAAATGCTCGTTTTATAAAGTCTTGAAATCTTGAAGGCTCTTGAATCTTCTTTAGTGTTAAACTACTTTGGTACTTATTTAAATTAGTAATCATTTCCTTAGCTTGGGTGCTACTCCCCTACTTCTTGGCAGTAGTGGGGCTTGAACCCACGGCTTTGGGCATTAGAGGCAGGGGCTCTGTCACTGAGCTATCTGACTATGGGCCTGAGCGCTCTCAGCTCTTCAGCTCAAGGCTAGTGCTCTACCACTTGAGCCACAGTGCCACTTCCAATTTTCTGGTGGTTTATTAGAGTTTCACACTTTTCCTGCCTGGGCTGGCTTTGAATCATGATCCTCAGATCTCAGCCTCCTGAGTAGCTAGGACTTACAGGTGTGAGCCACTGGTGCCCAGCAAAACTATGAAGTAGTTTGTTTTTTTTTTTTTTTTTTGCTGGTTGTGGGGCCTGAACTCTGGGCCTGGATCAGCTCTTCAGCTCAAGACTAGCACTCTACCACTTGAGCCACAGCGCAACTTCTGGCTTTTTCTGCTTATGTGGTATTGAGGAGTTGAACCCAGGCCTCATGCGTACAAGGCAAGCACTCTACTACTGAGCCACCTTCCCAGCCCTGAAACTGAAATTTTAAAAATCATTGGCTTATCAAGAATTTAGGGCTGAGGGTATAGCGATATAGTGCTTGCCTGCTATGCCTCTGAGGCCTTGGGTTTGATCCCCAATACTGGGAGGAAAGTTTTTCAATGTGCCTAACTCTGAAAATGCCATTGTTATAATTTTTACCAGCTTCCACTAAAAAAAAGAGCCCATTTAATATGTTCCTAAAATTGTTATTTTCATCAAATCCCAAGAATACAGTGGTAAACATTGCCTTTCTTTGTGCTTTATAAGCATGCAGCCTTATCCTCTGGCTCTCCTGGGTTTTTTGTTTGTTTGTTTTGTTTTGTTTTTAAGTTTTGACATTGAGCTGGGCACTGGTGGCTGACACCTATGATTCTAGCTATTCAGGAGGCTGAGATCTGAGGATCACTGTTTAAAGCCAGCTCAGGCAGATAAATTTGAGACTCAGATCCAATTAACCAGCAGAAGTTGGAACTGTGGCTCCAGTAGCAGAATGTTAGCAGTGAGTATAAGAGCCAAGTGAGTGTTCAAGGCTCTGAGTTCAAGCCTCAGGACCTGCACCAAAAAAAAGGAAAAAGAAAAAAAGAACTTTGAATTTGAAGGAGAATGTGATTTTTTTCTACTTTATTTAATAGATAATACATTTATAATACAAAATTCAAAAGATATAAAGATCTCTGTTCTGTCTCTGTACCCCAGCCATCTATAGTCTTTCCTCATAAAAAATCCAGCATTTCTAACAAGTGCTTTCTAGAGAAAGTCCATGTGGACATGAATATACATGGGCACATACATGTACATGTGCACACGCACATATGCAGTCTTCTTCATTTACTCAGCTGTTAGCATGCCACATGTACTATTAAGCAACTTCCCCCTTTTTAATAATGTACATATATTGGATTCTTCCTTTTTAGTTCATAAAAAATGTCCTTAACATTTTTTTTTTAACAACTGTGTAGTACTCCATCTGTGTGGATGTGCTTAAGCATAATCCTCTGTGAACCCAGAGGAAGTTTCTGGTCTTTCATTATAGTAAACACTATTGTTTTACAGAAAGAGGAAATTACGTGTAGGACCCATTTTAAGGTCAGGTGACCTGTGTGTTACTAGACTAAGGGTGCTGCTGGCTCATCTTCCTAGAGTTGCATCTGTGTCCAATCCTGCCAGCTTGCACTGGGGGCCTGGCTCCTCACACCTTCACTGGTGCAGTGTGCCATTGTTATCAAACCTTTAGGGGCCTCAGCAAACTGATAAAATAGTATCTTGGTATAGCCTTACTCTATATTTTTCTAATGGTAATTGTGATGAGCATTTATTCACATGTTGTCAAGCCCTTTTAATTTTTTTTCAAGTTTGTAGTTTTTATTAGTTTTTATTAGTTTTTTTAATGGCTTTTAAGACTTTGGCTTTTTTCTTACTTTTTTTTTTTTTGTATTGTTTTTTTGGCCAGTTGTGGGGCTTGGGCGCTATCCCTCAGCTCTTCAGCTCAAGGAAAGCACTCTACCGCTTGAGCCACAATACCACCTCCGGTTTTCTAGTGGTTTATTGGAGATAAGAGTCTCACTGACTTTCCTGCCCGGGCTGGCTTTGAACTGTGATCCTCAGATCCCAGCCTACTCCTGAGTAGCTAGGATTACAGGCGTGAGCCACCAGTGCCCGGCCTTACTTGTTTTATTTATATATATAAAATTAAGCCTTTGTCATTATCCAACATAGGATTTTTTTGGGCTATAACTATTAGGCTCATCAGTTTCAAGTTGTTTTCACAATGGAAAAAACTTTTTTTTTTGGCCAGTCCTTGGGCTTGAATTCAAGGCTTGGGTACTGTTCCTGAGCTTTTGTTCAAGGCTAGGACTCTTAACCATTTGAGCCCCAGTGCCATTTCTGGCTTTATCTGTTTGTGGTACTGAGGAACCAAACCCAGGGTTTTATGCATGCTAGGCAAGCATTCTGCCACTAAGCCACATTCCCAGCCCCCAAAACTACACATTTTTTCTTCTGTTATTTCAACCTATGATTAATTTACTTCTGTTTTCAGACCTTCTTAACACTATCGTTACAAGATATGGCAAGTCGTGTGCAGTTATCTGGACCTCAAGAGGCAGAAAAATATGTTCTACACATGGTACGTGTTTTTTCATTTAAAAATCTTAACTAGTAGATTTGTATCCTTTTAACAGTAATGGCCCTGCATGTAATGGCCTATGCCTATAATCCTAGCTGTTCAGGAGATGGAGGCAGGAAGGCTATGGTTCAAGGCTGGCAAAAACATGAGACCCTATCCAGAAATAAACTAAAACACAAAAGGGGTTGGTTGGGTGTGTTTTTAAGTGGTAGGAGGCCTTGAATTCAAACCCCAGTACCAACCAAAAAAGTGGGAACTACAAAGTCAATTACTATTAGATTTGGTTAATTCCTCTATACTCTGTAGGATTTCCCAGTCATGGTTGTATAACAGCTTTTTTTTTCTATTTTCTTTGTATTACTGCAAGGAAATGCCTTTTTAAAAAGAAAATGTTAAGCTGGGTGCTGGTGGTTTATGCCTGTAATTCTAGCTACTCAGAAGGCTGGGATTTGAGGATCACAGTTAAGAGTCAGCCTGAGTAGAAAAGTCCCCATCAGACCCTTATCTCTAGTTAACCAGAAAACTGGAAGTGGTGCTGTGGCTCAAGTGGTAGAGCACTAGCCTTGAGCAAAAGAGCTCATGGATAGTGCCCAGGCCTTGAGTTCAAGCCCCGTGACTGACCATAAAAGAAAGAAAAGAAAAGGTTTATTTTGTTTACAGCTTTGGAAGTTCAAGTCCAGTATCAGGCAGCTCCATTGGTTTGACACCACATTATACCAGGAGTTTGTGCAGAAGTAAGCAGTCACATCTAAACCAGAGCCAAGAGAAGGGGGCTGAAGTTCTACAGTCCCCTTTAAGGCACACCCTCAAGAACCTCCTATGAGGCCTTATCCTCCTACAAGTTCTACCTCCAATAGTGCTGACCATTAAATGATCAAAGATAGAGGGTGAGTGCTTGGTGGCTCATGCCTGTAATGCTAGTTTCTTTGGAGGCTAAGATCTGGGGATTGTGGTTTGATGTGAGCTGAGCTGGAAAAGAAAGTACTGAGACTATTATCTCCAATTAACATTAAAAAATCCGGAAGTGGAGCTTTGGTCCAAGTGGTAGAGTGTTAGCCTTGAGCAAAACAGTTCAGAATTGCTGCTGAGGCCCTAAGTTCAAGCCATAGGACTTACTTACATGTACGTACACACAGACACACAGACACACACACAGACACACACACACACACACACACACACACACACACACACACACACTATGGAATCATAACATTAATGTACTTGTATTATATATAGCATGATTGTATCCTCTTGGTTGTTTTTACATATTTTAATGCTTAGAATTTTTTTGAACTTTAAGATACCCATGAATTGTTTCAGATATACAGAAGGCATAAAATAATCTGTTTTGGTCTGTGGTGGGCTCACAGGATCCCCTGTGGCATCATAGTCTTGCCAAAAGATGTTGTGTTTCTAACATTATTGACATATTATGACTCAGGTCCCTTACTGATAGCGGTCTGTGATGGCACACAATAAGGCAGTGACATACTAGTGCCAAGATAAAACCTCATATGGTTAGTATCCTGCTTAAGAAGTATGGTACTGCCAGGCTCTTGGTGAGTCATACCTGTAATCCTAGCTTCTCAGGAGAGTTGAGATTGGACAATCATGGTTCAAAGCCAGCCTAGGAGGAAAGTGTGAGACGCTTATCTCTAACCATCAAGAAGCTGGAGGTGGAGCTGAAAAAAAGAGTGGGGGGGAAGCTCACTGCCGGGCGTCAGTGGCTCATGCATGTAATCTTAGCTACTCAGGAGGCTGAGATCTGAGGATCGGGGTTCAAAGCCAGCCCAGGCAGGAAAGCCTGTGAGACTCCTATCTCCAATAAACCACTAGAAAACTGGAAGTGGCGCTGTGACTCAAGTGGTAGAGTACTCACCTTGAGCTGAAGGATCAGCACCCAGGCCCAGAGTTCAAGCCCCACGACTGACAAAAAAAAAAAAAAAAGCTCAGGGACAGCACCCAGGTCCTGAGCTTGAGGCCCAGGACCAGCACAAAAACAAACAAAAATCATATGTTAGGTTTTCACTATCACCCCCCCCCCCCCCCCGCATCCTGGGGCTTGAACTCAGGGCCTGGGTGCTGTTCCTGAGTCTCTTTGTGCTCAAGACTCTCTACTACTTGAGCCATAGCTCTGCTTCTAGCTTTTTCAGAGTAGTTTATTGGAGCTGAGTCTCACAGATTTTCCTGCCCAGGGCTAGGTTTGAACCGCAATCCTCAGATCTCAGCCTCCTGGGTAGCTAGGATTACAGGTTTGAGCTACCCGTGCCTGGCTAGGTCTTCTCTTTTTAAAATAGCATCTGCAGTATAAATTATGTCTCAGTGTAATGGCTGATTAAAGATACAAGGGCAGAGGCTGGGAAGGTAGCTCAGTGGTAGAGTGCTTGCCTTGCATGCCTGAGGCCCTGGGTTTGATTCCTCAGCACCACGTAAGCAAAAAGAAAAAAGCCGGAAGTGGCGCTGTGGCTCAAGTGGTAGAGTGCTATCCTTGATTTGAAGAGCTGAGGGACAGCACCCAGGCCCAGAGTTCAGGCCCTATGACCGGAACCCTCCCCCCCCCCCAAAAAAAAAAAAAAAAAGATACTAGGGCAGGAAACTTGACACTGGTAGCTTATACTGTAAGTCTTACTCAGGAGGCTGAGATCTGAGAATTGTAGCCTAGGCAGAAAAATTCAAGAGACTCTTAGCTGCAAAGTACTAGACATGGAGACATGGGTTCAAGTGGTACAGTGCCAGCTGTGAGCAAAAAAGCCAAGCTAGAGTTTGAGGTCCTGAGTTTAAGCCCCAGTATCAGCATTAAAAAAAAAAGAGCCAGGCCGGGCGCTGGTGGCTCACGCCTGTAATCCTAGCTACTCAGGAGGCTGAGATCTGAGGATCGCGGTTCAAAGCCAGCCCGGGCAGGAGAGACCGTGAGACTCCTATCTCCAATAAAACCACCAGAAAACCGGAAGTGGCGCTGTAGCTCAAGTGGTAGAGCGCTTGCTTTGAGCTGAAGAGCTGAGGGACAGCGCCCAGGCCGAGTTCAAGCCCCACGACCGACAAAAAAAAAAAAAAAAAAAAAAAAAAAAGAGCCAGGTGCCATTGGTTCATGCCTATAAGTCTAACTACTCAGGAGGCTGAGCTTTGAGGATCACAGTTTGAAGATAGCCTGGTCAGACAAATCTGAGAGACTTGTATCTTCAATTAACCATCAAAAAGCTGAAAGTGGAGTTGTGGCTCAAATGGTAGAGTGCCAGCCTTGAATGAAAAAGCTAAGGGACAGTGCCCAGGCTCTGAGTTCAAGCCCCGGAATTGGCATGATTAAAAAAAAAAAAAAAAGAGCTGGGCACCAGTGACTCATGCCTGTAATCCTAGCTACTCAGGAGGCTGAGATCTGCGGATTGTATTGCAAAGCCAGCTGGGGCAGGAAAGTCCGTGAAACTCTTATCTCCAATTAACCACCAGAAAACCAGAAGTGGTACCATGGCTCAAGTGATACAGTGCTGGCCTTGAGCTAAAGAGCTCAGGGACAGTGCCCAGGCCCAGAGCTCAGGACCAGACTGCCCCCCCTCCTCAAAAAAAAAAAAAATATGTAAGGACAGGTGCTGGGTGTTGTGGCTCATACCTGTATTCTCAACAACTGGAGAGGCTGAGGCGGGAACATTGTGAGTTCAAGGTCAGTGTGAACTACATAGAAAGACTGTCTCCAAAAAGAAGGGCAGAGCTGGGGTGTAGTCAGTTGCATAACACTTACCTAGCATGTATGAGGTCCTGGGTTTGATCTTTTGCTCTAAAAAAGAAAAAAATAATGTTACTTCCACAGTGTTATGCTAAGTGGTGCAGCCAGAAAAGACTGGATAATGTATGGGCCATGTATGGAAAATACCTAGTATAGGCAGATTCATAGAGAGAAGGCAGATTGGTGATTTCAGGGGCTAGGGGGACAAATGAATGAGGAGTAAATATAAAGGATGTATTTGGAATGACACAAATTGTTCACCTTATAGTGGTTAATTAAGCCTGCATAATGGTGTGTTCCCACAATCCCATGCTTCTGTGGTCTCAGCTGTATAGGATTTGTAGGTAGAAGGATCACAGTCCTAGTCTGGTCCTGGAAAAATTGAGACCCTTTCCAGAAGCCTTGAGTTCAAATCCTAGTGCTGCTGATAATAAAATATTTACCCAAGTTTACTTATGTATTGCCTTCTGTGCTTTTCCTGGTTATATCTAATGACTAAATCCACATGGTGCTCATGTCTGCAATTCTTTCTTGATTTCTTTCTTTGTAGATAGAAGATGGTGAAATTTTTGCAAGTATTAATCAGAAGGATGGTATGGTCAGTTTTCATGATAATCCTGAAAAATATAATAACCCAGCCATGCTTCATAACATCGATCAGGAGGTAAATGTGTTGCCAGGTTTGGGCATTTTTGATTGATGGCTTAGTTGCTGTACTGAAAATGTTGTTTAATACAGTTCCCAACTTAATGAACACTATTTAGGAAGTCATTTTTAAAATGAGTTGCTGAAACTCTTCTGGATTGTAAGGTAATACTAAATGGCAAGTTAGATTTCTTAACAGGCTCACCAATGCCTACTTTAATTCCAGAGACACTTGAAGGCTCTAGTACAATTCTGTCTGTGCTCAACTGCTACAATGTGGCCTTGTGTCAATGGATGTTCAGGTAGGGAGGTCAGGAAGCATCTCTTCTGTGTCAGGAATAGGGACAGGCAGCAAGAGGAGGAGAAGGACACCCCAGTGTCCTGTTGGTAGCAGAAAAGGCCACTGATGGCTGCCCACAGTGCTGCTCCGTGTTCTGGGTGTGAGGTGGCATCTGGGCATTTGGGTTTCTTATCTCTGAGTAAAGAAATTATTGAACTTACGTCACATCCAGAAACTTAAAAAGCAACACGTACAATTCCTTTCTTGCAATTAAACAAAAACTAGAAGCTAGAAATTGTTTTGGTCAATCATGGATGGAAAATATTGCCTGAAATGCTGTATAGTCTTCACACTTAGCTTCAATATGCTTCCGTTTCATTGGAAAAGATGTTGATGTATTTGACTATGTGTGCTGCTGCTCTGACTTCTAGAGTGTTAGACAGTATACAGCACTACTTAAGTAACACTGAATCCACAATGTTCTGACTCCAAAACCTGTTAGTGCTGAGGTTCCAGATTAGGAATTATGAACCTCTGGCATGTCTAAGAACAGTTGGGATTCCAGAGGATGTGATTGACCCACACCTACTTGCTAACCATGGGTTATATCATGCAGATGCTAAAGTGCATAGAGCTGGACGAGCGGCTGAAGGCTATGGACCAGGAGATCACAGTGAACCCCCAGTTTGTGCAAAAGGTGAATGGGGTTCCTTCATGAGATAAATGATCAGGTGGAAAAGGAGGGTGGTTGTCTTCTTCCTCCAACCTCAGGCACAGGAACTTAGTTTTAGGTTATTAAATATTTGATTGGTTGGTCTTAAAAACCATAATCACTGAAAGTGGCGCTGTGGCTCGAGTGGTAGAGCACTTGCCTTGAGCTGGAGAACTCTGGGACAGTGCCCAGGCTCTGACTTCAAGCCCCACAAATGACTAAAAAACAAAAAACAAAAAAACAACAACAACAAAAACCATAATTACAGCTGGGTACTGGTGGCCCATTCCTGTAATCCTAGCTACTCTGAGGCTAAGATTTGAAGATTACAGTTTGAAGCCAGCCAAGAAGACAAATCTGAGAGACTTATCTCCAGTTAACCAGCACAAAGTCAGAAGTGGAGATGTGTCTCAAGTTGTAGAGTGCCAGCTTTGGGCAAAAAAGCCAAGTGAGAGTATAAGACCCTGGGTACTGGCATCAAGAGAGAAAGAAAGAGGTTTTTGTTGTCAATAACATTAGACATGTGCTTAGGAATGTGCAAGGGGGTCACAAGTTGGCTCCAGGTTGTCTGTTTTGTTCCCAGGGTGCCTTCCTGTGGGAAGAACAGGGAATAAATAGCCAGTGTGCTTGTTTGGGGGTAGGAGACCCCTTAAGAAAGGCAATCATAAACACTCTTTGCTTTCCCCTTCATAGAGTATGGGCTCGCAAGAAGATGATTCAGGAAACAAGCCCTCCAGTTACTCCTGAAACTAACACCCATCCTGAGTTGCACAGGCGAATGTCACCTTGGTGGCCAAGAGCGTGAAGAGGGCAGCAGGGAGCACCAGGCCTGTTCCACCTGGACATTCAGTTTTGTTTTGACATCTTCAGTCCTATGTGCTTTCAGAAAACCATTCTCTCTGCAACGAAAGGAAAAAAATACAAACTAGAGTCTGTTGTGGATTTATTTATCCTCAGATTATTGTTATTATTGCATTAAATTTACCATTTTGTTTTAATTCCTTGAACATAGATGTGTCTTCTGTATCTCTTTTTTCTCGCATGCAAAGCTTTTAAGGACACATTCACTGTGAGTAGAAGCAGTTGGATATTAGGTCTTTTTTGAAGATTTGAATCTAAAAGTTGGTATCAGTCTAAAAAAAAACCCTAGAGAATCTACAAGGTAAAAGCCAGTTGTTATTGTTGTTGTTGTTTTTGCCAGGTCTGGGGATTGAATTCTGGGCCTGGGCATTGTCCCTGACCTCTTTTGCTCAAGGCTAGTGCTCTACCACTTGAGCCACTTGGCCACTTCTGGTCTTTTCTGTGATTATTTGGAGATAAGAGTCTAACAGACTTAACTGCCTAGGTTGACTTCAAACCAAGACCTCATCGCCAGAGTAGGATTATAGATGTGAGCCCCATCTATAATTTCATCATTTTAAAAAGGAGAATCTTAAGTCTCCTGAACCACAATAGGGACAACACTTTGACTCTTTGGCTGTGATGTCTGCTGTCGCTGCTCTTTGTTGTAGTCAGTGAGTAGCAAATAGAAATTTTTTTGTAGAGATATATATACAACCACTGGATATAACCTCAAAGCCAGTAGTGTATTGAGCTTGCATTTAAACTCAAATTTTCTTGAATTTGTATGCTTACAAGTGGCATCATTTCTCTCATGCTTTCTTATGCTTGTATTTAGGAAATAGGAAATATGTAAATGGAATTTGTTTATGAAGTCAATTAAGAACTCTGCTTATTTTGGGTAGTATTTGGGTTTGAACTCAGGGCTTTATGCTTGCTAAGTAGGCTTTCTGCCACTTCAGCCACAAACCCAACCCTGTTTGCTTTTGTTGTTTTTGAGTTGGGGGGGGGGTGTCTCACTTTTTGCCTCATCTAGCTTCAACTGGAAACTGTCTATTTATATTTCCCATGTAGCTAAGATGACAGATGTGCACAACTATACCTAGCTTTTTTCAGCCTTGAGATGTGAGGTCTTGTGAACTTTTTGCCAGGACTAGCCTTGAATTTGAATCCTCTCAATCTTCTTTTACTTAAAGAAGGGTTACAGGTATGAGCTATATGCCTAGCTGCATAAGCATTACTTATTGATATTTTGAAGTAATAGGGCTTGAACTCAGGCAGCCACTGCTTGGAACTGTGTCTCCAGTCCTTTGAGCTTTAGTTTTTAAAACTAGTCAGTCACATTTATACCCTGGGCCAGCCTAGACCTTGATGCTGTTAATTAAGTTTCCTCTCATAGCTATGATGACATATATACACACAACACCCAAACCAGCTTTTATTGGTTGAGATGGGATTCTCAACAACTTTTTCGTCTTGGATAGTCTTAAACCATAGCCCTAATCTCCATCTCCCAAGCAGCCAGGATAACAGTAATGAATTATCTTACAAAGTTCCATAGAGTTTTTTATACCAGGGATTGAGTTCAGGACTTGCTTTGCTCTTTTTTTTTTTTTTGTTAGTCTTGGGTCCTGAACTCTGGGCCTAGGCACTGTCCCTCTTCAGCTCAGGACTCTTCCACTTGAGCTACAGCACCACTTCCAGCTTTTTCTGCTTATGTGATGCTAAGGAATTGAACCCAGGGCTTCATACATGCAAGGCAAGCACTCTACCACTGAGCCACCTTCCCAGCCCCATTGCTTTGCTCTTTCACTTGGCTTTTTCACTTATGACTGGCATTCTACTACTTGAGCCACATCTTTACTTTCTCCACTTCTGGCTTTTTGTTGTTATTTTGGAAATAAGATTCTCTTTCATTTGTCTGCTTGGGTTGGCTTTGAACTTCTTTTTTTTTTTTTTTTTTGTTGGTTGTGGGGCTTGAACTCTGGGCCTGGGCGCTGTCCCTCAACTCTTCAGCTCAAGTCGAGTGATCTACCACTTGAGCTACAGCGCCACTTCCAGTTTTTTTCTGGTGGTTTATTGGAGATAGGAGTCTCACAGTCTCTCCTGCCTGGGCTGGCTTTGAACCGCGATCCTCAGTTCTCAGCCTCCTTAGTAGCTAGGATTATAGGCATGAGCCCATGAGTGCTGGGGCTGGGGTAGAATCTTTTTTTTTTTTTTTTTTGTCGGTTGTGGGGCTTGAACTCTGGGCCTGGGCGCTGTCCCTCAGCTCTTCAGCTCAAGGCGAGCGCTCTACCACTTGAGCTACAGCGCCACTTCCGGTTTTCTGGTGGTTTATTGGAGATAGGAGTCTCATGGTCTCTCCTGCCCGGGCTGGCTTTGAACCGCGATCCTCAGATCTCAGCCTCCTGAGTAGCTAGGATTACAGGCGTGAGCCACCAGCGCCCGGCTTTAGAATCTTGTTTATTTAAAAAATAGTGAGGGGCTGGGAAGGTAGCTCAGTGGTAGAGTGCTTGCCTTGCATGCATGAGGCCCTGGGTTTGATTCCTCAGCACCACATAAACAGAAAAAGCCAGAAGTGGCACTGTGGCTCAAGAGGTAGAACACTAGCCTTGAGCTGAAGAGCTGAGGGACAGCGCCCAGGCCCAGAGTTCAGGCCCCACAATAGAAAAAACAACACATTAGATTTAGTTCCTTAAAAATGAAACAATGGTTTGGCCTAAAGAGAAAGTCCCAGCTACCCTGTAGCTGCATGAGAGAGTGTGGTGGTATGGCTATTTTGAAAGCCTTTAAGAAATCTCATTGTGAGACTTGACTGTTTCATTTATTTGGCTCTGGTAGTCTGGAAATACTTGACCATACTTGGCCATAATTAAGTCTCCTAGTTCTGTGCTTATAAGAAATCAGAAAAACATCAAGAAATCTTAATTGTGATCCAGATTGTTTTAGTGGTGAAAAAAAGTTCTGGGCTGTGTAAGTAGTGGGGCAGTAGTATAGCCGATGCTTCTAGGAACTTCATGCAATTTTCACTGTAGGAGAGATCTTTGAGATTAATATTTTATTTGGTTGTGAATTAAACATTCTTACTGAATTTTAATGGCCTTCCTGCAAATAATGAAGGGTATTTTTTCCATTGATGTATAAGATACCCCTTTTGTTGAATGTTCCGTAAATTGTATACTCCAGTACAACCCAGTTTCATTAATACTGTAATACATGGTAAGATTTGCTGTGAAAAAGACTGGGCTAGTTGTTAATTTTTAACAGATCTATAGGTTTGGTTGAGAAAGCACCCTAAAAAAAGTAGGTGGCTGAGTCAGTGCTGAGGAAGATATCATTGGTTAGCGAAATGAGTCCCTTTTCTATAGTTTAGTCCACTCCTTCCCTTTTCCACGGCTTAGCATGCTCCCTTCCTAGGCATAGGCCCATGTAGTAAAGGCAGTAATCAACTTCCAACCCCTTTTACCTTGGGATGGCACTTCTCTGGGGCAGCTACCAGCCTGTAAGGCAACAAAAGCCCCTTAGAGTGACCTTCAAGTCTGGGCAGTTGCAGGACCCTTATTTACCATTTGGATAGCAGCCATAAATCCTAGTTTACATGATGAAGCCCCTGGCCCCATGTCCACACCAGGGTCTCTGCCTCCTAATCCCCCTAGGTTATATAGGTCACCCCAGACAGTAGCTGGTGCTTCTTATTCCTTCCTTGTGAGAAGGAGTCTTGCTGGCCCCCATCTTAATTTGCTATCAATTGGTATAAGTCAAAGCCTAGTGCTGAGTACACACTGAAAATAGGAGATCTAATGGCTTTCTTCCAATAAGATCTCATGAGTCCATGGAAATAAGGATAAGGTTTGATAAGGTTGTGCCTTCTGCCAACAATATAAGAAAAGAAATTACTGGTATAGTTAGTTTTTGTTGAAATCCTCAGTAACAAGTACTAATTTGGGAAGTGGTGCTGTGGCTTGAGTGGTAGAGCACTAACCTTGAGCAAAAGAAGCTCAGAGATAGTGTGCAAGCCCTATATTCAAGCCCCATGAACCACCAAAAAAAAAAAAAAAAATTCTAAAAGTACTAATTTCAAGAACACCTGGTGGTAGAAGGCAGAATTCAGTGACAGAAAGCTTGCCTAGCATGGTAGAACTTGGCGGGGAGGGGGTGGAGAGTGGGGAATTGATTTTTTTTTTTTTTTTTTTTTTTGGTCAGTCATGGGGATTGAACTCTGGGCCTGGGCACTGTCAGCTCTTCAGCTCAAGGCTAGCTCTACCATTTGAGCTACCGTGCCACTTTCAGTTTTCTGGTCTTTCCTGCCGGGGCTGGCTTTGAACCACAATCCTCAGATCTCAGCCTCCTGAGTAGCTAGGATTACAGACATGAGCCACCGGTGGCTGGCTGGGATTTGATTTTGAGTGCAAAGAACACCTACCACTAAGAAGATGAGGAAAAACAGCCGGGCGCTGGTGGCTCACGCCTGTAATCCTAGCTACTCAGGAGGCTGAGATCTGAGGATCGCTGTTCAAAGCCAGCCTGGGCAGGAGAGACCGTGAGACTCCTATCTCCAATAAAACCACCAGAAAACCGGTAGTGGCGCTGTAGCTCAAGTGGTAGAGCGCTCGCCTTGAGCTGAAGAGCTGAGGGACAGTGCCCAGACCCAGAGTTCAAGCCCCACGGCTGACCAAAAAAAAAAAAAAAAAAAAGAAGATGAGGAAAAACATTAAAAAATAAAACCAGTCATATTAATAACAATTTGTGGGGAATAAGTGAACTATATTAATATTCAGAATTGCAGGAATTATCCATTTTTGGCAGGAACACAAATCACCTCAACAAAGTGGAAACTTGGGACTCTAGAAAGCAGATAAAAGATGGTGTGAACATCTGCAACTTAAGGTTTTCAAAGCATTTTGCAAACAGTAAAAATTCAAGCATTTATATTGCTGATGGCAAAAGCAAAAATGGACTTCTAAATTAACCCTATTTCTCTGTATGCACATATATTTTCATTTCAGAAATTATCTTGTGACAGCCTGAAAATTGGGTTTGTGCTGTTCAGCCCAGGCTGGCCATTTCAGAGCCACCATAGGTGAGAGCACGGGCTACAACTGCAGGCGATGAAGAACCCACATTACCTCAAGCACTAGGAGCTTTACAATTAATTTTTAAGCAGCCATACAATCACAAGCACACAGGCTTTAAAGACATTCCATAATTGATTTGTGTTTTTATTCACAAGACACTATGTTGGAATTGAACTTTACAACTTGGGCGGGGGGTGGGGTGGGGGAGAGAGGAGGAGTCGGGAGCAGAAGTGAGAGAAAAACAAGGGAGGAGGTAACAATGTTCGTCAGGAAAGGTAATCATTAGCCGGGCGCCAGTGGCTCACGCCTGTAATCCTAGCTACACAGGAGGCTGAGATCTGAGGATCGCGGTTCAAAGCCAGCCTGAACAGGAAAGGCCGTGAAAATATCTCCAATAAACCACCAGAAAACTGGCAGTGGTGCTGTGGCTCAAGTGGTAGAGCGCTCGCTTTGAGTTGAAGAGGGACAGCGCCCAGGCCCAGAGTTCAAGCCCCACGGCCGATCCCCCCCACCAAATGTAATCATTACCTTACGTATGTAACTGTAGCCCCTCTGTACGTCACCTTTACAATAAAACTAAATAAAAGACTTAATGTCAGAAGAAGAAAAGAGAAAGCTCAGGCCCAAGATCGCTTGGGCCCAGTGGAGACACACAAACACTAGCACGCCCTCGTCCCGTCCTGCACCGGGCGCTTCCTCGTGTCACGTGACAGCCCTCCTGCCCGCCCCTTCCACCCTTTTTCCTGGGGGGGTGGTGGTGGTGGTGGAGAGGAGCTCCTGGACAAGTTATTAAGACTTAGGAGTGAGTCCTGGAGGAATGACAGCGCTAGTAGAAAGCTGTTCATTCCTTCCATCTCTTCGGCGTGAATAGCATCAGCTTCTATCTCCCCTCACTTCTCTTTCTAAAGTGTCTTGGGAAACGTCAGCATCCTCCCGCGCGTAAAGGTTTCTTCCAGCCTCCTCCCGCCCGCCCCCTCCGCCCCGCCCCCTCCCCGCCCCCCGCCACGCTCCGCCCCGCCCCCCGCTCCGCCCCGCCCCGCCCCGCCCTGCGCGGGCTGAACCATTCTATACTTCTCGAAGTGGGGGGGAGCGAAACAGAGACACCAGAGAAGGGGTGTCTGGAAGCTGAGTCTGGTTCCCTTTCAGACTCCGTGGTTGTTTTAAACTCTGTCTGGATTCGTAGGGGTGTCGGGTCCTGCGGGGCTTCGCTCTCCTCGCGACGCCCGGCGGCTGCGGGCGGTGTCTGCCCTCTGCCGCGGGGCTGCGCGGATGGTGCGAACCACCCGAGTCACGCGCTCGGGCTGAGGGCGTGGGGGGGTGGGGGCGCGGGCTGCCAGGCCTGGGAGACCGCGGCTGAGCGTGAGGGCCCGCAGCCGCCTGCGGGTCGAGGGCTGCAGCCGGGGCCCCTCGCGTGGGGTCCGCGGCCCAGAGTGACCCCCGCGGGGTCACTACCTTCTAGCGAAGTGCAGAGACGGGGTTCCCGCCGCCTGGGGTCCTGCGAAGGCCGGGACGGCGCAATGGGGCGGACCTGAGGAGAGGTGGGTCTGGGGGCCCGGCCCCGCGGAGTTAGTGGGCAGGTGATGGGGGGGAGCTTAGAGCTGAGGGGAAGGCATTGCGGAGGACCCCGTCCCCGAGGGGATGGTGATGAGGGTGAGTGGCACATCTTAGCTTCGGGGAGGAAGCGGGTCACCTGGGGCAGCCCCCCGGCACCCCCCCTCCCCCCCCCCCCCCCCCCCCCCCGTCAGGATCATCGGTTGAATTCCCTGCGCTCGGCCTGCCTCCTGCTCCGGGTGTTCTCCCCTGTGCTTTGAGAGAGAGAAAGACAGGTGGTTGGGTTTTCCTGCCTTTCCTCCTTGGCTGGCCGGCGGAGGACCCTCTGATAACGCTAATAGGCCTAGCACAGCTTCCTCGGGCGTCAATAGACCTCCTTTTGTCTTTCCCCTGGAAAAATCAGCCAGCTCAGTTCCTGGCTTGCAAGGTGCAAGGTGGTCCCCAGCGGTCACGGGTAGGCCAGGGCGCCAGGAGCTTGTTGGAATTTGATCCTGGTTCTCCTGCCCTTAGACACCTATCACCAACCGTGATGCCCAGCCAGCCTAGCAGGAAGAACTGTGTCCCAGCAGAGAAAGGCCACAGCTGCTCCAGTGCTGGAGGCACTACGTTATCACCATTGTCATTAAGTGATTGAGCAATTGTGGCACATGACGCTGTTTGCCCTTCTAGTGTGGTGTGTGTCTGGGGAGCTCTGTAAATAAATAGAAATCCCGGTGAAGCTGGAAGGACTCTCCTGTGGCAGTTTTCATCCCTGTGTACTTTGCTGGGATTCCAGCTCCTACTGAGTGAAGCTCCCCTGTGGGAGATGAGTTTGTAGAGTTGAGTGCTTGCTACTGGTTAAGCTCCATTGTGACCCCTTATTTCCTTAGGGTGCTTTTAGTGACCCCTAATTCTCCAGGTGGTGTGAGAAGACAACAGAAGTAGGGATGAAGTAGACCCAGGGTCCAGTGGAGAATGGAAGGATGGTGCCGTGTTCAGGACAGTGATTCAGCTAGTGTGGGCAGGGACATGGTCAGGCAGCCAACCTCCTCAAGGAATTTGAGAACTTACTTTAAGCATGATGACGAAGAGACTGTCCTGGGTTCTGGAAAGCTTGTTGGGAAGGATGATAGTACACTCACAGCACTTTGTTCAGCAAAATTGGAATGGGCATTCAAATTGGAGAAAGATGAAAGAATTGGCCTCTTTCTGCCCAGAATTCAAATGCTGTGTACTGTGAGACCCTGAGCAAGCTTATTCAGTAGGCAGGAGGCAGGAGGGCTCCTAAGCCACAGAACCACAAGTGTATTAGTGGTTTTTTTTTTTTTTTTGGGGGGGGGGGTCCGGTCGTGGGGCCTGAACTCTGGGCCTGGGCACTGTCCCTCAGCTCTTCAGTTCAAGGCTAGCGCTCTACCACTTGAGCCACAGCACCACTTCTGGCTTTTTTATTTTCTGCTTATGTGGTGCTGAGGAATCGAACCCAGGGCCTCATGCATGCTTCTTATAACAAAATACCTGAAATGATAACTTGGAAAGAAGGACAGGCTTAGTTTGGTTCATGGTCTCAGTCCATAGATGGTTGGTCCCTTTGGGCCTGTGGTCAGGTAGAACATCTTAGCAGGGGAGCACATGATAGAACAAAACTGTGCTTTGGGAGTCGTAGAACAGACATTTTGGGTTTTGGTCACTGCATAGTGGCCAGGAAACAAAGACAAATGGATTTGGGGGGAGAGGAGGAGGAGCAGGGGTGGGGGCAGCAGTCCCTATATCCCCCCTACAAGGGCACTTCTTCTCAATAGGCCCTACCTCCTAAAAGTTCTACCACTTCTAAACCACTATTAAGTAGGCACCAAGCCTTCAACACATAGCATTTGGGAGACATTGGGATCTGAAGCATAACAGCAGATGAATCGCCAATCCTCTTGCTGTGCCCTGGTTTTAGGTCAGCTAAAAGCTTATTGAGAAGGTTTCTTCATGCTACAAAGATGACTGCTCTTAAGTCAGGAACCAGTGGCTCATACATGTGATCTTAGCTACTCAGGAAGCTGAGATCTGAGAATTGAGGTTCTAAGCCAGCCCTGGTAGGAAAGTCCATGAGACTCTTACCTTCAATTAACTACCAAAAAGCCAGAAGTAGAGCTGTGCTTCAAGTAGTCAAGTGTTATCCTTGAATAAAAAGCTCAAGGACAGTGCCCAGGCCCTGAGTTCAAGCCCAGAACTGGCACCAAATAAAAAAAAATCACTGCTCTTAGAATTAGCTCTGGGTTTTCCTCCCTGACTTTCTTCCTGACTTTTTCTTTCCTTAGATAATGTCAGGTTTTGAATCTGAAGTTACCATACTTGATTCATCCGGCGAGACCTTGAGTGCTTTGGTCTAGGTGGGATGGTGGAAGTGTGCTTCTTCTAAGTATAAGGTTAGTACTGATGATTTGCCTAAGAGCTGCTTCATTTCTCTTTTTGTGTCTCTCCAAGGAGTTTGTAGCACCTTTTCCAGTGCCACTGCCTCTGCCTTTATTTTGGATTCAACTCCCCTTCCTCCTGCTCAGACTTCTTATTCCATCCGTGGTCTGTCCTTCCTGGTTCCTTTTTTTTTTTTTGTCCTGGAGCTCTAACTCAGGGCCTGGGCACTATCCCTGAGCTTCTTTTGCTCTAGGCTAGCACTCTACCACTTGAACCACAGTACCATTTCTAACTTCTGCTTATGTGGTATGGTACTGAGGAATCAAACCCAGGGTGTCATACATGCTAGGCAAGCACTCTTCTGCTAAGCCACATTCCCAGCCTCCATCCTTGTTCTTTTGGCCTCACTCTAATGAGTCCCATGAACCCTTTATTTAAACCCATTCCACTTGGTTCTGTGCCCCTACTGTCCTTTCTTTTTCTTTTCTTTTTTTTTTTTTTTTTTTTGTCTTGAACTCTGGGCCTGGGCACTATCCCTGAGCTCTTCAGCTCAAGGCTAGCGCTCTACCACGTGAGCCAGAGCACTATACCCGGCTTTTTCTGTTTATATGGTGCTGAGGAATCGAACCCAGGGCCTCATGCTTGCTAGGCAAGCACTCTACAACTGAGCCACCTTCTCAGCTCCCCTACTGTCCTTTCTGACAGTGTCTTTACTGACTTTGCTACCCACTCTGGTAAGTGGGGCCACCTCAGTTGGCATCTGTATGTCAGCCTCATCAGAGATAGCTTTGCTTTCTCTAAAAGCAGTTCCAGGAGCCTTCAGGGATCATGAGATCAGTTTTCCTTCCTCCCAAACTCCCTCAGGCCCTGGGCTCTTCCCCCTGCGAGCATGCTCCCATTGCATCTCTACTGAGGACCTGTACCCAGTCTCCTTGTGGGATTTCAGTCTCCTTGTGGGATTTTCTTGTCCTGCCCACCAGATCGTTCTCCACAGCCATTCCTGATGCGAGGATGTGTGTGGTGTGGTGTGTGTGTGTGTGTGTGTGTGTGTGCATGCGTGCACGAGTGCCTATGTGTCTAACTGCCTATTTACGTATTTGTCCATTGAGGTGAGCACCTAGGGGTGCATCACAGCATCCAAACTTGCCTGGCAGGTATGGAGTGCTGGGTGAAGTTCCCTCTACTTGGCTCCTGTGGCATTTTCTTTTTTTTTAGGTCCGGTCGTGGGGCCTGAACTCTGGGCCTGAGCGCTGTCCCTCAGCTCTTCAGCTCAAGGCTAGCGCTCCACCACTTGAGCCACAGCGCCACTTCTGGCTTTTTCTTTTTGTTTATGTGGTGCTGAGGAATCAAACCCAGGGCCTCATGCCTGCAAGGCAAGTGCTCTACCACTGAGCCACCTTCCTAGCCCTCCTGTGGCATTTTCTTTTTTTTTTTTTTTTTTGCCAGTCGTGGGGCCCGAACTCTGGGCCTGGGCACTGTTCCTCAGCTCTTCAGCTCAAGGCTAGTGCTCTACCACTTGAGCCACAGCGCCACTTCCAGCTTTTTTCTGCTTATGTGGTGCTGAGGAATTGAACCCAGGGCCTCATGCATGCAAGGCAAGCACTCTACCACTGAGCCACCTTCCCAGCCCCTCCTGTGGCATTTTCTATGTCATTCCAGTGGTGCTGACATGGTGCTGCATGGTGGCGTTCAAGGTGCATTCTGCTTGTACCATCTACCTCCTAGCTCTGTGGCACTTCTACCTGGAGAGCTTTCCATGTGATTAGAACTGGTTGTGCTGGCAGGTGACTTAACCTCTGCTGGTCAGGAAGCCCCTGGTGATGTGTGGTCCCAGTGCTCCATGGGCTCCGGGCAGGTTTTGGGGCATGAGCAGGTACAGGTCTGCTGATGGTATTCCTGCCTCCACAGGCTTCTTGCTCATCCCCTAAGGCACCATGAATGCCATCGTTGCCCTCTGTCACTTCTGTGAACTCCACGGTCCCCGTACTCTTTTCTGCACGGAAGTTCTGCATGCCCCTCTGCCCCAGGGTGCTGGGAATGGCGACAGCCCTGGCCAGGGTGAACAAGCTGAGGAGGAGGAGGGCGGCATCCAGATGAGCAGCCGGGTCCGTGCCCATAGCCCAGCCGAGGGTGCCAGTGCCGAGTCCAGTAGCCCGGGGCCCAAGAAGTCGGACATGTGTGAGGCAAGTGTTTTGGGACCCTTGGGGAACATTTTGGTCTTTGAGAAGCAAATGGGAGGATGTAGGAGACCCCAGGATGTTGAGAGTATTGGATAAGGCCTTCTGGAAATGACCCAGACCTCAGGGGCTTTTCCTTGACCCTATGCATGTGCATGCTTCTCTCTAGTCCCTTTGGTTCATTCTCATCATCCCAATATTCAGCCACTGTATGCATTAGCATTTTAAGCCACAGACAGTTGCTGCTCCAGCATGGCATTTACCCTTGTATCCACCCACTTCAATTAGCCTAGTCTTATGTTCCTTCAGCTTATCCCAACAGGCCACATTGTGTGGAGGTCTTTGATCAGGCTTGAAATTGAGTGGTGGTGGAAGCTGGGCTTGGGCATTTGTTTGGGTCTGCTGAGAAGTACATGTACTGGGCATGGTGGCTAATCTCAGCTACTCAGAAGGCAGAGATAGGAAGGATCAAGGCTCAGAGCCAGTCCAGGGAAAAAAAGTTTGTGGGATCACAGTAATCAATAATCAGTAAGCCAACATGGTGGCTTACAGAGAACAAATTCCAATTCCCAGCATATAGAAAGAGAGAAAGGAGGGAAGGAAAAAAGATGCCAAGTGTCTGAGGGATTTAACTGTTGTAGGAATGGTGGTGGAGTAGATGGACAGAAATCGCAGAGCCTTGAGGCCTGGCAGGAATGAGAGAGAAGAGGGACAGGGAATTTTGGAAAGCTGCGCCAGACATCTAGAGAGTTCCTGGATCTCCTGGCATCTACCTCAGTGTCCACCTGTGTGCAGTCTTGGGATGGGACTGCTTTTAAGACAGTTTCAGAGTGTGGCAGTGGCTGAAGGTGGGGTGGCTATGAGTATCTCAGCAGAGCCCATTTCATATCTACTCCCATTGGTGGTCTGAGGGGTGGTTCCTAGGCTCCCACACTGACCCTCTGAAGCCTTTCATTTGTGTGCTCACTACCCTTACCTGTTCCCAAGGCCTTTGCCACCTGTTGATTTTAGAACCTAGGACTGAGGCCTAGGAGGAGGTAGATGATATCATTCAGAAAAGTGGCACTACTGTGTGTCCTAGTCCAACCTATTCTCACTACAACATCAAATGCCATCTGTAAAATGGAATGTATCACTGAAATCATGCCGAGAGTTGTACTCAGGACTGAGTGAGGTAAGACAGGCATAACACCTGTTACCTGTCCTACTAGCTGTTTTCTTTGTTTTTGTTTTTGGTCGTTTGTGGGGCTTGAACTCTGGGCTTGGGCACTGTCGCTGCATTCTTTTTTTTTTTTTTTTTTTGATCAGTCATGGGGCTTGAACTCTGGGCTTGGGCGCTGTCCCTCAGCTCTTCAGCTCAAGGCGAGCACTCTACCACTTGAGCTACAGCGCCACTTCCGGTTTTCTGGTGGTTTATTGGAGATAGGAGTCTCACGGTCTCTCTTGCCCGGGCTGGCTTTGAACCGCGATCCTCAGATCTCAGCCTCCTGAGTAGCTAGGATTACAGGCGTGAGCCACCAGCACCCGGCATGTCGCTGCATTCTTTAGCTCAAGGTGAGCGCTCTACCATTTTAGCCACAGCGCCACTTCTGATTTTTTGGTAGTTTATTGGAGATAGAAGTCTCAAGGACTTTCTTGCCTGGGCTGGTTTTGAACTCTGATCCTCAGATCTCAGCCTCCTGAGTAGCGAGGCTTACAGGCGTGAGCTATCAGCGCCCGGCTTTCCCTTAGCTTTTTTCCCTGATGGCTAAGCTCCACTTCTAGCTTTTTGGTGGCTTATTGGAGATCAGAGTTCCAGGGACTTTCTTGCCTCACTGACTTCAAACTGGATCCTAAGATCTCAGACTCCTGAATAGCTAGGATTACAGGCATGAGCTGCTGGTACCTGGCTCAAAGGTGTAGGCCAGTCTGTTCTCAAGCTTGTGATCTTCCTGCCTCATCTTCCTCATTACCTGTATGTGCTATGGCCAGCCCTACTAACTTTTATGAGCTTTGTGGCCCCAAGGGTCTGCTTTTCCTAGTTAGGAAACTCTTTGTTCCTCTGACGAGTATAAATCTAGAAGCCAGCAAGTTTCTATACAATAATTGAGAGGTTGCGGGTGATGGCATATGCCCGTAACCCCAGCAGTTTGGATGCTGAGGAGGATCCTGAATTCTAGATCAACCTGGACTGTAGAGGGATATCCTAGTATTAAAAAAAATAAAGAAAAGAAAAGAAGGCCAGGCGCCTGTGGCTCACACTTATAATCCTAGCTACTCAGGAGGCTGAGATCTGAGGATCGTGGGTCAAAACCAGCCCAGGCAGGAAAGTCTGTGAGATTCTTACCTCCAATTAACCATCAGAAACCAGAAGTGATGCTGTGGCTCAAAATGGTAGAGTACTAGAAGGACAGTGCTCAGGCCCAGAGTTCAGGCCCCACGACCAACAAAAGAATAAATAGACAGGCAGGAAAGGAGAAGAAAAGATAAGAGATTAGCTTTCTAAATGCATTATTTGTATAAGGTAGGGCAGTTTGTTGTTTGCTTCCATCTAATAGGTTTTCTTGTCCTCTTGGGCAGGGCTGCCGGTCCCTTGCTGCAGGGCACCCAGGCTATATCAGCCATGATAAAGAAACATCAATCAAGTATGTCAGTCACCAGCACCCCAACCACCCCCAGCTCTTCAGCATTGTCCGCCAGGCCTGTGTTAGGAGCCTGAGCTGTGAGGTAAGCCTGGGGCCTGTCTCAGTAGGAGACCCACACAGACACATTCAGTGCTGGTTATGGACAGGGAGGGGCCTGGCCAGTCACTGTGCTGTAGAGCGCAGCACACCAGTGGTTGAACCTTAAAGAATGAGTTGTGGTGAGTTCTCTGATTTTCTGAGTGGGTGCTAACTTTTTACTTCAAGTACCAGTTGTTTTTATTTCTTTTTATTTTTTATTTTTGGTTGATCATGGGATTTGAACTCTGGTCTTAGGTGCTGTTCCTTCAGCTCTTCAGCTTAAGGTGAGCGCTCTACCACTTGAGCCACAGCGCCACTTCCAGCTTTTTCTGTTTATGAGGTGCTGAGGAACCGAACCCAGGGCTTCATGCATGCCAGGCAAGCACTCTACAACTGAGCCACCTTCTCAGCCCTGTAATTGCTATTTTTTTGTCAGTTGTAGGGCCTGAACTCTGGGCCTGGGTGCTGTCCCTCAGCTTTTCAGCCCAAAGCAAACACCCTACCACTTGAGCCATGGCACCACTTCTGACTTTTTTCTTATGTGCTGCTGAGGAGTTGAACCCAGGGCCTTATGCATGCAAGGCAAGCACTCTACCACTGAGCCAACTTCCCAGCCCCCAATTGCTTTTTTCTTTTTTAATTTTTTTTTTGGGGTCCGGTCATGGGGCCTGAACTCTGGGCCTGGGTGCTGTCCTTCAGCTCTTCAGCTCAAGGCTAGTGCTCTATCACTTGAGACACAGCGCCACTTCCGGCTTTTTTCTTTTTGCTTATGTGGGTGCTGAGGAATCGAATCCAGGGCCTCATGCATGCAAGGCAAGCGCTCTACCACTGAGCCACCTTCCCAGCCTCAATAATTGCTTTTTTTAAATGTTCATTTAAAAAAAAATTATTAAGCAGTTGTACAAAGAGGTTACAATTCCTTAAGTCAGGAGTATAATGCACCGTGATAAATGTTACCCCTTACATCGTTCTCCTCTATTATTCCTCCTCCCATCCTTACCCTCGAGTTATATAGTTCAAGTTTATATAATATAAAATCGTGGTTTTGACATACAGGTTATTGTGTTTGTAGTCTGATGCTTGCTAGGCAGGAGTTCTGCCACTTGAGCCATGTCTCCTCCAGCTCCTTTTTGTGTTAGTTATTTTCAAGGTAGGGGCTCACTTTATGCTGGAGACTGGCCTGGGTTATAATCTTCCTTTTTTGTCCATATACACATGCTGATAATGAGGCTTGAACTTAGGGTCTCACTTTTTTTTTTTTTTTTTTTTGCCAGTCCTGGGCTTTATCTCAGGGTCTGGCACTGTCCCTGAACTTCCTTTTGCTCAGGGCTACCACAGCACCACTTCTGGCTTTTTCTGTTTATGTGGCACTAAGGAATCAAACCCAGGGCTTTATGCATGTGAGGCAAGCCACATTCCCAGCTGGGTCTCACTTTTTTTTTTTTTTGGGGGTCCAGTCGTGGGGCCTGAACTCTGGGCCTGGGCGCTGTCCCTCAGTTCTTCAGCTCAAGGCTAGCACTCTACCACTTGAGCCACAGCACCACTTCCGGCTTTTTTATTTTTGCTTATGTGGTGCTGAGGAATTGAACCCAGGGCCTCATGCATGCAAGGCAAATGCTCTACCACTGAGCCATCTTCCCAGCCTCGTGGGTCTCACATTCTTGCTCATCTTTTTTGTTCATAGCTGGTGCTCTACCACTTGAGTTATGCCTCTAGTTTTAGCTTTTTCTGGTTATTTGGAGATGAGTCTTTCAGATTTGTCTGCCCGGGTTGGCTCCAAATGGTGATTCTTAGATCTTAGCTAATTGAGTGACTAAGATTATAGGATTGAGCCACTGGCATCTGGTTTTTATCTGCAAATAGTTGTACAAGGGGATTTTTGTCCATTCCTGATGGATATATTTGTAAAGACAGGAATTATTTCTACCATATGTATATACACTATTTTATTATCTGAATCATCACATGTTCTTAGAAACCCAAGTAGATTGACTTGTTCCTGAACTCCATAGCTATTGCTCTTGGTTTATCATAAAGAGCTCATGGTCCAGTCACTAAGCTTTCTTGCCTATATCCATCCACCTGAGGAGGCTCCCCCTATCCTCTGCTGGTTGTCATTGTTGCCATGTGTTCTCATTTCTTGCTGTGAATCTGCAAGCAAACAGACGGTCATGTGTGCTCCAACTATGTATTAAGAACAAGAGAATCGGGCTGGGAAGGTGGCTCAGTGGTAGAGTGCTTGCCTTGCATGCTTGAAGCCCTAGGTTCAATTCCTTTGCACCACATAAGCAGAAAAAAAGAAAAGCCAGAAGTGGCGCTGTGGCTCAAGTGGTAGAGTGCTAGCCTTGAGCTGAAGAGCTGAGGGACAGCGCCCAGGCCCAGAGTTCAGGCCCCAGGTCCAGACACCCCCCCCCAAAAAAAAAAAAACCCAAGAGAATCATTGCAGGGTGGTGGTGGGGGGAGGCTGAGGCCTAAGAAAAGAGGTGCAGATGTCCAGGTGCTGGTGGCTCATGCCTATAATCTTAGCTACTCAGGAGATTGAGATGTGAGGATCATGGTTTGAAGCCAGCTTGGGCAGGAAAGTCGTGAAACGCTTCTCTCCAATTAACCACTAGAAAATTGGAAGTGGTGCTGTGGCTCCACATGGTAGAGTGCTAGCCTTGAGTGAAAAAGCTCAGGGACAGCACCCAGACCCTGGGTTCAAGCCCCACGACTGAAAAAAAAAAATGAAAAGAGGCACAGATTTTGTGCTATAAGCTCTGACATGGCTACTGGTCTTGTCCACTCTACTTGAATAAGCTGGCACACTAGAGTCCTGAGTAGATGGAATGGTTCTACAGAATTATCTGTGGCTCAAGGAGGAAGAAACTAATGATCCCATTGTTCTAGCCCTGTTACTTTACAGTAAATAAAGTGACCTCTAGAAAGTTTGCTAGAGGGCTGGGAAGGTGGCTTAGTAGTATAGTGCTTGCCTCACTTACATGCATGAAGCCCTGGGTTCTATTCCTCAGTACCACATATATAGAAAAAGCTGGAAGTGGCGCTGTGGCCTAAGTGGTAGAGTACTAACCTTGAGCAAAAGAAGCTCAGGGGCAGTGCCCAGGCCTAGAGTTCAAGCCCAGGATTAGCCACAAAAAAAAAAGTTTTCTGGGGTTAAAGGTCTTGCTTAGCAGTAGACCGGGTGCTTAGCATGCCCAAGGCTTTAGATTTCATCCTTCACATTGTAAAAATGAAAAAGAACTGGTAATTGCAAAGCTCTTCACTCATCCAACTCCTCTTGCTCTCCTTGGATTACCTGTGGATAATCCATGATGAAAGGTCCGAAGAAGGGCTGGGTCTGTAGCTCAGTACAAGAGCACTTGCCTAGTATGTGCTATGCCCTAGATTCCACTCCTGGGTCAAAGGAGGCTTGGAAATGTTTTCTCTGATGGCAGGAGAGCTGTCTCTTGAGTTGTCATGGTTTTCTTTCAGGTGTGTCCTGGCCGGGAAGGCCCCATCTTCTTTGGGGATGAACAGCATGGTTTTGTGTTCAGTCACACCTTCTTCATCAAAGACAGCCTGGCCAGGGGCTTCCAGCGCTGGTACAGCATCATCACCATCATGATGGACCGGATCTACCTCATCAACTCCTGGCCCTTCCTGCTGGGGAAGATCCGAGGGATCATTGATGAGCTCCAGGGCAAGGCCCTTAAGGTGACACTGGGGTCAGGAATAATGGTGACATCTTCACTGAGGGCACAGGCAGCTGTGTTCCTCTTCTCTGGGCAGCTGCTGTGCACCCAACTTCTTCACTTGGCTTCAGAGTTGAGGATGAGTGATGCACCTGCTGGCCAGCCCATCTGTTCTGGCCTTGCCTGTACCACCATCCTGTCTCTCAGTCTGGCTTCTTCTCTTTGGTCTTTGCTTCCTTTGCCCTTCCTGTTGCAACTGTCCATTGGTCTGTCTTGACCTGTACCTAGCTTAGCCCTCTCAGGACTGGCAGGCATGCTCTGGTGAC
This sequence comes from Dipodomys merriami, assembly GCF_024711535.1. Classification (NCBI taxonomy): domain Eukaryota; kingdom Metazoa; phylum Chordata; class Mammalia; order Rodentia; family Heteromyidae; genus Dipodomys; species Dipodomys merriami. Next base: position 17,764,734 of record NW_027203270.1, on the reverse strand, counting down.
AGTCCTTACATTGTAGTGGTTCCAGATGGATGAAGCTGTTCCTTGAGCCATCCTGGGGGTACACCTCTGGTGTTGGAGGCCCTGTGTCTGTCCTCTGGAGTGGCTGCTAGAGTTAGTCATCTGGGCAGCTATTGAAGAGGACACTCTCCCCTTTGCATTTCAGGTGTTTGAGGCAGAGCAGTTTGGGTGCCCACAACGTGCCCAGAGAATGAACACAGCCTTTACACCGTTCCTGCACCAGAGGAATGGCAATGCTGCTCGCTCGCTGACCTCCTTGACCAGTGATGACAACCTGTGGGCATGTCTGCATACCTCCTTTGCCTGGTAACACTTCCTGGGGCTTGGCAGCTGTTAGTGTAAGCACTCACTGGATTGGCTGGATCATCACAACTTCGGAGAGCAGCTCTTGGCCAAAGTTTCTGGCCATTTCCCAGTAATGCTGACCCATGGGCACTAATGAGTGAGCAAAGGAGCCTTGTACTCAAGGGATAGTCCTCTCCTGGCCTCAATCACACAATGTCACACAGTTAGGTGGAGCTGGCTTCCTATGATATGCAAACCATTTCTGTGGCAACATAGTGAAGCTCTCTCTGAAGAAAATACCCAGTAAACATCTGGCTCAGGTCTCAGGAAAAGTTTTCATGGCAGGGCCTCCATTAGTGAAGTCTGACTTGGGCATCTTCTGAAGTGGCTCCTTCCAAGGGCCAGTGCTGTGCAGTAGAGGCCTCATGGAGCCCATGTTCCTAGATTGACTGGAGAATGGGGTGGAAACCACAGGGCCTGAGGCCCTGGATCTGTAGTATATGTGTCCTTTGTAGGTGTTTAGTAGAAGCATGCTGTGTTACTAAACCCAGGCCAGCCAAATGAAGATTGAACTCTAGTGCTGGCAAGGAGGAGGGTCAGTGAGGGGAGGTGAGTTAGTGGACTTACTAGATTCCAGTCTTTCCTGGCTACATGTGCACTGTTCTGTCCCTTGTCCCCTTATAGATAGGCCTTGTCATCATTGTGTAGATCTTGTCTTGGTGTGAGTTCCTACAGGTCCAGTTCCTGAGGAAAAATACCTGCTCCCACCGAACATATAGTTCCTCCTATGTTTAAAACATTCTTTGAGCCGGGAGCTGGTGGCTCACGTCTGTAATCCTAGCTACTCAGGAGGCTGAGATCTGAGGATCTCGATTCAAAGCCAGCCCGGGCAGGAGAGGCCGTGAGACTCCTATCTCCAATAAACCACCAGAAAACTAGAAGTGGCGCTGTAGCTCAAGTGGTAGAGCATTCGCCTTGAGCTGAAGAGCTGAGGGACAGCGCCCAGGCCCAGAGTTCAAGCCCCTCGACCGACAAAAAAAAAAAAACAAAAAACATTCTTTGAAGTTGACAAGTAAAAATTAAATCACATACACTTGTGCTACACAGCAGTATGTGTAGTATGCAAGCATGTGCTGCCTAATGGCAGTTCAGTTAGTAGCCACCTCAGTAGGGGAGTTCTCTCAAGATCAGCTTGCCTGAGGATCTTCACCTCAGCTCTGTGGTGTCCACAGTGACAGTGTTGCTCAGGTGTTCACTTACCTTACCTTGTCATCCTTTTCTTTGTAATGAAAACACTTAAAAGCCTTATTGAGCTTGTTCCTCCTACATTTGAAAACCATTTTCTTTTTTCTTTTCTTTTTTTTGGGGGGGTCCGGTTGTGGGGCCTGAACTGTGGGCCTGGGCGCTGTCCCTCAGCTCTTCAGCTCAAGGCTAGCGCTCTACCACTTGAGCCACAGTGCCACTTCCGGCTTTTTTCTTTTTGCTTATGTGGTGCTGAGGAATTGAACCCAGGGCCTCAGGCATGCAAGGCAAGCACTCTACCACTGAGCCACCTTCCCAGCCCCATTGAAAACCATTTTCATTATGGAATTTCACAGGCTCAGAGTAGAGCAGACAGTGCAGTGAGCCTCCAGGTCTAGCATTATACCATTTCACTTTTCTTTTCCCTGACCCTTCACTTTTTTTTATGCAGTCTTGGGGCTTGAACTCTGGGTCTGGGCACTGTCCCTGAGCTTCTTTTGCTCAAGGTTAATGCTCAATCAGTTAAGCCACAGATCCACTTCAGGCTATTTTGGTGGTTAATTGGAGATGAGACTCTCACAGACTTTCCTGCCTAGGTTGGCTTTGAACTGACATCCTAAGATCTCAGCCTCCTGAGTAGCTAGGATTACAGGCATGAGCACCTGGCTGTCCCTTCACTGTTTTCCTAGAATATTTTCAAAGCAAATCTTTGTTGTATCATTGCAACTACAAGTATACCCATAATACCATTATCCTACCTTACAGAATTGACTGGTTCCTTAGTGTTAGCCAGTGCATTCATGTTAGGTCTTTTGTCTCTGAGATGACTTTGCATCAGGATCAGAACAAACAGTTCCTCTCATTTCTTCCTCACACTTTTTTTTTTATTTTTATTTTTTGGTCGTGGGGCTTGAACTCTGGGCCTGGGCACTGTCCCTGAGCTCTTCAGATTAAGGTGAGCGAGCTACCACTTGAGCCACAGTGCCACTTCTGGTTTTTTGGTGGTTACTTGGAGATGAGACTTTCCTGTCTGGGCTGGCTTTGAACCACGATTCTCAGATCTCAGCCTTCTGATCTTCCTCACACTCTTTAATGAATTACCTGGGTTGTGTCTTGCAGAATGGCTGAGTGTCCAGATAGGGATATCAGGTACATTCAGGCCTGATTGTCCAGGCCAAAGGCCTTATGTTTTTACTCTTGTAAGGAACCTCACAGCTGGTGCTGTTTTATCCAGGCTTCTGAAAGCATGCGGCAGCCGACTGACTGAGAAGCTCCTGGAGGGTGCACCGACTGAGGACACCTTAGTCCAGATGGAGAAGCTTGCTGGTGAGGCTGGGTGTTACTGTTGGGGCCCTTTTCCTGTGGTGGGGGTGGGGAGTAGCCCAGCAGGAGGAGCTGCTATAGGGAAATGTGTCTGAATAAGCCAGATGAGCCTTGGCAGTTCTGTGTGATTCCTCTTTCCTTCCTCCTCTTTCTCTTTCTCTCCTTGAAAGAGTCTGTTCTCCAGGGAGTTTGGAAAAGTAACCATTACGACTGCCTATAAAAAGGACTGAGAGATTGAAAATTTTTGCCCCTGTTATATGATGATAGCCATATGCCTGGTGTTGTAGCAATTCTCTTAAGGTTTGCTTGGAATAAAGAATGTTGTTTCTGTTTTTTTTTTGGTCGGTTGTGGGGCCTGAACTCTGGGCCTGGGTGCTGTCCCTCAGCTCTTCAACACAAGGCTAGCACTCTACCACTTGAGCCACAGCGCCACTTCTGGCTTTTTTTTTTTCTGCTTATGTGGTGCTGAGGAATTGAACCCAGGGCCTCAGGCATGCAAGGCAAGCACTCTACCACTGAGCCATCTTCCCAGCCCAGAATGTTGTTTATGTTGGACCTAAGTTTTCCATCCAGAGCATTGGTTCCCCAGCCTCCCAGGGTCTGGCCTTCCCCTCACATTCATGATTGAACCTCCATACCTGGGGATGAGTCCCCTGTTCGTTGCTGTCTTCCCAAGAGATCCTGGTGTGGGGTACCCAGATAATCCTGGCAGACTCTCCTCAGTTCCCACAGCTGTGGGGTGGGGAAATGGTCATTTGCAGCATATGTTGTGCAGTTTGTTTGCTGACAGTGCTTCCTGTGCCTTTTTTTTCCCCCTAGTCCTGGGGCTTGAACTCAGGGCCTGGGTACTATCCCTGAGCTGCTTTTTTTCGCAAAGATAGCACTCTACCACTTGAGCCACAGTGCCACTTCTTGCTTTTTCTGTTTATGTGGTGCTGAGGAATCAGAACCCAGGGCTTCTTACATACCAGGCAAGAACTCTACCACTAAGCCACATTTCCAGCCCCTTCTGTGCTTTTTTAAGGATGGCCCTTCTAAATAGTTGAAACATTTTTCTCTGGCAGTACTGGATTTTAAAGTCAGGTCCTTGTGGTTGCTAAGTAAGATGCCCTGTCCCTTGAGCCACCAGTTCTAAATGGAGCTCTTCCAAGGTTTTCCCTGCACCCACTTGTGTTCCTGAGAGCTCTTCTGTGAGGTCACTCAGGAATAAAGTCTTCATGAAAGCAGAGCACACTCAGAAACGACAGACCATGTCATTGCCTGCCTGTTCTCCTGGTTATTTGGCCATAGATGGCTTATTACTGTGCCACTCATAGACTTGCACACCAGTTCATGCAGTCATGATGTCTAGGTGAGAAGTCAGGTCCACTACAGCTTTCTGGAGAGGGAGACAAGCAGGTGAGTGAGGCTGTCTGCCATGCCTGCACTGTGTTGGGTCACGAAGGAGCTACGTGTGGGCTTAGGCCTCAACTCAGATGTCAGACCTGACCTCAGATCCTTGCTCTGCTGCCCATGGGCCCCCCTGCCCCAGGTCTCATCATGACATGCAACAGAGGTGTGATTGTGAGGTCTGCCATAAAGATTAATTGAAGTAACAAGTCTGTGCCTTCATCTGTGAGTGTGAATGAGGATGTTGACCCAGGATGTTGGGGAGGACTGAGTGAAGCAGTGTGTGGAGCCCCAGGAAGGGCTCTTGCAGAAGAGCACAGGACACATGCTCTGAAGCACTTGCATGGTTGGTTTGAACTTTTCCACCCACGGGGAGCAACTTTGCATCTTTCAGTGAGAGGTTCTGACATGTGTCCTCCCTGGACCAAATAAATGCCTTCCTGCCTTCCCGGTGGCTGGGGCAACAGGCACAGATAGATGAACACAGCCAGGAAACAACAGCTGGTATTGTAGCCACACCATCCCTGGGGCTAGTGTGATCACAGGAGGAGGCTACATTCCATACCTGTCCTTATTGTCGTCTTGTAGACTTAGAGGAGGAATCGGAAAGCTGGGACAACTCAGAGGCGGAAGAGGAGGAGAAAACCCCTGTGTTGCCTGAGGGCGCGGGAGGACGGGAACTGACCAAATGTCCTACAGATTCATCCTTGCTCTCAGACTGTGGCAACTGGCAGCCCCGAAAGCTCTCAGTCTTCAAGTCTCTTCGACACATGAGACAGGTAAGCAGCAAGTGTATATATAGTCCCAGGAGCAAACCCAGGAGAAGTGTTCAGACTTCTCCATCCAGTATACATTGTCTTCTGGGCCTATCCTCTTCCAGCCAGGAGTGACCAGCAGTGGGAGGCTGAAAGTATAGTGGCCATTGAGATGTGGCCATTGAGATGTGTTAGACCCGGAAGCAGGGCTCTTTTAGTGCAGTGTAGGTTCAGAGAAAAGCCTGGCTGTTTTCTGCAGACTCCTAATCTTTGTTATTCTAGACTCTTCTAAAAGGATCAGATTGCACTGTTATTGTGTACAGAGTCTATGTGTACATAGACTCTGTGGCTCATGCTTGTAATCCTAGCTTCTCGGAGGCTAAGATCTGAGACTCATGGTTCAAAGTCAGCTCATGCAAACAAATCCAACTAACCAGCAAAAAGCTGGAACTGGAGGTTTGGTGCAAGGATAGCACACCAGCTATGAGTAGAGAACCTAAACAAGTGTGAAACCTGGAGTTCAAACCCAGTCTCAGCAAAAACCAGACCAAAACAAAGAAAAAAAAACATGCTTCATAGTCCCTTTTTTTTTTGTTTTTGGCTGGTCATGGGGCTTGAACTCAGAGCCTGAGTTCTCTCAGAACCTGGATAGCTAGGATTACAGGTGTGAGCCACCAGCACCAGCAAGTCTTGTCTTTAAGCATACAACTCCAGGCTTCCCACTTTCCCTGTCAGCCTCCATGGGAAGAGAACTCAGGGTCTAAGCACTGTCCCTAAGCTCTTTTTGCTCAAGGCTAGTGTCCTACCACTTTGAGCCACAGCGCCACTTCTGGTTCTGTGGTGGTTAATTAGAGATAAGAGTCTCATGGACTTTCCTGCCTGGGCTGGCTTTGAACCACAATCCTCAGACCCCAGCCTCTTGAGTAGCATGAGCTACCAGCACTCAGCTTCATAGCCTATTTTAGGCTGTTTGATTTCAAGGTCATTTTTGGTCAACACTCCTCTTCTGAAATGTCATTGTTGGGAGCTTAGTGTTGAAGGTGGGTAGGAGAGCCTGTGCTGAGTTAGAGTAAAGTGAGGACAAATGGAAAGCATCAAGGACCTTGATGGCTCCTGTAGCTGTAAAGGAGGAGGCTGGGTAGCCTAGTTTGGGCTGTGCTGGCAAATCCCATGTCCTTCATGTTCCTGAGGTGTGCCTGCTGCAGATCACTACCAAGTAGTTCAGCACAGCAAAGTGCATCTATAGAGGAGTGACTTGTACAAAGTTGGTACCTTTGTGCTTCAAAATAGCATCAGGGGAAGGATATTTCAGTGGAAGAACTTTGGAGTCTTGTTTTTATTTTTTATTTTTGTTGGTTGTGGGGCTTTGAACTTGGGGCCTGGGTGCTGAGCTCTTGATGTTCAAGGCCGGCCTACTACCACTCTGAGCCACAGCGCCACTTCTAGTTTTTTGGAGCTTAATTGGAGATAAGAGTCTCACAGACTTTCCTACCTGGGCTGGCTTTGAATCTCAGTCTTCAGATCTCAGCCTCCTGAGTAGCTAGGATTATAGATGTGAGATTACAGGTGTGAGCCACCAGTACCTGGCAAGTTTTTCTTGTCTTTAAGTGTACAAATCAAGGCTTCCTGTGATTCCTATCAGCCTGCCCAGGAAGGTAAGTGTCTCTGTCCTCTTTTTCACAGTCTCCTTCGATATGCAGAGAAATTTTCTAAATACACACAGAAAGTAACTTCCAGCAGAGGGGAGAGAAGTTAATTATGAGAATGCAGAAAGTACCGTGTGCTGTGTTTCAGGTCCTGGGTGCCCCGTCTTTTCGCATGTTAGCCTGGCATGTCCTCATGGGCAACCAGGTGATCTGGAAAAGCAGAGATGTGGACCTTGTGCAATCAGCATTCGAAGTTCTCCGGGTAAGAGCATCTTTTACTTATGTACTGTGTGGCCAGGCTGTGTCGGCTCAGTGTCTTTGGATGTGACTGTGACTACTAGCACAGAACCTTGTGAGCCATCTGCTCCAATCTAGGACCTAACAATGACAGTCATTACCATTACCTTTTTTTTTTTTTTCTTGTACTAGTCCTGAGGCTTGAACTAGGAGCCTGGACACTGTTCCTTAGCTTTTTTTTTTGTTGGTCGTGGGGCTTGAACTCTGGGCTTGGGCTGTCCTTGCGCTCTTCAGCTCAAGGCAAGCGCTCTACAGCTTGAGCCACAGCACCACTTCCAGTTTTTTCTAGTGGTTAATTGGAGATAAGAGTATCACAGACTTTTCTGCCTGGGGTGGCTTTGAACCATGATCCTCAGATCTCAGCCTCCTGGGTAGCTAGGATTACAGGTGTGAGCCACTGGCACCCGGCTTTCCTTAGCTTTTTTGCTCAAGACTGGTACTCTGCCACTTGAACCACATCTCCACTTCTGGCTTTTTGGTGGTTAATTGGAGATAAGAGTATCAGCCTGGACTGGCTTTGAACCACAATCCTTAGATCTCAGCCTCCAGAGTAGTTAGGATTAAAGGTGTGAGCCACCGGCACCTGGTATCATTCCCATTCTCTATCTCTAGTGGAAAGTCTTGTCCTGGAAGACTGATAACTTCCCTGTCTACTGTTCCCCACCTCTCCAAGAAGCCATCTTACAGGTGTTCTTGAGAGGGGAAGGGTGAGCAGAGCATGCTAGCACAGCTGCCCTGATGCCAACGAGGTAGGAGTCAATGTATGAGTGATGGTCAGGATAGGAGTTGGGGGCTTCTTGGTGGGAGACCACCCTGAGGGACCAGGACACCCCCTGGAGAGAGGCTGTGAGCCAGCTGCAGCGGGTGTTTCAAGTTGGGGTGTGGGGGCAGGTGGGATTGTGATGGGTTCTGAGCTGCCCTGTCCTCCGCAGACCATGCTGCCTGTGGGTTGTGTCCGCATCATCCCATACAGCAGCCAGTATGAGGAGGCCTATCGCTGCAACTTCCTCGGGCTCAGCCCGCATGTGCCCATCCCTGCCCATGTGCTGGCCTCAGGTGTGTGCCTTTGTGGGATGTGCCCTTCCTGCTGCTCTGGGAGGTTCCCCAGCTTATAGTGGAACTGGATCTTAGTCACGGATTTGAGGGTGTGGCCTGCTGTTCTTGAAGGCACCTGCTTTCCCAGTGGCTGGGGGCTTCCCTTTCCTGACTTTGGAATGGGTGGGGACCTGAAAGTCAGGGTGGTTCACACAACTGTGCTTCTCACAGCCTGCGTCCTGAGCCCTACTTCGCTGCCTTGCTTTGGGTCATGTAGGAACATGAAAGCTCTGCTTTCTGAGGTGGCTCTGAGTGTCGTACACCAACAGCTCAGTGACCTTAGGCAAGTTCATGAGCTCTCAGGCCTGTCCTGTCTGTAGAATGGGAACATGGTGGGGTGGGCTATATATGAGTGCCATGATGCATATAATTGTGATTGTTGTAAGGAATTAGTAGTTTAACTGAGGCCAAAAATGAGTCCTTAACTCTGTTCACAAAAGGTTTTAAACACCATAGCATCATTCTCAGGAGACCTTTGCTCTGGCAAAGTACAGTGCACGGTGTGCCTGGCTCACGTGAGATAACTTTGGATGAGCTTCTTAAGAGGTGACCACAGGATGGTGTATTTTGTGTTGCTACAGAGTTTGTGGTGATCGTGGAGGTTCACACAGCCACGCGCTCCACCCTCCACCCAGTTGGGTGTGAGGATGACCAGTCTCTCAGCAAGTATGAGTTTGTAGTGACCAGTGGAAGCCCTGTGGCTGCAGACCGAGGTAGGTAGCACTGCGTGGGGGTTGCCCTCTGGCAGGGAGGGAGGAGTAGCAGGACCCTGCCTTTCATCCAGTGCTGCTGCCCCTTGTGCCTCTGCCTCATCCACAGTTGGCCCTACCATCCTGAATAAGATCGAAGCTGCTCTCACCAACCAGAACCTGTCTGTGGACGTGGTGGACCAGTGTCTCGTCTGCCTCAAGGAGGAATGGATGAAGTAAGCATCTGGCCTTAGCCACCAGAACTTCCCAGAGAGGGCAAAGCTGTCCATGCAGCAGGCTCTGCTGGGGAAAAAACAGTTTCTGGGAAAGAGGCTATGTAGTGGCCCCTGAGTGTACAGAAGTAGAGGTTAAGAGCAGGGTTCAGATATCAGCCCTGCCACTTAGGAATCTGGTGACCTTGGGAAGGTCTGGCAGATTTTTCTGCCTGGGTGGTCCTTGAACTTCAGTTCTCTCGATCTAAATCTCAGTCTCCTGAGTGGGTAGGATTACACGCGTGAGCTACTAGCACCCAATTCCCCCCCTCCTTTTTTTTTTTAAATACTGGGCATTAGACCTAAGTCTTTACCCATATTGGGCAAGTACCACGTTACTGAGCTATACCCTTGCCTGATCCTTTCCCTTCCTTCCTTTTGTTCCCCCCTTTGGCGGTAAGTGAATTTGAACTCATCAAGTTTCTTTTTTTTTTTTTTTCCATTTTTTCCCCCACCCCCTCCCTACTCATCAAGTTTCTTAGGCAGGTACTTCATCACTTGAGTCAGGCCCTAAACCCTACTTCCTTTTCTTTAAAAGCATATGTTGTTTTCTTGTGTCTTGACTCTTTGCTATTTTCCTCAAAGTTTTAGTTAGCCAGACAAGGAAGCTCAGAAACAACTTGTTTCTTCCATGAGGTTTTTTTTGTTTTGTTTTGTTTTTGATGGTTGTGGGGCTTGAACTCTGGGCCTGGGCGCTATCCCTGAGCTCTTCAGCTCAAGGCTAGCACTCTACCACTTGAGCCACAGCACCACTTCTGTTTTTCTGAGTGGTTTATTGGAGATGAGTGTCGCATGGACTTTCCTGCCTAGGCTGGCTTTGAACCTTGATCCTCAGATCTCAGCTGAGTAGCTAGGATTACAGGTATGAGCCAATGCACCTGGCTATAGGCTACAACTCCCCGCCATGCCGCGCCCCCCCCCCCCCCCCCCCGCAGTTGTGGCGCTTGAACTCTAGGCCTGGGCACTGTCCCTGAGCTCTTCAGCTCAAGGCAAGCATTCTACCACTTGAGCCACAGCCCCACTTCCTTTTTTCATTTTCTTTCTTTTTCTTTTTTTTCCGATGAGTCTCCCTATGTTGTCCAGAGAGTTTGTATGCTCAGATTATCTTCCTGCCTAGTCTCCTGAGTAGCTGGGACTACAGGCATGCCATACCATGCTTGGCTCTTGCTCAGTTTGCTGTGTTGACTAGTAGTCTATTCCCTTGGGCTAGATAGAGGTCCTAAGTGAGTAGCTGTTTTTCTGAACCCTTTCAACTGAGTGTGATTTCCCTTAGGGCCTACAGGGCCCTCACAGTTCTAGAAGCTGTTTAGGCCCCATGAGCAGAGCTCTGGTGCTTGGACTGTGGGTCTGAGTGTGTATTTTTGTGTTTTTGCAGCAAAGTAAAGGTCCTGTTTAAATTCACCAAGGTGGACAGTCGCCCCAAAGAGGACACGCAGAAGCTCCTTAGTGTCCTGGGTGCATCAGAGGAGGACAATGTCAAATTGCTGAAATTCTGGATGACAGGCCTGAGCAAGACCTACAAGTCACACCTCATGTCTACAGTCCGCAGCCCCACAGCCTCAGAGTCTCGTAACTGACCTGAGGAGCATCTGAGTCTACATCTGCAATGTACCATCCTCCAGCTGCAGAGAGGAGGGCTGCTAGGGTTTCTCAACTGCAGTGTGGAACACTCAACAAGTGCAAGTCACTGGGTTGGCCTTTGCTGTGCTTGTGGGGCTGGAAGGCAGGCGGAGTGGGAGACAGTAGGTCTCTGTGTTGGGCACTCAGGCGTAGGTGCCTGTGCCTCTGGAGAGGTGAGAACCGACTGGAAGAGCCAGGTGGGTGGGCCAGGCCCGACTCGAGTGTGTGAGCTGCAGGAACTGCCTTCTCTTGGCGTTAACATCACAGCACTTCCCTCTTTGAAACTTAGCAGTTTCCTGGGTTTGTGATTGTGTTTTGCCACACTTGTGAATATTCAAGATATCCATCCATCTGCAGTCTCTTTTGACAATTTTCTTAGACCCCTGTGAAGGCTCTTGGTGAAGCTGTGTTCCCCATCTCTGGGCATCTGAAAGTTCATGTTGCTCTGGAGTCATGGTCCATGGGGCTTGAACGTGCAGTTCAAGGATGAAGACTCTGATCTCTAACAAAAATGAGGCTTTGCGGAAGCATTCGGTCCTTCCCCCTTGTCTAACCCAACTGAAGGCACCACGGCCCACCATGACTATCCTGTGTCATTTCCCCTCTATTGTCTTCACCATTTATTGTCACTGCAAATAACTGCTTCCAGTGTGGCATTACCACACCATACAGTTTTATAAAGGACTCAAGTCTTGGGAAGATTTTTGGCAAATTTCCCAATTCGTTTATAGTTTTCTGTTTATATTTAACGTGAAGATTGAGTTTGTGTTTAGTTCTCTGTATAATGCAAGAACATTGCAACACAGTAAATACGTTATTTTTGTAAATTGCTGACTGTATAGTTTTTTTGTTTGAGCCTAATGACAAGCTGTGTTTACTCCCAGGAAACAGTGTTGCTTACCAGGGGAGGTGTGCAGAGCAGGGAACAGCAGGTGATCTGTTGTGCAAACATCATAGACTACAGATGGGACCAGTGTTGTATGTGTAATCCATGAGTGGCTGAAATATGGTTACATGGATCATATTATGGTTATGACAACACCAGAGTGTGGCCAGTACTAGGTGGGGTGTATACGCCACTGTGATCTTGGTCAGTGTTCTGGAATTTCCTTTGTGGAGCTGGTAGTAGAGGCTAAAACTCATGGAGGGTCTACTACCATGTACCTTTGCATTCTGTCCAATCTCAGGAAATGGCCCAGTGCCAGCACATATTTAGCAGGAAGGTGTTGAGCTACCTCACTGTGAAAGTGACAGTCACTAGAATTGGAAGATGTGTGTTTTGACCATGTAATTGGGGGGAGTTATGCCCTGCATAGTTAAGGGCAAATGGAGAAGGGGTGCATGCCTCATATCCTTGCAGCTTTAGGGATGACTCCTTGTGCGTTTTTAGTGTGTGACAGCCCCTGGGTCACTGTACTGTGTTCAAATAAGCTTCTTGCCAGTTGTCAGCCAGTTGGGTGATTAAGTCTACTTGTTAAGTAGGAGAATGTGCTAGCTTTGCATTATTTCACCAGAAGGAAGCAGGTGTTTCCAAGGAAAATAAAGCTGTGAGAATGAGCCCATAGGCTCCAGTGCTGACTAGGCTTTTTATGCTGCTGTAGGCCTTCTCCCTGAAAATAGTGCACATGTTTTTCTTTCTTATCATATGCATGTCTATATGAATAACTGCTAATAAAAGTTAAGAACTGGCCAGGTGCCGGTAACTTATGCCTGTTATCCTAGCTACTCAGGAGGCTGAGATCTGAGGATCATGTTTCAAAGCCAGCCTGGGCAGGAAAGTCCATGAGACTTTTTTTTTTTTTGTCGGTTGTGGGGCTTGAACTCTGGGCCTGGGTGCTGTCCCTCAGCTCTTCAGCTCAAGGTGAGCGCTCTACCATTTGAGCCACAGCGCCACTTCCGGTTTTCTGATGGTTTATTGGAGATAGGAGTCTCACAGTTTCTCCTGCCCGGGCTGGCTTTGAACCGCGATCCTCAGATCTCAGCCTCCTGAGTAGCTAGGATGACAGGCGTGAGCCACCAGCGCCCAGCTTCCATGAGACTCTTATCTCCAATTATCCACCAGAAAACTGGAAGTGGTGCTGTGGCTCAAATGGTAGAGTACTTGCCTTGAGCTGAAGAGCTCAGGGACAGCATCCAGGCCCAGAGTTCAAGCCCCACAACCAACCAAAAAAAAACAGTTAAGAACTTTACTGGGCCAAGCACTAGTGACGCACACCTGTAATCCTAGCTACTCAGGAGGCTGAGATCTGAGGGTTGCGGTTCAAAGCCAGCAGGGCAGTAAAGTCCATGAAATGCTTATCTCCAATGAACGACCAGAAAACCAGAAGTAGAGCTGTGGCTCAAAGTGGTAAGTGCTAGCTTTGAGTGAAAAGAGCTCAGGGACAGCATCTAGGCCCTGAGTTCAAGCCCCATGACTGACAAAAACAGACAACAAAAAAAAAAATCCCAAAACTTTACTGGGATCTTCTGACAACTTTTTTTTGGCCAGTACTGGTGTTTGAACTCAGGACCTCATGGTTTGCTCAGCCTGCTCATTCATGGCTGGTTTTCTACCACTTGACTTGTGCTTCCAGTCCAGAGAGAGAGAGAGAGAGAGAGAGAGAGATAAAGACTGCCATTCTACCACTTGAGCCACACCTCCATTTCTGTTTTTTTTGCTGGCTAATTGGGGAGGTACGAGTCTCATACACTTTCCTGCTCTGACTGACTTCTAACTGTGATCTATAGATCCAAGCCCCCTGAGTAGTTAGGGCTGTTACGAATCATCAGTGCCCTGGCTCGGGTATTTATTTATTGGCTGTTAATTGGAGACTTTGCTGCCTGGGCTGGCTTTAAACCACAATCTTCAGATCGCAGATTACAAGTGTGAGTCATTAGTGCCTGGATTAATTTCTGAATTTTAAACCTATCCTTTCCCTCTCCCCTTTCCCCAGTCCTAGGGCTTGAATTCAGAGGCTGGCTGCTGTTCTTGAGTTTTGTTTTTGTTTTTGTTTTTTTGGGGGGGTCCGGTCATGGGGCCTGAACTCTGGGCCTGGGCACTGTCCCTCAGCTCTTCAGCTCAAGGCTAGCACTTTACCACTTGATCCACAGGGCCACTTCTGGCTTTTTTATTTTTGCTTATGTGGTGCTGAGGAATCAAACCCAGGGCCTCATGCACGCAAGGCAAGCGCTCTACTACTGAGCCACCTTCCCAGCCCTTCCTGAGCTTTTTTGTTCAAGTTTTTTTTTTTTTTTTTTTTTTTTTTGAATTGTTGGGCCAGAACTCTGGGCCTGGGCACTGTTCCTCAGCTCAAAGCGAGCACTTGAGCCACAGCTGACCACTTCCATCTTTTTCTGCTTATGTGGTACTGAGGAATTGAACTCAGGGCCTCATGAATGCAAGGCAAGCACGCTACCAATGAGCCCTTTCCCAGCTCTTATTCAAGATTAATGCTCTACCACTTGAGTCACAGCTCCACTTCCAACTTTACTTTTTTTTTGGGGGGGGGGTCCAGTCATGGGGCCTGAACTCTGGGCCTGGGTGCTATCCCTCAACTCTTCAGCTCAAGGCTAGCGCTATACCACTTGAGCCACAGTGCCCCTTCTGGCTTTTTCTTTTTGCTTATGTGGTGCTGAGGAATCGAACCCAGGGCCTCATACATGCAAGGCAAGCGCTCTACCACCGAGCCACCTTCCCAGTCCCCAACTTTACTTTTATTGATTTATTTTTGGTGGCTAATTGAAAATAAAGTCTTATGGGCGGGCTGGGAAGGTGGCTCAGTGGTAGAGCGCTTGCCTTGCATGCCTGAGGCCCTGGGTTCGATTCCTCAGCACCACATAAGCAAAAAGAAAAAAGCTGGAAGTGGCGCTGTGGCTCAAGTGGTAGAGCGCTAGCCTTGAGCTGAAGAGCTGAGGGACAGCGCCCAGGCCCAGAGTTCAGGCCCCATGACCGGACCCAAAAAAAAAAACAAAAAACAAAAAAAACAAAAACAAAAACAAAAAAAGTCTTATGGGCTTTCCTGCCTGGTCTGGCTTTGAATTGTTGCCTTCAGGTCTTAGCCTTCTGAGTAGCTAGGATTACAAGTGTAACCAACCATAGCCTGGCTAAAGATGTTTTTCTTTTTTAAAAAATATTTTTAGTGGCTGCTCCAGGGATTGCAAGGTGCATCTTTTTTTTTGGTCAGATTCAGTGAACAGTATGCCAAATTTATCACTTGAAAAATTCATGTGAGCCGGATGGCGGTGGCTCACGCCTGTAATCCTAGCTACTCAGGAGGTTGAGATCTGAGGATGTTGGTTCAAAGCCAGCACAGGCAGGAACATGTGTGAGACTCTTACCTCCAATAAACCACTAGAAAACCGGAAGTGGTGCTGTGGCTCAAGCAGTAGAGCGCTCACCTTGAGCTGAAGAGCACAGGGACAGCGCCCAGGCCGAGTTCAAACCTCACGACGGACAAAAAAAAAAAAAAAAAAAAAAAAATTCATGTGAAAAATTGGGATGCTTGATATTCTCACTATAGATGTTTTATAATTGTATATTATTCTTCATTACATTTCTGCACTTCCTTGGTGTATGTTTTTCCATTACAAGATACCTCCATTTGTTTTATTAATATTCTTTTTCCAAACTGTCAGGTTTAATAACCTTTTCTTCTTTTTTGTTTATGCTGGTTTTTCACCTCAGTGTACCCCCATTGTGATATACTAAAATACAAATGAGAAGATCAGTGTTGCTGGTACCAAGTACCATTTTAAAAAAATCACAAATGCACCAGCCTGTAAGTTAATGAGATAACTCATTTGAGGAAATAAATTTTTCCTTAAATCTAAATTATGAGGACTATTCCATAAATCAGCATGAAAATACATCAGAAAATAACATAATGAGTATGATAATATGGGATTTATCTATAAAATATCACTAATATGCTAATAGAAAACTACATCATCATCCTCCATCTTCCTTTGTAAAGAATTTTTTTTTTGTTGTTGTTGGTCATGGGGCCTGAACTCTGGGCTTGGGCGCTGTCTCTCAGCTCCTCAGCTCAAGGCACCCTACCACTTGAGCCACAGAGCCACTTCTGGTTTTTTCTGCTTATATGTGCTGAGGAATCAAACCCAGGGCCTCATGCATGCGAGGCAAGCACTCTACCACTGAGCCACCTTCCCAGCCCCAATTTATTCTTTGTAATAACCATAACATGGGCCCCTTTCCTGGCAACCAATGGACTATTAGATGTCCCTAGAATCTGGGCCTTCTCCCAGCAGCCTCCATCCTATCTGGCCTGCAGTTAACCTATCATCACCCATTATATCAAGGCCTGAGAGAATGCCACCCAGCTGCCTACTCTAGGTGGTGACCGCTTTGTCTGGATAGTCATCTCAAACTCATCATTTGCATCAGTCTGGAGAAGAAAGGGATGTGTGCTCGTTGTCCAAGCCTGCAAGCTGTTGGTGATGCTGGATATCACGCATCAGCAGCATGATATGCTCTGTGGTGGACTGTTCTAGTGGGCAAGGCACCACAGCCTCTACTTGGGCAGGTTTCACAACGTCTTTAAGTTGCACTTCCTCAAAACTTTTCTGCTACTCCCTAAATTCAATCTTCATAGGGCCTGACAAGTTTGAAGTGGCATTAGCAGCAAGGATCTCGGTGTCTGCAGGCATCTTGCCCTGACACTTTGCAAGGTTCAACAGCAGCTCCTGCAGCTCTTCCTTCTTATCCCTCTTCTCCTGGGACAGCTGGTTGACACATTCATCTTTCTCCTTATACAGCTCATCCAGGACTGCCATCTGTTCTTTATAGAGAACTATGGACTCTTCAGTGGTGCTGATATGTTCTGACAGCTGCCTGCATCGATGTTGGAGGTCATCCACCTGACTCTGGAAGTTCATCAGGCAGGTTGTGGAGGAAGCAGATTTTCAGCTTATTCTTGGGTACCTGTGTGTCCTGCCATGGTTCCAGCTCTTGGGGAAGAGGGCCTGTTGCTCCACCTTTGTCTGGCACTGGGCTGCCAGGTTGGCCAGGCATCTGCATTGGGCCTGCTGCTCCTGCAGCTGTTTGCTGAGTTTTATCTTTTTTGATTCAGCATCTTAATAGTGCTTTAAGGTAAGAATCCCTCATGGTTTGTGGGTTAGTCATGTCAGGTAGAGTTGCCTCCTCACCTTTTTCTTCTTCATGGCTCACTCTTTCACTTTCCCTAGGGGAAGCCAGGACGCTCTTCTGGGCCTGCAGTTGCTCCATCTGTTGTCTAGTTGTTTCCAGGCACTTCAGAGTGTCCTATAACTTCTGAGACACCATCTGGTCCTCCAACTTGATTTGCACTTGCTTCAGCCGCTCCAGCAGCTGGGTCTGCCTCCTAGGTGCTGCTTCAGGGTCTCCTTCTCTGAGTTCGGCTGCTGATTGGAGGCCATGTGCTGATCACAGGTGGCTCTGAGCTCCTGCAGCTGGGCCAGGTACTGGTTATGAAGCTCCTGCAGATCCTGAGCCAGTTGGCTCTCTATCTCAGCCATGTCTTTCCATTCTTCTAACTTCTCTTGCTGTTCCAGCTTCTCCTGAAGATGTTTCTTCATCTGCTGCTCTGAGTTCAGGATGCTGGTGAGCTTCTCCTTCTCACCACTCACCCTGTGGAAAGCATCCTGCAGCTGGCCCAGCTGATTTTTCAGCTCTGAAAGATGCACCTGAGTGCATCTTATGGTCTCATGTTCCTTTTTCATTGTCTTGAGGATCTTCCGCAGATCCTCAGCATGCTGATCCTGTTCCTTGGCCTTCTTCTCCAGTCTCCACAGCTGCTCCT
This sequence comes from Dipodomys merriami, assembly GCF_024711535.1. Taxonomy (NCBI): domain Eukaryota; kingdom Metazoa; phylum Chordata; class Mammalia; order Rodentia; family Heteromyidae; genus Dipodomys; species Dipodomys merriami. The sequence goes on along the minus strand of NW_027203270.1, from coordinate 17,747,327 downwards.
GCTGCTCCAGGTTCTGGAGACTGAGGCTCTGGTTTTCCTGTACCTGGATGTGAAGTTGTTGCTCCAGGTTCTTTAATTCCTGCATCTGGTAGGTCTGAGCCTGTAGCTGCTGCTCAGCCTGAGATGATCCTGCAGCTTCTTTTGCTCAAGGATAGCACTACCACTTGAGCCACAGCTCTACTTCCAGCTCTTTTGAGAATTTATTGAAGAGTCTCATGGGCTTTTCTGTCTGGGCTGGCTCTGAACTGTAATCATCAAATCTCAGCCTTCTGAATAGCTAGAATTACAGGCGGGAGCCACTGGCGCCTGGCTCAGTCATTTCTTTAAGGAGCACTGGCTCCTTTGCTTGAGTAGGGCATTAGGTGTTGTTTTTTTTTCTTTTTTGTAAAGTTTTTTTATAATAAAAGAATTCAACAGTGCAAATATCCATTCTTTCATAGGTTTACACCATATAAGTTAAAATCAATCAGAAAATGTTCAATATGGGATCTACACAATGTAACAAATAATACAGGACCCAATAAATCTATATTTCACTATTTTCAGAATCTAAGCTTTTGCTGTATTACGTATCCAAGCATCTCTGTAAGTCAAGCTATTAAGCTTTATAGCTAATATTTTCTAAAGAATACCACTTTAAAAGAACTTATATTTTGAAGCTGACACAAGCTGGTAGTCTCTCCTGAACTATGTGCAGAAAACTCATTGTCTTATCCCCTAAGGTAATAGGCACTCCCCAAATGGAACAATACACATTCACCCAAGTACAATATTATCTTTCCCCATCCAAAAATTATGCAATAAGACCTGTCAACCACAGCTGACTTAGTTTCAGGAAAACAACATTAGATAATTATAACTACATTACTTTCCTAGTCTCACCTTCAGTCATTAGCAGGTGTTTTGTAGGCCACCATGCTATTCATTTTATGGATGGTAGTAGTAAAGGAATGGAGACGGACTTCCTCAGAATTTGTAATGAACTGCGGACCTGACTCCTCCCACTTTTCAGGTACAACCAAATCTTTGCCTGTAGAAATCAGCAAATCAAATGAGCAAGCAACTTCTAAGAGGGGCAGGAATGTCACTGTTGCTGTGATCTGTCTGATCACTGAACGGATTTCGTCTTGGATAGCTTTCTGAGACTTTTCTCTGGGAGCACTGTCGTCTTTTGCAGTCTTGTCACACTCAATATCAAACTGCCATCTTTCAAGGACCTCACCACTTTCAATATTTGAGATGACCACCACCAGTCTCTGGACAGAACACTTGTACAACCAATCTTTCACTTGTTCTACCACACTGTTAAGATACTTTATGAGCTCAGGATCAGGAGTTACAAGCAAGGTGAGTCCATATTTCTGCACTCGAGTGAAGGTTTCAGATGGATATATGCCACGCTGATATAAAATGCTCTTGATGCCAAAGGAGAAGAACTCGGCCACGATTTCCGCACTCCCACACAGGGTGATGCCTTGCTCCTGGGAGAGCTGCAGTGCCATGGTGAGGTCCCCGCCAACAGAGACCCCTGCACGCTGGCACTCCGCAGGTCACAACCACAGCGGGCGCCTGGCACTTGCCCGCCACTGGCATTAGGTATTTTTATGGCTACTGGCCTGGCATTTCTGAATCCCTTCAAGGGACAAAAGTGGATTGTGTGTTTGTGTGTGTGTGTGTGCGTGCATGCGTATATGCATATACTGATGCATGTTTGTTGGGCAACCCTGAATTCTCACTACAGATATCCCTCCATCCTTCCCCCTTGTTTTCCCCTAACTTCCCTGTCTAAAAGAGCCTGGCTCCGGTCAGCTGTTGGTACTTACTTCCTGTGTAACCTTGATGTCTACCCTACATTTCCAGAGTTGCTAACCGGTTCCCCTGGACCGTAAGTTCCCTGGAAGGGGCTGTGTCCACATGCATCTCCTCTGTATTCCCCCTTCCCCACAACCTGTCACAGGCTGTGTTGTAGGGCAGTTGGTCCCAGGAGCTGTCAATCCACTTACAGACAGAAGACTCTTTTGCGCTAAGCAAATTCCTAAGCCTTGATTCAGGAACAGGAATCAGGAAAGCTCTTTAAGTAGCTCTGGCTTTGCTCTGTTACAAGCAGGCCCGGTGTCCACCGAGGGCCATGGCTCCTCTGTGCTCTGTGCTCAGAGCTGAGCAAGGACTTCCAGTAACGGAGGTGGGAGGAAATTTGGGGGTTTCTACCTCAATGTGGATTATTCCATGGGCTTCCAGACCCCCATCCCTGCAGCTGCTCCCCACTGTGACTGTGAACTCATAGTCACAAGCAGCTTAGAACCCCGGGCTGTTGGCTAGTGCAAGCTAGGTACACCACACAGGCGCAGCCCATGGTCAGAGCGGCCTTAGGTCAAGGGGGATTGTGGAAGATACATACCTGGGAAAGAGACTGGAGGACAGACTGATGCCTCATTTCATTCTCCTTGTGAACCGGCGGTGTAATAGAGAAAATGGAGTCTCCCTTCCCTCGGTCAGGTATGCCAAGGGAACACAGGAATCTGGCCAAGCTGCACAGAGTCTGATGTCAGGTTGCTAAGCTTGGGACCGGGCAGGGACATGGCAGGATAGCGATGGGGACCGGGCCCTGGCCCATCTCAGGACTGTCTGGGTCATGGCCGGGGCTTGGCAGCCTGGAGCGCAGCTGCTAGGAATAAGGGTAGATTATTGGCTAGCACGTGGCGTGGACGGACGGCAGGGGAGGGGTGGAGTGGTGTCGGGTTGGAGATTCACTGGGCGTGGGGCGGGGCACGCACGCCGCCGTGAGGTGAGGGGGCGTGGTGCTTCAGCACGTGGTGAGGCGGAGCAGAGGCGTGGGCCGGAGGCGGAGCCTGGCACGTGGCAGGGCGCGCAAGCGCAGTGCTCTCAAGGCAGGGCCTAGACAGCGACGACGGCGGCGCCATGGAGAAGGTGAACTGGCGGTTGGTGGCCGCCGCGTTTGCGGGCGTTGCGCTGGCCCTGGAGGCACTGCCCTCGCTGGTGCGTTGGTTGCGGGCTGGGCGGCAGCCGCGGCACGAGGTGCTCTTCTTCCCGTCACAGGTGACCTGCACCGAGGCCCTGCTGCAGGCCCCGGGCGCGGCGCCGGCCCGGTCCCCGGCCGACTGCCCGTGCAGCCTCCCGCACAGCGAGAGCTCGCTGAGCCGCCTGCTGCGGGCCCTGCTGTCGGCCCGCTCCAGCCTCGAGCTCTGCCTCTTCGCCTTCTCCAGCCCGCAGCTGGGCCGCGCCGTGCAGCTCTTGCACCAGCGCGGGGTGCGCGTGCGCGTCATCACCGACTGCGACTACATGGCCCTCAATGGCTCGCAGATCGGCCTGCTGCGCAAGGCGGGTAAGTGGAGGCCGGGTCAGAGCAGCCAGCCTGGCCCGGGGCCACCGGTAATTCCTTGTGAGCGAGTGTGGGCAGCACGGTTGAACCCCGAGAAACTTGAGTCTGCCTCCCAGGCAGATCTGGCCAAGATGGCCGGACTCTGAGCAGGGTCCCCTGTCCCGCCCCAGCGTTCACATGGAGGCAGGTGGTACGCCTCTGAAATTCCCACTTGTTCTTATGGCCTGGCAGTGGGCTTGTGACCTGCCTGGGTAGAAGTGAGGAAGCACCGGCCGGCAGTTTGGGAACTTGGCAGCCTCAGGTGATGATGGCTCAGGAAATAAGAGATTGAAGCTTAAAAACAAGTCGTTGGTAGCTCCTGCCTGAATCCTACCCAGCTACCTGGAGAGTTGGGATTCCAGCTTTCCACCAGGAAAGTCCTCGAGACCCTACCTTTAGTTAATTAGCAGAAATCTGGACTGGAGGCCTGGCTCAAGTGGTAATGTGCTAACTTAGCAAGCAAAGCAAGACTTTGAAGCCCTGAGTTCCAACTCCAGTTCTGGGGCCCGGGGAGCAATTCTGGTGGGTAGCTAGCAGAGACCTTGAGCCATATTGCCACCCATTAGAAAGTGAGTTAAGCCAGGGTTTGGCTTCAGCTGGGGGAAAGGAGGAAGTTGTTCACAGATGCACTAGTGAATCTCATGCTGGGTTCTGAAAATGCATAATACTTATCAGCTAAAAAGTGGACATGACTGTACATAGGGTGCAGACAGAAGGAAGCAGGCAGTATGAAACAACCCATGTCCTCAATCTGTGGATTCTCAATCCTTCTACCACATGGCACAGGCAGGTGTGTTCTGCAGTCTGCATGTTAGCACCGAATAGGGCATAAAGCTTGGGTATCTCTATGGCCCAGGCCCCTGAGGAAAACAGCACACTCATCTATCTGACCTGGTATTCTGGTGTCCATAGTGGCTTTGATGCTGAGACCCCTTGAGAGGTGTCTAGGCTGCAGTGTAGTCTGACTGCAGCATCTCACCAGCCTGGGATATCAAGTCCCCTCAGGGAGCAGGTTCCCTTAACCCTGGATGGCACTAGTCTTTGCCCTAAGCAGTGCATACTCCTGGGTTTACATATTGGCATTTTTGTTCCCTCTTAGTGGCAGTCCCCAGAGTTCTGTCTGTAGATCATTTTGGTGGGATTGGGGAGATATGTGGGTGACCTCTGGCACAAACAACTTCATTTGACTAGCTTTTGGAGATTCACAAAAATCTCAGGTCTGGAAAGAATCAAACTCCCACTGAAGGTTGGATACTCTGCCAGTGAGTCCTGCCTGCTACCTCTTGGATGACTTCTAGATTGTCCTTCAACTCAACAGGAACATTGTGTGCCTGTATCTGCTAGGGCTGTATCCAAGTGGTAGGTACACAAGTCCCTATGCATAAGCACACAAATCACAAAGATCTGAAAGATTCACAGGAGATACTGGTATGGAAGAAAGCATGGTGGCCAGGATACTACCCAGAGCCATTGTCTTACTTTGATTGAATGCAGTGGAGCAAGAGGCTTTTTTGGGGGGAGGGTGGTGAGGAGGGGGGAACAGCAAGTGGAAATGTCCCAGTGATAAGCTGATGTTGAAGGATAGCAAGAGGTCCTCTGTGGCTGAAGTTGGGAGCAGCCAAAGGTGCTCAGAGGTCTATGGTGCCTGCGTGTAGGGCTTCTGTGAGGTCATTGAAAGATGCTCTGAAGTTATAGCTGACAAGATTCACTGGTGGCACTGGTTGCTCACACCAGTAATCCTAGTTATGCAGGAGGCTGAGATCTGAGGATCATGTTTTAAAGCCAGCCTGGGTAGGAAAGTTCATGGGACTCTCTTTTTTTTTGGGGGGGGGGCCCGGTCGTGGGGTCTGAACTCTGGACCTGGGCACTGTCTCTCAGCTCTTTAGTTCAAGGCGAGCGCTCTACCACTTGAGCCACAGCGCCACTTCTGTTTTTTTTTCTTTTTTCTTTTGTGGTGCTGAGGAATTGAACCTAGGGCCTCCTGTATGCAAGGCAAGCGCTCTACCACTGAGCCACCTTCCCAGCCCTTCATGGGACTCTTATCTCCAATTAACTACTAGAAAACCAGAAGTAGTGTTGTGGCTTAAATGGTAGAGCACCAGGGACAGTGCCCAGACCCCGAGTTCAAGCCCTATGACCTGCCAAAAAAAAGTGGGAGGGAAAGGAAGTGTTAGATGGATCCCAAGGTAAGGCTTCAAGGATGACATCCACATATGTTAGTAATTGTTAGTGTACTTCTAGAAGCTACATGCAACACACACACCTTTCAGCCTTCTTCATTGTTCATCTGAAATCCAATCTCTCTCACTTGGAAATCCTGTGGTTTTAGTGGATGAGTCTGGCAGCCCTATTTCAAAGTTCTGCTTTCAACTCTTACTTTTTTATTTTTTATGTGTCAGTCGTGGGGCCTGAACTCTGGGCCTGGCGCTGTCCCTCAGCTCTTCAGCTCAAGGGGAGTGCTCTACCACTTGAGCCACAGCGCCACTTCCAGCTTTTTCTGCTTATGTAGTACTGAGGAATCGAACCCAGGGCCTCATGCATGCAAGGCAAGCACTCTACCACTGAGCCACCTTCCCAGTCCCTCGACTCTTCTGTAAGGTTGGTCTCATTCTATGAGTGGCAGCAATTACAAGCTTTGTTCCTGCCAGAGAGTGGGAAAGCTGGGAACGAAAGCAAAGCAGCTGAGGGCTTTCATAGCAGTTTACTTAGCATTCTAAAGCCCTGGGTTCCATCTGCAGCACTGTAACAACCCCATATGCCTCCCCCCATCCTTGACATATGCATAAAATAAGAGGCAAAAGCCAGGGTCTGGGTTAGGGTGACAGGCTGCAGTAGAGGGACAGTGAGGCATCTAGAAAGTTCTGGCTGCAATTCTTGCTCCCGTCCTATCTAGTCCTCTCTGTGTTCTTCAGCTTGTCCTTTCCAAGCCCAAACGAGAGTGGAAAAGTTAGGTAGATGCTGCTCAGTTTGGACACAAGGCGCAGCAGGGGGTGGTAGGGTGGTTATTCCTCAGAGGAAAGAGTGCACTGTTGCCCATGGCCCCTGCTCTCCATGTCCCTGTGGCCCTTCCATGCGCTGCCTTCTCCCTGGTTTCAGCAGATGACCAGCAAGCTTCCCTGGTGGCTAGCTGGAAACAGCAGCATTAATGGCCCTGTGGCCATGTGTGGCCAGTGTTGTGAGAAGCTGCCTTGCCCTGCAGGTATCCAGGTGCGGCATGACCAGGACTTGGGCTACATGCATCACAAATTCGCCATCGTGGACAAAAAGGTTCTCATCACTGGTTCCCTCAATTGGACCACACAAGCCATCCAGAACAACCGAGAGAATGTCCTGATCATGGAGGATGCGGAGTACGTGAGGCTGTTCCTGGAGGAATTTGAGCGCATCTGGGAAGAGTTTGACCCTACCAAGTATAGCTTTTTCCCCCAAAAAAAGCGAAGTTGCTAAAGCTATGTGTTCACCTGGGTTGGAGCTGAAGTGGGAAGGGGCTAGAGCCTGTGCTGCCCACTGCCTGGGCTGGCCACTCAGCTGTACTCCAAGCCCTCCAGGCTAGAAAATGGCTAGCCTGAAACTGGCTCCTTCAAGTACTCGACTGACTGAGAACTCAGGATTGAAAGGGAAGTTTCTGTTGACGGAGCAGTTGATTAGCACCAAGTCAGTCTCCCCCACAGCCCAGTATAGGTTGCTCAGAATTTGCTTGTCCTTATCCTGCAGTGGACCCCAAAGTTTTGACAGGGGTTCTCCAGGGCCGAACATTCCCCCCTGCCCCCTGAACTGTTTCACTTCTATTTTAGTTTTCCTCTGCCTCTTTGGACAGGCCTTTCCTGCTGAGGCTGGGACTCCTGTTGTTAGTTCCTGGCTGGTGGGGACAGGAAGCCAGGAACGAGGAGCCTTCTCCCTAGGGTGGGCGTTTCCTGGCACAAACGGGTGTGTGTGTGTTTGTGTGTGTTGCGCGTATGCATGTGTGTGTGCGGTGCGTGCATGAGCGCGTGCGCACTTCACCCTCAGCCTAGTCCCTAGTATGCTGTGCAAGGGAGGCTGTAGGTAGTCAGAAGCTGGGTCCATTTCCACATTGTGCTTTTAATAGTTAACCCCATCACGTTCAAGGTAAATCTGTGTACTTAGAAGTGAGCTCACCCTTAACACCTATGGACACAGCTGTTTCCTGCTTATCAATGGGTCAGGAGATGCCCCCTTAGGGAGGATGCATGGGGGTGGAGGCGGTGGGTTGTATGTTATATTCTCAGCTCAGGACTGGCATTCCCAGGTCCTGAGCGGGAAAGTGTCTCACTTGTTTGTGAATGTTTCAAATTCCTTTTGTCAAGCACATATAAGGGCAGGTAGCACAGTTGGTATCTGAAGCTACAGTTTTGCCTTTGCTTGTGTTGTGTGCGCTTGCGCTGTGTGGCCTTCTTGAGGCTGAGTGGATGCCATCTCTCCCCAGCTCACAGCTCAGCACCACGTGTGTTTCTTTTTATGGTACTGGTGCATAAACTCGGGGTCTTGCACATGTTTCCCTTTTTAATATTACCTTTGACTTAGTGTTAGGCAAGTAAACTGGACTTTTAAGAAAATAATCGATGGAAGCTGTAAAGTGTAATGTACCCAGAAGTGGTCACATGGGGTGTTCCTCTCAGTGTTATGTTTTGGAAGGAGGGCAGAGGACATCATAAGAGGGTGACTTGTGGGTGGCTAGTACATCTGAATAAATGCTTTTCTGGAAAGTGAGTGTGCCTGTCCCTGCCGTCAACTGCTGTGTCCCAACCACTCTTATTTTGGCAGCGCTAGGGCTTGAATTCAGAGCCTAGTATTTCTTGCAACAGGGGTTGTAAGACTTGGCTACACATCCAACGATTTAGACAGCAGCAGTCAAACAGCAACAAGACTGAGGTATTACCTGTGTACCTCCTGGATTGTTTTTTTCAAAATGTCCCAGTTGCCTTGGGATTATTTTGGAAACTTAGGAGATAGGAAGTGTGATCCTAGCCCAGCGCCGGTGCCTCACGCCTGTAATCTTAGCTACTGTACTCAGGAGGCTGAGATCTGAGGATCACGGTTCAAAGCCAGCCCAGGCAGGAAAAGTCCATGAGACTCTTATCTCCAATAAACCACTCCGAAAACCAGAAGTGGCGCTGTGGCTCAAGTGGTAGAGCGCTAGCCTTGAGCAGAAGAGCTCAGGGACAGCGTCCAGGCCCAGAGTTCAAGCCCCATGACCAAAAACAAAATAACAAAAACGTGTGATCCTAGCCATGTCTTCCTGCTTACTTCCCTGACCTGGGATGGTGTGTATATGTGAGTGTAAGAGAACCCCAGCCTCCACCAGCTGTCCTGTCTCTTCCAGAGAGTAAGTTGGAGGAATGTGGCAGTGTGTTTCCACCAGGTGTCACATGCATCGAAAATAGCCTAGCTAAGCTACCTCTAGCAATGTTTTAAGACTTGTGAAGCTGTCAGATTTCCTGTTTGTTTGTTTGTTCCCCACCCTCCCCCCTCCTATATGTATGTCAGTCCTGAGGCTTGAACTCAGGGCTTGGGTACTGTCCCTGAGATTTTGTGCTTCAGGCTCAGAAGTAGTGCTCTACCACTTGATTTTTTAGTTTTTTGCCAGTCCTGGGGCTTGAACGTGGCTTGGGCACTCTCCCTGAGCTACTGCTCAAGGCTAGCACTCTACCACTAGAGTAACAGTGCCACTTCTGGCTGTTTCTGTTTGTGTGGTACTGTGGAATTGAACCCAAGGCTTCATGCATGCTAGACAAGCACTCTGCCACTAAGCCACATTCCCTGCCCCTTATATACTTTGTGTGTGTGTGTGTGTGTGTGTGTGTGTGTGTGTGCCAGTCCTGGGGTTTGGACTCAGGGCCTAGACATATTCCTGAGCTGCTTTTGCTCAAGGCTAGCACTCTACCACTTTAGCCACAGCACCACTTTCGGCCTTTACTATTGTGGTTCTGAGGGATCAAACCCAGGGCTTCATGCATGCTAGGCAAGCACCCTACCAGTAGGCCACATTCCCAGCTGTTCTACCACTTGAGCCACATCTTCACTTCCAGCTTTTTGGTGGCAAATTGGACATAAGAGTCTCACAGAGGGCTGGGAAGGTGGCTCAGTGGTAGAGTGCTTGCCTTGCAAGCATGAGGCCCTGGGTTCGATTCCTCAGTACCATATAAACAGAAAAAGACGGAAGTGATGCTGTGGCTCCAGTGGTAGAGCGCTAGCCTTGAGCTGAAGAGCTGAGGGACAGCGCCCAGACCCAGAGTTCAGGCCCCACGACCGGCAAAAAAAAAAAAAAAAAAAAGTCTCACAGAGTTTACCACCTGAACTGGTTTCAAACTACAATCCTTGGACCTAAGCCTCCTATGTAGCTAAGATCACAGGTGTGAGCCACCAGCAGTTAACTTTTCATTCCTTTTGTTGTTGTTGGTTGTGAGGCTTGAACTCAGGGCCTGGGCACTGTCCCTGAGCCTCTTTGTGCTCAAGGCTAGCGCTCTACTACTTGAGCCATAGCACCACTTCCAATTTTTGGGTGGTTAAATGGAGATAAGAGTCTCATGGGGACTTTTCTGTCCAGACTGGCTTCAAACCATAAACCTCAGATCTCAGCCTCCTGAGTAGCTAGGATTATAGGCATGAGCCATTGATACCTGGCAAACTTCATTCCTTAAGTGTAGCTTTCCACTGTCTCAGCATTATTTAAGATAATTCCTCAGTGACTTGTATTGACACTCTTGTTGAAAATGAGCTGCCCATTAGTTTAAGGACGTATTTCTGAACTCTCTGATTCTGTTCCCATTGATTTGTCCATCTAATGCCAGGACATACATTGCCTTGATTATTGAAGTTATTATGCTTTGAAACCTGGTAGCAAGTCCTGTTTTTTTCCAATGTTGGTTTGTCTGTTTTGGGTGCCTTTCATCCCTGTGTGTCAGCATGCACACGACGGTCCTGGGGCTTGAACTAAGGGCCTGTGCACAGTCCCTAAACTTTTTTGCTCAAGGCTATTGCTTTACCACTTGAGCCTCAGCTCCCAGCTTTTTGGTGGTTAATTATACATAAGTCTCCACTTTCTTGCCCTGGCACTGGCTTTGAACCATGATACTCAGACCTCAGCTTCCTGCGCACCTAGATTACAGGCATGAGCCACCAGCACTCAGCTTCCCCATGAGTTATCAGCTGATCAGTTTTTTAAAGGCATGTGGGATTTTGATAATGTGTTGGCTTATAGGCCATGTTGGAGAGTACTACCACCGTTTCTTTCAATCTGTGGATGTGAGACAGCTTCCACCTATCTCCTTTAATTTCCTGCGTGCGGAGTGTGCAGATCCCATACTTACACACACTTATATGTATGTGTATATACATTGTGTGTCTGTGTATATAAATGTGTGTGTGTGTTGAACTCTGGGCCTGGGAACTGTCCCTGAGCCTCTTTGTGCTCAAGGCAAGCATTCTACCACTTGAGCCACAGTGCCACTCCCGCTCTTCTGGTTAACTGGAGACGTGTCTCATGGATTTTCCTGCCTAGCCTGGCTTTGAACCACAATCCTCAGATCTCTGCCTCCTGAGTAGCTAGGATTACAGCAGTGAACCACTGGCACCCAGCTTTTCCATACTTTAAAATTTTGCTTTATAAATGTAATTGCTTACTTTCAGTGTCTGATCCTGTGTCAAAATGCAACTGATTTTTGTACACTAATCTGATGTTCTGTAAGCCTGATATAATTTACTACTTCTAACAAAAGATTAATGGATTCCTTAGAATTTCCTATGTCCATCCATGTCACTTGCATGTAGTTTTACTTCTTCTATGAAGAGTTGAGTGAAGAGCAGATGTCCCTGTGAGACCCTGGCATAGGTGGCCCAGTGTGATAGCTGAGTTTTCATCTTAAGAGATTCGATTTGCAATTTTTTTTTTCTTTTTTTGGTCATGGAGCCTGAACTCTGGGCCTGGGCGCTGTCCCTCTGCTCTTCAGCTCAAGGTTAGCACTCTACCACTTGATCCACACCACCACTTCCAGCTTTTTCTGCGTATGTGGTACTGAAGAATCGAACCCAGGGCTCTCTACCACTGAGCCACCTTCCCAGCCCCCCTATTGATTTTTTAAACAGGCAAAACACATTATGTGTTTTAAGGCCTTGCACTTTTTCTCTCTAGGCTGGGACTCTACCACTTGAGCCATAGCTCCACTTCTGGCTTTTTGGTGATTAAGTGGAGATGAAAGAATATCAAAGCATTACAGATTCTTACTGTGATCTTAAGATCTCAGTCTCCTGAGTTAGCTAGGGTTAGAGGTGGGAGCAACTTGCACTTGATTAAAGGAGCTGTGAAAATAATTGTTCATTATTTTAAATTTACTTAGGTTATATCATACTGAGTGCTGTTTGTTGAATTTTATAGTGGTGTGTCTTTTTTTGTTGGTCGTGGTGGCTGAACTCCGGGCCTGGGCGCTGTCCCTCAGCTCTTCAGCTCAAGGCTAGCGCTCTACCACGTGAGCCACAGCACCACTTCCAGTTTTTTTTTCTGCTTATGTGGTGCTGAGGAAGCAAAACTAGTGCCTCCTGCATATGAAGCAAGTGCCAACCTCCCAGCCCTGTCTAAGTCTTGAATCATGATATAGCATGTGTTTTTTAAAACAAGATACAATTTTACTGCAACTCTGTTAGAGGGCAAGACATGATGACTGCAGGGAGGCCAGCCTAGGCCTCACTTCAGGGCTGGGGAATGTGGCTCAGAGGGAGGCAGGGTGACTGTCTAGCATGCTAGACACCTTGGGTTCATAGTTCCTTTAAATAATAAGAGGGGCAGGGTGGAAAAGTTATAGAACCTGGCTAATGAGGGCAGCACCATCAGAATTTCTTACTGTGTTTTAATAGCCCCTAAAAGTTTTTAGATTCTGGATGTAAGATATTTTATTGTGGCTTACATGTGAACATATAAAAGCTGAATTTATTTGAAGTCTTCCTTATTTAAAACAAAGTAGCCTAGTGTGATGGCACACTGCCAGTAATTCCAGCTTCTGGGCCTAGACAAAGCAAGATCCTATCCCCTCAAACTAAGAGCTGGGTGCATAGCTCAAGTGGTAGAGTGCTTGCCAAGCATTCTGGATTCAATCCCTCGCAACACACGCGCACACACGCGCACACACGCGCACACACGCGCACACACACACACACACACACACAATGAATTTGAGGCTGTAAAGTTTTTTAAATGGAAAAGAAAAAGGTTAGAAAACTTTAAAAAACCCACCCCACTCTAGATAATAGCTAAGCTGCCAATCAGTTTCTGACTTGTGACCTAAAGGTATGTGGCAGACATGTCAGTGAACACTCCTCACACAGTACGCCAAGGGTGATGCAAAAATAGTTTATTATGATATAGCTCATGTAAAGTGAAGGGATATTCACAAAGTAAGAGTGATCAGCCACAGGACTAGCATGTCATACAGAGAAATAAATATCTTGAATAAAGCAGCACTTCAATTGTAGTGAACACTTGATCACAAGCTTGTAGGAAAAAAGCCAAAAGCTGGACCAGAAAGTGTTGAATTGTCAGTGGGGGTGGGGCAAGCTCAGGTCTGCTCAGTGCTCAGCTCCGCAGCCCCAGGGGTTTCTCAGGCCTGAGATGAGAGCTGGCTCCACTCATTGAACCTTTATTCTGCATATAATTTCTAGTGTGGTAACCAAAATCATTTAGTTTTTGAACAGAAATTAAACACCAGCTAAGATGATTTGAGCTTGTTGTTTGAACCTTTATTGTGACAGCTGAATGGATAGCAGAAGTGGTCTGTACATTTCCTTCATGGATGACTCCTCCCCTCAGCTGGAAGTCTGATTTGTGACCACGGAGCTGAGACACTCACCCTGATATGAGGGCAGTGTATGGAAGGTCACTGAGACTGGATTGTCCAGGAGCCACTGGGTAGTTTATGCTTCATAAATATCACCATGGACTTGAGTTTAAATCTGAGCAGTAGATACATTCAAAGGAAACTCCTAAAATCATTTAATATTCTTTCAATTGAAGTTTTGTGCAACAACACAATAATGAATTTAGAGTTCTTACAATCTATTCTTTGCTAAAATAAAACCAGCAAGGTGATATGGCTATCTTCTAAATGGAAAAAAACAAAAAACAACAGAAAACAACAAAAAAAAACCCCAGGACATGTTGACCATAGCAGGCTGCAGAAGATTTTTCTGAATCTGGTGATGCCCGTTTCCCCAAACTTCATTTCTTTACATTGAATTTAAACTGTGTGCCAGGAAGGCTCTGTCAAACATGAAAATCAAAAAGCCATGCGCCAATGGCTCACGCCTGTAATCCTAGCTACTCAGGAGACTGAGATCTGAGGATCGCGGTTCAAAGCCAGCCTGGGCAGGAAAGTTCATGAAACTCTTATCTCCAATAAACCACCAGAAAACCGGAATTGGCGCTGTAGCTCAAGTGGTAGGGCGCTAGCCTTGAGCTGGAGAGCTGAGGGACAGCGCTCAGGCCCAGAGTTCAAGCCCCATGTCCGACCAAAAAACAAACAAAAAAATATGGAAATCATAACCCAAGCTCTCAGTGAACCTTGGATCCTCCTACAGCTCTGAAGTGCAGAAACACACTGGAAGCTTTGAGACTGCCACTGTGCGATCAGCTGTAACTAGATAGCTGCTCTGCAAAGCCTGCCCCTAAGCAGCCTAAAGCTGTGAGAAGCTAGGTGAGGTGTGGTGCCTAGGCCACCAGAGGCCTTTGTCTTCAGCTGCAATTCCTCTGACAGGCCTCTACCTGCAGACCTTTCCCCTTACTTCCCTGCGTTTATGTGAGGACTCTGAAGGTTCTACCAAGAACAAGAACACTAATTCTCCTAGTGAACGAGTGTGGGTGTGATGGATGGTGATCCTTAGATGCTGTACAGATTCTTTAAAACTTTCAGTGGCGGGGCTTTAAAAAAGATAGTCATTAACTTATGTTCTGCAAATGCTGAGGAGAGTACAAGGCTGCACCCAGCGCTTCCTCCCCATCTTGAGAAAGGGGTGTCATGATAAAAAATTAAAAAAAGGAAAATTCCACACAAACTTTGTCACAAAAATCCCTGCAGTCACTTGTCACCAGTATTTATACTACTTGCCCCATTCAGCCCACATACAGGAAAGTTTGAGGAAAACAAGCCCATGCATCTGGGCTGTGCAGTGGCTCTCTCGTCCCGTGGACTCCACTTTCAGCCTCAGAAGGAACTGAGAAGGCAAGTGCCACCTGTTTCTAGAGAAGTGAGACCACTTTCTAGAGGACCAGGCATTCTTCTGCACGCAGGCAAATGAGGTGCTGGCTTATGTTCCCTTTTCCAGAAGGGACCAGTGCTGTTGCTGCAGCTTCAGTGTTCACCTGCTGCTAAGTACAGGTAGGAGTCTGCGGGCTCATGGCTCGTATCAGATGTGTACACGTAGGTACAGTGACTCCAGATTGCGCTTTGAGCCCTTTCCCTGACATCAGGCTTTGTGAGGCCTGGTAGTGCATATTCAGCCTTGGTTCTAGAGACAGCTTGTTGGTAGGGATGTGCGTGCAGGGATTTGGCACATCCTGCCAGGCTAGGGTACCATCCCTGGCCTCAGGCTCTGGCCACGTGGTACCCAGGTACCTCCTTGGGAGGGCACTAGGCAGAGGTGAAAAGGACTGCACTCACTCCTTGGCATGCTTCATAGGGGTACAGGCACGCTGTCCTTCCACACGGCCACCAAATCCTGTCAAGTGGTCAGTTAGACTCATGGACATGTTCAAGCGTCAAAATTTTGGTGCTTTTTTTTTTTTTTTTTTTGTAAGTGCTAAATAAGCATTGACCCTGGGTCTTGCGCTTGCTAGGTAGGTTCTCTACCACAGAGTGACATACTACCTGCCTCATTGCTAAATTGCCCAGGCTGGCCTCAAATTTGTGATCCTCTTGCCTAGTTCACAGTTGCACACTTTTTCCCAGGGCAGGCTTGTCTCTGAGGGCCCTTCTGTCTTAAGCTGACTCACTGAGCCCACATTTCCAACTTGGTTTCCTCCGGACTGCCTGCAGCTCTGCTTCTTACTAGGGAGACTGTGGCCAGTGGACCCCCTGAAGCAGTGTCCCCTGCTTGCCATCCCATGCTGGCAACTTGACCAGCAGATGACGCTTCTGTGTGTGCTTGTGCTCTTGTTCCTGGCATGGTTTGCTTGCAGGTACCTGGCCCATTTCAAATGAGCATTCACAAGAAAACATTCGAAACTGTGAAATGTATGCCTTTCACCATTCTCTTTGCTGTAAAGAGGGAAACCCTGCCATGGCTATTCTGTTATAGGAGCAGCCTGAGGCTCCCAGTCATCTCCACAGCCCCTGCCACCCAGGCAGCCTGGAGAAGGACCTTCCTGGCCACTGCACAGTCCACTTCCACATGCTCAGTTCTTTCTTCTTCCCTCCGGAATGCACCTGGGCCACCTTGTCTTTCCTGTCTGGTTACTCCAGCTGGAGGACAGGACTGTCCAGCAGAAAACAGACTCATCCTGACCCAGGAAGGAGCCATCCCTGCGTGTCACTGCTGACAGCTGCCCAGGCTGCCAGCTCTTTGCCAGAGAGGAGCCAGAATATATCCAGTTTTTTTCCTGGTCATCCCCACACACTGAACCAGCCTTTTAGGCAGCGTGTCTCTTGGGGTGAAGTTGGAACCCTGACTAGCAGGATGGGTGGAGCGCAGGTGCCCACTTGCTTATCTCCTGACTGCAAACCCCAAGTTCCTTTCCTAAGAGAAAATGATGACAAGAACAAGGGCTTTTTCTACCTGTGGTGGACCTGCTTTCATCAAAAGTGATGCAGGAGGAGGAGGTCACCAAGGAACCATAAACCATGCTTCAGTGGAGAAAGCAGTAGTCCTCAGACACATACACAGTGTGTCCAGCACATTCCCATGTTGGCATTTCTCAAAACACTGGTGATCTGATAGATTGTTAAACACATCTGATTTGCTCTTGCTATTGGGAACATGGAACAGTAGCAGAGGTGTGTGCATCCCAGTGAGGAGAGCACATAGGGTGGGCCGCAGCCTTCTGACCTCCCAGGTTCGGTCCTCCTCCTGCACTCACTGGGGGTAGTCAGCCTGATTAACTCATCTAGAAACTGACCAAGAATTTCTGTACTTTTCTCTCTCCAAGTATCCATGTCCCCAGAGACAGTCCAACCAACCCTTGCATTAGCACAAAGGAGAGCTCCAGACCTGGAGTCAGTGGACCTAGCAGCTGGGGCTTTATGTTTGCATCTTAGCAGGACTAGAACAGAAACAAGAGATTTTCAAAAAGTGCTGCAGATTGTTCTGGGCAGGAAATAGGCCCTACTCAGACTGTTAGAAAAGCTAACTTTTAGCACCGGCTCACTTTAGGGTTTACCACACACAAGCTGATACCACAAGGGAACTTTTCCAGAGCCATGATCAATTGGAGTCCTGAGCACGGTCTGTTGGCTGTTCTCTCATTGGGTTCTGACCACCCACTGGACTTTCCTGACTTTGAATGGAACCTCCTCTTGGGCCTTCTCAAAAGCATGAGTTTTTCTTCAGGAAGACTTAAACCCAGCAACCTTCTCCCCTCTGGAGACTCCTGAAGGGATTCTTCACTTCTGGCAGCCAAAGCCCCAGGCTGCAGGCCACCAATCCCAGCAGCTGGAAGACAGAGACTGCAGAACAGGGGAGGCATGGGCGGAGGAAGGAATGAGAGGGCCAGGGGTTTTGTGCAAGATTTAATAAAAAACAAAAATAGGAATGGTTGCTTTCAACATTTTCCAGGTTGTGAAAGGTTTGCCAGGATTATCTGGGGCGTGGTTCTAAGCTGCATTAGTGGAACAAATACAAATGCTATCCTCCCAGGCCAAAAAGGCAATGCCTGTAGGCTGTAACCCCACCCCAGGCCTCCTCCTCCTCTAGCAACCAGGCTGGCGAGCCACCGTAGGCCAAACCAAGACAGCCAGGTGGCTCTGCTGTGCCCAGCAGGGTTGTGTCCATCTGTGAGTGCTCAGGCTCATGCAGCAGAGCAGAGCCACAGGCAGCTTCCTGCACTTGTGCTCAGAGGCAGGGCTAGCTTATCAACAGGCTGCTGTGCCTTAATACTGACAGTGAGTGCCCTGGGACAGCGGGAGGGCGCTGCTCACCCCACTGCCTGAGCTTGACTACTTTTGGAATACCATGGGAAAAAGCTGTGATAAAGACAACGAGAAGTCAGAACCAACACAGCAGGGAATGGTGCAGACAACCCATACACCAGTCTCTCATGCATCCATACCCACAGCTAACGTTGACAGTACAATAAAAAACAAAGGTGCAGACAAGAAGCCACGCTCGGGTTGTGCCGCTGCCAGCTGGGAAGAGTGCGTGTTGAGTGGACCAGGACGCAGCTAGTCTTTCTTCAAGTCCCTGGATTCAAAGAGCTTCAAACGCTCCTGCACCGTCAGGCCTTCCTTCAGACTCTGGTGGAGATAGGGCAGGAAGGAGAAGTGGTGTTAAACTCACCGACATGGGTGCCCAAGCGGTTTGGGTGTGCAGGCGCAGACAAAGAGGCGGAGGGGCAGTCTCCTGAGATTGATTAGTGGGCATGCTGGGCACAGCACTCTGTGAAATGTTACTGGTGGAATGTATTTTTCCTGCAGACTCTCACTTGGATGGAAAACGGAGAACTCAAGAGAAATGAGGATGTGTCTAAGCAGTGCAGTTGTGGACTCTGGAATCGTGAGCAGCAAGCAGACTGGCCCAGCTGGGAAAGGCCCTGTGCTGCTTCCACCACCTTCCTTGGTGTGGATGTGGGCACCTCCGTGCCTCTGCTTACCAACCTGACCACCTGTGTCAGGATGAGTGTCCTGCTCCCTGGGGCTGCCATCCTGCCCCACCTCAAGCTTTTTTCTGATGGGAACTGAGGGGTGGGGCCACTAGAGGTTGCGGGCTTAGGAATGTGTCATTGTGTTCTATTGACACTTTCTGGAATGGAGAAGCAACAAGTCTATATACATGGAATACTAGATGTCCCCAAACAAAGGACAGGCTGCTAACAGGAAAGGTTACTTCCCAATTTACCCTTACAAATTTCCATCTACACAAGAAACACAGCAGCACTTTTTAGAAAGCCGGTTGGGTTTCAGCTGGGCCTGGCTTCTCACAGTGCCAACTCCTGTATTAGTGGTCAGCAGCGCTCAGCCTCATAGGCTGTTTGAGTCTCACCCACACAGAGCTGGCAAGGCACAGGCTTTACCACTAAATAGGAATCCAAAGTTATTTCCCACTCAGACTAGTTTTAGGCAGAATTCAGGGCAGTGTGAAACTACCTGCTGGACCCCCACACAATTGTGGCGCCCTAGCACTGGGGCAGCTCAATGGTTCTTCCCAAGGTTGGGGCTCAGCTTCCTCCTGGGCTGAAGAAAGAGGGGAGCTCTGAGTGCTTTCTGTTCTGGGGTACTACTGCTTATGAGCAGGTGTACACCTGCTTGAGACCCCTGTCTCAAGATGTCCCATGTTGGCCAGACTGAGCTGGCTAGCACAGAGCAGAACATCCAGTCACCCCAGGACAGGCAGCCTGGCACTAAGTCCCTGCTGGGACAGGTCAGCTGGAGAATGGCTGGGGTGGCCTGTACTGCTTTAAGTGCTCAGTGCTATAGGACCTTCAGTTAGGATTTCAGTCAGCAGCTGCTCCTGAAACACACGCAGACAGCCCTCCAAGACTGCTCCCTGCATACGGCAACAGAAGCTAGGTAATAGGGCCAGGCTACAGTAGGCATTGGATGGCTCACAGGCAGAGTAAGCTCAGCTGGTTATACTCATAATTCTGAGGGTAGAAAGCAGGCCAAACCCTGCTGCCCCTTGCATCCCCGCAATGCTCATCTCTTGCCACCCTCCTGGGGTACTGCTTTTGTAGGCTTTGGGTACAGTTGGCTCCCTTTGGGGCTCATACTTCCTCCACCCCCCAGGTCTCAGATACAGGCCCCCACAAGCTCACAGCAGAATTAAGCTAGGCCCCCACAAGCTCACAACAGAATTAAGCTACCTATTTCTGCTGTGAGTCTCCGAATAGGCTGTGCTGCTGGTAAGCAACTAACTTGCTTTGACTTACAGCACCGAGTGAGGCAGTAAAGACTATTCCTGGAAAACACCGGTCACGGCACAGCAGAGACCATATAAAAAAGCATCAGTGGAGGCTAGTTTTGGCCAACTTGTTTCCTGTCTCTATGTGAGACTACAAGAAGGCTCCAAATGGATTCAGGGAGCACTGACAGCCCCACAGAGTACCTGGTGTCCCCAGCATGGCTGTACAGCCCTGTCTTTCTGCTGGGCCCAAGCGTGCCCTGCACACCAAATAACCCACCCTCCCTAAAAACCTGAGAAAGCACCATGGGATGTTGTCTCTAGGTCTCCCTCTACCCTTCCCTCATCTTCCCTGTAAGTGGGGACTCATCCCAGCAGCCCTTCTCAGCCCTTTGTTCCCAGAATCCAGCACTGTCACCAGCTAGACTTTTGCTGCTGAGCTCTCTGCTTGTCTACATGTCCCTGCCCGGGGTCATGTGCATGCCTGGAAACCTCATAGCACTGTTTCCTCCAGTGTCCCTGCCCCCTTTCCAGCTGTTTCTAGGCCTTATTCAAAGGCCCAAATCACCCAGTGTACACCAAGTTCCCAAGTGTTTTCAAGTGTTCAAAGGCAATGGCTGAATTCATCAGCTTTGAGCCTAGGTTTCCTTTTACTTTTTTTTTTGGTTACATATATTTTTATTAGCTTATATATGCATTCCTTAAATACACCTGGACTTTTTTTTTTTTTAAGTCATGTTTAAGCCTAGACTTAAGTTTTTTGTTTTTTTTTTTTTTGGGTCCGGTCGTGGGGCCTGAACTCTGGGCGCTGTCCCTCAGCTCTTCAGCTCAAGGCTAGTACTCTACCACTTGAGCCACAGAACCATTTCCGGCTTTTTTCTTTTTTCTTATGTGGTGCTGAGGAATCGAACCCAGGCCTCAGGCATACAAGGCAAGCACTCTACCACTGAGCCAACTTCCCAGCCCCTAGACTTAAGTTTTCAGTCATACATTTAGGTACAAATGACTTGGGATTGGAGAATACTCAACTAGGCTAAAGCCCTTGGGTGTTCTGTACTCTTCCTAAAGCCAACACCTTTCATCTGAGCCTCAGGCTGATGTTTCTTGCTGGTGGCCAGGAGGCTAGAGAAATGGTAAGCTGGTGTGCAGGAGCTGGCACCTGGGTACTGTCAGCAGGGCAGCACTGTGCCATCCCTGAGCTGTGCTTCCTTGTCAAAGCCACTGAGTGGCAGCCACACAGCACCTTCCTGCTGTTCTTCCTCAAACAGGTGGATTCCACCCATCTACCACCTTTATTAGGGCATCTCCCATGAGGCCTAAGAATCAAGCCTATCATGTTGTTAAATGATTCCTTATTAGGTGCTGGTAGCTCACACCTGTAGTCCTACTCAGGAGGCTGGGCTCTGAGGATCGCAGTTCAAAGCGGCTTGGGTAGAAAAGACCACAAACTCATCTCTAAAAAAAAAAAAAAGCTGGAAGTGATATTGTGGCTCAAGTGGCAAAGCACTAACCTTGAGCACAAAAGCTCAGGAACAGTGCCTGGGCCCTGAGTTCAAGCCCCAGGACTGGCACCAAAAGAAAAAACAAAAAAAAGGGGGCAGTTGATACTCATCCTCCCTACATGTGGTCACCAGGCCATTTACTCAGCCATTCCCCCAGCTGCTGCACATGGTGTGCTGCTCAGTTTCTTGAATAAAGAGGGCGGGGCGGGGGGAGGGGGGATAGAAGGGAAGGAGGAGAGGAGGAAGAGAGGAGAGAGCAAGAGCTGGGCAGTGGGGACCAGCTCCATGTGTCAGGAGCTCCTGGGAAGTCTTCACTTGCCAAGAACAGCAGGTTTCTGCCACTGCCTATTTTGACACAGGGTAAATGGCTTGTTTCCAGAGAAGGTGTGTGAGTTCAGGGCTGTGCAGAGATCACACCTGCCCACCTAGCTGGGTGGGCTCAGCTCTGTGAAGGGGTTAGAGTGCCAGTAAGCTCCCCAGGACAGCTACTGGGACATCTCATGGACTTTGTGTGTGCTTGCTGAGAAAAATGAAATAAAGTAACGATTATGAAGGTGTGTGCTGTGGAGGTGTGAGCAGTGCATGCAGAGCCGCCCCGTGCAGGCCAGTGGGTGGTGGTAGGAAGTGGTTTACCTACACGACTGGGGACCTGGAAGCGGACGCGAGTCAGTTATCCCATGAGACCTGCTCAATTACGGACTGTCAGAGGAAAAAGCAAAAATAAGACACACACACACAATCAATCCTAATGCAGCATGCTGGCCACATCCCCTCCACCCTTCACCCTGGAGACACAAGGCTGACACTGGGAAGAGCCTGGGAACTGGCCACTGCATAGCTGGGGAGGGACGGTAGACAGTTTGGTCTCTCAAAGACACATTGTCAGTCTGATGACCAGGGCACACAGGGACACAACAACAGGACAGTGGAGCTGCTTTTAGAAGGGGCTGGAATAAAGGCTAGCCTAGAAGGCAAAAAAGCTGATTCTTCTGTGCCCTGGCCTTTGTTGGTGTGGTAAGGAGGTGGTACACAAAAGATGCAAAACTTGAAGCCTCCAGAACCAGCCCATAATGGGGCTGGACTGGTGCGTGGACCTGGGGCCCGTAGTGGGCTTGGGATTGGCCAATGCCTAGGCCTTGTGTCTCCTCTTCCCACCATTTTCAAGCCCCCAGCAGGGGCACCCTTCTTACCTTGGACCTGATGTTTCTGAGTTGCCGGGTAACACAGGATCTGTCTTTCTTGAGGAAGTCGGGGTTGCTTTTAGATTTCATTATGTCTAAAGGAACAAACAGATCTATTACCTCTGTTTTCTAAAAAACCCTCTGAAATCAGACGATTTAAAGCTCTGAGCTCACCAGTGTAGTATACTTAGCTATTTACTTGAACAGTCTAGGGTAAGTCAAACAATAACTGCAACACACAGTGGGCCTTTCAGGGAACATGGCAAAGAACCAGAGGAGGAATGGGTTGGGTGTTCCTGCCTGGACAGTCAGAGAGGAGAGGAGCTTGCTCCTGAGCTAGACTTGCCCTATCTGCTAGGCAGACTAATCTGCACCATTACTCATTTGTGTACTGTTTCTCCTTAACAACAAGGTCAGATCAAGGCTTTTTCTTTTTTGTTCATCTTGGGGCTTGAACTCAGGGCCTGGGCACTGTACCTGAGCTCTTTTGCTCAAGGCTAGTGCTTTACCACTTTGAGCCACAGCAAAACTTCAGTTTTCTGGTAGTCTCATGGCCTTTTCTGCCTGGCCTGGCTTCAAATTGTGATCCTCAGATCTCAGTCTCCTGAGTAGCTGAGATTACAGGTGTGATTATAGCCAGTGCCCAGCAAGGCTGGACAAAACAAACATTGAGTTATACTGCAGTAGGCTTTTTTCAGTTTTTACTTAATATGTTTATGGATCGCTCTCTAGGTCAACACAAAACATCTTCTTGACCTTTTTTTAACCTGCATTCTCTTCTATTATGTATGTGCTTGGGCCATGTGCATTTCACACATCCTGATTTGTGCTTATGGTAGGTTACTGTTTCTATGATCAGCGCTCTGTTCACATTCTGTGTTTGCAGTTTCTGGAGGTATCAAAACAGATCAGCCAGGCGCTCACACCTGTAATCTTAGCTACTCAGGAGGCTGAGATCTGAGGATCACGGTTCAAAGACAGTGTGGGCAGGCAAGTCCATGAGACTCTTTATTTCCAATAAGCCACCAGAAAATGGAAGTTAAGGTGGCTCAAAGTGATAGAGTGCTAACCTTGAGCTGGAGAGCTGAGGGAAAGCCCCCAGGCCCAGAGTTCAAGCTTCACGACTGACAAACAAAACAAAAAACAGATTAAAGACACACACATTCTCTCACTTTTTTTTTTTTTTTGGGGGGGGGGGGTCCGGTCATGGGGCCTGAACTCTGGGCCTGGGCGCTGTCCCTCAGCTCTTCAGCTCAAGGCTAGCACTCTACCACTTGAGCCACAGTGCCACTTCCAGCCTTTTTTTTCTGCTTATGTGGTGCTGAGGAATCGAACCCAGGGCCTCATACATGCAAGGCAAGCACTCTACCACTGAGCCACCTTCCCAGCCCCACATTCTCTCACTCTAAGTTCACCTCAGAAGCCACTGCTGTAGCACCTTAGTAGGCCATATTGCTGTATATCCTGACAACCTTCCAGAGGCCATGCCAAGGGCTCTTCTTGCAGGTTGTGCCAGTATTGCCATGGCTATTGCTCCTGGGCTGCCTAATGAGAGAAGCTGACTTCCTTGGATACTATATTGGAGAGCTTGAACAGATTTTCCTGTTTGTGGGAAGCTAAAAAAAAATCACTATGAGTTGGGTGATGGTGGCTCATGCATGTAATCCTAGCTACTCAGGAGGCTGAAATCTGAGGACTGTGGTTCAAAGCCAGTCTGCTCAGGAAAGTCTGAGACTCATCTCCACTAAACTACTCAGAAAAGGCTGGAAGTGGTGCTGTGGCTCAAGTGGTTGAGGCCCAGATATAGTGTCCAGGTTCTGCGTTCAAGCCCCAGGACCAGGAAAAAGAAATCACTTTCAAGGTCAGAAAGAATAAGAATCATGGATTTCTGAAAGTATCTGACAAGGTGTGGCTTTGTAGTGCTCTTGGTGGTCTGTCCTATATAGCACCTTTATGTTTTTAGCCAATCTAGAGAAGAGTCAGTCCTGCTTTCTACTGGAGAAGGTAGGTGCTTTCTCCTCTACCTCATGCAGGGCCTTTTCAGATTTTATGGTAAAACCTGTAGTTAAACAACCAGCAAGAGCTTCCACACAGTTGTAGAGTTCTTCTGGAAAACAGACAAAACGATTTTACTACGGAAATGTGCTGATGGAACAGCTTCTCAGAGCATTTACTCTGAGATGCAGGAAAAAGGGTAGCACCTGGCAGCTCACGCATGCAGGGCCCTCTCCTGCATTCCTGCTTTACAAGAAGATGAGATCAGGATCCTTACATTGTGACTAACATCCAAGGAGCCCCAGAAGCAATCGTTCAAAGCACTAACCATATCCCGACACAGCAGTGCTCTCAGGGGATTTCTCTCCCAGCGCTTCTGTAGCTGCTTTTAGCTGCTCTTTCAGCCTGCTGATATCACAGTCAGCCTTGGCCTTGGCAATGCTGAGCTCTGTGTAGATATCTTTATACTTGTCACTCGCGTACTTCTTGTCCTAGGAAATGAGGAACAGAAGCAAATGACAGCAATGGCTAGAGGAAAAGGCTTCTGTCAATTCCCAGCTTCTATCAATACCCATCTTGGGGCTGACACTCTCCTGAGGAGACCTGGCTACAGCTGGGAAACTTACTGTTCTCCTGTGCAGTACCAGAACGCATGGACCTTCTCTGAAGGCAGAAACTGAGTATAAAGAAAAACAAATGGGCCCTGCAGACAGGATAGTCAGTATAAAAGGATAGACCTCTGCCTGCTGGGTGTGGCCTTGACTGTACATCTAGTGGGCTCAGCCAGGAAAACCCTGTGTCAAAAATTCCATTGACTCCCCTTTTTTTTTTTTTTTTTTTGGTTGGTCGTGGGGCTTGGGCGCTGTCCCTGCGCTCTTCAGCTCAAGGCGAGCGCTCTACCGCTTGAGTCACGGCACCACTTCTGGTTTTCTGGTGGTTAATTGGAGATAAGAGTCTCATAGACTTTTCTGCCTGGGCTGGCTTTGAACCGTGAGATCCTCAGATCTCAGCCTCCTCAGTAGCTAGGATTACAGGTGTGAGCGACCAGTGCCGGGCCTGCCTCCCTCTTTTTGAATCCAGGAATCTCCTAGAGGAGCCAAGTCAGGCCTAATTCTGGATGGAAGACAAGGCCTTCCTTTTACCCCCTAGAACATTTCTCTGGCTATCATAGCTCCTGCTCAAGTACCCAGAAACATGAAATGACAACCAGATGGCCATGCCAGGTGGGCTGCTCACTTCTAGAGCTTGACTTTGGAACACTGACCCCTTAAAAAGTAAAACTCCAGATTGGCAGTGCCAAGCCAGGGAACACAACCTCCTTGCCCAACTCTAGTAGTGAGGTCATTACCCGAAGTGCCGTTTGGAGTTCGTCCTTGAGAGAGCTGATCTCCTGCTTCAGGTATTGTATTTCTGATTCCTTGACCCGCAACAAGACCTAGGACAACAGAGCAAGAGAGAGAAAAAAAATGACTTTCGGCCAAATGGATGGCTGCTCTATGTACCATGGAGCCTAGTACCCAGCAGAAAATAGAATTTTCAGATTGCATAAAGCTTCCTCTTTATGAAGAGAACTAGGAAGAAGGAAAATACAACTACCATCCTCCCCAGTCCCAACAATTGTATGCTTTAGTCTCAAGACCTAAGTGCTGCTGACCTGTTGGTCTCCTGGATGGAAGCTACAAGACATGGGACACACTGTTCTGGTGGACACTTCTGCCATACTTACCTAGCTGATTTTCTCCACTGTGCAGTATAGTCTTCATTAGTATGAGGCATTTATGTGGTGAAATTTTAATCTACTGGTAAATATCTTAACATAATGGGAGAAAACTACATGCCTATCTGACATCAGAATCACTTTGTTCCCCTCTATTTTTTGAAATAGGATTTCACTCTGTTGTTCAGGATGTAATGTAAGGCCTGGTTCATTACCTCTAACTCGTAGGCATCCTTGCCCTGTGTGAGGGGTGATCCAGCTGCCTCCCCACCACCATCCCCGGTCAGCAGTGTTCGCAACCTTGTGATCTCCGCAGCCAGGCGGTTATTCAGCTCCTAAGGGACAGCAACACAACAGAACAGAGACCTTCCACAGAGCTACCCCTGCACTTGGGAAGGTCATTTCTCCCACCAGTATGCAAAGACACGGCAGCAGCAAAGCTAGGAGTATTTAACATTACTATGTGTGAGGTATAGCATTTAAGGCTGTGTGATATAGCCTCTTAAAAGCTATTACCTGGCCGGGCGCTGGTGGCTCGCGCCTATAATCCTAGCTACTCAGGAGGCTGAGATCTGAGGATCGCGGTTCAAAGCCAGCCCGGGCAGGAGAGACCGTGAGACTCCTATCTCCAATAAAACCACCAGAAAACCGGAAGTGGCGCTGTAGCTCAAGTGGTAGAGCGCTCGCCTTGAGCTGAAGAGCTAAGGGACAACGCCCAGGCCCAGAGTTCAAGCCCCATGACCGACAAAAAAAAAAAAAAAAAGCTATTACCTGGATATTTGCAAATAGTATTGTTTGGTATTGGTTGAAGACTGGCTCTAGGACTCGTGAGAGGTAACAGAATCTGTGGAGGCTGCAGTCACTAAAAAAAGTAGTATGGTACTATGCACATCCCCCCTCCATAGTCTTTTTAAAAAATCTTTTACTGTTATTATGAGGGGTATTATGAAGGGTTACAGTTACATAAGTCAGAGTACATTTCTTTCTTTTTTTTTCCCCCGTTCATGGGGCTTGAACTCTGGGCCTGGGCACTGTACCTCAGCTCTTCAGCTCAAGGCAAGCGCTCTACCACTTGAGCCATGGTGCCACTTCTGGTTTTCTGGTGGTTTATTGTAGATAAGACTCTCATGGACTTTTCCTGCCTAGGCTGGCTTTGAACCACGATCCTCAGATCTCAGCCTCCTGAGTAGCTAGGATTATAGGCGTAAGCCATTGGCGCCCGGCTTTTTGTTTTTGGCCAGTCCTGGAGCTTGAACTCAGGGCTCTAGGCACTGTCCCTGAGCTTCTTTTTGCTCAAGGCTAGCACTCTACCACTTGAGCCACAGTGCCACTTCAAGCTTTTTCTGTTTATATGGTACTAAGGAATTGAAACCAGGGCTTCATGCATGCTAGGCAAGCACTCTAACCACTAAGCCACATTCCCAGCCCAAGAGTACATTTCTTTTGGAACAATGTCACACCTTTGCTTGCTCTCTCCCAGCTTTTCCCTCCCACTCCCACCTACAAATTGTATAGTTCATTTTCTAGTGAGTACCACTTTTGAATTCGTTCATCCATTATCTCTCCATTTCTGTGCCTCCTCTTATATATAAATGAATAAACAGGCAAAAAACCCAAAAACCAGCAAAAAAGAAAAAAAAACCCTTCTTGTTTCCATTTCTTAGAGTTCGTTTTGATAAGTATTTTCTATGATACTGGGTATCATGGAGATACCCTATGTGTAGTTGGTTTGCATTGTTTAGGGAAGAGTACAAGGAAGTCTGTACATTGCAGATACAATTTGTTCCCCTTAAGTATTTTTTACCTACATTTAGTCAAATCTGTGGATGCATAACCAGCAGACGCAAAGAGCTGACTGCATCTTTATAGCACAAACTTTCATGCCTTTCTGCTATTATTAACAATGTTTCCTTGTGTCATGGTTTGTCACATATAAGTTCCTACAGGATTTGGCCAACCTTCCCACTTCCTGAATTTTCTTTTTGGCTGGCAAGGGGAAATCTTCAAGCCACTGTAGTGATGGTGCCTGGGCAGCCTCATGCATGATCCCATGTAGCATGTCAGTGGGCTCAGGGGGCCAAGGAGGAAAACAGGATGGTGCTGGTACAGGAATCTAGTGCCAGCAGAGAACTTCACACAGGACCCAATGTTATTGCCTCCAACCCTCTCCCTTTCCCCAGTCGATGCCTATACTATCCTGAGTGCACCCAATCTCATCTGATCTTGGAAGCTGAGTAGGGTCGGGCCTGGATGGGAGAAATAGCAAATTCTATGAGAATGATCTGATACTTATAAATGTAAAGCCCAGTTCCCATGAATGGAATATTCTGACTCTGGGGACGAGCCACAGGCTATGCTCAGCAATGAACTGGAGGCTCAGAGAAGCCACCAGACTTAGGGTCCTGAAAGGGCTGAAGGGAGTGGCTCGAGACTCTAGCACCTGGTTTCACTGTGGCAGGGCAGCCTCATGTGAACTGCAAAGAGCTTCTGGCAACAGACAGAGAATAGCAAGAAGGCCACATACTAGGTATCCAGGACATGCTGTAGGGATGGGATATCTACTTCATTGTCACAGAGAACCTCAGGATAACCTTAAGGATGAAGCCTAACCCAGCCTGGGCTTACCTGGTTATGAGCATTAAGCTCCTGGTTTTCACGCTGGCACTGCCGTAGGGCCTGCCGCTCGGCCTCCAGCGCTTGGGCCAGGTGTGCATTCTCCAGGCACTTCTGTGAGTACTGCTCCGAAAGGACTTCCAGCTCCCGCTGCACTGACTGCAGCTCTTCCCTGCAGAGACAACAACATTTAGCCCTGTGCCAGAAGTGCATTGCACAACTGATTCCATGTCTAGCCTGCTCCACTGTACTGTTGGGACTCCCACAAATGGCACCTCTCTGGTGATACCACTCTGAACAGAATCTAGTTACCATGGCAACACAGACATCTGTTTCTGAGAAGTCAGGATGGGACTCTTCTCATTTGAGAACTATTTTTAGAACTCCATCTTCTGTATCATCTGAAAGCCCAGGAACCATACAAGGAAAACAGCCCTCAGGATGCTATTCTCAGCCACCCTGGATCCAGAAGGGCCATGTTCGGTGGATGAAGCAGAAGCTGAAGACTTTTGGATGAAAGCCTCAACTCTGTCATCAGCCCAATCAAGTGAACATACATGCCGTATGAGCTGCTGTGGCCTGGGCCTGAATGCATTCACTGCTCCCAATGTGTGTACCCAGCCCTGACAAATCCCTTTTCAGAGGGGCTCTGCATACATTTTTTTTTTTTTTTTTGGGTCAGTCATTGGGCTTAAACTCAGGGCCTGGATGCTGTCCTTGAGCTCTTTTGCTCATGGTTAGCACCCTATCACTTTGAGCCACAGCTCCACTTACGGTTTTTTGATGGCTAACTGGGGATAAGAATCTCCAGGATTTTTCTTCTTGAGCTGGCTCTGAACTGTGATTCTCAGATCCTGGCCTTCTGAGTAGCTAGGATTATAGGTGTGAGCCACCAGTGTCTGACACATATGGGGTTTTTAGAGCCATGGAGTCTTGGGTACCAAGCCCTGGCCAGGCTCTCAACCCCTTATGACAAAATAGCACTGATACTGAACTAGTTGATCTTGGTAATCTGCCTTGGACAAGCTAGGATTTTAAAATGTCATTTATAATTCCCTCCTGTGAAGGGGAAGCAGACAGGACTAAAAGGAAATAGAAATACTGCCTCAAGTGCCCATGGTCTGCTTAAGGCCTGAAAATTAGTCGAGTGTTACTGAGAGGAACCAAGTAGGTGGCCTTTTTCCTTCCCCCTCCCCGCCATGAGAATAAAATTTATTAAATAAAAAAATAATTTATTGTACTTTTTTCTTTGGATTTAGTGATTACTTTTTGTTTTAATACAGGAAGCTCCAGTGGGCCATGTCTGCCTATGGAAAGGAGGGTGGTATGGGCTGACTTAGCACCAAGGCCTCATAGCCTCTCTGGGACCAGCCCTAAGGTTCACATTCTCAGAAAGGCAGGGTTCTCGACTCCTAGCCACCCCTAGCTATCCTCAGGTACTTGAAGGGAAAGGCAACTCACAGGTACTGCCGCCTAAGGGCTTCAATGTCGGAGTTGATGCTGCTGATTTGGGACCGCTGGCTCTTCTCTAACTCTCGCTCCATCTCCTCCCGGTGAGCATTCTTCATTGCTTCAATGGCTGTAAGGAAGACAAGGCCCTCAGTACCCAGGGCTGCAGCTGCACACTGTGGTGGCCCTTCCTACTGTCATTCCTCCCAAGAGACTAAGGAGGATAGACTAGTGTAATATTCACCCACCACTGCCATCAGGATAAGCTTGGTCTCTCATAGACCCATTCTCAGGGGTACAAAGACGGGGAGAATTTCCATACCAGTTCTCTCCAGGGGACTATAGGCATATTATTTCTGGTTTTAGAAAACCCAAAACCAATTAGATAAATTTGTAAAACAAGCAAGTGGCACACTTTCTTTGTTGACACTACAATAATGTCCCACCATGATGCCACTACACAGCAACAGAGGATGACAAGACACACCACTCAAGGCTGTGACAAAACGGGAGAAGGGATGGCATCCATGTGCTCAGGCCAGGATGTGTTTCTTCCACAAGTGTCTGTCAGAGGGTCTGACAGAGGTGGGGAGCTGGTCCTGCAATGTCACAGGCAGCTGGCTCTCAATTGTTCTGGAAAGACTCCTTGTCTCTGCTGTTGTCCAAATTAAACTTCAAGCTTGGTTGCAAGGCAGTGGACGTAGGCATCTCTGAATTGAGTGCCCCCTCCTACCTACCTGAGATGGTAGCTGCGGTCTCCTCAGCCAGGAGGCGGTCCTTCTCCTCCCTCAACTTCTCCAGCTCCCGCTGGTGCTGCCTCTGCAAGTCTTCAATCTTCTTTTGGTGAGTCTCCTCCATGGCAGCAAAGCCTCGCTCGCATGTGGCCTACAGAAGGCAAGATAACCTGTGTGTTTTTCCCAAGTGGGTACCCTGTGCCAGCACACTTCCCTATTCTGGCCCAGTGACAACTGGCATTTGCTGCATGTCACCCACAATAGGAGAGCAAGGAGCAGGCTCCCAAAATATGGAGATATTTTGGGACATGGCCAGTGTTTCCAGCCACTGGTGCTTTGAAATCTGTGCAGCTATAAACTCTTCATCTATTTTCTGCCACTATTCTGAAGCCCATTTCTTTTGGGGGGGATAGTACTGGGATTTGAACTCAGAGCCTCACACTTTCTAGGCAGGTGCTCTACTATTTGAGCGACCTCCTAGATGTGAACCTCATTTCTTCATAAGGAAGGTTGGTATTCCTCCAGTGGGAAGATGGTGTGGCAGAATTTAATCTGGCCAACTGTAGGTCTATTTCACCACCAGGGGGACTGACGGGAACAAGACAAGCATATACACTCATCATGTGTGGTTTGGAGTGATAGACTCACATGCAGTCACAAATGGGATGACCTGTTATGTTCTACCAATCCTGTGGGTTGGGGGCTATGCCAGCTAATGACCTAAAGTTGGTTATTTGACCCCTCAGCCATACACTGAGGGAGTAAGAATAGACTCTAGTATCTTCCTCCTGTAATCTGTCCCTTATTACTTCCTCTTTTAAAGGGGAACAGAGAAACCAAGTCAGTGAGGGCTTCCACCACCTTTCCTAAGACAGGACAGAAGACATGGGGGAGTCCCAAGAGGAGCTCATACCAACCCATATAGCCAAAGGAAGCCTAGGCCTTGCCTGCCAGAGCTACTTGTACCACTAAGTCACATATGGCCACATGCCTGGTGTGAGCAGTACCTTTGAGCACAAGGGCACTCTCCATCCAAGCCTCAAGATATGCTTTGGGGCAGATTCACTCATTTTATTATTTTTCTTTGCCAGTCCTGGGGCTTGAACTCATGGCCTGGGCACTGTCCCTGAGCTTCTTTTGCTCAAGGCCAGCACTCTACCACTTGAGCCATAATGCCACTTCCAGCTTTTTCTGTTTACATGGTACTGAGGCATCAAACCCAGGGCTTCATGCATGTTAGGCAAGCACTCTACCACTAAGCCACATTTCCAGCTTGAATGGCCTTTTCAAATCCTTGGTTACAGGCAGGACTTCTACAAAGCATGAGCTGCACTGGCAAAGGTCTTCACTACTGTCCACTATGATCAGGAAGGACATCTCTTCTCCCCAGAGGCTTGACCCTGGAAGATGCATGTCTCCTGACCTGCTTCTCTGCTTGCTGGCCTCACTCCATAGCCAGGCCTGGAGAAACCTCTAGGCCTCCATGCCACTGCCTCACTCCCTGCTTTCCCCTCCCACACATGTGGTTCACACCTAGTTCTCAGGCAATATACTTGGCTACAAAATGCTGAGATTAGAAGTGTTTTCCAATCTCAGGATCTTTTTTTTTTTTTTTTTTTTAAAGATTTCAGAATATCTGTACCATATATATGAGATTCTGGGGATAGACTAAGTCCAAACATGAAACTCATTTGCTTCACCTATACCTTATAAATATAGCCTGACGGTGATTTTATACAGTATTGTTAAGGTGCCTGAACACCACATCAGATGTGGAATTTTCCACATCTCATTTTGGATTCCCAGAAATAGAATACTCAACCCTGCAATTGACATATTTTGGTTAGTTTCCAATGGTTTGGCATATATGAAGACAGAGTCAGAATTCTTTTGCTCCCTTTTTTCTAGGTTCAAGATCAGAA
Source organism: Dipodomys merriami (assembly GCF_024711535.1). Classification (NCBI taxonomy): domain Eukaryota; kingdom Metazoa; phylum Chordata; class Mammalia; order Rodentia; family Heteromyidae; genus Dipodomys; species Dipodomys merriami. The sequence continues at coordinate 17,714,782 of NW_027203270.1, read as the reverse complement.
CTTGAACTTGGTACCTGACGCTTTCGCTCACTGGCTAGCACTTTATCAACTGAGCCATGCCTCTAACCTCTCAAAAATTCTTCCAGCAGAAACACTGAGGTATCTTTAAAGACCCAGCTGCTTCCCTGTGGAGATATCCATTTTGTACAGCCAATGGATGCTAACTCAAACTAATTTTACTGGGATTTTGAACTTCAGGCCTCATGCTTGCTAAACCCGTACTCTACCACTTAAGCCATGGCTCCAACCTCTTTTGTGTTAGTTTCTTTCTTGTCTGTTCCAGGGCTTTAACTCAAGGCCTTGTGCTCTGGGTTGGCTTGCTTGCTCTTAGCTGGCACAATACTGCTTGAGCCACATTTCCTTACCTCCTCAGATCTCTGCCTCCTGAGTAGCTAAGATTATAGGCATGAGCCACTTGTGCTCAGCCTATGTGTATTATTTTCAAGATAGGGACTCACTTTATGCCTGGTATGGGCGGCCAGTCCTCCTGCTTGTGCTTCCCCATGTCACTGGGGATGACAAGGCACATATCACCATGCCTCGGCATTGATCAACATGGAGTTCCCTGGAGCTGGAAAGGTGGCTCAGTGGTAGAGTGCTTGCCTTGCATGCATGAGGCCCTCGATTCGATTCCTCAGCATCACATAAGCAGAAAAAGACGGAAATGGGGCTGAGGCTCAAGTGGTAGAGCACTAGTCTACAGCTGAAGAGCTGAGAGACAGCACCCAGACCCAGAGTTCAGGCCCCACAACCAACAAAAAACAAAAACAACAACAAAAAAAAGAGATGGAGTTCCCCAAACTTTTTGCCTGGGCTGGCCTTGAACTGTGATCCTCCAATCTCCCTATCTCGAGCAGTTAAGATTATAAGCTTGAGGGCTGGGAAGGTGGCTCAGTGGTAGAGTGCTTGCCTTGCATGCATGAGGCCCTGGGTTCGATTCTTCAGCACCACATAAGCAGAAAAAGCCAGAAGTGGTACTATGGCTCAAGTGGTACAGCGCTAGCCTTGAGCTGAAGAGGTGAGGGACAGCGCCCAGGCCCAGAGTTCAGGGCCCATGACTGGCCAAAACAAAACAAAACAAAACAAAGATTATAAGCTTGAGTCACCATATCCAGCACGGAAACCAAAAAAGTTCCTCAGTGACTATGACAGAGCTGTGGTAGGAGGTGGGGCACTGGTCCATGGGGGTCAGTGCTATAGTCCCCTAACAAGATGGAAGTCTGCAGAGAGCAGCTTCTCCCAGGTAGCCTGTCTTAAGAGATTGCCTGGTTACGTATGTTCCTTGTGTTAGCTGTTGATGAATGCCAAACAAGTTGGCAGACATCTGCATCCAATGCTATCTCCCGACCAGTGTTTTCTGCATCAAAGGAGTTTTTCCCAGGCCTACCAAAATCCTTTGCTGTCACTAACTAGTGGTAGATGACCCTAGGACTAGGCCCATCTGTACACAGCTGACTACTATGCAGCTAGAGCATTATGGAAGCTCCTGTGAATGCAAAGAGGAAGTCAACAACAGTGGCAAGGGGTGCAGCCGGGAAGAGAACTAGGAAGCAGGTTTGGGGTCAAGACCAAGGTCTATGCCACTTGAAAGTGGTATTGGGATTTGAACTCAGAACTTTACATTAACAAGCTAGGTAAATGTGTTACTACTTGAAGCACACATATTTTTCTTTTCTCTCTTTTTTTTTTTGTTGGTTGTGGGGCTTGAACTCTGGGCTTGGGTGCTGCCCCTCAGCTCTTCAGCTCAAGGTGAGTGGCTCTACTGCTTGAGCCACAGCGCCACTTCCAGTTTTCTAGTGGTTAATTGGAGATAAGAGTCTCACAGACTTTCCTGCACAGGCTGGCTTTGAACTGCAATCCTCAGATCTCAGCCTCCTGAGTAGCTAGGATTACAGGCATGAGCCACTAGTGCCTGGCACATTTTTTTCTTTACTGTGGTTCTTTCTTTTTTTTTTTTTTTTGTCGGTCGTGGGACCTTTCTTTTTTTATGGGCCAGCCTGGACTGTGATCCTATTTTCACTTTCCACCTTTCCATCTGGTGAAAAGGTGACTGGTTGGTGCCACCAAGTCCAGTCTTTTCCGTTGTGATGGGATTTTCTGAACTTTATTTTCTTGCCAGTCCTGGTGCTTGAAGTCAGGGCCGGGTGCTGTCCCTGAGCCTGTATGTGTTCAAGGCTAGCAATCTATCACGTGAGCCACAACACCACTTCTAGGTTTTTCTGAGTCTATTGGAAATAAGAGTCTCATGGACTTTCCTGCCCTGGTTAGATTCGAACAGCGATCCTCAGATCTCAGCCTTCTGAGTAGCCAGGATTATAGGTGTGAGCTACTAGCACCTGGCTTCTTGTGAATTTTTTTGCCTAGGTCTTCCTAGAACAAAGATCCTCTGGATCTCAGTCTCACATGTAGCTGGAATAAGAGGTTTACATCATTCACCCAGCTTTTTCTATTGAGATGAGGTCTATGAACTTCTTTTAGCAGGGCTTGACTTGAACCATAATCCTCCTGGTCTCCTCTTGAGTAGCTAGATTACAGGTATGAGCCACCAGCACTGACCTTGTGCCATTTACTCTTAAAGGCACACTGGATTTACCTGATGGTAGCCAGTAAACTGACCATAGGGCCAGCAAATGTACATTTGGGGAAAATAGCCAATGAAGCATCCTCACAATGCATGATGGTTTTTAAAAGGCTTGGAGTCAGGAAAAGGACCTCAAACAATGTTTTAGCTACCTAAGAGAGTGCTCACTGCTGTGTAACTACAGAGACAAAGGATAAACTGCAGAATGAACATAGCCTTTGTGTTCAGCACTAGAGGACTAGGGTGTTGGGAAACAATCACAGGCAGCAGCCCTGGCCAGCAGGGACCAGTATGGCTTTTCCTAGGGACCATGTGTACTTTCCAAAAGGGGTAGGAAATGACGATACAGCCACCCCATATAAGAGATGGCGAGACTCTCCAGGATTATGCCTGGGTAGCCACACACATGATATGGTGTGAGGTCACAAAGAAAACCTGGACCCCTTCCTGGCCTCACTCTGAGTAGCCTGGGATATCTCCTATGCAGCCAGGGTCTGGGGATAGAGAGTGAAGCTCCTGGAGATAAGAGCACTTGGAAGCTGTACTTTAGTCAAAGCCCTTCTTAGATACTACCCCACTCCATGCCAGATCCTCTGAGGGACCTTCAACACTGACTAGCAAATAGTCTTTGTCAGAAAGTCTTAACTGCTGTCCTCGGACAGTCAGGAGAAGGTGGCTACCCTTCAGGGGTGTGAGGTGGTCTTCAGGTAGATGGGGTTCTATTGGGGAGGAAGGAGGGATCCTCTGGGAGACATGGAGAGACCAGGGGAAGACCATTCTGTTCCTCCATAGGGACACTTCTTTTCTGTTAATCTTCCTAACAGAGGGATTAAGAGGGATAACAGGACCTCACTGCCATCTTATCTGCATAGCAGCTGACCAAGAAACACCTCCCAGATCCTACCCTGAGGGTCCTATCCAGTCCTGTGCCCTGCACCCCACCCATCAAGAACTGGCTCGACAAATTAAATGGTACTAAAGACCTTGAGGTTTTCAAAGTCCCGCTGGTACTTCTCCCGTAGGGTAGCTGCATCACCCTCTAGCTCCTTGTGGCCCAACTCTTCCCGCATGACATCCATCTGTGCCTCTAGCTCCTGGATGCGCTCTCGCAGCCCGGTCATGGAGTCAGGTTCCCTGTCAGCCTCCTGGGCATCCCCAGGCTCAGGCTGCCAGCAGGGGGAGGAAACTGAAAGAGCCTCAGGGTGCCGCTGTTGGCAGAGACCAAGGGTCTCTTGAAGGCTCCGTGCATAGTGCTCCTGCAGAGCTCTCAGCTCTTCTTCATGGATGGCCTGAAGTTCCTTGATCTTCAGCTGGAACCTATCTTCCAGTGTCTGCATCTGTTGTACATGCTGCCGTTCCATGTCCTGTTTATCTCTGACTGAGGCGTCCAGCTGGCTCAGGACCCGGCTGCGCTCAGCCTGCAGTGTGTTCTCAGTGCGATTCAGCTGCTCCACCACACATCTGATCTCCTCTTCATACCTGCCCTGCAGGGCAAACATGCTCTCACTGTGTTTGCTTTCTGCTTCTTTGAGACACCTTTGCTGATGGTCTAGCTGATTCACCTTGGCCTTAAGCTCAGTGTTTTCCCTTTCAATGAGGGCGATCACCTCCAAATATTCACTCTTTTGCTTACGAAGCAGTTCTTCATATTCCTCTCGCAGGACCCCAACTGCGTGTGCCTGCTCCTGGCAAGAAGGCCCCCTGGCTTTCCAGGATGCCTTATAGAACTGTAGCTCCTTTTCATATTCCAACCGAATTCTGCAGGCTGCATAGCACACTTGAGCTTGAATAATTGCATCTTGAACCAGTAATGAAGAATACTGACTGAGGCCTGCCAGACAAGCATTATATGAGAGATTCTGGGACATCTGTAGAAGCTTCTGACAATTCTGGAGTGACTCTGAGGGTGGCAGAGCTGGCAAGGCAGCAGCGATCTCTTTGAGGACATTAGCCTTCTCCCTCAACTGCTGGGCAAGCTCCTCCTGAATAGCAACAAGGATCCCAGGGCTTTGGTGGAGCAAGGGTTCCTGAGTGCCATCTGAACCTGGCCTCCGTACTTCTTCTAATGGGTTCAGGTCCCAGGATATCTGGCAACTGTCCTCAATGCATGCTGGATACTCAAGGGCTTCTGAAATCTGCTGCATCATTCTCTCAAAGCCAGGGGTTTGGTAAGCACCCAGGATTTCCCTCAGCATACACTTGTGCTGTTGTAGGGCTGTCTGTGTCCCCTGCAGAGTCTCCTGGACTCTCTGAAGCCTACGGTGGAATGACTCCCTTATGAACTGTGTGGCAAAGCTGAGCTCTGCTCGGACCCATGTGGCTTCAGCCAGGCCTCGGGGGACGTGCTGTTGTTCACCTCCTGATGTGTCAGTTGCCTCTTCTCCCAGTGTCACCAAGTGCTTACTAAGGGACTGGACCTGGCTCCAGAACTCACCATCCACTAACACTTTCTTGGCCCAGGCTTCCACTGGAGCCCCAGAGGAGACAATGGCACTTTCTCCTTCCAGTGGCCACTCTCCTGACTGAGCAAGCTCATGAAGAACACGAGATACATCAGAGGTTGTGTTCTTTAAAGAATCTGCTATTTGGTTAATGAGTGAAGCCTCCAGGGCTATCTGATCAGAGAGCAGCTTCATGTGCTCTTGCTCACTCAGCACTAACTGGCTGGGTTGCTGTGTGAGGGCTGCCATCTTACCCTCCACAGAATGCCCTTTCTCCTGCCCAGCCTCGACTCCGCTTTCTGCAAGGGCTGCCCAGGGTCGCAAGGCTTCAATGGCACTCAGGAGTGCATTCTCTACATTGGCCAGGGAGGCTGCACGTGTGTTCTGTTCATCCTCCTGGTCGGCCTTTGGCAGAGACTTCAACTGTTCTCGGCAGTTTTCTAAGCATGACAGGGCATGGCTGTTCTTTGCTTGAAAGTCTCCCAACTCCCCAACGTGGTTCTCAATGCTTGTGGCCCTCTCCTGCCTCTCCTGCTCCAGCTGGGAGGCCAGTGCACCCACCTGCAGCAAGCTGGTACGGAGCTGCTCACGGAGCTGTGCCTCAGTGCCAGCCCACTGGTGGTGCAATGCAAGCAGCGCCTCGTGGCTCTGGCCCTGCTGGCTCTCTAGTCTCACAGTCACATCCTTGAGTTTCTCCTCCGTGACATAGAGCTTGGTCTCCAGGGAGTGGATTATGGAGAGGTATGTCTCGGAGTCTCCTGTTGTGGGCAGTGTACTGGGGGTGGCCTCTGAGGACATGCTCTCCTCCGAGGGGGACCGGTCCTGGCTGGTGTCTGATGATGTGCTGCTGGTCCAGGTCTTCTCAGATCCCTCAGGGTGGATGTATTTTTGGCACTGGATGGTGGAGAACCGTATTCTTTGCCTTTTAACACCAGATGCTCCCTGGTCAGGCTTGGCTGTGCTCTGTGGATGTCCTTCTCTATCAGGCACTTCCACAGACTTGGAGGACACGGCATGCTCTTCTCTGTCAGGGCTGCCATTGCCACTCTCCTCTCCCAGAGCAGTGTTAGGGTCCTCATTCTCCAGCTTAATGTGGGGAAAGCCTAGAGGTGCTCCAGCAGCTGGGAGTTGTTGATCCAAGAGCAGAACACCATCCTCCTCCGTGTCCTCGGGAGTGCTCCGAGGCTCTTCCACATCCTTTGGAGAGTCACTTGTAAATTTCCGTAGAATCTCTTCCTTTGCTTGCAGCTTAATTTCTGTTTCCTCTAAGCTGCTCCCCAAGGCAACCATTTTAACCAAAGCCTCATTGAGATCCTGGTCTTTCTTTTCCAGAGCTCTCTCGTGCACTTCCTTAATGTGCTTCAGCTCCTCTTCCTTCTCTCTCAGCAAAGTGCGCATGCTCTGCAGCTGGCCAGAGACTCTGCGGTGTGAGTGCTCCAGGCTCTGGTAGTCGGCCTCTCTTCCTCTCAGCTTCTCCCGGAGCTCGGCCACGTCCCCATCAGACATGGCCACACGTTCCATAAGCTCTTGGAACCTCTGCCTGATGAGGTCTCGCTCATCACGGAGGCCTTGCACATGCTGGGCAAGCTGGCGGATGCTGGCTTCCCGGGCTTCCAGCTGTTCCTCTAACTGGTGTACTTGCTCACTGCCCTCACATGTAGCACTCAGCTTCTCTTTCTGGAGGGCCTCCACCTGCTGTGCATGGCCCTGCAGCTGGTCCTCATAGGCACTGGCCTTGTCTTCAACTTCTTTTAGGTTCTGCAGCAGGGCCTGCTTTTCCTCCTCACAGCTCTCTAGCAGCAGTGTGTAGTTCCTCTGCAGCTTTTCCTCCATCAGCCGCTGGGCCTGCTCACTGGCACCCAGTTGCTGGCTGAGGTCAGCAATGCGCTCCTGTAGCCTCTGCACCTCCTTCTGCCGATCCCGCTGCAGCGCCTGCTGTGTCTCCAGGTTCCGCAACTCCTGAGTCTTCTCTAGCAGCAGGGCCTCAGCACTCTTGAGTTTCTGTTCACTGGCCTTCAGCTGGCCGCTCAGGGCAGCCTCACTGTGTTGCCGCTCTTCCAGCTGCTCACGGACTCTACCTTGCTCCATCTTCAGCTCACCTTTGAGTTTGGCTAGTGCCTGCTCCTTGATGGCCAGCTCAGCAGCAGCATTGCTGAGCCTCGCTTGCAGGCTCCGGATCTCGGCCTCATGGTGCCGGATCGCATCCTTGGCCTCCCCATAGCTACGTTTCAGGGTCTGAATCTGCTGCGTGATCAACTCCTGCCGCTGGCACTGGGCTTCCAGCTCACTTTGGAGGTCTTGGTTGACTCTATGGAGCCTCTGCCAGGCACCGGACGGGGAGGTGGCCACTTCAGTCTTAAAAAAATCGATTAAATACTAGTTAGTAACACTCGGGCCTCCCCGTTCTGAGTGTCACACCTCTGGCCAGGATCAACCACAGAAAAGCTTCTTGGTGGGTTTGTCTTTTATCCTTTGCACAACATTTTTTTTTCCCATTTAAAAAAAAAAATCCAACACATTAGCTGCTTCCAGGTGTACAGAAAACATGGACAATAACATCAAAAAACAGCTCTAACCAGTTTCTAGGAGAAATAAACCAAACAAAACTGAGTAATGGAACACACTGAGAAGCAAAACGGAGACGGAAGGGCTATAGAAGACGACGGGGAATGGGACGAGGCAGCACAGCATCTGCATCTGTTTATTTTGCAAAACAAGTATGGAGGTCTAGACCACAAATCTAAGTAAGTGCAAGGGGCAGGTAAGTGATGTCACTTCCTTCCAGCAGAGGGTGGGAAGGAAGGCAAGGAGCTGCTCAGAAAATGTCAGGGAGTGACATTCCGGAACGGTTTCCTTTGGAAAGCGTAGCCAGGCCTCCATGGAAATGGGAAGAACTAATTTCTACCTGCAAGAAGACAGAATGAGGGGGAACGAAAACGAAGGGGTAATATATGATAAGTATCAAAATAAACCTTTGTGGAGTTCAAAATAAGAGAGTGAAGCATGCAAAAAACAAAACACAAATAAAACTCCCAAACATGTGGAAGAGACAGAATATAACATAGGAGAAAAACAACATGAAGAAGACTGAGTAGAGCCCCACCTACAATCTAGCCTGCCTAGGTTCCCCTTGGTCTGCTGATGGGGAAACCACAGATGTGACACTCAGTTAAGTTCTGGTTTGATGCCAAAGCATGCAGGTCCCTCCCAGCAGTTAGCACAGCACCTCCCACCCCACCCCTCAACAGTCATACTCGTCAGCTCTCAGCCCCAAAGTCCCTGCCCTTTCTAACTTGACTACAAACATTTCCAAAGTTTGGGAAGGAGGGGCAATCACTGGTTATTTGAGTGTGAAAGAGCAGTGTGGCTCAGTGGTGATCAACAGGGCCTTCAGTGTAGGCACATGAAGGGGATCCATGTTAAGACACATAGGCAAGTTCCCAGGTTAGCAATGTGCAAAGCCATCCACAGTGTCTTTACCATCTGATCTGCATGCAGTTCTGTAGGATGGGGCCCCAACCAAGAACAAAACTCTGTCACAAACAGGGAGGTATATATGAATGACCAAAGGCCCTCACTGAAGGACAAGGAGGAGGGGCCATCTGTCACAGCCAGTTCTTGAGCTAAGAGTCTAAACTGGGCAAGGCAACAACTTTGCTGCAAGGGAAGAAGTACAGATACATGAGAAGAAGAAGAGAGAGGCCAAGTGCCTGTGCAGCAGAGGAGACAGTGGGGGGGTGGGGGGAGAGGGAGGCAGGAAGATAGGCTCCAATCAGAGGGCATCCGAGCCTCCCTGATCTTTTTCCTGCCAGGGATGACCAAGCTTAGGTAAGTCATTCAACAGTGTTGACAACTCACCACAGACACTCTGGGTCTTTGATAGTCTAAGGCCCTTGGGTGTCACTATAGCATACTATAGCATGCATAGGTAGGAAGCTGCTGCTGAGGGAGGAGCCCTTGCTTCTGGGATCAATAGCAGGATCAAGACTTGACCTTAGGCCCAGACTTCAATTCTCCATTCTTGGCCTTTGCAAGCGTTTTAGTTCTGCTACCGCCATGCTACTGCTCCCCAGCAGTTGTCCACCCTCTGCCAGCATGACAGCACCATAGGTCAGGAGTGTGAGTTTCAAACTAGCACAGGGTCTAGGGTATGGTGGGACAGTGATTCCTGCCTCGTAACACATCTACATCAGGGCTGCTAGACCCTGAGGTTGTGAGAGCAGCCAGGACTCTATGGCAGACAACTTCTGTAACAGAGGAACATTGGGCATATGCTACTGGCTGGGGCTGCCACCATTTTGCAGAAATTTTAGTCTGGTAAGAAAGTAACATGGGTCCCTAGTGCAGTTTGACAGCCTAGATCTCCATAGTGTGGTAGAGACAAAGGAGGGGATGGGGCCTGAACTTGTAGTTGGTCATAAGAAAGCCCTTAGTTTGCTGGATTTGCCAACCTATACAATAGGACCAATGCTGCTATTGTGGAAACAATTAGAAATGGCATGCAGATGTTTGGTATTCATTAAAAAAAATATGCTGATAAGAGAGCCAAAAGGAGAGATCACTCAAATGATTTCATTAGAGGAAAAAAAACTTTAGGTGAAAGGTTTCAGGTACATTATTCCAAATGTCACAGTAGGAGGGACATGAACACAGAGCACTCCTCACATTGAGAGCCCTGGTCCTTGGAGGAGAGGAGCTAAGGCCATTCCACAAGCTTTGCACATTCCTAACCTATAGGCCTGAGTAAGACCTTTCACACTGAAGCCCCTGGGTGCACTGCAGACCTGGCAGCCACTCTGCCCTACCTGCAACACATAGCCCTCCCGGGCTGTCTGCTCTCGACCCAGGGCCACCCTCAGCTGGTCTTGCAGGAGTCGGTTCTGCTCCAGAAGGTCCGAAGCCTCCTTCTGACTCTGCTCCAGCTGTTGGTAGAAAGATACATGATCTTAAACATGACGACAAGCAAACGAAAAGTAGCCAGATAACTGGCCTTGCTCCATAGAAGCCTTCCAGTTACAGGCAGTAGCCTAGGATTCTGGGCCTCCACATCTATGGCATTTGGAACTGAAAATTCCAGCTCAAGCTGTATATGAGACTAGCATCTTTGCTACCTTCTAGGGTGTGGGAGACAGGCTGTGATTCTCTGCCTCAGCGTACCCTTTGGCACTCACATGGCTTCTTCTGTACATGTTCACAAATGTAGCATGCAAGTCTTAAGACTCATGTGGAAAGTGCCTTTCTGAGGAGGCAGCGCCTCACTGAGAAGTGAGGGTTTTGAATCTTTGTGAGAAGGAAGATCATACTATGGGGTACTCCAGTGGTCTTTCACATGGTCATGTAGGTCATGGCTAGACTCCACAGGAGCCACTATAGTCAGTGGAGGGTCCCAAGCAGGCCCCATTTCAGGTCCTACTGTGGCTTCAAGTAAAACTCTCATGTAAGGTTCTGCTTGCAAAAAGCTTTCCTGCCCTCAAACAAGATGTGGAAACATGTGAATAAGCTCTTTACATTTTTGCTTTCAAATTCATTCATTCACCCATTCCAGCAAAAAGCTGGAAGTGGAGCTATGGTTCAAGTGGTTAAGTGTTAGCCTTGAGCAAAAAGAGCCAGGCAAGAGCATAAGGACCTGATTTCAAATGCCAGTACCACCACAAAAATCAAAGTAGAAAAGTCAAAGTGATAATGTTAGTGATAACTATCAGCCTCAAAGATTTAATAAAATGGAAAAATGATGAGAAATGTCAGTGCTAAGATAGCAGAAAATGTATAGGTTAAGTATCCCTTATCCAAAGTGCTTCAGACTGAGGTAGATATGTAGCTAAAGTGAGTGTCTGCCTAGTAAGAGCAAAGCCCTCAGTTCAAGCCACATTGCTGTCAAAGTAATAACAACAATAACAATAATAATTTTAAAAAAGGACAAGCTGGGAACTCTGGTTCTTACCTGTAATCCTACCTATTAAGGAGGCTGAGATCTGACAATCATGGTTAGAAGCCAGCCTGGGCAGAAAAGTCATAGCAACTCCATTTCTAATTAACCAGAAAAATCCCAGACTACAATGTGGCTCAAGTTGAGTTCTAACTGTGAGTGAAAAAGCTGAGCAAAAGCATAGGCCAGGTGTCCATGGCTGGTGCCTATGATCCTACCTACTCAAGAGGCTAAGATCATAGTTTGAAGCCGGCATGGGCAAGAAAGTCTTTGAAATTCTTTTTTTTTTTTTTTTTTGCTAGTTCTAGGGATTGGACTCAGGGCTTGGGCACTGTCCCAGAGCTGCTTTTGCTCAAGGCTAGCACTCTACCACTTGAGCCACAGCACAATTTCTGGCCTTCACCACATAAGCAAAAAGAAAGAAGCCGGAAGTGGCGCTGTGGCTCAAGTGGTAGAGCGCTAGCCTTAAGCTGAAGAGCTGAGGGACAGCGCCCAGGCCCAGAGTTCAGGCCCCACGACCGGACCCAAAAAGAAAAAGAAAAAAAAAAAAAAAAAAAGCTCAGGGATAATACCCAGGGTCCTGAGTTTAAGCCATAGGGCTGGCATTTAAAATATAAGGTCCTGAATTCAAGCCTCAGTACTAGCATGAACACACACACACACACACACACACACACACACACAGATATAATACCTGAGACTTTTAGTACTTCAGACATTTTTCTTATACAATCTGGAATAATCATATATAGAAAGAGCAACTGTACTAGTGTCCAAGTTTAAACATAAAATTCACTTATGTTTTGTTTCTATCTTACATATGCAGTCTGAAGGTAACTTTATATAGAAATTTTCGTTTTGGCAGTGTTGGGGATCAAATCCTATATATGCTAGGCAGGAGCACTTAACAGTAAAAGCTCCCATATTGTATTTTAAATAATTTCCTGTGTAAAGCAGTTTCAAGGGGTGTTTGTGGTATCATGTTGATGCTCACAAGATTCTGGATTGAACTAAGGATGCTCACCCTGTAACCTCCTTGGCCACAGAATTGACCAAACCCAAGCACATTTGTGATCCCAGGATTCCCTTTTTGGAGAAAACACCATATGCCAGGAATTCAGGGGCTGGATCCTGCAGCTCTGCACATGTCCTGGAAGGGCCTGCATCTATCTAACTCTTGCCCTGCCCTGGCTCACCACAGCCTGTTTTCATATCCTCAGTATCTGGGGGCCCAGCCTTTGTCTCCCATGCCTGCACCTTGTCCCTTTCAAGTCTGATTGGCTGTCGCTTGGCCACTGTCAAAGCAAGTGGCTTGTATCTGCTTCTAACTTTGGCCTGCTCCCCTCACTCGTGCAGATCTAAACCTAACTCCACTCATACCCCTCCACTGAAAATCTTTAACTTGCACCATCTGACAGGTGGAAAGGGCCCACTATGGGCCTTGTTCACAGTGCAAACCACCATACTGGGAACTCCTCCACTCTTCTGGAAAGGTGCACTAGCCCTCTTCACCAGGAGTCTCTCAGTTTCCACCTCAAGTGTAAGAACTTGCCCTTGTTCCTGTTTCCTCTTGCAGGTCTATGAGGGAAAGATTTTGTGGCTGGACTCACAAGCCACAGCTGGGCAGAGCTGGAACTAAGCATTGACTGCTGCAGGGAAGGAACTGCCCTGCATTACCTCCTTTTCCAGCAGAGAAGTAAGCTCATGTGTGGAGAGTCGGTCACTTCCATCCTCTGAGGACAGGTGCAAGGGGGCAATGGGCACCTGCTTTTCTTCCCGTAGAGGGGTAGTCTCCACTTGATGCCATCGCTGCTCTATCTCCACATGAACATTTTGTGTCTTGAGATCAGTTCCTGGAAGCCCTGGGCTCCGGTCAACGTCCATGCGTAGAGCTATGTCCTCAGCACTGGGTCCATCTACGGTGTCCAGCACCCCAAAGCGCTTGCGGCGCTCTTCCCGTCGCCTAGCACGTTCCCGCTCCAACTCTCCAGATTCTGCTTCAGGATGACCAGGGTCACGGGAATCAGAGGGCCTTGTGGCACTGGCCCTCTCTTGTGCCAAAGCCTGCTGGATGGGGCGGAACTCAGCCCAGTCAAAGGTCTTAGAGCGGCCCTCCCGCCTTCGCTCTCGAGCACGGCTTCTCTTCTGTTCGGGATCGAGCTGCCCAGGGTCTACCTCTTGCTTCTCATGTGGCCTGGAAAAGGTCTCAAAAGATGAGCTGCTTTTGTTCTTTTCCTCTGGTAATGAGCTAAGGGCAGGGGAGGCAAACATAGTACTTGTTAGGGGACCTGAGACACCCTGGCCCATCATAGGGCCAGCTAAAGCAAGCCATAGCTGACCCAGATAGCTCCATGGCCTTCTTCTGTTCTCAAAGTGGCTTCCAAGAACAGAGAGAAGGAATGTGCCACCAACTGGTTCTGATGGAGTGAGGAGGAAGAACTTCATATGTTCGCTAGGTTTCTAGTGCATATCCCTTTAGAAGATCCTGTGGGGGGAGTTTTGGGGTCCTGTCACCAAGATGATAGGAACAAGGAAGACAGGGCTTCCACGGGATCCACAGGCAGGAAGGACCCACGCAAATGGTATGGCAGATTCTGAAGCAACCCATGCTACACAGTGGTGAAAGAACTGGTCATCTCTTTAAAGGGCAAATGATCAGCTAATTTAAAAACCCACTCTGTCCATTCACATAACATGTGGGTCAGTGTGAATGCTGAGATATGCTGTGGATAAAAAGGACAGGTAGTTTGTTTAGCCATAGCCCACACCACAGGGAAGAAGGCAGTGGCTCTCTCCTGACAAGGGAGATGGCCATGCCAGGCTGCATAAGTTGTGCAGGAGATGCTCAGCCTATCCAGCATTAGTAGAAGGGCAGAAGATGATCAGCTAGAATTCTTTCCTTTTCTAATCTGGTCTAAAGAAAGATTCCTGAGAACACCACTTCTCTACCAGAGGAAGAGCAGAGAGAGCAATGGCAACACAGCAAGAGGCTGGAAGTGGGTTTGCTGGTAGCAGAGCCCAGTGACCACTGGCTAGCCCACCCAAGGCTAAAATAACAGTCTCTAATCCTGTCCAAGCCTCAGCAGAGTTCAAAGTGACCTTGGGCAGTGAGGGCTCAAGACAAGAAGGCAAAGGGGCACCTGTGTATATATCATGGCCAAAGAAAAAGGGGTTTATATTGCCTTCAGGGGTCATCAAAGTGCTTCAGAGCAGTAGGGTGGATGAGTCCAGTCTAACCAATGGATAAAAATGACCTAATGCTGGGCACCAGAGGCTCACAACTCTAATCCTAGCTAGTCAGAAGGCTGAGATGTGAGGATCAGATCTCAGTTTGAAGCCAGAATGAGCAGACAAATTTGAGACTCCAAATAGCCAGCAAAAAAGTAGTAGTAGCCATGAGCAAAAAAGGCAAGTAAGAGAATGAGGTCCTGAGTTCAAATACTAGTGATACTTGTGTGTGTGCACATGCACACTCATGCATGCAAGGATGCACTTACACACACACACACACACACACACACACACACAGCTGGGAGTCATGGTACAAATTATAATCCTAGCACTTGAGAGGGTGAAAAAGCAGGATCACAGTTCAAAGCCAGCCTAGGTTACATAACAAAATAAAATAAAGAGCCTTCTCAGAAAGGAAGGCTCTTTCAGCATCATGAACTGAGACAGCAGGCTTAAGCTCAGATCTGTGAGGAGCATTGGGAAAGCATACGGGCGCAAGCAGACTACAGCAATCCTGAGCTAGGATTCCAACAGGTATGTTTTCAGAGAAGGCTCCTCTATCCCTGAAAGCTGGTAGCACTCTGCCACAGAATACAGGACAGTGATGAGAAGCATATGCCAATAGCTCTAACACTGTCATTCATACTTATAGTATCTTCTCAGTTTGCTGGGTACCGGCTGTTCACACCTGTAATCCTAGCTACTCAGGAGGCTGAGATCTGAGGATTGCAGTTCAAAGCCAGCCTGGTCAGTATAGTCTGTGAGACACTTATCTCCAATAAACCACCAGAAAAACTGGAAGTGGCATTGTGGCTCAAGTGGCAGAGTGCTTGCCTTGAGGTGAAGAGCTGAGGGACAGCACCCAGGCCCAGAGTTCAAGCTCCACAACCAACAACAACAACAAAAAAGTTTCTTTTCAGTGTCTCGTGGTGAAGCAGTAAATAATTCAAGATTTTCTTCAACTCACAAGAGTCAACAGAACACAGGATAAAAAAAAAACCTTTTGGCTTCAAGATAACACTAGATTATGAAGTAGATAATAGCTTGCCCACTTTGGTATGAAAGGAAGCACACACCTAACCTTTGGGTTCATCCTTTGGGTCTCCAATCCTTCTTGGAACTCAAGGGCTACACATCATACATGTGAAAGGCTGCTCTCTGAAGTCCAAATGCAAATGTACAACATGCATGAGAATGGGGTATTGGTTTTGTTTTGTTTTTCTTTTTGGGGGGAGGGGTGGGGATAATAGTGTGATTTAAGCCACACTTATGTAGCCTTATGCTTGCCTGCCTGCCTTTCTTTCTTTCCTTCCTTCCTTCCTTCCCTCCCTCCCTCCCTCCTTCCTTCCTTCCTTCCTTTTTTGACTAGGATCTTGCTTTCTGGCTTGAGATCCTATCTATACCGCCCATATAACTGGGATGACAGGATTGTGTGCCACTGTGCTCAGTTTTAGTTTTAGTTTTGTTTTGTTTTTAATTAGCTGAGATGGGATTTTGTAAACATTTTTGCCTGAGCTAGCCTCAACTACGATCTTCTGTATCTCTGCCTCCTGAGTAGCTAGGATTACAGGTTAGTTATTATGCTTGGCATGTGTTTTTGATACCAACTTCTCCCAGACATAACCCTCACCTTGCACATGCAGCCTAGGCATGGCAAAGATGTGGTAGCTTCATCTACTGCTGGCTGCCTGAGCAAGGCAGGCCAAGTGCCTTTATCATTTTGCTCTAGGTACTCTTGCAGGTGCTGGAAGGGTACTATGTACCAGGCTTTGCTCCCAACTGGGCTAGCTATGGAGGTAAGGAGCTGCCACTCACCAACCAGCTCTAACAGTTCCTGAGAGACAACTGAAGGCAACTCTTCAGGTCTCAAACTACTGGTCTGTGACATGGGAACAGCTAGATACTGTTTGCTAACAAATGAAGTAATGGATACATGAGATACACAGGAAAGGAGGCTGACAGCAGGCATGGCTATGGCTGCCACAGGCTAGCACCTTCGTGCTAGAAACACTTGTCAGCAAAGTACACTAACCAGGCTGAGAAAGAAACAGGGACTCCAGATGCATGAGGCTCTGAGGACTAGGAGGGTACAGCTGAGCTCAACACCATAGCCAGCCCCACACAGCACAGCCATCTCCACTTCTTCATGAAAACTGGCAGGTGAAGACCTTCAGAACAGGAGGATGACATATGTCCCAAGGGGTATGAACAGGAGGTTAAGACAGGACAGAACATACTTTTCCAACTTGGGTTTCAGCATTGAGTCTCAGAGAAGCTTTTCCTGGTTACACAGTAATCAGATGGCCAAGTGTTGGTAGCTCATGCCTGTAATCCTAGCTTTTCAAGCAGGTGAGTTCCAGGGATCATGATTCAAAGCCAGCTAAAGTAGTAAATTCCATGAGTCTCTTACTGCTAATTAACCAGCAAAAAGTTGGAAAAGCTGTGGTTCAAGAGGTAGAGTACCAATCTTGAGAGAAAAAGCTAAGGGACAGTGCCCAAGCCCTGAAGTCAAATCCCAGTACCAACATATATGTGCATGCATGTACACAAGCACACACGCACACACACAGATGGAGGAATGAAGAAGAAATGAAGAGCAAAGCTATAGTGGCCTGTCATCACCATCCTTTTGGAACTGCCATTATCCAGCCAGAGCACAGCTCCCAGAGAGGGTCTATAGTGAAATCTGAAGTCAGGCCTGGGTGGCTGAATACTGCAGACAGGATGATTTTGGTTTGTTTTGGTGGTTGCAGGTTTATTTTTTGTTTTGTTTTTGTGGGTTGTGGGCTTGAACTCTGGGCGCTGTCCCTCAGCTCTTCAGCTCAAGGTGAGCTACAGCGCCACTTCCAGTTTTCTGGTGGTTAATTGGAGATAAGAGTTTCATGGACTTTTGTGCCTGGGCTGGCTTTGAACCATGATCCTCAGATCTCAGCCTCCTGAGTAGCTAGGATTACAGGCGTGAGCCACCGGCACCCAGCTGGTTACAGGGTTTGAACTGAGGGCCTCACACTTGCTTGGCTTGCTGGCTTGACCGGTCCTCTACCATTTGAACCACCCTTTGGTTCCTCTCACAGGATGGAAATCTGACAAGCTCAGTGCTAACAACAGGCATAAACATAATCTGTTTGACTGACCAGGCCAGCTTCTAAGAGGAGACCCCAACCCCAGGGAGAAAAACCAGAAAGCCACAAGGAGACTGAGCTGTCAGTGTGACGGAGTGTAGTCAAGCTCCAATGTCAGGGGAAGGGCAGGTGCAAAACCACAGATCCCTCATTGGGATGGCCAGGTACCTAAAGAAGGCACAAGGGACTCCCTTGGGCACCCCTGACAGTCTTACCTGGTCACATCTGGGGCTGTGGTTGGGTGTACATGCTTCATGATGGTCTGGATCCAGTTCCGCCGGATCCCTGATGTCATGGCTGACAAGGTGAACTCACCCTCCTTTGTCTACATGAAAGACACGGGTGTCATTAGTGGCCCTTGAGGGTGATGGGGGTGATATCTGCCTCCTACTTCCAAAGGGCAGACGAAATCCACAGGGAGAGAAGACCTACATGTGCCTTGCTCAGCTATGCTTTCACAGAATCATAAATCATAGGGCACAGGCAGATGGACAAGGACAGCAAGTCTCATCTTAAAGGAACTCTCAGGGACTGGGAAGGTGGCTCAGTGGTAGAGCGCTTGCCTTGCATGCATGAGGCCCAGGGTTCGATTCCTCAGCACCACATAAGCAGAAAAATCTGGAAGTGGCACTGTGGCTCAAGTGGTAGAGTGCTAGCCTTGAGCTGAAGAGCTGAGGGACAGCGCCCAGGCCCAGAGTTCAGGCCCCATGACCAGAAAAAAATAAAAAAAAAAATAAATAAATAAAAGGAACTCTCAGCCTGGAGTGAAAAATGGAACTAGTATGTGGGGACAGTGGTGAAGGCAGCATAAAGGGGGAGTGCACTGAGAGTCCAGGTCAGGGCCCTGCAGCCCCAATACAGGTACACAGGACAGCAAAAGGGAGAAGTGGACAAACATCAGGGGCTAATGGTAGTCTCCACCTGCTCAGGGCAAAAGACTTAGGTGCAGCTGCTGTCACTGTCCAGATCACAAGAATTAAGAAGGTGGCAGACCTTGGGCAAAAGAGCTCAGGAACATTGCCTATGCCCCAACCTCAAGCCCCATGACTTCCAAATAAACAAATACATAAATAAAAAAAAAAAAATAAATAAAAAAATAAAAAAAAAGAAGGTGGCAGAATACAGGTCACAGAGGGAGGGACACACTGGGTGTCCCTGGATGGATAGGGGAAGGGAGGGGACTACCTTAGGTGGCGGGGGAAGCTCCTGTTAACAGTGGGGGATACTACAGCAGAATAGCACAAAGAAGCATGTGGCCTGAGACACAATCTGCATCCCCAGGTAGCTCTGCCCAGGCCTGCTCAGGAAGGAATGAGGCCCACATAAGTTGTCTGCCTGCTTCTGCATTCAGAGGCTTATACTACAGCATTATCCTAGTATCCTATCTCAGGCTGCTCACAAACTCAGACATCATTTTATGATGAAATGACTACGATAGCTTTGGGCCCAGCAATGGTGTGACCAGCTATTACAACCGTATTCTGGGAGGTACTGCCCTAGACTGCCTCCTTTTCCTCCTCTTCCTCCTCCCCCTTCTCCTCTACCGTGGGCCAGCCACAGGCCCCACTCCTTCTTTGTGACCTTTAGCCCTTAGAGTGCACTGTGGTGTGAGTAATTCTTACCCCCTTCTCTGGGCCATCCCTCTCTACTCAAGGTGTGGGTGCTTCCCAAGTCTAGACATTTGTAGCCGAGTTCTTTTCCAGCTCCAAAGATAAACATATGTATCCCATCATGTACTCTCCTAGACCCCTACTCTTGCCAAGATTCCAGGGGGCCCACCTTCTCCATTAAGCTGGATCACTGGCCAGGTCTATGTGGGCCTCAGCACGCATAGGTTACCCATGGTGCAGAGACCTCTCTTATCTATCTTTCTCTGTAGTGACACTCAGTCTCTCTACCACCACCATGCCCACTTACCAGGCCTCCTTTCTAGTTGCTCTACAAGACCTGGCAGCTACATCTTGTTTTTGTTTTTGTTTTTTGGTCCAGTTGTGGGGCCTGAACTCTGGGCCTGAGCACTGTCCCTCAGCTCTTCAGCTCAAGGCTAGCGCTCTACCACTTGAGCCACAGCGCCACGTCCAGCTTTTTCCTTTTTTTTTTGCTTATGTGGTGCTGAGGAATCGAACCCAGGGCCTCAGGCATGCAAGGCAAACGCTCTACCACTGAGCCAACTTCCCAGCCCCGCAGCTACATCTTATGAACACACAACCTGCCTTGTGTGGCTGACACCCTTCCAGTGCTTTCCACAGCTTCAGGGCAGGATCAGCTAGCATTTGTTCATGGTATTGCCCCCACTTGCTTTCTGTACTCAGCTCCCTCCTCTGGGCCATCTCAGGACCCTCAGGACTAAACCCTTCTCTAGGAAGCGGCCCCATATTGAAATCAGTATCTTTGAACTTAGGATTCTCAAGCCCAGTAGCTCATCGCAGGGGCAAATTGGGGAAGGATCTCCCGAGGGCAAAAAGGCCACCTCCCTGTTAGACCTGCTATCAGTGGAGACAATAGATGAGTTCTCAGACTGTATAGGAGCACTGACCAGAGACACCTGCTGATTAAAATTGGCATAGAGGCAAGAATCCAAAGAACCAAGACTCACATTTTGGAGGGGTACTAAGGGCTAGCCCTGAAACCAGACCCTTGGTATATAAGCCTTGACCATTATACAGTTCCCTCACAGACACCTGCATCTATGAAGGGAATTAGTGAGGCTAACAAGAGCCTTTCCAATACAAAACTCTGATCTTCAGAGTTACATATTGATCTCCTCTAAGTGTAGTACATCTGAGTCTGCCTCAAAGTGCTTCATCATCTCTGAATACAGTAACATAGTTGAGTTTCTAAGCCCAAAAAGTTGAAGAACTTTTTGGTGATCTCACCAGAGTCATCACAGCCTCAAGTAAGAAACCAAGTCCCATAGCCTGACCTATAGGAGCAGCTCTCTATCTGCCACAACTCTGAAGGCTCTTGTGAGGAAAGAAAGTCTGCCCTGTGAAGGAAAATGGCCAGGGCTCTGCAAGCCTGGAGTTCTGTGAGTAACCACAGTGCTACTTGGGGCCCAACTAAGACCTTACTTGTAGTGTCATTGACAAGGCAACTTAGGGTAGAGCTACTATGTCAGAAAGGTCCAAACACAAATCATGAATGAAATCAGTTGGCCCCTGGGGAAGGCCTAGAGAGGAAATGGTCCACAAAAGCAAGAACTTGGTAGACCATAGCAGTTAGGAAGCCTCCATGAAAACAGCACCAAGGCCCAGATGAGCTTCCTTGAAATGCTCTGCATATGCCTCACATCAAGTTCCAAGGTAACTTGTCTCTAAAAACAAAGAAACTATGGGACACACACACACACACACAATGAGTTCCTTCTTTGGAATGGTTCTGACTGAACAAAACTGCCTACAGTAAAACTAATAATAAAAACAGTAATTTCTTGACTTCTGTGAGGCATTCTAGACAATTCTGGAGGGGGAAGGTTGTTTTGCAAACCCCTGCATTTACAATTATATCAGAATTTAGAGCAGATATGGCAGGTGGGAATTAAAAAAAAAGCTTCTCTGGGATTTAAATAATTAGCAAATGATATCATTCTTATTCCTTATGCCCTACACCCTCCCAATCAATGGCTCTAAACTCCAGTATTAAAATTATAAGACTGGGTGTGCTAGTGCACCCCTGTAGTTCCAGCAACTCCGGAGGCAGAGACTATGACTGAGGTTGAGGTTGCCCCAGGCAAAATGATTGAGATCTGAAAAATAAAGCAAAAAGGGCTGGGGGCATGGTTCATTCAGTGGTAGAATCCCTCCTTAGCAAGTTCAAGGCCTTGAGCTCAAACCTCAGTACTGCCATTTATTTTTTAATTTAAAAAGTAGAGAAAGAAGAAAGAGCCTTCAGAAACAAAAGCCTTTAAGCAGCTTTGAGAAGACAGATGTGATGTTTAACTCTTTGTCCACACCATTCATTAGGGGTAGGATGAATGGACTCAGGAGCCACAAGACAGAAAACTGATGCTAATACAAGAGTGACTGATGAACATACTGGTCAAGTCAGGGCCTGCCTAGAGGTGTCTCTGGCAAGGATTTCAGGTTCTTAGAGACTTGACTATGCTGGTCAAGTTCTTACCCACCCCATTCCCCCACCTTGCCCCTAGGCTCACATGTATCTGGAAGCCATAGTTTCTCTGCACTGGATACTCTGTGACATCATAACATGTGGACAAGTCAACTTCCCCATCCAAGTCAGCTGCCTGCAAAAAGAAGCAAGATACTTTACAAGATTCAGGAAAAGAGCAGGAGAGGTGTATGTGTATCAGGTGGTAAAATGATTATCTAGCAAGAGCAGTATCCTACATTCAAACCCAGTACTGTGAAGGAGGGCACTAAATGATTCAGGAAGAGCCAATGCCTACATGAGCACATTTTCATGAGTGATTTCCTATATACACTGTTTATGGGACTAGACTTTGACTACCTGCAGGCCCCTTCTCTAGAACACCCACCCTACTGTTTTCCCCTGCATTCAGCCAAAGATATTCCATGCTAGTGGTCCCTAAATGTGTTAGCAGAGCTCCTTCATATACTTAAAAAACTAAGGGCCCCTAAGATTTTTATATATGTGAATTTTATCTATGAATGATATTTCCCAATAAAAGTGACAAAAATCTAAGCATGCTTGTTCATTCACTTAAGAATAAAAACAGCTAAGTGCAGCAAGGTGCCAGTGGTTCACACCTGTAATCCTAGCTACTCAGGATGCTGAGGATCACAGTTCAAAGCCAATCTGGGCAAGAAAGTCTATGATTATCTCCAACAAACTACTCAGAAAAAGTTGGAAGTAGCACTGTGACTTAAGTGGTAAGAGAGCTAGCTTTAGGCAAAATGAATATCAGGGACAGTGCCCAGGCTCTGAGTTCAAGTCCCAGGACTGGCAAAAAACAACAACAAAAAGAAGAAGAAAAAAAACCGAACAGCCTAGTGTTAGTGGGCTCACACCTTATGTATGATACCTACTCAGAAGCTAAGACCTGGAGGGCTGAGATATGAAGCCAGCCAAACAAAAGTCTGAGTTTACATCTCTTATTAACCAGCAGAATATCAGACTGGAGATATGGCTCAATTGACAGAGTGCTAGCTGTGAGCAAAAAAGCCAGGTGAGGGTTGTGAGAGCCCAGTTCCAGTACTTGGTATATGCATGCATATGTGTGTCCAAACAAAGAATAAAAATAAACCCACTTAATTTTTTTTTTTTTGGGTCCGGTCGTGGGGTCTGAACTCTGGGCCTGGGCACTATCCCTCAGCTCTTCAGCTCAAGGCTAGCACTCTACCACCTGAGCCACAGTGCCACTTCTGGCTCTTTTTCTTTTTGCTTATGTGATGCTGAGGAATCGAACCCAGGGCCTCAGGCATGCAAGGCGAGCACTTTACCACTGAGCCACCTTCCCAGCCCAACATACTTAATTTTTAAAGTAAAAATAATCATCTCTCTCTGCAGTTTGTTCCATGAACTGTAAGTAAACAAAGTGGTCTCAAATAGACACAGAGTTGGAAATGAAAGAATTTCAATGGCCTTTTCAGGTAACTGTGGCTGGTCTTCTTTGGTAAGTGTTCATGTCTCTAG
Source organism: Dipodomys merriami (assembly GCF_024711535.1). Lineage (NCBI taxonomy): Eukaryota > Metazoa > Chordata > Mammalia > Rodentia > Heteromyidae > Dipodomys > Dipodomys merriami. The sequence goes on along the minus strand of NW_027203270.1, from coordinate 17,691,868 downwards.
GTTAACTGAAATGAAGGAATTCTCTGTGCTGTTATAATTGAAATTCATGGCTTCTTTTTTTTTTTTTTTCCCCCAGTCAGTTGTGGGGCTTGAACTCTGGGCCTGGGTGCTGTCCCTCAGATCTTCAGCTCAAGGCTAGTGCTCTATCATGTGAGCCACAGTGCTACTTCCGGTTTTCTAATGGTTAGAGATCAGAGTCTCATGGACTTTCCTGCCTGGGCTGGCTTTGAACTGCAATCCTCAGATCTCAGTCTTCTGAGTAGCTAGATTACAAGCATAAGCCACCAGCACCCAGCTATTCTGTTTTTTGAATGCCTCCTTTCACAGACATGGTTTTGTAACATTATATATTGGTCACTTAGAAAATACTAGATTAGCCGGGCGCCTGGGGCTCATGCCTATAATCCTAGCTACTCAGGAGGCTGAGATCTGAGGATCACGGTTCAAAGCCAGCCTGGGCAGTAAATTCCATGAGACTCTTATCTCCAATAAACCACTAGAAAATTGGAAGTGGCACTGTGGCTCAAGCGGTAGAGCGCTCGCCTTGAGCTGAAGAGTGCAGGGACAGAGCCCAAGCCCAGAGTTTAAGCCCCATGTCCGACAAAAAAAAAAAGAAAAAAAAAGAAAAAGAAAATACTAGATTATGCATAAATCCCAAATGACCAGACAATTCATTAAACAGAATTGAAATATCATGTATTTTAAATCATCACCTATTTTTTAAAGGGAAGCTGCCAAGTTCATAATGACAACTGTAAGTTTTCTGAAGTTCCTTCTCTTTTTCTTTGAGATAGGATTTTGCTCTGTTGCTCATGATTGTCTCTAACTTACAGGGTCAAGCAGTCTTCCTGCTTCAACCTCTCAAGTAGACAGCCACTGTACCGGGCCTAAAAATTCTTAAAAGCTTACATTATGCCATTGGTAATGAAGACTGACAGTTGTTTTCACTGAAGGAGGAGCCTCTTAGATCATTTTCATGAAAATGTCTGCCAGATCCCCAAAATGAGTGAGCAGTGTCTCAGTTTTTTCTTCAAGCAATGATGGGGTTGCACACAGCAGAAGCTAGTTCAGCTGGCAACTCAACAACTTTTGTAAAAGTTTGTAGGCTCTGGGTGCAGCTGTGGGACAATTCCTACAGACAAAGAACACTAGAGACAGATACTGAAAGGTTGAGAACCAGTAACCTTTACTGACCCATAAAGGACCTTGTTCCTTTTACACATCATAACTGTTAGCAGTGCAAATACAGTAATTGCTGGTATAGTCTACGGCTATAGCTGAGCCATACCTATCTCTGGTTTTATGTCATCACTGTGGATGTCAATACAGTGAATAAGGTTTTATCAAACACAATTTGACCATTAAAGCTATCCAGAAAGAACTAGGTCCAAGACCACACTCAGAACCACTCAGTGTTACAGACACTTCATTATATGCACCTTTAGTCCCGGTTCAGATACAACCAAGTCTGTTACTTACCTCCTATAACAACATCCTTCCTCTTCAGGCCATGTAGCCCCTAATAAAATGTGGGTCTTTGCTACCTCCTAGTACAAAGGTGTGGAAATGGCTAACTTGAGACAAATCTTTTTCTAAATGTGTGAGTGCATCTTTAGTAGAGGTAGTTCCCAGGAGAAAGACTTGACAGACTGTCTCAGAGGGTTGTTTTCTTTTTTTTTTGGGGGGGGGGGGGTGGGGAGGGTGGAGTAGTGAAGAAAAGAGCCTGTCCCAGTTGGTCTTCTATCATGGAGTTTAGGGCCCTAACCAATAAGATGTTGTACAAGACCTAGTTTAATGCTTCCAGTAACTTAATGTGCCACAAAATCTCTGTAGAAAAAAAAAAACCAAATTGCTCATCCTGGGTGTTTAAATTTCAGTCTTCTTTAGAAAGTGAAGGGAAAAAAAAGCTACTATACCCAAGTATTCAAACATGGTCTCAGAAGAGCATGTCTCAGGCATCTCTGCTTTGTATGGATACACTCTGTCCCACTAGATTGAGACTGGGATACTTAAGAAGGCAACAGGGACAACCTTCCACAGACAGATGGGACTTTAGCTTTGGGTTCCTGAATACTATCTATACCCCCACAGACTGTCTCTGCAGACAGGTGAAGCCAGGACACTCACCTCTTCAGCCACGGAGTCCCTGTAGTATCTCAGGCTCTGATCAGCCAGGACAAACCAGTGCTTCTTCCACTAAAAGGGAAGAAAAAGAAACTCAGCTACCATGCAGCATGCTTGCTGCTTCAGGGTGATCTGCAGTCGAGTCCTAGGGTCCTCCAAGAGTATAGGTAAAACAGAGGGCAGTCCAGACTGCACAGGGCAGACAGATACCAGGCAGTCATGCACTAACAGCCTTAGGAAGGCTTGCTAAGCTGCGGCTCTTCTGTGAAGAGGCAGTAGAGAGTGGGTGGGCCTTGACTGGGGCTCTGTGACCCATGGTGGTGGCATGGCTGCTGAGCAGTGCTCCTCTGTGAAGAGGCAGCAGAGAGTGAGTGGGTGGGCTTCAGCTGGGGCTTTGTGACTTATGGTGGCATATTCGGTGACCAGTGCTTTGCAGGCCTCCATTCAAATTCCAGATGTTGCAGACCACAGCTGGCCCATCACATAGAAAGGTGGCCGTGAAAAAGCAGAGAATGACAGCCACTTGGCGGGCTCACCAAAGAGGCACATCCCACTACACCAGCAGGAACGAACTAACCCGCTAAGTTCTCAGTCTTCACTGTGAGTAGCAAGGAGGGGAACTTGAGTCTTCAGGCAAAGCCAAGGGAATTTGATACAGAAAAGGGAGGAGAGAAAGAGAGAGAGGATTTTTTGTATGATACGTGGAAAGCAGGGCAGGAAGTTCCAAACTTCTAGGCCAAAGATCCAGAAGGCTCCTTTATGCCTTTTTGGGATGCTTAGTTTTCCAGCCTAGCTCAGGGTCAAGGGGGAGGCTGACAGGCCTAACCACAAATGGCTTTAACTACTTGAATTTAATGGCTAGAATATACCACATTTACTATCCACAGAGCCCAATGGTGGCACTGCAGCTGAGCTGTTCTCTCAGACTCAAGCTCTATATTTGTGTATGGAAACACAAGCTAGCTCCATAGCCAGAGGCCTCCCCTGTTCCTTGGAAAACCCAAGCCCCTGGAGAACTTTTAAGAAGGCCACACAGTTGAGGGCTAGTGTGTAGAATGTTGTGGGATGTCTCCAAGGTCTGAGGCTGAGAGGTGTTGCCACCATTGTGGCAAAAAGAACCTTACACTTGCACTGTGAGCAAGTGGAAGGCCTTGCCATAGTCTTGGTCTATGAGACAAGCATGTGCAGCAGAAGGTAGGAAGACAGAACCAGGGCTCACAGACCTCACTAGAGATAAGCTCACATCTGTTACCCAGAATTCACAGCCCCAAGTTGCTCCCACTTACTTGTCCATCCTCATACTGCTTGGTTAGCCAGCCTTTCTTGAAATTCAGCAGGTCAGGCTGAGGAAGAGAGAAAAGAATAGCTCATAGGAAAGTCTCATGGCATCCCAATTATAGATAAAGCATGTCTGATGGAGCTGACATGGCTGAGACATTTTTATCTAGGTGAAGTGGTACCAGGAGCAGAAGTTTCTCTATTTGTCAGACAAGTTTGTGCACCTTCCCTTACTGTGTTCTGTGATGCTGCATATGTCTTTAAGGAAGGAAATGCCAGGCAAAGGGAGAATGGCATGGTCTTATTTGCCCTAGGCAACGGCAGCACAGGCTGCCCAACTGCCCCAAACATCTCTGCTCTGAGGTAAATGTCTATACTGGGCTCACTGTATAGCCTGTCTGGGGGTAGAGCACAGGCTCAGATGTAGAGTCCTTGAGGACTGTACATGAAGGGGCACATCTGCAGCAAATGACTAAAGGCAATTCCAGAGCCTCTTGAAGGTATAGGAAAATACAAATGAGGCAGAGATCATGTCAATATGGAGGAACAGCAGCAAAAGCACTGTTCAGACCCTCAGGCTATGCCTCAAGAGGAAGTGAAGTCTCCATTCCCCATGAAAAGTAGGATGGCAGATAGGAAGGTCTGGACCTGCCAACAGGACCTAAGTAGAATGTCATCTGTTTCCCACTCATCCTGCTCAGACATACCTGGGACCACTGCACAGCCTGGGAGCTCATGGCATTAGGGCACCCGTATCCTACTCAGCTGAGATGTTCATCTACCACACAGTATGCCTATGTGGTCAGGTTCCACAGACACCAACTAACCCTTCTGTAGCCCCAAGTATTCTCTGCTTTCCACAGCCATCTTGATCAGAAATGCCTTTGAATCCTTTTAGTATTCCAGAGACAAGGTGTGTTTTAGGAGAATAAGTGAGAAGTGAAAAGACACCAGGATAATGTTCTAGGAGCTCCTATTCTGTCACAGAGAGACCACAGTGGACTACTGTTTGGCCAAAGCTGACTACAATGATGAGAATTCCCTCTGTGAAATCCTACTTTAACCCCCACTTTAAATCAAACAGTACTTCTGCCAGAGTTGTCTGAAGTACCAACAGTGAGAGATTAGGATGCCTCAGCTGAGAGACCTTTAAAGAAGAAAAGTCCCATTTAGGTGCAAACAGCTGTGGTTGCTGCCTAAGACTTGTGATGAAGGGCTGCTCGCTGCCTCTGTCCACCCTGATGAGCTACAGATCTGTAAGTAATAAAAACTCTTAAAACTTTCTGCTATGGTTGTGTCACTGCAGTCTTGGTGGACCCAGGGAACAGTGCAGGTGGGTCCCAGATAATCTTTGCTCTCTGGGTCTCTGATTGCTTCTGGGGAACAATGGCTACTGACAGAGAAACAGCTCTGCCTTGGGGATGAGAGTTGGAGAGCAGATCCAGTCTCTTCAGGACACTAGAGACAAAGAGTGCCGAAGAATCAGGCTGGCATGCTGAGCCTAGACACCATTTTACTCACTCTAATTGAGCAGTTTCTACTGAAGCTCCATAACAAGTGAGAGGACCTAGGAAAAGTCTACTTTCCTTCATGGCATAACTCTTGAACAAGACAAACTCCTAGGACATGGCTCCTGCTCCGAAATGCCAAAAAACCAACATCCAAAATAAGAAGAGCAGAGGGTCTATGGCCTGACGCTTAAAAGTCAGATTTCTCTTCTCTGGCCAAGATGACTTGTGCTCAGGATGCCATGTAACCCCCAATTCTGCTGAGCCTAGAGGGGAAGAACACAGGATCTGCTTCTGACAAGCTGTGGGTCAGCAAGTGGGGCACTCACAGACATGATGGCCTGTGCACAGAGAGATGGCCAGAATGGACAGATGGACACTGACAGACAGCAGCCCACAGTGGTCAGAAACATCAGTGGCCACAGTGGATCTTCAGAGAACTTGGCATGTGGCCTGGGCTCACCGTCATGGAGGACTCCGTGGACCTCCTGTCCAGTGACTTGGCTCTTCGGTGTGGAGACAGGGGGGAAGCCGAGGCATCTGAGAGAGTAGCAGTGGGGGCTTCGCTGGTGAAGTCCTGTAGCAGAGAGCAGCCGCCCATCAGTACAGCCTGAGGCAGCTCAGGCAGGCACAGGGGTGGCAGCTGAATGGTCAATCATCCCTTAATGAACAGGAAGGTGCCTTGCTCCCAGTGAGGGACAACACTCTAAATAGGCCCCACTATAGGTCGGGGACAACCTGGGTCCTGGGATATTCTGGGCAGTAGAGAAGATTTTTCTTTTGGATGCCACTCACCATCACTGTCCTGGTCCCACCCTATTTTCTAGCTTCTTGGGACCCAGAAGGGCCAGGGGGCACCTCATGAGCAAGAAAGAAACCAGGGAAGGACTGAGACAAAGCAGAATACAGAAGAGGCAGGTTGGCAGGCACATGCCTAGGAGAAGGACTGCGAGGTTGATGGATCTAATAGACTCAGTAGAGAAATGAGGGCATGGCTGTCACTTGAAAGACAAGAAAGAAGATCTGATGTTCAGCTGTGTTGGTGGACTGCCTCAGAGAGGAAAAGAAATGCTAGTTATGACCTGGGACTTGAAAATTAATTCAAACATCCTCTAGTAGGGAAAGATGAAATTGTAGAAGAAAGAGGCAGAAGACAGCTTGCCTCAAGAAGCTCAGTAATGAGGCTAACAGGGAGCAGAGACCTGGAAGAAGCATATTCCTTGCATGTGGGGCACTTCAAGTGCGTAGGGTAGTGTGATGCCCAGACCCCCAGCCACCTCTGGGAGGCCCATTTGGACCTGGGTGCCCTGATCCCAAGAGCTCACCCGCTTCCTAGGGAAGGTCCTCTTCTCACTGCGGCCCTGGCGAGTGTCACTTGATGGGGAGGGCATGGCTGATGCATTGGTCTCCATGTGTTCTGCTTTCTCAATGTCTAAAGCCTCAAATTTCTCAATTACCTGGGACCTCCTGCAAGAGAAGACACAGGGCTGGCTAAGACCAGAGAATCCCATGTTCCTAAGATAGGTTTAATCTTGATTAAAATGGGCTCTTGCAGCTTCTCCCTATACCTGGCCCATCCCATTGGGTCCCTGTGCCAGTTTCCTCCAGCCTCCAACAGGCGCTGACCAGGCTTCAAGCACAGGCTTAGACAACCCAAGCTCCATTTGTAACCCCTTTCATGGCAATCTGGAGCACTTCAAACCAAGGCTCTTTCCTGACAGGCCTGTGCCCAGCCCTGCTCCCATGCTGAAGGCCCCTGAGGCTTTGTGGTGCTGATTCATGTGGCACTCACACACCTTGGCACCTGGCAGCAGTCCTCAACCAGAGACATAATCAAAGGACAATCACCATCTCTGCATACAATGCACTTTTCCACAATCACAGTACAGTCTCACCCCAAAATGTCCAAATTTTAGCAAGAAAAAGACCCATGAATTAACATTATTTCTGCCAACATTTAAAAGGAATCAAAAACCAAATTAAAAACAAAGCAGGTTGATTTCATGTAATAGGGCTGGCGGCCTCATCAGGTGGTCTGCTGCTGAGACGAAGCTGAGATGGGAGCGAAGCGGGTGGAGGAGGCGTGAACGCCACAGCGACACAGCAGAGGGCGGAGAGGGCAAGACCTGAAAGAAAACAAGGCTGGAAAATGAATGAACAGAAAAGGGTCTGCTTTTAAAAATCAAATAATGGTAAATCAAAATTGTTCAAAGAATTAAAGCAGCAAAAAACCAAAGTGATCGTTGAGGAAGGAGAAAAATACCCATGATTATCCCAGTGTGAGGAGTCACCATGGTGGGTGGGGTTAGGCAGGAAGGCTGTGGGCTGTCCTGGGGAGGGAGGTAAGAGGATTGGAATTTAGACTTAAGACTTGTCAGGACACCAGTCTCCTCACTGAACCTGGGGCTACCTTGGTCTCCATTCTTAGGGAGTGTGTCACTTTTATTCTGAACAAGTGGACTAAAAATCAGGGGAAGCAATGCAGACCACCCTTCCAGAAGACTGAAACCTCTTTACAAAGAAAGAGGGCTTGGGCCCTGGAATCCTACCCCTTGCCCTGAGGCAGCTTTTCTTTAAGGGTTAGTGTATCCACCTCCAAAGGCCCCTTCTTCCAGGGAGGCAGAATTCTACTGGTAAAACTCAGGAAGGCACACAGGTGCTTTGCTTCCTCCCACAGCATCTTCTTCAGAAAGAGGCTCATGCCACGCCAGCCAACTGCACCCACAGAGAAGGCGGTGCTAAGAGGAGCAGGAGGAGGTGGGTTGTGAGAGCAGGAAGCTACTAAGAAGCTGCCAGATCACCAGGCACAAGGGAAAGCTTTATGTGCACTGAGGCATCTAGCAGAGCCAAATTGCTGCCATCAATGGGCCTTAGTGCTGCTGCTCCATCTGGCCTAAGAGCCCTTCCACTTGACTTGGAGGCCTCAAAGGCCCCAGGACAGCACTGAGGCCAAAGTGCATGCTGTAGACCCACAGAGCTCCAGGCAAAGGAGTCAGAGCAGAAAACAGGCAGCCATTTGTTATGACAGCTCCACACAAATTCTAGATGTGAAGACCACAGGCTCAGGCAACCTGTGCCATAGTTCACTGTGCAGAGTGGGTGGTGTGACAGCAAGCACACTACTCAGGTAGAACTGAGAACAAGTGCTGTCTGCCTGCTGTAGTGGTGGGATTCTCAAGGCACTTCACACAGGACCATGGTTTCCTTACTCTCAGCAGCCAGACACAACTCTGGCTGTCCAAGAAACATTTGCAAAAGACTCTGGAAATCTGAAGAGCAGACACTTGAAGCTCAGGGCCCATTGTGATCAGACAGGGTTGCTTACTAGCTCAGTTGGGGCTTGTCAAAAAACTGGCTCCATGATCAAGACAGCTGTGGCTGATTTCCTGCCACTCTGGAGACTGAGCTAACTACTAGGGACAGGATCCACTCTGATGCAGGGTGGTCTACCCGGGATCTGGTGAATGAGCCTTTGAGAGTAACAACAGCCAGTTAGAGGTCATTAGGATCAGTGAGAAAGGGACAGTTATAGGGTTAGTAGGTATAGGGAAATCAAGGGTGTAAACACAAGCTAAACCCATCCCGCTGTGGCAAAGAGCATGCTAGAACAAAGCCCCAGAGATTGCATCTATCCCAGGCAGGTAAATAAGAATGAGTTTAAAATTAATCTCTCCAAGAAGCCAAGCGAAGCAGGTATGCAAAATGTTAATTCTGTGGTCTGGCACTAATACAGGACATGGCTGATCCCACTCTGGAGTTATGACACACAGCCTGCTCATCAGCCAGTACAGTCTCCCCTGCCCGTTCTGTCAACCTCCTCAATCATTAGTGTAATTTTTAACTTACAAGTTGATTAAATGCTTTAAAGAATGGGACCTCTGGGCTGGGAAGGTGGCTCAGAGGTAGAGCTCTTGCCTTGCATGCCTGAGGCCCTGGGTTCGATTCCTCAGCAATAAGCTAAAAGAAAAAGCCGGAAGTGATGCTGTGGCTCAAGTGGTAGAGCGCTAGCCTTGAGCTGAAGAGTTGAGGGACAGCACCCAGGCCCCGAGTTCAGGCCCCACGACTGGACCAAAAAAAAAAAAAAAAAAAAAAAAGAATGGGACCTCTGTCCCTGGTCCTGGGTCATTTATGGGAATAGGGCCTTGGAACTAAAGTTTCATTAGATATTACCACAAGGTTACCTTTCAGAGTGTGAGTCACCTTTTCCTCTGGATCCTGGACTGTAGCCTCGGAGGATGATTGCAGATGGTGAAGAGTCAGCTTTACCATCCACAAACTGGAGGTGGCAACAACAGGTACCTTGCTGAGCCACTAGTAAGTAGCCCTACCTCTCTCTAGGAAGAGTGGGGTACCTTACTGAGTAGCATTCATGGAAAGTAAACTTTGGAAATCTAGTAAAACTATGAGTTTTAGGCTGGGTGCCAGTGGCTCAAGCCTGTAATCCTAGCTACTCAGTAGGCTGAGATCTGAGGATCACGGTCCAAAGTCAGCCTGGGCAGGAAAGTCCATGAGACTCTTATCTCCAATTAACCGCCAGAAAACCAGAAGTAGTGCTGTGGCTCAAGTGGTAGAGCGCTCACCTTGAGCTGAAGAGCTCAGGGACAGCGCTCAGGCCCAGAGTTCAAGCCCCACAATCGACAAAAAACAAAACAAAAACCATCTATTAGTTTTCTCACAGGAAAAAATATAAATAAATAAATGAATCCTAAATAAATGAATTTGTCCTGCAACATTGCTGGGCCTGCACATTGTTTTGTGGTCTCAGGTAGAATCCTTCCCCAGTTCTTAAGAAGGCTGGGTAAGGAAAGCAAGGAAGTTTTGCATCTTAACCCTTTATTTGGCTGTCCAGATCCTGTCTCTCTCCAGGAAGCTAGAACTCTGTTCTGCCTCCTCATTTCAACCAAGCCTAGAGGGCAAAAATGATGCCATGAGGTACTTGGGAACTTCACAGGCTGCCTCTTATATATTCAAGAGAGGAACTTGTGCTGGCCTATCTTCCTGTGCATTGGGGTCACCTTAGACAACAGAAGTAGACCAGGAAGAACAAGGCCAGCCTTCTAGATTCCAGGCAGATGGAACACTCTTCTCTCTTGGGTACTTGAGGTTCTAAGAGGAACTAAGTACAGCAAATATCCTATGAGGCTATAGTCCAGAATGCAGAGAAAAAGGTACCCCACATCTGAACAGGAAGAGTGCTCCCTAGGGGAGGTGAGGGAGCATGTGTATGAATGTGTACACATGAATGTGTGTGTGCATGCCCATGTGCATGTAGTGTTGCATGTGAATTCCATCCTTTAGTCTCCTTCTTACCTCCGTTCGTTGCCAAACAGACGGGCCACCTCTTCCCTGCCAGGGCTCCGGGCCCGAGTCCTACGCTCCAGCCGCCTTCTCTCCACCTGGAAGGCTTCTCGGTGGCTGATCCTGATGGCCTTAGGAACGTCGGCCAGGGCGGCATACTGCCTGCTGGCTTTAAAGGCAAAGGTGCTCCCCAGTCTTTCTGTTTCCCGCCCCCTAGCGCTGCTGGAGTCCTCATGGATAGGGGGCCGGCTGGCCTCACCCAGGCTGCTGAGGGAGATGCTGTAGACCATTCGGCTGGGGGCTTGAGGACCTGGGGAGTGAAGGGAACGGCCGAGCTCCTGGAAGGGCGACTCAGGGCAACCATACCTGCTGTTGGGGGTGCTGGGGCTGGGCGGGGAGAGCGGCAAGGGCAGCTGCTCCTCCGCCTTCAGGTCCTGCTTGGCCTTCTCCAGGGAGAAGTAGCCGCTCTCCACCCGCACCTTGCGGCCACAGTCCACACGGTCACCATTCATGGCACTGTCCTCTAGAAAAGAAGGTGGAGAGGAGGCTCGCTTAGACAGCAGACAACTCTGCTCTATCGACTTTCCAAAAACCCATATAAGATCAAACAGGATCACTCAGGGCACAGTTGTCAGGAAAGAACTGTGGGGTGGAATAAACATTCTACCCATACTTTTCCCCCTCCTCTTTCTTCTCTCCTAGACAGATGGGGAGGCCCATCTTGTCTTGTGTGGGGCTCAGTTGGGAGAGCAGGACTCCACACCAAGACATCTACCAGTTGCTTCTTACCAAAATCCAAGGAGAAAACCAACAGCTAAGCAGCCTTTCCAACTCTTGTAGGTTGGGGGTGGGGGTGGGGTGGGGGGAGTAAGCAGGAGGTGGGGGTGGAGAGAGGCAAAGGTCTTGATACACTTGAGAGAAAGGGATGGTAGATGAGGGCAGGTATGTACACTGAAGAAAAGGCAGCAGAGGAAACCTGCTCTGCTCAAGTAGTTCCAGCATGCCAAGTGGAGAGGTGCTTCCTCCTCAGCACTCATGTTAGTAAGGGCTGGGCAGGATGGACAGTGAAAAGAGGCAAGACCCGAGGTAATACACACAGTGTACACCCAGGGCTAACACCATTAACAACATGAATACATGGTGCAGGAGTAGGGCCTCCTCATGCATGGTTCTTGAAGCACAGTGGTTTTGATTCTTCTGATACTTCCTGGGGCTGACAGAACAGCCTTCAGGTGTTATCTTCCTCCCTTACAGATGGGGTTTAAGAGCTAGAAGGGCCAAGGCTAAGCCAGTCTAAGAACCCCAGTCCATGCCAAACCAGGTGCTGTCCACAGCTAATGCACAAAAGAGAAAGAAGTCCAGGGTTTTTGTGGGCTAGAATGGAGGCCCACTTCAGCACTGCAAGACAAGCCATCAGGACAGGTGCACACACAGACCAGCCAGCTGTAGCTTACCTTCTTTGTTGTCTAGCCCTGATTCCCGCAGGGAGCTAGCAGTAGGAGACTGGCTCTGGCTAGGACTTTGAGCTGGGCTCAGGCTGCTTCCTTCGGGCTGGTCCTTAGCCCTCATTTCTTCCTGCCACAGGGTGGATTTGGTGGTGGGGACTTTCTCAGCACTTGGGATACTGCTACTGCTGCTGCTTGTGACAGCTACCTTGGCAGGCCCAGGCTCCTGTGGAGACAGTGTTGTCAAGGGTACCCAGTCTGAGCTGGCTCATAAGTCCTGGCTATCCAGCTTCAGGGGAGACCAGGACAGCCCTACAGTGTTGGAGTCTGGGAAGCCCCACACAGAGGAGAAACTCTTGTCTGTTACCACAGTAACCTCTGTGCTCTGAAATAGCTAGTCCAGGAGACCCCAAGCTATCCTGACAAATACATGGAGAAAAAGGTTCCAAGTTTCTGCCAGAAGTCTGTCACCAAACAACATGCAAGCTCTCCCATCATAAAGCCAGATAGCACCTACAACAGCAGCCTAGTAGTCAATGGCAAGCCCACAGGAATTGGCTCAGAATCCATCACTGCCCAACTACCAAGCACTTTAGATAAAAATCAGGGAGACATGACAAGGTGAAGAGAACACACTTCTGAGTAGGACACATTGCCATCTGAAATCCTTATTATCAACGTAGAAAATGAGTTTCCATAGCATCCATACCTAGCCAGTCCTTGTGGCTTCATTAATTCTGCTTTTGGACCTACAGGCTTATGCCTGTAATCCTAGCTACTCAAGAGGCTAAGATCTAAGGATCACGGTTCAAAGCCAGTCTGGGCAAGAAAGGCCACAAGACTTTTATCTCCAATAAACTACTCAGAAAATGCTAGAAGTGGTGGTGTTGCTCAAGTGGTAGAGTACTAGCCTTAAACAAAAGAAGTTCAGTGACAGTGCCTAGGCCCAGCAAAAAAAAAAAAAAAGAAGAAAGAAGGAAGAATAAGTAGTAGTAGTAGTAGTAGTAGTAGTAGTAGTAGTTGTTGGAGGAGAAGGATCAGCTGTTGCCGCTGCAGCTTAAATAGGACACTTGGATACTGTGCAAACTGAAACCAGATAGACACTGTGGCCTGAATCCGTACTGTAAATACTAAAAACATGATGATGGCATTTGCAGATAGGGTCTTTGGGATGTGGTTGAGAGTAAAATCCTCATCAACAAGATCAGTGTCCTCATCAATAAGATCAGTGTCCTTATAAAAGAAGCCTCAGAGAGTTGCTCATCCCTTCCAGCATGGGAGGATCAAGAAGTGGGCCTTCACCAGACACCAAATTTGTTGGTGCCTTGACCTTGGAGTTCCAATCTCTACAATCACAAGGAATAAATACCTGTGTTTGTTTAGCACCTCAATCTATGACACTTTGTCATATCAGCAATGAACTGAGACATTCAATGTCCTGCTCAAATCTGTGTGTGTGTGTGTGTGTGTGTGTGTGTGTGCGCGTGTGTGTGTGGTGTGTGTGTGTGTGTGTGCACGTGCGCGCAAACACATGTATGGGTGCTGATCAATACTGGTAGCAAAGATGGGAATTGGACCAATTCCTACTTTTCCCAAAGCACAGAAGTGGTGTGTACTGGGGAGAAGTATTTGTGGGGCAGACACAGGGGTGAAGATATAGGATGTAGAGTAACCAACTTCTAGTATTCTTCTCAGAAGATGGTTAACAGTTTTCTTATACCTTCAAAGACTTATGGAAGGTGGGTGCCAGTGCTTACGCCTGTAATCCTAGCTACTCAGGAGGCTGAGATCTGAGGATCACGGTTCAAAGCCAGCTCAGCAGAAAAGTTCCTGTGAGACTCTTTATTTTGGTCAGTCATGGGGCTTGAACTCTAGGCATTGGCATTGTCCCTGAGTTCTTCAGCTCAAGGCTAGCACTGTACCACTTGAGCCACAGTGCCACTTCCAGCCTTTTCTGTTTATGTGGTGCTAAGGAACTGAACCCAGAGCCTCATGCATGCAAGGCTAGCATTCTACCGCTGAGCCACCTTCCCAACCTCCCAGCCTCCTCCCTCCCCCATGAGACTCTTATCTCCAATTTACCACTCAAAAACTAGAAGTGGCACTGTAGCTCAAGTGGTAGAGTACTAGTCCCTGAGAGGCTCAGGGACAGCACCCAGACCCTGAGTTCAAGCACCACAACCAATGACAAAAACAACAACAAAAAGACCTATGGATATTTAGCCCAAGGTTGAGTCCTGGCCCTCCAGTCAATTTCCTCAGCTACCCCACCAGTGCCCCTTCCTCTCAGTGGAAGTCATTCCAGAGGCCCCTCTGCTATACCCCTTTTCCCTCCCCACACCCTAGGTCCTGCTGTTCTAAGTCCAAGTGGCAAGAAGCCGAGCACAGCTATGTTGGGCTTGGTGCAGGGCTGGAATCTTCCTGCAGGGGAGGGAACAACCATAAAATAGTCATTGATAACTGGGCATCAGTGGTTCATGCCTATAATCACCTGTAATCCTAACTACTCAGGAGACTGAGATCTGAGGATCACAGGTCAAAGCCAGCCTGGGCAGGAAAGTCCATGTGACTCTTACCTCCAGTTAACCACCATAAAGCCAGAAGAGGTGCTGTGGCTCAAGTGGCAGAGTGCTAGCCTTGAACAAAAAGCTCAAGGACAGCACTTAGGCCCTGAATTCAATGCCCTAGGACTGGGGCTGGGCACACACACATATGTGCGCATACACAAATCCAATCCTTGATAAATTAGTTCCCACCCCCCTACTCCCACCAAAAAAAATAAATAAATAAAAATCCAGTCCTTGATAAATCAGTTCCCTCAGCTCTCCAAATACAAATACAAATACACTCTCTCTCTCTCTCTCTCTCTCTCTCTCTCTCTCTCTCTCTCTCTCTCTCTCTCTCTCTCTCTCTCTCTCTCTCTCTCTCCAGCCCTTGATATATCAGTTCCCTTAGAAGAGAGAAGTTAAAATGAAGGTTGGCTGAAGTTCCCAGAAAGATAACCCAGAGGAGGGTTAAGGGCTCCTGCAGTCTAGCCTCAGCCCCCACAGGGTGAGTGCACCTGTGGCACAGGCATGCCTTCTTCTCTTGGCATGAGATGTAGTATGAGACCTGGAGCTTTGGAAACACATTTCCCAACATTAAGTCTCTACTGACTCTTACCTCCTCCCAGGTAAGGTGTATAACCTGGGAAGAGCTGGCTTAATTCAGATCTCTCCCCATCCTCATCCCAGAAAACCAGGGCCTGATAAATACCTAAGACTGTAGGGAACTTTTTATCTCCTTTGGGTACCTGCTTAATCTTGCTTTTACACATTAAGGCACCCACTGTCTTCCAGGGAATGACTAGGGGTCCCTGTCCTTGAGCAAAGATGCTATTCTTTTGAACAGATGGGTGAGACACCTGGCTGAGTGGATGTGGTCACAGAACCAGGTCTAAGCCTTTATAGAGGTGCTTCCATTCCTCAGCATGTAAGGGCTGTCAGGGCATATAAACCAAACAAAGGTACTTGGGTTTTCTGTGCTCAGTCCAAAGTGGCTGGACAGATGTGCTGCTTCATTAGGGTGCCATAATGAAGCCTGCACTGCTCATCAGAGCTGTTCACAAAGGGTTTTCAAATCCCTCTCTGAAGGGGTGTCAGAGAAGACCTCTTTATTTCAATGGCATGAAAATGCAACAGGCATCCAATGGAAAGGGAGAGTCTACTTTGAAGTGTGGGATAGTAGACACCACAACAGAAGGTAAGACCCCCAGGGGAAGAGCTGTGCCACATGTACAAGACAAGACAGAGCCTAAAAAAAAATCAGCTTCTGTATAGTCTCTGCAAAAGACAGGGCCTGACAAAGGCAACAACAGACCTGTGTATACCACCTGTGCAGCTGCACACTGGGTGGGAACTCCTGCCCTGGCAGCACCTCAGTGGAACAGCATTTTCCTCTACTTCAATGGCATTAGGGCTAAGTAAACAGCAGGGTTAAACCTGTCTCTTCAACTGCCTTGGGCCCTGTGAGAGTTGGCTCTATGGCCAAATCCATGGTCCTATTCTAAAAGTGGGCCATCAGCTCCATCATTTGAGTTGGGGCCAAGTTGAGTTTAAGTGGACCAACTAGAGGAGTTATGACAATGATGGAAAGGAAAAGCCCTTCCTACCCTGAACCCCTGCCCTTTCCTGCATGTTCCCCAGAAGCCAAGGGAGAGGATACACGCTCTGCTGCCTGCCCCCCAACCCTGAAAGCTCCAGGGCACATCAATGGCTACCGTGCACAGTACTCAGAGAGAATGATGTGGACTGTGGTCTTCAAGAGTATGGGCAGGAGGAAGGGAGTATGCAGGTATGACCACCTCAATGCTAGCCAGACCCCTTCCTCACTCTTTAACCTAAAGGTTCACTACCCCCCAGTTTTCAGCCCCATTGGAGAAAAATGACACCTGGCCTACCTGCGGGGTGGGTGGCTCCACTTTCCGTTTCTTCTTCTGGTTCTGCTTGTTGGTCCTGGGATAGACCATAAGCATCTCTAACCACCTGGGAAAAAGGGAGGAGACATTATCAGGTAAGCCTCTAGCTCTCAGGAACATGATCCTGCCCCTGGCTGGGGTAGTCCAGACCCTAGGCCCTATACTTCCTGACTGGAGATACCCATCCAACAGCCAGTCCTCTAGGCACTGAGCAGGACAGGACATAACCCCAGATGAGAGGTGCCACAGTTGGGCCAGGCAGTGCCACAGAGTAGGACAGGAGAGGCACAGTATATGCCAAAGCCAGGCCAGACAGTGATATTGCTACTGCCACTGCCAGCAGGGCCTTAGGGCACAATATAGGCTCCATGCTTGTAAAGAGGCATGTTTGACCACAGTTTTGGGGGAATGAGTACATATCTCTTTCCCATAGCTACTCTTATTCCCGGGGCTTAGACTTGATTCTAAAACTGACTGCCCAGAGTGGACTCAGGGAGCACACACATAGGTAGCAACTGGAAGCCAGTTAGGGATACCAAAGCAGATAGATCCTGGCCATGAGAAGAAAACCAGGAATCATGCTAGCAAAGTTCTTCATGGTCACCTCAGAAGTGAGCAGTTGACCTCCTAGACCATCTCTTACAAAGGAAAAAGCGAGAAACATGTCTCCCATTCAATCTCCATACACATTGGGACCTACATGCTGGAAGGGTTACTCTGGACCAGCAATTCCTCTTGGGAATGGAGGAATTGAGGAATTGCAGGTCAACAGGCCAGCACTTTAGATCTGGCTCTACCACAGTCTAACTATAGCTTCATGTACTTTCAGCTCCTTAAGAATGCTGTCCCCTCATTTCTGAAACTAGGAGCTAGATCAAGCCATGACATAAACACTATTTCTCCTAGTCAGATTTTCACAAGGACAAAGGGACTGAACTGTTGAGGAGTAGGGGATAAAAGGGGTCTGCCTCTGAGGCCCACCTCCAGCCTTGGCTGAGTGGCCAGGGCAGCCAGCATTCCTTCCAGTGAGGAAAGAACCACAGGAGACACAGGTCTAGTAGACCATCCTGGAGCATCTGACTATGTTGGACTCAGGCCTGGGATTATAGCAGTAGCTGTGCCAACACAATCCAGCAGCACCTCTGGGGTAAGAAAAGGACTCTTACAGTTTCTTTAATTTGAGGTTGCTGTGGAAGGGTGAGATGGTAGGGCAGTAGGTGGCTTTCTGGACTGCCTTAGGAAGTGTTGAAAGCTGGTAGCTGGGGAACCAGTCTCAGTGCAGGGAATCCCAGTGACTAAGCAGAGAGCTACCCTCAGCCCAGTTCAGCCCATGACCAGTAATGCTCAACTTTCTGAGTATAGGCAAAGGCTTGCATTATCAGAGCTACACATCTGTCAGTCCTTTTTCTGTGTGTCCCAAAGCAAGAAAGGAGGGTACAAGTGAATCTGCAAAGCCAGCAGACAACTGTGCTTCCCAGGATGTTGAAACCTTCTCCTGGCTCATTCCTCTGTCCCAGGCTGGTTGGGACAGAGGCCAATGGGAGAGGGCCTGGGCTCCTGGAGCTGTTCCTATGGAGCTCACAATGCTGGTGGGCTGCCCTTCTAGTTGTAGTGGCTGACATTTCCACTAGGCACTCAGAGGACCTAGGTCTCTAGGGGGCTGTCCCTACAATTTTCCCAAACTTTCTACATCAAGATCACCTTTCTCCCTGAGGACCCCAGGTATGTGGAAGAGTACGGTAGGGATTATACACCTTAGGGCACCCAGGACCCCTAGGTCTTGTAGGTGCCAGCCACTGGCAATGCCAGCGAACCATACAGGACAAAGTTTTAAGGGAAGAGGAAAGGGCTGGCTGGTGGGTGTGGACATGGCACCACTAACTGAATAGCACAGCTAAGCATTTCTGGGCAGGGATTTGAGACAGCGACTTGTTTTGTAACCCAAGACACTGCTCAACCCATTACAATGGGGATGTTAGACTAGGATAAATGATAAACTGTATTCTCTGCACATGGATTTATGGAAGTCTAGTAGGACGTGTCCAATGTTACACAGTAAAGAAGGAAGATGGGTAAATATGGAACTAGTGGGTGCCTGGGCTCAATTCCAGAAAACAAGAGTTGAGTTACTGAGAATAGGGATGTGGGTAGAGCTGACAGCATGGAAGAAGGGAAGCCTACCCTCCTGCCTAGCAATAGAGCAAAGTCAAATCTTGTTTGTCTACTGGAACATGGGAACTGAAAGAACTGGCCACTTTCTCTAGCCCTGAGAGGGAGCATTCAGAGAAGACCTGGGGAGGAGGACTGCTGAGATGGTCTTGATATCCCTGCCCTATCCCAGGCAGCCTGGCAGAAGCGTCAATACCTCCTTAGCACCTATCTTCAATATGACCAGAACCAACAGATGAAGAGCCATGACAAGTAAAGTGGAGAGCACTGAAGTAAGGGGTCATTGCAAGGATGAGAGGAGGTGGAAAAGATGGAGCTTCTGTCCCCAGGACATATATGTTACACAAATGCTGGGGTCAAGAATCCCAAAATAAGCCGGGTACCAGTGGCTCACACCTGTAGTCCTAGCTACTCAGGAGGCTAAGATCTGAGGATCACAGTTCAAAGCCAGCCCGGGCAGGAATGTCCATGAGACTCTTATCTCCAATAAACCACTAGAAAACCGGAAGTGGCGCTGTGGCTCAAACGGTAGAGAGCTCGCCTTGAGCTGAAGAGTGCACGGACAGTGCCCAAGCCCAGAGTTCAAGCTCCATGATCGACAAAAAAGAAAAAAAAAAATCCCAGAATATGGGTAAGGTGAGGAAGCTGCTGCTTGGGTCAGGAGAGGGGCTGCAGGGCACATGGGCAGGCCTCTATAGTAAGAACCTGGCTGCTACACAGAAACGTGTAGATCCTAAACCAGAATAAGGAGAGAGAAGAGTCTTGGCTAAATATAGGCAATGATATATGGTTGTGTCACTAAGCCACCATATAAACATTGGGCCCAGCCTGCCTGGTTCCTTAGTCTGCTAATAACAATCCTCCAAGTCTCAGCCTCCTGATTAGCTAGGATTACAGGCATGAGCCACTGGTGCCTGACAAAAGCAATGGTTCTTGAGATGCCCTGGACGCCCATAGAGCCCATGATTCTATGTTAAGCTTAGGGATAGACAGAAACTGTCTAACTTGTCCTCTGGAACTTAATAAATCTGAACTTGTATCTTCCCAGCAGGGGGCGCCCCAAGGCAAGCAATGGCTCTAGCCCATGTTCCCTTTTCCTCCTTCAGCCTGGCCAGGGCTGCAGTTAAAATGTTAAAGTAAGGCAGTCTCCAATAGTGCTGCACGTGCTCAAGTTGAAGGGGCCATCTCTCCTGTATTGCAGCCATCAGCTTAATCTCTTCAACTTCTCAGATTTGCTTTCTTAAAAGTTTCAAATGCATCTGCCTCTTTCCAGCCTTAAAGAACCAGCAGGATTCTGAGATTCACTCTCAAGGCCTGTTAGAGCCTGTTTACTAGTGTGTACCATGAAGTTTTTCACCACTGCTCAAGTTGGTAGTAAATGCCCCACTGCTAGACTTCGAGCTCCCTGATATTCAAGAGTATAAAGCTCATGTTGTCAGAATATCAGCTATTTCCAAACATAGCCTATATACCACAGAAGTGAGCAGGCTTGTCAGTTTTTTCCACTAAAACAAAACAAGTGGCAGTAGTGTGGCTCCTGTGTATGGCACAGAAGACATGACCTCCAAGGGCCAACAATGAGTATAGATCATCAGCACTGCCTGAGGCATGTTCCCCAGAAGATCCGAGACACAGGATAACTAAACAGCATGAAGGAAAGAGGGTCGTTCAGGACTGAGGTGATGGTAAAAGCAGCACTATGTAACTCAAAACCACTGAGGTATAGGGTAGTAGAGGTGTTACAGAGCTGGGAAGGATCTTAAAGACCTGCTAAGCAACTTGGTGGGTTTCACCAGAAGAGGGGCAAAATAGTTATACCTTTGGACACCAATGGAGAGGCCCTAAAGTCTGCAGGACACACAGGTGTGGGTTTGGCAAGTTTGTGAACAGCACAGGGTGAGGCATGGTAATGAAATGATACTGAGAAGGAAGATAGGGAGTTCAGAGGAAGAACCTTTTGGTGTAGCCAAATTAGTCCATGATCTACTCTGCTGAAAGTACTCAGGCCTGGTCCAAGGTCCTGCTGGTGATGCCTTGTGTGGCTCTGGACAACTCACCCACTGATGATCTCCTTGGTCTCTGCTCTGATGAAATGCTCTTTCTCAGGCGTCAGGATGCAGAGGGAAAACTTCTGTCCAGTGCGGCCTTCCCCATCCACTACATCTGTGCA
This sequence comes from Dipodomys merriami, assembly GCF_024711535.1. Classification (NCBI taxonomy): domain Eukaryota; kingdom Metazoa; phylum Chordata; class Mammalia; order Rodentia; family Heteromyidae; genus Dipodomys; species Dipodomys merriami. The sequence goes on along the minus strand of NW_027203270.1, from coordinate 17,671,420 downwards.
CTGGTTCATGTTGATGGTGCCCTGAGGGAGGGTTGTGGGCTATAAGAACAAGATGTCAGAGTCACTCAGAGGCAGCAGCAAAGAAGCAGCAAGAGTGGCATGGGAGGGCTGAGAAGGTGGCTCAGTGGTAGAGTGCTTGCCTTGCATGCATGAGGCCCTGGGTTCAATTCCTCAGCACCACATAAGCAGAAAAAAAAAGCCGGAAGTGGCACAGTGGCTCAAGTGGTAGAGTGCTAGCCTTGAGCTGAAGGGCTGAGGGACAGCACCAGGCCCAGAGTTCAGGCCCCACGAGTGGACCAAAAAAAAAAGAGTGGCATGGGATCTCACAGCCTCTTGGCCCTCCAAGCTCTTATTTCCTACCCACTTACCCAGGGAGAACAGGGAAAAGCTGGGTTTACTCAGAGGACAACCAGTTGGACTTTACATCTTACTTGGATAACAATATCCCAGCTTGGACTGGAGGAAGAGGTGAGGAGGGAGGGGGCAAGACAGGAAAGGGACAGCTGTGGAAACAGTAGCAGCCAAGATCCCGGTCCCAGAGGGATTGCTGATCCAAAAGAGTAGTAAGGAAAAGCTCCACAGATGGATTCAGAAAAAGAGGGTTTTTTTTTTGTTTGTTTTGTTGTTTTTTGGTTGTTGTTTGATTTGATTTGGTTTTAGATGCAAGGAGGGGGGCAGACAAGAGCCAACACCCTTGAAACACTGGCTGTGGGGCTGGAAGCATGGAGTCAGAAACCCCCCACTCCTGTCCAGACCATGAAGCATCCTGCAGAGGCTGCCTGGCTCAACAACCAGTAACCATTTTTCTCACTTAAATAGCAAAAACATTTAGATTCTGAAATCAGGGACAGAAAACTAAAAACAGGAATTTTGTTTTGTTTTGTTTTGTTTTTTTCTCGGTTGTGGTTCTTAAACTCAGGGCCTGGGTGATGTCCCTGAGCTTTTTCACTCAAGGTTAGTGCTCTACCACTTTGTCACACCTCTACTTCAGGTTTTCTGGTGGTTTATTGGAGATAAGTCTCACAGACTTTCCTGCCTGGGCTGGCTTCAAACCATGATCCTCAAATCTCAGCCTCTTGAGTAGGATTACAGGCATGATCCACTGGCACTCAGTTCATGGAAAGGAATTCTTTTTTTTTTTTTTGGGGGGTCCAGTCGTGGGGCCTGAACTCTGGGCCTGGGCACTGTCCCTCAGCTCTTCAGCTCAAGGCTAGTGCTCTACCACTTGAGCCACAGCACCACTTCCGACTTTTTTTCTTTTTGTTTATGTGGTGCTGAGGAATCGAACCCAGGACCTCAGGCATGCAAGGCAAGCGCTCTACCACTGAGCCACCTTCCCAGCCCATCCATCCAACCACTTTTATCACTATCCATCTGCCAGCTCCCTACTGATGGTTGAGGGTAAGGGGGCATGATCTGAGAGCAGGATATAGGACTGGCTGGTACTCACACTGAGCTCAGAACAATCATCCCACCTTCACCCACTTCATCTGTCAAAATGCAGGTTAGGTATAAACTCCCTAGACTGTTCCAGCTGAGGAACATGTGATTTTACCGTCAAGCTATTTGTGAGCTCCTCTAGCTGACCTGCCTGTCCACTACACCTTGATAATTGCCAAAAGGATGAATGGGACAGCTGAATCTTCACCTCCACATGGTCCTCAGCAGCTGTATGCCCCATGAGATCCCCATGCCCAAGAGCCTTTCCTTGAAGACCTCTGAGCTCAACTGAGAACCACAGGCCCAACTCAGAAGGCAGACAGCATAGAAGAGGCTAAACTCAGAGGGAATCTCTAGCTTTCTGTGGCAAAACACAATGTGCTTTGTAGTCCAAGTTCACAGAACACCTGCCTCAGTATTGAGAAGTTAAGGATGGCAGAGTAGGTGCAGGAGGAGCCTCAAGTAGGCTCAGCATAGCTCTCATTGGTGCAACAGCCAAAAATTACTAGGTGCCTCTGTAGATATTCATGGAGTACCCAGAGAAGGGGCTAGAAAAGGTAAGCAGGTGAACTGTTCCACAGAGGGACTTCCTGGGAAAAGGTGATGGTCTCAGACCCCTTCTTGTCTGGACCCAAGTCTTCTTCATCTTTTGGCTAAGGAGATGTAGAGCAAGAGAACCATCGTTTATAGCTTCCTTTCCCCAGGTCCAGATTCTTATTCTAGTCTATACAAGTGCCAATGTTAGGCCTTGTCCAGGAGGCTTCCTCTTAATCTATTTTGGACAAAGTATCCTCTTGAAGCTGGACCCCTACCTCACAGGGACGTATGTTCTCCATCCCTGGACAAGGCTCACTGTCTCTCTGAGGCAGAAGAGAAAACTAATGGCTGCAATAAGGACTTAATGACATAAAGTCATGAAGTGAGACAGGAGTGATCACAGGGAGAAGGGACTGCACAGGGACTTTGCCAGGGCACCTCTTCTACACTGCTGCATTCCCAAAGGTTGGTATACAGCCCTTGGGCCCAGTGTCCCAATTCTGACACATGCCCTCAATAAGTGGTAGATCTGTGTCACATCATCAATAGATTATAAAATATAACACATAGAGCACACATGTACCCAGATAAGTAAAATGGGAATGAGGGAACATATCAATCGAAATTCTAGTATATTCTTCTCAGGGGATTATCCATAGGCCCTACTTTGATATGAATACTACAGGGCTCAGTGTCATAAAACTGCTCACTGTCCCCAGAGGTCCTCTTCCCCTTCTGTGCAGTAACTGTCTGTGCTGGGCACTTGGCCACCAGTCAAGAGATCCTGCCTTACAGTTGGATGTGGTCATGTTCTCAATCTCACCACCCTAGAACAAAGCAAGGCTGACCACCTGTCTACCTTTCTGGGCCCGTTTCCTTATGTGGGAAATAAGGGTTCTATTTCCTTCCAAAAAGGATTTTAATGGTGTTAATAAATGGCAAAGATATAAACTAGGCTAAGAATTAAAGAAGTCAGTGCTTATTTAACATCTATGTATCAAAATCTCACATTTACAATTTATCCAGTTGTCTCTTCAGTAAGTTACCATGAGGGGCATTATCTGATCCTATAGCAAATGCAAAGAAAAGAGCAAATAGCGTATGTCAAAGAAGAGAACTGCAGCTAACCTAATCTATTTACAGAGCTTCCAACAAGGTGGGAAGAAGCTCTCTGCTCCCAAATTAGATGATCTCATTCTTAGTTGATCGCAACACCGACTTTTCTTCCTTCCTTCCTTCCTTCCTTTTCTTTTTGGCCAGTCGTGAGGTTTGAATCAGCCTGAGCATTGTTCCTGAGCTTCTTTTGCTCAAGGCTAGCACTCTTACCACTTGAGCCACAGTGCCACTTCTGGCCTTTTCTGTTTATGTGGTACTGAGGAATTGAACCCAGGGCTTCATGCGTGCTAGACAAGCACTCTACCACTAAGCCACATTCCCAGCCCAGACTTTTCTTTTTTAATAACAGTTTTATTTCACATACCATACAATTTATCCATTTACAGAGTACAATTCAGTGGTTTTTAGTCAGTTCATAAGAGTTGTACAACAACCAATTGTAGAACATTCTCATTGCTCCCCTACAAAACCTGAACCATTAGCAATTACTTTCTGCTCACGCCAGCTATTAATCTGTTTTCTGCCTCTGACAATTTACTTATTCTGCATACTTCAAATAAAAGGAACTATACACTACACAAATGTTTGTGTCTGACAGCTGTAGGGTAGCACTATGCTCTTTGTAGGATGTGCCACATTTTATCCACTCTTCTACTGATGAACACCTAGGCTGCTTCCACTTTGAGAGTGTTGTAAATACTGCTGCTATGGACATTCACATGTAAATACTCATGGATACATGCTCTCATTGCTCTTGGGTGGGTATATTAGGAATGGAATTGCTGCATCACACAGGAACTATATGTTTAACACTTTGAGAAATTGGTATAAAAGTTCTAGAAGTGGCTGCAGTTGACATTCCTACCAGGAATGTTAGGATCTGGTATTAACTTGTGAGTATGTGTACGGGTATGTGTATATGTGTGTAAGTGCATGCCCATACTGAGGCTTCAAATTATGGCCTCACACTCACTTGGCTTTGTGTGTGTGCATGCCAGTCCTGGGTCTCAAACTCAAGGCCTTAGAAAGTAGCTAAGTTAGTAACTGAATCTAAGCTCATGGTTTTGCAGCTAACCCCTTTCTTACTCTGCCACATCTCCTGCACTCACAAAGCTGGAACAGATTCATTCAAAAGCAAGGACAAGTATCTAGGCTGTAACCCAAATTCAGGCAAAGGAAACATCTATCTCTGATGCTGTCAGCAAGAGGCCAGCTCCAACCAGCTCCCTGCCCTAGTTCTACACCTCCGGAGGGGCCAGTTGGGCCTCCTAAGAGGCTGAGCTTCACCTAAATTGGCTTGTTCCAAAAAGAGATGGCTGTCTATAATCTATCTAAATAGTAGTATGTTGCAGTTACAGGCCCAGTCCCTGCCAGTCCTCTAGTCATTAGGAACCTTCAGTCTTTTTCAGATCCTTATACTTGCCTAGCTAGAACACAGGGCCTGTTACAAGCTGAAGTTCACTTAAGCCAGAGAACAAGCAGGGAGGAACAAGATAAAGAGCCCTAAACAAAGAGGAGAAAGAGCCTACCCTTCCTACTAATCTCCGCTGCTTGCTCACAAGAATTGGGAATCCCTTAAGCACTATACCTGTCGGGTTAGAGCACAAAGAATGTGGAAAGGCATGCTTCTAAAGGCCAGAGGAAAAGAGGAGGAAAGTAGGACAGAATCACATGGTTAGCATGATTAAGGACAGGCCCTTTCCTGAAGGCAGAGGCTGTTATGGACCTATGAGGCTCAAGAGTGAGATGTCATGGGAACCATCCATGTCACCTCCTCACTCTCCTGTCTGCATTCAGATGGGAAAGAAAACAGAGACCCACAGAAACAAGGCTTTCCCAGGTGGCAAATAATCACTCCTTACATATCAAGATCAGAAAGAGCTTGTCACACTAGTGAAGCCTAACTCTACTCACTGCTTGAGGATTCAGAACAACATTTTTTCAAATTCACCTGAGCAAGACCTACTAAGAACACCGTATTCACACCATTGGTGGCTCATGCCTGTAATCCTAGCTACTCAGGAGGCTGAGATCTGAGGATCAAGGTTCAAAGCCAGCCCAGGCATGAAAGTCCATATGACTCTTATCTCCAATTAACCACCAGAAAACTGGAAATGGCTCTGTGGCTCAAGTGGTAGAGTGCTCACCCTGAGCTGAAGAGCTAAGGGACGGGCACCCAGTTCAAGCCCCATGACCAACAACAACAAAAAAATAATACCATATTGATTTAGTGAAGAGCACATGAGCATACACACATACACAAGCACATGCAATGAAAAATTACAACTCAATATTTTTACCACATGCAAAAGCAGCCACTTTAGGAATATGAAAAAGCAGTGCTTACAAGCCTTGGTGACAAGCAGGCACCCAGCTTGTCTGCACAGTACCAGACAAGGAGGCTTAGCATACTGCAGGAAGGATAAGCATGTACTATCATTCAGTAGGAGCCACACTTGAGAAGCGTGCTCCATTCTCATGAGGCTTGCTGGCTAGGCAGCTGCCAAGTTGCAGGTGTTCCCTTATTCTGACCAGTCTCTGAGTGCAGGTATGTCATTGTATTTGCACCAAGGTTCAAATGTATGAGCTGGAGCACAAAGTGATTCACTGATGTGGCATCCCTTTGTCTGGAACCCTTGACATTTTTACTCCCTGGACTTAAGAACCAATGGGTATATTCAAAGTCATACCCAAGTTTACAGGGGAACTTACAGGCCATCAGACCTGGGCCATACTGGGGACTCATTCTGTCCTGTTCTTATACCTGTTCACACTGGTATAAGCACAAGAGATTGTTAGTTCCAATACACCCAGAGGAACACAGCCTCCCTCCTCTTCCTTGGCCAAGGCAAGTTAACAGCATCTACAGGTTGAGTTGGACCACTTAAGCTGGCTCTTTGGGATGGATCTGAGTTCTTTAAATCAGGAAAGCAACTCCTAAGGAGCTCTCAAGTTCCACAGACACAGGCATCCCCGAACCTCACAAACTGTGAGGAATAATACATCAGCTGTTTTCACAGAGGTTAGCACCTGGTCACAGAAAATCCTCCAGCACCTTCTGCTAAGGCCAAACTTCCCTAGAGTATGATTCTAATGTATTATGAGAACCCAGAATGAGGGTGGCGGTGTGATTCCAAGTGATACCTAATATAGAATGGGCACTGGACTTTTTGTTCAAATCCTTCCTCTCATGAGCAGCACCCTCTCTAAACAAGTATCTCCAGAGCCCAAGTCCTCTGAGGAAGTTGGAAAGGGGGGTCACAAGCCCACCCAGACCCAGAGGGAACAGTTTCTTCCTCGTCTCTGCGGCAGAATCCTGGAAGCATCCGGCAAACCACAGCCAGGTCCTATGAAGAAGCAGGTGCCAGCCGGCAGAACCCCATCTTCCTTCCCAGTTGCACCTGCAGCTCCTTGAGCTCTCCATGATTCCATGAATTACAGGGTAGTGACTACCACTGATAGACGCTAAGACCCATGACTGACAGTGTACAACAAGCTGGGTGCCTGCTTGTCACGAAGGCTTACAAGCAGTGTTTTCATTCTCTGAAGCAGGCTATTGTGAACAAACAAACATACACTGCATATGGTAATTTTCTTTTTTCTTTTTTATTATTTTTATTTTTATTTTTGCATGTGGTAATTTTCTACTGCACATGTGTGTCCATTTCTGTATGTGTACTCATTGCTAAGTGAATGTGGTATCCTCTATGGGTCTTGGTGAGATGAGTTTGGGGAAAAAAATTGCTGTCCTGAGACCTTAAGTAGTAGATGGGATCAGGTTTCACTCTCCACAACAGCCCGTCCCCCTGGGGTCTCCATACAAAGCAGAGCAGCCTCAGACTCCACACCCATCCTCATTATCAGGTCCTAGGCCAGGTCCCTCATCACACAATTTTTACCCTCAGGGAGGTCCACATAAAACCTATAAGCTGCTAAGTTGCACAAGGACACCTGAACAGAACAGAACTGCTGGGCTACAGGTTACAGCATAGGCAGGAGACACACTTGTCATGGCTCCAACCTCAGGCCTAGAGGGAGACCTGATGCCACAGACCATACTACTCCCAGTTACTGCCTCTCCAGAAGCAAAGAAGCACCTATCTACCCTTGGAGCCAAATCTTAGCTCTATAATCTGGGGCTCACAAATTATAAGCCTCAGTTTCCACAAGTATAAAATATGGGTATAAGTAGCCATCATTTTAACAGTAAAATGGGCATAGCTATTGTAGCAATGTTCTTTCTCTAACTTAAAAAGCTATGAAATTATCACTATGATCCAGTACTGTAGCTTGGATTTGTAATGTCCTCCAAGGGACCATGCACTAAAAACTTGGTTTCCAGTTGATGCTTTTGAGAGATGGCTCAACTATTAGGAGGCTGGAGCTGGTAGAAAGGAGACAAGTTACTGAAAGTGTGCCCATGAAGGGGATATTTAGAACCTAATCCTTCTTTCACTCTGCTTCCTGGCCACCATGAGGTGAACAGCTTCAACTACATGATTATACCATAACATTCTATTTTGCCACAAGCCCAAATGCCACAGTGAAAACTGACCATGGATATATCTCTGAAAACATGAACCAAAATTAACCTTTCCTGTTTAAATCCAGTAGAGAGTTGGCTAACACATCTAGTAACATTACTACTATATACTACAAAAGAACTGAAAAACAAGCATTCTAACAAATGAAAAACAAGTGTTCTAACAAAAAATACAGGTGTTTACAGTATCATTGCTCATAATGATGAAAACTAAAGATGAAAACTACCCATCAATGATGGACAGAGTATTATCCAAACATAAAATACTGACATGCTTAACCATGAGTGAAGCTAGGAAACATGATGTTGAAGGGGGGGAAAATCAAGTCACAAAGGGACAGATATTATGTAACTATACTTTGGTAAAATATTGAGTATAGGAAAATACAGAGGCAGAAAGCAGATCAGTGGTTGCCAGTGTTAAGGGGGAGACTGGGGAAGAAGGAGTAAATGTGGATAGGATTTTGGTTGTAGGTGACAAAGGGTTTTGGAATGAGAGAAGTAATGTTGCATAATACTATGAACACACCAAAATGTCACTTTATAATAACTAAAATAATTAACTTTTTGATGACTTTTATGTCTGAAATTTGCCACACACAAAAAGAATCGATACCTATAGAGTTTCCAAGGGATGCTGTTCATCTGAGATGAAGCTCAGCTGGCACTACATGTTGTCCCACCTGCTCCTTGGTACCCACCCATATGCACTCAAGGGCCTAAGGGTAGCATCCAGATGCGCCTCCTAACAACTCCTATTGGAGGAAGAAGGAATGAGTCTTAGCACAATCTTCCTGGATCAGAAAGGCAGGGCCTGAGTGAAGGAGTTCCAGGCACAGTGACCATTTTCTGCCCCACTCTGAGGGGAGGGAAACACAGTATCTCCATGCAGATCCTAGTAGCCAGCTGCTTACGCTAAATTGACTGAGTTTCTAAAGTGACGGGCCATGTCTGAGAGTGTGGCTCAAGTCGTACAGGGCTTGTCTATTAAGTACAAGGCCCTCCTAAGTTCAAAGCCCATTGCTGCCCTCCCATCCTACCCCCCCCCCAAAAAAAGAAAAGAGAAAAAGAAAATGATAGGCCTGATTCAGGGGTCTATCCAGAACTAGGCAAGCAATCCATACATTGTTGATGTGCCTGGAGGCTCTTCACCTGGCCATGAACAGAGCCAGAACCTAGTTTCTCAGGCTATGCCAAGGAGGGATCTTCTGTGGAGTCCTAGGCTGATGGCACTGGATTCTGTGTCTTTTCCCCAGCTGCTCTCCCCACTGTCTTCTGGTACACACCAGCCACCTTTGATTGCTGTAGCCCCTTGCTCTACTGCTTACCTATGGTCACTCTACTGCCAACTGATCCAAATGGGTAGGGAGGCCTCAGAGAATCATGGGAGAGGTTTTGTGGAAGGCTTAGCTGAAAGAGTCTGTGTTCATCCTATCTCCACAGTCTCTTAAGCTACTTGTCTGGGACTTTCACCTTACCTCATAAGCCCTGCTTGCAGGCCTAAAGGATCCAGAGCCACTAGCTTTAAAGGTCAATTTCTTCAAAGCTGGCCCCTGCCAGAAATGCTCGCTGGTGTCCCTCACCTCCTACTAGGCCACCCTGTATACTATGAAGTGTAGTCCTGTGAAAGACCCCTGGATTATGTGCGTGTTGCCCACTTGCTCTCCATACTAGACTGGTAGGTGCTGGACAAGGTAAATTGTATTCAGTTCCACACATCTCCTAAAATGAGCTTCACTAAATAATTTTAGTGATACTTAGAAAAAACCAAATCCTCTGGATTACATTACAGGTTTATGATAGTATTATATATACATATATGTATACATAATACATGTTTTATATGCAAATACATTTCTTTATAAAATAGGAAGATCCATCTTTATTCAAACACTATGTTCTCAGGGCTGACAGGCTAATATGCAAAGAATAGGCAGAAATGGGTTCCACTCCTTGCAGAGCATGAGAGAAACGCTGTCTGGGAGGACATACATGCCAGGAGGGACTCCACATGCAGGGCAGGGCCTATAGCTTCCTTCCCCACCTCAGTACCTGGTCATCAAAGCCATGGGTCTGGTTGAGAGCCATTACTCCTAGCCAGGGTTCCATGGCAGCTAGCAGATAACCACAGGAAAGGCAGGTGGTGGCATGGTGATACTGCCTCACTCCATTGATATGAAGCATGTAGACAGGTGGGCTGCCAGAAGCAGAACACAGTGTTGCCAGGGGCTGTGCAGAAGATTTGGGGTGATAGTCAAGGGTACAAGGCTTCTCCTAGGGTCATGGAAAAAAGTGGTGAGACTGTAGTTTGCAACCCTGTGATTGTCCTAATAGACAATAACTCAGTGTGAAGGGGTCCCTGCTGAGGACAAGAGTGGCTGAGTAGCTGTTCCTACCCCTCTGAGGTTCCACTTTTAAGATCTGTTCTGGCCTCAGCCAGAGACAGCGTGATCTTTCTGAGGCATTCAAGGCTCCCATGGATTTGCAGAAAGGGACTTCTAAGACATGGAATATCTGCTAATCCCAACAATAACAGTGATGGCAGAGTGCACCATGGCCTCAGTCCTACCCCCAGCCTGCAGTAGGTTGTTTGGGCCTGTGGCTGCACACACTGAAGTGGTCTGGAGGACTCTATGAGGTACTATAGAGATGATCTATTCAGGGCTTCTGTAAACAGAGGGTGGGAATGGCACATCCTTAGACCAGCTAAACCTATTTTTATAAAGGAGAAAAGAACACAATGGCCCTTTTCACTTGCTGCCAAGACCAGGAAGTTCCTTCTCACACCTGTTATGTCAGCCCTGCCTGCTGGCTAGGACTGCTAGGCCCCACCAAGTAGCCAAAAGCCTCTGGAGCTTCCTTGGGAAGCCCTCATCAACCAGTCAAGACCTATTCTCCTAAAGTTGGGTCCAAAGCAAGAATTTTTACAGATATTAACACACTATGTTCACCAAAGCTTTATTTACAATAAGCCAAGAAGTAGAAGCACTTTACTGTCCACTAATGGATAAATAAAATGTGGAACATACATACTCTGAAATTGTATTTAGCCATAAAAGGAGTGGAATATAATATGGACGAACCTCGAGTGTCAGCTAGTCACAATAGGACATGCATTGTATAATTCCATTTTCATGAAGGGGCTAGAAGTACTCAGCTTCAAAGAAATGCAAAATAGAATGGTGGCTGTGGGGGGAGATGGGAAATTAATGTTTAATGAGTACAGTTTTTTCAATTTAGGAAAGTGAAAAATATAAGATGGACTACTTGTTTGGAGTCCTTGCAGATGGAGCCTGGAGACTGTCCAACTCTGAATCCACTTCCGATGGACTTGACGAAGTCTCCCCAGTGGTACAGAACTGAGCCCAAAGTTGGGCATGACCCCACCTCATATCTCCCATGGCCACCCTCAGCTCCAGGCAGAGGCAGCAGCAGACATAATACCCTGCCAGAGGCTCTAGCCCTCTGACCCAGTCAGGCCTGTACAGGTCAGAACTTGGCCTTTTCTTTCTCAGCTCAGCTCTGAAAGTGGTTTGTCTCCTTCCTAATAGCAAGAGACACTCAACCTCCTTTGGCTATACAAACAACTCTAGTCACAGTCTTCAGAAGCTGGCCGTGAGGATCTGGTATATTTAGGAGTGACCACTTGTCTGGCATCTGGACCTAGAGCTGGTGGCCCAACCCCATATCATGACCTCCACAGGATCCACTAGATCCCAGGCCAGAAGCTAGACTCCACAGCAAGTAGTAAGCATGGCACCCAACTCAGATTTTACAGTGTAGAGGGATAGACACAGAGGGTGTACATAGACATCACTGCATGAGGAGGTAAGTGTTAAGACAACAGCCCTAGGGCAAGGAGGTGAGGCCTGGAGAAATCAAGAATCTTTAGGCTGCTGGTAGCTTGAGGCTTAGACTTGCCCTATGAAGTCTCAGAAAGAATTAGGTTCCAAAAGAAGGTAAGCAGAGGGAAAAGGGTCTTTCAACAAATGTATATTCTGTCCCAACTGTGAGGTGGCATCATCTTCACTGTACACACATAGAAACTGCTGGGAGAGTAAAGTACCAGGACAAAGCTGACCCAGGTACTAGACATTGGAAACACAACTATAAACTGAATTAACAGAAGCCCTGACCTCCTCAGCTGACCTTCCAATTCTATAGTTAATACACTAAAACAAGGTAGACAGGCTGTGACAGTTGTGAGAAGCCATGATGAGTGGAGCGGAAGTCAGAGGGCAGGGGCTCATGGGAAAAGCCTCTATGGCAGGTAGGAAAGGTGTCAGGAGGGAAGCAGTGGTGCCGAGGAAGATCAACCAGTCTCAGTGAGAGTCCTGCCTGAGCTCAAGGAAACAGGAAGGCAGGGGGACAGCCTGCATAAAGCAGCCAGAAACTATTGGCTTCCAAGCAACATAGAAACACCAGCTGAAGGCTCATTCATACTTACATCTATGTTGCCTTGGTATGGTTCTCTGAGTCTAAAAAACACATGGTTCTAAGGTGGATACCAGTAACACATCCATAATCTTAGCTACTCAAGAGGCTAAAAACTGAGAATTCAAAGCCAGCCTGGGTAGGAAAGACTGTGACTCTTATCTCCAATTAACCATCAAAAAGCTGGAAGCAGAGCTATGGGTTAAGTGATAGAGCACTAGCCTAGAATAGAAAAGGTCCTGAGTTCAAACCCAAATGCTGTCACACATACATACATACTCACACATACACACACTGTTCTGAGAAGGATGTCAGTTTAAGTGCCTACTGGCATGCATATACACACTTTCCCAAGCCATCTATCACTAGCCCCTCCCACTAGAGAGGCAGAAAAGGGGTTTCTGGATGAACATGTGGTTCCTTGGGGTACCAGAAGGGAGGGAGGTAGTTTCCATTCAGGTCTGATTCCTGACCTCCTGGCTTCTCTCCCATGAGCTGGGCCTTGAGTTGGCCCTACACATCTGCCAGTCCTTCCTGGCCAGGATTTGGGGGCTTGCCCATCCTTTAAAAGCAGACCCTCTTTGCAGAACAGTATTTCAGAATCTCTATGATGTCTTTGTTTTTGCTTTTTAAATAAGATTTTTTATTTCAGAATAGATTTAGATACATAGAGAAGTTATGGAAAAAGTAAGAGTTCCCATGTACTCCTCCCAACACAGACCTAGTGTAGTAATTGAAGTCCATACTAAGTCAGCAAAACTGTGTTCAGGTCTCCTGGTTTTTTTTCCTGATGTCCTTCTTTGTTCCAAGACTATACCATATTTACCCTTTTAGGCTACTCCTGTCTGTGACTGTTTTCTCATATTTTCCTTATTTTTGATGACCTTGACAGTTTGAGGAGTGCTTGTCAGACATTTTATAGGCTAGCCCTCAATCTGGATGTGTCTGATGTTTTTCCATGACTAGATTGTGGCTATGGGTTTTAGGGAAGAAGACCCCAGAGGTAAAGTGACTTTTCTCATTCTATCATATCAGGGTTCAAACTCCACTGTTGGTGTTGACTTGGTTTCTCTACCATGGAGTTGCCCTACCTGCTTCTATGTGTAGCCCACTGGTAAAGAGTGGGAAGTAAAGTTCCATCTCTGTTATTGCATGAATTATTTGGAATTCTTTTACACAGGAGACTGTCTTTTCTCTCTCATTTATATATTCACTCACTTACATCTGCATAATATGTGGATATTTACTTTATACTATGTATTGTAACTCAAACCTATTTATTTTGTTGCTTGTATCATTCCAGTTTTAGCCACTGGAGTTTTTCCAGAGGCTCCTGTCTTTCTGTCCCACTCCTGAAAATACACCATGTGTGATCGTCAAAGCACTTCCTCCCTCTGCAGGACAAGCCAGGAACATCTAGCACATTTCCTGCCCTAGTCCTACATCAGCTACCTCCCCCAAGCAGCCAAAGTTCCTTTCCTGGAGTGGCATCAGAAACAAAGATCTGGGTGGCGGCTATACTCACTACTCCCAAAAGGTTATAGTCTCTAGGCCTTTTTGCTGACCAATAAGAAAACACAGCTGTATTACAGCTCAGGTATATCATCTATCTATAGTATACGCTCTCTCTACCCACCCCTTCTCTCTCTCTATATATATATATATAGTGTGTGTGTGTGTGTGTGTGTGTGTGTGTGTGTATACAAACATATCCTTATATGTCCACTGACATCCAAAGTCAGCTAAACACATTGAGGCCAATTTTACACATCCAATATCACATGAATCTAGTCTCCTTATTTACTGTTCCCTCCCATTCCAACAATGCCTCCTACTTTATACTACCCATTTACTTAGCTTTTCAATCCCATTTCCCATGCTCACATGAGAAAGAATCACACCCCTGGGGTATAGTGCTTATGCATAGCTCATCTTCCTGAAAAAGCAGATGCTGATCATTTTCAAAGCACACCCTTCCATTTCCACTACTCCCTGAAATATCTCCTGTTGAACTACTGAAGAACCTGCCACTGACCCTGTATACCTATGAGATCAGCCATAGATGGAATATTGTTCATCAAACATGTTATCTCCTTGGCATGAGTTTCTGAGACCTTTCTATGGCACATTTGGATGAAGGAAGTGAAGTACTAGTTAAGATTTCTGTCACTCTGATAGAAACACCTGAGAAAATCAACATGAAGGTGGAAAGATCTATTTGGCTCATGGCTTCAGTCTATTGTCAGCTAGCTCTATTACTCTGGGCTTGAGGTAAGGCAGACTATCATGGGGGCAAGAGTACACAGTAGATGAAGCTGCTCACTTCAAAACAGTAAGAAGAAAAGGGCAAGGAGAAGGAGCCAGTGAACTAATAAAGTCCTCAGGGGCACACCCTTGGTCAATCGCACTTCCTATACTTCTAATAACTCACAATAGGCCATCAAATTATGAAGCCATCAATGGACCGATGAGATCAGAGACCTCATGATCCAATCAATCACTTGCATCCTAGGAAACTAAGCTAGCAACCAAGCATTTAGCACTATGGCCTATGAAAATCTTTTTTTTTTTTTGGGGGGGGGGGTTGTCAGTCATGGGGCTTGAACTCTGGGCTTGGGCACTGTCCCTGGGCTCTTCAGCTCAAGGCAAGCACTCTATCACTTGAGCCACACCACCACTTCCCATTTTCTAGTGGTTTATTGGAGATAAGAGTCTCACAGACTTTCCTGCCTGGTCTGGCTTTAAACCGTGATCCTCAGATCTCAGCCTCCTGAGTAGCTAGGATTACAGGCTTGAGCCACCAGTGCCTGGCTTGCTTTGAAAATCTTAAGACACATGGGGCTGGGAAGGTGGCTCAGCGGTAGAGCGCTTGCCTTGCATGCATGAGGCCCTGGGTTCAATTCCTCAGCACCACATAAGCAAAAAGAAAAAAGCCAGAAGTGGCACTGTGGCTCAAGTGGTAGAGCGTTAGCCTTGAGCAGAAGGGCTGAGGGACAGTGCCCAGGCCCAGAGCTCAGGCCCCACGACCAGACCCCCAAAAAAAATAAAAAAAAGAAAGAGAAAATCTTAAGACACAAACTATAACAAGAGGAAACAGAGAAGGTCAGGAGATTCTTGGCAGCCAATGTGAGCAGTCTCAGAAGTCTGTGAGGGAGCAGAAGGGAGGAATACTACTCTGGAGAGAAGCAGAGATGAGAGCCAGTGGGTAGAGTGCTGCTGCTGAGCCTGGGCCTTGGGTGGAATTTCTGGGTCCTGGTCACCTGGCTTTTGGCTCTTCCCTCCCCTCTCCCATGTAAGGGAGAGAACACTGCCCCCCCTCCACATGACATGGTTAAACTGCTTTTCTTCTCCTCCTCCTCCTCTTCCTCCTCCTCCTCCTCCACCGCCTCCTCCTCCTCCTTCTTTTTCTTTTTCCCAGTCCTGTGGCTTGAACTCAGGGCCTGGGGACTGTCCCTGAACTTCTTTTGCTCAAAGCTAGCACTCTACCACTTGAGCCACAGTGCCACTTCCGGCATTTTTCCCCCCTGCTTATGTGGTGCTAAGGAATCGAACCCAGGACCACCTTCCCAGCCCCAACCTTTTCTGTTCATGATATTGAGGAATCGAACCCAGGTCTTCATGCATGCTAGGCAAGCACTCTATCACTAAGCCACATTCTACTTTTCTGCCCAAAGGCCTTCCATGTAACCTAGAGAAAGCAAATGCGCCAGGAGCTGGTGGTTCATGTGTAATCCTAGCTACTCAGGAGGCTGAGATCTGAGGATTGTGGATCAAAGCCAGCCTGGGCAGGAAAGTCCATGAAATTCATATCTCCAATAAACTACTCAGAAAAAGCTAGAAGTGAAGCTGTGGCTCAGGTGGTAGAGCGCTAGCCTTGAGCACAGAGAGGCTCAGGGACAGAGCCTAGGCCCTGAGTTCAAGCCCCAGGACCAGCACACACACACAAAAAAGTTGCTATTTGTTAGACTAAGCAACATTGTAGTAGCTGTGGGGGCCTACATCCATTTAGTTACATGCTCAGCACCTTCCTACTTACCCTAAGTACTGAAGTCTGTTGGAGGATCACCTTCAAGATTAGTCTTAAACTGGACCTGAATAAAGGCACTCAATTTTTGCTGAATAATGGAATCACCTCAGAAGAATTAAAAATAAGAAGTTCCAAGTCCTAAGGCTCTGACCTAAATATCCTGAGGTGGAGCTGGAGTTTTTAAAAGTTTACCAGTATTTCTCATATCCAGCAGTAGCTGGGAGGCACTGCCTCAAAAAGATCCCCCTCTCTGCTTGCTTCCACAACAGGCCTTGCTCCCAAACTGTCTTCCCAAACTAGTCAACCAGCTGTACGAAGTCACTTACAGCTCTACGCAAGGCCCAAGAGGACCTGATGAAAGCTAGAATGGAAGGAGAGTGGAGATTGAACACAGCTGTGAAGAGCTAATGTGCTATGAATGTATACAGTGGAGAAAAGATTTCACAAGGGACTTGAGCCAGCACTCCAAAAACAAAATGAAACTAACCTGGGGAATGAAGCTAACCTGGGGAATACAGAAAGGGGAAGCTATGAAGAACTACAGAAATAGAAAAGGTAGAGGCTATACCAATCAACCACCCCATACACAGGGTAATAACCCCTTTTGAGATACTGAGCTCTGGGACTCCATGCAAGCATCTGACTGAATCTCATCATTTTGAGACTTGCTACTGGGCAGGTACAACCCATGGCTCTCACACTTACTCTTTCCTGCCAACCACTTATACACTGGTCCTCAGCATCATTGGGCCTAACTCATCACAGGCTTGGCTGGACCCATACAAGATGAAAGCTGAAGGACTTCTATCACCTTTGGGGGAAAAACTCGATTATCTTCTCCCCCCAAATTTCAAACCAGCTAGAGAGAGGAACTCAAGACTGAGCTCACAATGCATCAGAAAGAGCCTTTTAGGTTGATCCAGGTCTCAGACAAAAGGAGACAGAGAAGGATGAGGAGAGTCAGGCATTGGTGGCTCATGCCTGTAATCCTAGCTACTCAAGAGGCTGTGATCTAAGGATCACAGTTAGTGAGACTGTGAAATGTCCAATAATCTCCAATTAACAACCAAAAATAGCCTCGAAGTAGAGGTGTAACTCAGGTGATAAGAGCACTAGCCTTGAACACAAAGGCTCAGGGACAGTGCCTGCCCATGCCCTAAAGTTCAAGCCCCAGGATCAACAATACAAAAGGACAGACCTGTAGCAGGGGACCCATGAGAAAGTCAAGGCCTGGGCACCTGAATGTAAGACCAGGCCATGCCTTCTGGTCCTTCAGAGATACCACAGACCAGGAAAGCCTATTTTGGCTCAGGCAACAGCCTGGGCTTGTAGGGAAGACATTCCTATCTGCAAGGGCCATTCTGAATAGCTACTATACCATTCTCGGGGGCAGCACAGTCCTTCCCAGGGGGACAGCCTGTTTCAAGATTATCTATCCCTGACAGCTAGAATGAGGACCTAGAGAATAAGCCACCTCCAACATGGTTGCAACAGACCACCAGGATTCTTAGGAGACTGCTGGCCAAAAAGTGGTGACTGCCACTAGGGGGGCAGTATGCGGGGTACAGTGAAGTTAGGACCCTGCATCATCCCAGGTCTCCTCAGGGTTACCACCAGAGGGTGATGAAAGTGTGCCAGAGGCAGCAGGCGGCTCCCTGACATTGGAGCAAATGATACCCATCTCACATTACACCAAATCAGATTAGTGTAGATTTGAAGATGAACAACAGAAGTATATTTGTAAGCTTTGTACATGGCTTATATAATGTCAAATCTAGAAACTGTGACCCAAGAGGAACCCCGGGGGAGAGAAGGGGGGAGAGGATATAAAAAGCACACACAGGAGAAGTATGAGACCATTCTGCAGGTGAACTTGACACTTGGAGACCCTCAGAAAGGCCTCTATACACTAGCCTCCCCAGGCCAAGAACAACAGAGGAAGGTTTTCCTTAAGTAGAAGACTTTAAAAGTATCATACTGGGCCTGACTGGGCTCAGGGAAATAATGCAGAAGCTGTATTATTTTAAGTTTTCAGAGGAGGTTAAGATTAAAGAGCAACTTTTCTTGCAGCAAGCCAACTAGTGTAACTTTGAGAATATGCAGGTAGTCAGTGAGAGGGTAGTATGGAGATATAGCCAAAATACAACCTGGTCTGTCTCTCTATGACAGGACATAGGACAGCCATTTTGCTAACAACCAAGAAAGAATCAGATAGGGATAGAGGAAGGATAAAGCAAGGGCTGGCTCTACGACTGTAGACTTGAATATAACTTGGGGATAGCAACTCCACTTGCAGGGAAGACTCCCACTGTCTTTTATAGCACATTTCCTCCACCAGTAGACATAGGAAAGGAAAAATAAATTATTTTATTTTACCTTAAACTAGCCAGTTCGTGTGGTCAAAGGCTCAGTGTAGTGAAAGCTTCTGGACATGCAGTCCACACCTGATGTGGTTTGCTATGTGCATCTAGAAAATGACTATTCACAGAAACAATGTCATAGCATGGTAGGCAACAGTACAAAAACACAGCAATGTGACAGTGGGTACTATCCTTAAGTTCTCTAAAGCTTCAGTTTCTCTGGTCTATAAAATGGAGGCATAAGGACTTCTGAAAAAATATAAAGAACTAAATATAAATGTTTACACATTTAAAAACAATGTCTAAAGCCAGAAGTAGATGGTTGTTCATTCCTGTAATCCTAGCTACTCAAGAAGTCCAGATTCAGAGAAGTAAGGTTTGAAGCCAGCTCAAGCAGAAAAATTCTAGAGACTCCAGCTCTAATTAATCAATAAAAAGCTGGACTGGAAGTATGGCTCAACTGCTAGTGTACAAGCTGAGCCAGACAGCTAATCAAATCAAGACTCTGAGTTCAAATCCCAGTACCAGTGGGGGAGGGGGAACATGGGGACAGACAGTATCTGACATCATACCTTCCATATCATCCTAGTTTTACTCTAAAGGAAATAAGCTCAGGAGGTTAGAAACTTTGCTCAGCCATCAGAAAAATGCAAATGGAAGCCATAATGAAATCCCACTCTGCACCACTAGGATGACTGTACTATGGGAAACAATACTGACTGAACATGTGTCCTGAGGATATGCAGAAACCAGACCCTTGTAAGCTGGTCAGTGTGATCTGGGACAGCCACCATGGGAAACCATTCAGAGATTCCTCTGAAGGCTAAACATAGCGACCTCTATGACACAGCAACTGCCCTCCTAGACATTTATTCAAGCACAGTGAAAACACAAATGTTCACATAAAGTAGCTCAAGGGAGGAAACAATTCAGATGTCTACCAATAGATGAATGGATAAGCATAATTCAATCTATCCATAAAACAGGCTATTTTTCAACTTTAAAAAAGAATCTATCACATAGACACAGACACAAACACAGACAAACACACATGCACATACACACAGAGAGTTAGCAAATTCTAACTCATGAATGAACCTTGAGAACATTATAGCAAGTGAAATAAACCAGTCATAAAAGGATCCATACTGCCTAGCTGCATTTATATGAATGTCCACAAACAGGAAAGTCCAACAATAGAAAGCTGCCTGGAGGAAAACAAGGAGGGACAACTGAAGGATACCAGGGCTTCTTGTAGGGATAAAAATGTTTTAAGGGGATGGGGGGATGGGCGATGGTAAGGGATCGGAAGGGGAAACAAAGGAGGCAACAATGCTTGATAAGAAATGTACTCATTACCTTGCCCATGTAATTGTAACCCCTCTGTATGGTATTTTCACAATAAAAACAAAAATTTGTTATTAAAAACATAAAATAAGTTTTAAAATTGGCATGATCGTTATAGAACGAAGTGCTCACTTTTGATTCTCTTTTTCTTTTTTTTTTTTTTTTCGGTTGTGGGGCTTGAACTCTAGGCCTGGGTGCTGTCCCTGAGCTCTTCAGCTGAAAGTGAGCACTCTACCACTTGAGCCACAGCACCACTTCCGGTTTTCTGGTGGTTAACTGGAGATAAGAGCCTCACGGCCTTTCCTGCCCAGGCTGGCTTTGAACCACAATCCTCAGATCTCAGCCTCCTGAGTAGCTAGGATTACAGACGTGAGCCACTGGCACCTGGTTGACTTTTTTTTTTAACCAGTACCAGAATTTGAACTCAGGGCTTTGAGCTCTCATTCAGCTTTTTTTCTTGGTTGGTGCTCTTCTACTTGAGGCACAGCTCCAGTCCAGCATTTCACTGGCTAATTGGAGATGGAGTTTCAAAGACCTGTCTGCCTGGGATTCCTTTGAACCTCAACCCTCAGATCTCAACCTCCTAAGTAGCTAAGATTGCAGGTGTGGGCCACCAGCACTGGGTTGAAATGTTCACTTTAAGTGGGTAAGTTGCATGATATGTGAATTATTTCTCAAGAAAATTGTGACCCAACCTTTTTTCCGGACTCAAGTCACATATTAAGGCCAGGGAGTTGAAAACCCTGCACACCTGCCAG
The DNA here is from genome assembly GCF_024711535.1 of Dipodomys merriami. NCBI lineage: Eukaryota > Metazoa > Chordata > Mammalia > Rodentia > Heteromyidae > Dipodomys > Dipodomys merriami. The sequence goes on along the minus strand of NW_027203270.1, from coordinate 17,650,858 downwards.
GTGCTCTCTGCCACTCTACGGTGCCTCACTCCTCAGTGTCCAGGCACACTAGCTTTCATTTCCCTGATATCTTCATAACTCAGAATGTATAAGAATTCCCCAAGCCAGTGCCAAAGAGAAAGCCTTTTTTCTTTATTTGTTTTGTTTTTTGTAGGGCTTGAACTCAGGACCAGGGTGCTGTCTCTGAGCCTCTTTGTGTTCAAGGCTAGTGCTCTACTTGAACCACTGCACCACATCTGGATTTTGAATGGTTAACTGGAGATATAAGAGTTTCACAGGGGTTTTTCTGCCCAGGCTGCCTTCCAACTGTGATCCTTAGATCTCCTCCTTCTGAGAAGCTATGATTACAAGCATGACCCACCAGCACCCAGCTTCAAAGAAAAAGTTTAAAAATATCATATTTATGTTAGTTGGGGGAAGGGGTAGGGTGTGAGAGTAGGGTAACAATGGAACCCCTATCCAGACTGAATAAATCAGTGCAACCTTATACCAGTCTGGAGGCTCCAAGAGAGCCACTCCCATAGGAAAGACCTTGGACCGGTTTCCTCCTGGGTAAAAGTATATAACCTGGTTCCCATTCAGGATTGGAGTCAGGGAATTGAGGCCCATATATATACATCTACACACAAACCATTATCAGCTATCAAGACATCCAGGATGTAGCTGGCAAGGATGTGAAGCAGCTCCTACCTCTTCATTCCCATGATAAGACTATATGACCCTGAGGATCTGATAGCCTAAGCTGCTCTATTTGTTCCACGAATATGAAAGCTCCTGTTTCTTCTAAGGTCTTCAGCTTTCTCTGTGTCTCTCTTCCAGGTCTAAGTCACATCTGATCCCCTAGAGATCCCTGAGCTCCTCTAGCATCTTCAGCTTCCTCCAGACACTCATTTGGTACATGGTCCTGCTGTGAGCAGGACCACCAGCTTCCTAGTGACATGAGAAGGTTTCTCTCCCACTTCCCAAGTCCTTGCTCTAGAGCAGAAACTCATCAGAAGCTTGGAGACAACTGAATGAATGAACAAGTCCACAAACAGCAAGGAACTTACTTTCCACTAGAGAGATCAAGATCTCAAATACTCAACTCATGTGTATATTATAGTCAGTGCTAGTCAGTGCTTGTTAAAATCAAGGCACCAAGCTGGGCACTGGTGGCTGATTCCCGTATTCCTAGTAACTCAGGAGGCTGACACCTAGAGGATTGTAGTTTGAAGCCAATCTGAACAGCAATGTCTATGAGACTTACCACCAATTAACCATCAAAAAACCGCTTGGAGGTGAGGTTCAAGTACTATGTCAGCTGTGAGCATGAAAGCCAAGTGAGAGCTGAGTTTAAGCCCCAGTACCTGCACACATAAAGTCCTGAGGAAGTGGAGCTAGGGGGTGCTGTTGAGGGAAAAAAAAAATCAGCCAGGCACCAGTGGCTAACACCTGTAATCCTAGCTACTAAGGAGGCTGAGAGCTGAGGATAGCAATTCAAAGTCAGGCTGAGCAAAAATTTTCATGAGATTTTTATCTTATCTTCAATAAGCTACTCAGAAAAATCCAGAAGTAGTGCTGTGGCTCAAGTGGTAGAATGCTAGCCTTGATCACAAAGAGACTCAGGGACAGCACCCAGGCTCTGAGTTCAAGCCCCAGGACCAGGAGAAAAAAAGGTCATCCCATGGAACAAAAGACTCAAGAACAAAAGTGCTTAAGTCCAGTACTGAGTATACTAGCCAATAGGCATCAGTGGACATTCACCTGTTTCCTCATTCACCCAGGACACCATGCAATGAGAAGTGGCAGATCCCAGCCACCAAGATGAGTGTGAGCACCAGCATGCCCAGGAAGGGGGCTGCACAAACATCCTATGTATCAGCAATGGTAGTCATAAACCTGTTACTGTATGCTATCATCTGGCACTTTCAAGTCTAACCTATACAAAGACCAATTAAAGTAGATATGATCTCAAAGCCACAGGAGATGGTGACTCCAATCTGGGAAGCAGAGAGGGCTGACCAGGCTCCTCGTTCTTTACCTAGACAGCAATGTCAGTTCAACTAGCAATCAGGACAGTGCACATTTCCATCTTACTCCACTGAGGTTCTTCTTGCCCTGTATGGACCATTATACCTGACACGCTCAGTATTTCTTCCCAATATCATGGGTTCTAATCATCTCTCCTACAAGGCTAATAAATGCTTTCATTAATTTTAGTTCCAGGATATTCTACCTCTAATGAGTCCAGAAGCTAAGTATTTGCTAGGTTACCTCAACTGGCCTTGAAATATTGGCCCAGGGCTCTTGGTGAGGGATATGTGTATGTGCTGGACAGTTGTAAAAAGAGACTTCTCACTCAAATGTGAATACATTCTGTATACCATGCCCAGAGCCAATGGAGATACAGAGTTCCTTGTCTCTAGGGAAAAGTTACATGTTGACTGTTCCCCCCAAAATACTCTCAGCCTAACATCCCAGGAGAGATGTCCTGTTGCTAAAAAGGGACAAAAGCTTTACTTGAAGATATGATTTTTCCATGAAAATAAAACAAGTACATCAGAAATCAGGGAGTTATATACAAAGGTCCACTGTCTGGGACAATATATTAGAAATCACTCTATTTCTGCAGAGAATTAGGCTTCCATATTTTTCAATACTCTTTTCATTTTCTGATATCCTGATGCAGAAGATAAAAGGCAGACACCAAATCCTAAGGCAGGGAGAGTATTTGAGTAAAGAACCAACACTGAGGTTGACAGCCCACTGGAAATCACTTAAGGGAAGAGAGCCATGGGAGGGACAGAACTGTAAATGCACAGCTCATTGTTTTCCTGAACAAACAGTTTGTTTTGGTCAGAGCATGAACTTCAATTCTTCAATGTAAAGGGTAGAGAGAGGATCAAAAAGCACAAGGTGAGCTAGGCAAACTCCACCAGGACTGCAATCAGGCAGATTAAAAAGAGAGCCTTGACAGGTGCTGGTGGCTCACACCTGTAATCCTAGCTACTCAGGAGGCTGACATCTGAGGATCACGGTTCAAAGCCAGCCCCAGCAGGAAAGTCTGTGAGACTCTTATCTCCAGTTAACCACCAGAAAATTGGAAGTAGCGCTGTGGCTCAGGTGGCAGAGTGCTCACCTTGAGCTGAAGAGCTCAGAGACAGCACCCAGGCCAAGTTCAAACCTCACTATTGACAGGGGGTAGGAGGGAAGCGAGCAAGAGAGTGAGAGCCTGTTGCTTCCAACAGCCAGTACAACTAGCCAGTGCATATGCATATTTCCCAGGACTGCTGATGGGGGTAAAGGACTTTTGTACCACTAGAGCTGAGGACTTGGCAGAGCCTGGTGACAAGCTCCTGTATGAGAAGTTATCTACTTACTAGGACTTTACTCCAGGTTTTCAAAGTTCATCTGACCAATGCTCTCATTTTAAAGACCCCTGTAGACAAAGACTTAGCCCAAGGCTGCTTGGAGTAATCCTCTGACTTATAGCCCAGGATCTGCTACACCACATCATTTTCCTTAAAGGAGATGAGACTTGAGGGGTGGAGGAAACAAGAAGCTATACCTGGGGCCAGCAATTACTTGGGTCCTCCAGCTTGCAGACACTTGTACCTGAGTTATTGATATGCACCACTCCAAGTGCAGCAAGTCCACACTTACAACTCTAGGGCATATATGAAACAGAAGTGGCCACAGAAGAGAAGAATAAGCATAGAGGGGATCCAGTTAGGATCCAGTTAGGCACCCAACTCAATATAGTCTAGCAATCTAGTCCAAATACCTTGGAGAGGAAATTCTCTGGGGACAAGTTATACATTCTCCAGTCCCAGCCATGGAGAAGGAAACATGCCTGGAAAGGGATTTAAACTGTCATTGCCTGGAGTGGTAAGGACATATACAACAGAAGCCAAAAACAGAATCTGCAGCCTGTTCCCTTTTTCTTTTTCTTTTTTCTTTAGTGGTACTAGATTTGAACTCAAGGCTCTACACACCGTTGGATCCATGCCTCCAGCACTTTTTGCTCTCACTTTTTGCCTTGGCTGACCTGTGATCCTTAGGATGACAAGCACACATTACCATGCCATGGGGATTTCACAAATTTTAGTATCCAGGCTGGCCTGATCTGTGATTCTCTCAATCTCAGCTTCTCATATAGTTGAGATGATAAGTACATACCAGTATTACCTAACTATTGGTTAAGATGGGTCTTGAAAACTTTTTGCCTGTACTAGCCTAAAACCCAGATCCTCCTGAGTGGCTAGAACTACAAGTATGAATCTGATACCCTTTCTCTTTCAAATTCTATTTCTAGAATTCTATCCTCAAGAATTAACTGCAAAAAATAGGGAGTTATATACACAAATGGAGTCAATGTTTCTGAAGCTCCTACTCTCTAAGGTATAGAGAATGAATTCAGAGCCTCAAGTGTTCTTTCTCTGAGCTACATTCCCAAACCCCAAGATGTTTATTTTTAAAAAAACAAAACAAAACAAAACAGGGCTGGGAAGGTGGCTCAGCGGTAGAGCGCTTGCTTTGAATGCCTGAGGCCCTGGGTTCAATTCCTTAGCACCACATAAGCTAAAAAGAAAAAAGCCGGAAGTGGCGCTGTGGCTCAAGTGGTAGAGTGCTAGCCTTGAGCTGAAGAGCTGAGGGCCCAGAGTTCAGGCCCCACGACCAGACCCCCCCAAAAAAAAATAAAATAAAAAACATAAGAGAATGTAAACTTTTTAAAGCCTAGATATAACATGACTTCTTTTCACCAGTAGCAGGTGTCCCTAGGCCTGAGAGGGAAGGGACAGCCTTGATAGGACAGAGCCTTTCCCTTTGAAGGCCATGCAAGCACAGCAAGCAGGAAACAGTGATGGTTTTCCTGCCTTCTCCCTTGCTCTAAATGAATACTCAGAGAAGACAGGAAACATAGACATCCCCTAGAAAGCTGTTCTCACAATCTACTCAATACAGATGAGAAAGGTCAGGTTTATAGAGATTGCAAAGGCATTCAGAGTCAACTAACAGATGGTAGAATTGGAATTCAATCCACACATATCAATTCAAGTATTTTCTGACAATTGCCAGAGGGCAAACTAATTCAACTTGATTTTGTTTGGGTGATTCCACAAAGAGGGATAACGAATACAGCCTGCAATAAGCTATGGGCCTGACTACCAGTCTCAGGACTCACTTAGCCAGCCACATGGTAGTCTCTGACCCTGGTATGTGCTCTGGGCTCTTCTTTATACCAGACTAACTTGAGGCTTCAGGAAAGCAGCAATCCTTGATAAGCTAGGTCTCAAGTCTAAGTACTCTGGGATGTAAATTGCAAGCCTCTGAATTTACCCAACACCTGCAATGCCTACCTGGCCCTCTGCCCTGGCTCCTACAGTGCAGTGGTGGGCTTGCCAAATGTATTTACAGCACCAGAAGCAGTTACCACCCCAAGAACAGCATACATTCTTATCCTCTACTATCTATTCCTATGACACAGGAAGGATTTTTTTGGGATTCACTCTGGGCAAGTGAACCTAAAAGGATTTGTCATCATATAAACACCAAACAATCATATCAGAGGACTTTGATGGAGAATTGGTTGGCTTTTTAATCTTTGTGTCTTCCTGTGTTTACCAAAATGTGTACAGTAAATATATTATAACTGGGGGGAAGTAAAGGAATATTGAACAATCTCTGGGGCACTTGCTCTACCTCATACAATCTTTTTTTTTTTTTTGGGGGGGGGGTTCGGTCATGGAGCCCGAACTCTGGGCCTGGGCGCTGTCCCTCAGCTCTTCAGCTCAAGGCTAGCGCTCTACCACTTGAGCCACAGCACTACTTCCCCCTTTTTTCTGTTTGCTTATGTGGTGCTGAGGAATTGAACCCAGGGCCTCATGCATGCAAGGCAAGCGCTCTACCACTGAGCCACCTTCCCAGCCTGCCTCATACAATCTTGACTCCCAAATCCAATGCCATCTTTATGTCTTTTCATGGCCTATATTTTAGAGAAAAGATTGCTTTGTTTTGAAAAATGTAAGTAGAAAAATTGAAAGCTACAAGAAATGCAAAGGCAAGGACAGTTTTTCACATTTCCTCAAGTGTTTCCACAGAAGAATGTAACCACCTGCTACACCCCTAAGAAAGAAGGAAAGAATCTGCAAAAGAGGAATGTGACTAGGGAGAAGGGAGGAAAGGCAGCAGCTTTCAGCTGGCTCTTCTCAGCTGGCATGTTCAATGCTATGCCTCTGACAGGGCTATTTTTGGGTTTCTGAGTGGGGTAAAAGAAAGAAAAGAAACACTTTGAGTAGCCATTTTACTGGCAGCTCCTTGGCCCTGCTTTCCCTCTCACCCTTCCCCTGAGGAGAAGGAAGCAGACCCTCATATATATTTTGTTCTCCTTAGCCCCCTCAAACCCTTTTTTCCTCTAAGCTTCTGGAGAATATGTAAGCCTCACCCACTTGCACGTCTCTTTATGCAGAGCTGGGAAAATGTGGAGATAAATAAAGCCTCAATTAGGCAGGCATCCAATATTTGGGGGTAAAATGGGAGGGGTTTGAGGCTCTGTCCCAATCCAGGAATGCCTGAGAAAGCTCCCAGGGCCATAGGCAGCCTGGAGGGTGGAGGCTTCCCACAGCCCCCTCAGCCTGTGCTCACCAGGCATGGCCAGGGTCTGGGAGCTGATCTATTCCCACACACAGCTCCTCAAGGCAGCCTGTCCTGTTGTACAGGTCAGGACCTAGCTCCTCTTGTCATCCTGCACAGAGAGGAAGGAAGGAATCCTTGCTCTCATCCTCTCCATTCCCTTCCCAGAGAAGGAACAGGGACCTGCAGAATATGGACTTGCCCCGGGTAGCGATGTCATTAGGGTGGCCAGACACTGTGGCAACCCTCCAGGCTCAACAAAGGCAGTTTTTCCCCTTTCAACTTTGGAAACTCAGCATTCTTATTTATTCCTTTCTGAGCCTGGAAAGAGCAATGAGAGGGAGATCTTATTTCTTTCCCTAAGTCTTGAGGGGTGGGGGTTGGGGGGAGAGTAACAGGCCCACAGAGCCAGCAGAGGCTCAAAGATATTTTTAGAGACATGAGAATTAAACAAGCAGGAACCTTCTGGGGCTGGAAACGGTTTTGTTTCCATCCCTATTCCAAAAGGCCAAACGAGTGGTATAGAGTCAGGGGCTGAAGGAGGAAGCAGAGGAGCTTAGATTCTGGGAAATGAGACCTAAACCAAAAGCTGGCTCCCTAAACATTCTGTCACCCTGTTTCTGAGTGAAGTAAAAAGAAAGAAAAGAAACACTTTGATTAACTGTTATCTAGTCTGTTTCTTCAAAGCAGGGTGAAAGGCTCTATTTCAGAGCCAGACGGGGGGGAGCTAAGCCCTAAGCAAAGTGAGCCTCTGATGTTAGCTCTTGGCCACCCCTACTCAGCCTTAGAGGTATAGGTAAGGAGTGAAGAGATTGAGGTAAAAATCCATCACCACAGGTCCTTTGCTGCTGGTTCTGATTTGACAGAGAGAGAGAGAGGATTTAAAACAAGGTTTCTTAATGAGCTGCAGTCCTCCAATGGATAAGGCTACCTCAATTCTGAGACCACAACAGTGTCAAATGTGGCCTGCCTTGCTCAAAAAATCTCTCTTATAGCCAGGGGAACAGTCACCCAAGTCTGTGGGTAGGACACAGAGAAAGGAAACAGAAGACAGGGAATGACCTCAGCCCTCTTGCTAATAGGAGTACACAGATTGTGAAACACTACCCACCGTCCATATTGATAACCTCTACATCAAGCAACTCTACTTGAAAGAATGGTCTCCAAGTCACTGTATCAAAGAAAAGTGAAAATTTGAAAACAACTTGGAAGTAAAGTGTACCTAATGAAGGATATGCTTTCAAGGATGACACAGGAAACTGATGGATAGAATATTCACATCAAAAACAATAGAACTGCACAGAAATGGAGGGACAAAGGGTGAACAAATGCAGCAGTGGCACTCACTAGACACTACGATGAAAATGAACTATATATACAACTTGTTGGTGGGAATGGGAGGGAAAAACCGGAAGAAAGGGAGGGAAGGGGTGACACTGTCCGAAAAGAAATGTATTCTTTACCTGACTTATATAACTGTAACCTTCCCTGTACATCACCTTTATAATAATAAAATTTTAAATAATTATTTTTAAAAAGAACAGGATTTATATTTTTTGTAATCTTGCTCTTTTTTGTCTCATGTAACTACACACTTAAGAGGATACATACACCATGATATGAAGTGATTTTTATCTCCAAGTGGAAAGATTTACTCAGCAACTTTGTTTTCTGCTTCCCCTAGTTTTTTTCATGTACCTACATACTTCTGGTCATGGGGAGCTTCACTGCTCTGGACAATTCTGCCTTATGCATGGGACACTTTCTTTGCCTAGTACACCACTCTCTCACCCTTCAATTAGTCTTTTTTTTCTTTCCAGGGAAACCACAGAGCTCTCTAGCTGGCCCCTCATCTAGCCCCTGTGAATGGGCAGGGCCAATGTATTTGCCTGTTTCTCTTACAGCTTATGCTCCCCACAGTTGCCAACCCCTTTCATGGCTGGCTAGATTATAAGATCTTGGAAGGCAAGGACTTTTTCTATCTTTTATTTTTTCCAACATCAAGCACATCCAAGGCACATCAGCAAAGCAATAACACATGAATGAATAAGTTCAACCTTTCATGATTTCCCAAGGCCATGGGCACAGCCCTCAAGGAGACATGTGGACTGAAGAGAAGGAAAATACACCAGTGCTCATGCCCTGAAATAAGGACAAGTCTGAGCCCCAGGTCTCCCTGGTGGCATTTCTCAAGGCTGCCAGAGTATCAGTGGCAGAACCTGTCCTAGCCCTGACAACAAGGGTCTTATTGTTGAGCCCAAGTAGGTGACTGGGCCCATGAGTAAAGGGCTCATTCACCAAAGGAGATTAGATAAACTGCCTCCATCCAATTCTTCTAGAATAGCAGTTATCATTAACTCTTAGGCTTCTAGCAAGAGTTCCAACAAGAAATCTGCAATTTCAACTGTTCATAAAGTATCTTATCTTCATAAAATAGGTTGGAGCAAATCACAGACACAGTATTTAATTCAGCATACATACAAGCAGGTGTCACTGGCAGATGTGGTGCATTCACATTCAACATACATGCACTCTGAAAAGTACAAACAGATCTATATGGGACCATAACAATAATTATGACCCTCTAGGACCAAACAAGGCCAGGGAACAGAAGTAGGGAAGGTAGAATAGTTTGCCCACAGTGGCGACCAGCACACCTCATCAGCATGTAGACCACTTCTGACACACACGAAGGTACCCAGTTTGATCAACCAAACATAGTAACAAGTTCAATTCCCTGAAAAAAACTTATAAAAAAGACCACAGAGAAAATACAATCAAAACTTTCAAGGACAAAAGGCCAGGAAGGAGACAACAGCAAACATGAAACAGCAGATAAGTTATGGAATGAGGAGTAGCTGGATACATGGAAGGTGGAGGTGGGACACAGGATGTTTCTGGAGAAGGGTCAGGAGGAAATAAGCCAAGACTTCCTCAGACCCCCAAAAGCCTCAGGCTTGGAGGCCCTAGCCTGAGATTCACCACGTACCTACCAGCAGCAACCAGAGTCACTCTCTGAAAATGCTCTGACTCAGACACATCGCTGGGAGATACTCTGTTATACAGAGGTCTCCCTACACTACAGATGAGGAAATTCCTATTTGGGGAATAGCCCAAGAGAAGGATCGCTTACAACTGGTGTTCTCCAAATAACCGAGGTGGAGAATTTCCTTTCTGGCAACATTTGAAGATTCTCCCAACTATTCCAGTCAATCCTTCTAAGTCAGGGCTCTCAGTAGCATCCCCAGGTATATCCTGTACAGACGGTCTCATTCTAAGGTTAACACTTGTTTGAGAAAACCCAAGGGCAAAACCAGCAGAAAGTAAACTAGGAAAGTGCATGTCAGAATAGAGCAGATGATACTTCAAAGTAGCTCAAATTATTAAAGGAATTATTGGTGGGACTGGCATGCAGGGCAGGTGGTTGATGGAGCTCCGCGTGGCCCCAGCAGTGGTGGGCAGGCCTGGACTACCAGCTGGGAGCCTGGGTACTGGGCCCTGCAGGAAGCAAGCATGGAGAAGTACTGCCTGAGCTCATGGTGGAGAAAGACTGGCCAAACCCCTCGTTCATGCATGGGGAATCTGCACTAGTGAACCGCAAAACAGAAAAGTTTCAAAAAGAAGAAAGCAAGGATGAAGACAAGTACATTGATGTGGTGATGAATAAGAACATGAAGCCAGGACAGAAAGTGTTCATTCCTGTAAAACAGTTTCCCAAGTTCAACTCTACGGGAAAGCTGGGTCCATGTGGCCATTCTGTGAAGCGCCTACAAAATGAAACCCTGACAAAAACATCCATCCTTGGAAAAGGCTCCATGAGAGACAAGGCAAAGGAAGAAGAGTTGAGGAAAAGTGGGGAAGCAAGGTACTTCCACCTCAATAATGACTTCCATGTGCTCACTGAAGTGTTTGCTCCACCAGCAGAAGCCCGTGCCCAAATGGGACATGCTTTGGAAGAAATAAAAAAGTTCCTCACCCCTGACTACAATGACAGATCCGGCAAGCTCAGCTTCAGGAACTAACATATCTGGATGGTGGTGCAGAGAATGCAGATGCTCCAGTGGTGTGAGGGAAGCCCACCCTACTATAAGAGGTGTAGCCAGAGGAAGAGGATTACAGCCCAGCCAGTTGGGGGTTGGTGTACCACAAGGGACGCCAGCTCCCAGGGGAGTCCTTTCCACCCCAGGGCCAGTGAGCCAGGGAAGAGAACTTTTTACTCGCAGGGCTAGAGGAATGCCTCTAAGTGGGTATAGAGCTCTTATCACCACCCCAACACAAGAAACCTACAGAGAATATGATTATGACAATGGATGAACACCAGAGTTACGATTCCTATGATAACAGCTACAGCACCCCAGCTCAAAGTAGAGCTGACTACTATGATTATGGATGTGGACTCAGAGAGGAGATATACGATTCCTATGGGCAAGAGGAGTGGACTAACTCAAGACACAAAGCACCTTCAGCAAGGACAGCAAAGGGCGTCTAAAAAGACCAGCCATATGGCAGATATTGACTGTACCATCTGATGTTGGGAAATAGCCTATCTCCACCCATCTTGTATACTATCCAAAGTAATTTTTTCTAGGAACAATCTCTTTTTAAATAAATCAAAATGCTTAAAACCTGAATGGATGGAACTTAAAACTACTTTGTTTGAAACATCAACCTGGGCAGGAAAAAACAAGACATATAAAATTTTGTTATTTCTAGTCTGTGTATGAAAAAAAAAGGTCATCAAAAGGAAAAAAAAAATAATAGGTTACTAAATATGTTAATCTATTCTTTTAACATAAGCCTCACCTTTCACTTTAAAAGTTTCCATAGAGTTATTTTATCTTTAAGCCATATGCTAGATTTTTTCTTCTTCTCTTGCCAGCAGGTGTAAAAAAGGGATGCCAGTTTCAAGTGAAAATAATGTGGTATTCTTTTGTAACTCGTCTTGAAATGTTCTGTATTTTTTTTGGGGGGGGGGGGGGGTCCGGTCATGGGGCCTGAGCTCTGGGCCTGGGCGCTGTCCCTCAGCTCTTCAGCTCAAGGCTAGTGTTCTACCACTTGAGCCACAGCGCCACTTCCAGCTTTTTTTTTTCTTTTTGCTTATGTGATGCTGAGGAATCGAACCCAGGGCCTCACGTATGCAAGGCAAGCGCTCTACCACTGAGCCACCTTCCCAGCCCCTGAAATGTTCTGTATTGTTAAGCAAAGTCTCCTATTGCTTGATACTAAATAAACTTTTGAAAGAAAAAAATTATTACAACTACGAAATAGGAATAATACATTCTGTAAGGGAACATAGAACAAAAGTGAGTTGTAAGAGAAAAAAAATAGTGAACTGAAATAAAAGTAAAATAAAAGTTCTATAAGGCAGGGGTAACAAAACCTCAGGCCCAACAAAACAATTCAGAAACAGTAACATTAGAGACTATCCAGAGAACATGGCAGGAAATCTCAGGCACGAGAAGAGGGAAAAGGGAGAGGGAGAGGGAGAGGGAGAGAGGGAGAGGGAGAGAGAGAGAGAGAGAGAGGGAGATGGAGAGGGAGAGGGAGAGGGAAAGGTAGAGGGAGAGAGGAGGAAGAAGTCACAGAGCAAACAAGCATAAGCAGAGACATCTACCACCAAAAGAATGGAACATGTTTCCATGTTGAAAGGCACACAGGTTTCCCACTTGATGAAAGAAAACAGATCCATGCCAAGGCATATCTCAATGAAATTTTAGAGCTCAAGGAATAAAAAAAAGCTCCAACATTTGAAGAAGGAAAACTAATCTCATTTACAAAGGATTAGGCATCAGACTTTTTTCTAAACAGCACTGTAGAGGTTAGAGACAAAGAACAATGCTTTCAGAATTCCAAGGGGAAAATGATTTCTGATCTCGGAAGAACAGCAAGCACAGCCTCTGATCCAGAGTATGGACGAGAGGCATTTTCAGATGGTCAGAGCCTCGAAGACCTTTCTTCTCTCCTGTCTTTCTCAGGAGAGAATGAAGGGGGAACACCAGAAGAAAGAAATATGGACCTATAGAACCTAGGAAAAGAAGGAAATCCTAGAATAAGGTGAAAGAGAGATCCAGTCAAGAGTTACAATGCAGGCAGCAGAAGAGCCAGTCCACTCTAGAACAAAGGGGCAAGAGGCCCCATGAGGGGTGTTACTACTACAATAAAAAAGAATCACTATCCTAGGCTGAGAGGAGTTACTCATTTCTGTTGGGAAGTTTGAAGTTCAATTAGGGATATTTTAACAGAAAATCAAATGAAGGTGGAAGAAGTCAAATTCTACATAAGAGAAGGAATACAATCCTTTAAATGTACACTTTTTATATTGTCACTGTCATGGTGATATAACTACTAATTCCATCCCAATATTTAATTCAGTATAGCCATCCTTCAGGATGAAGGATAAGAGATGTAACACATTTGTGCGCGCGCGTGCGTGCGTGCGTGTGTGTGTGTGTGTGTCTCTCTCTCCTGGGGCTTGAACTCAGGGCATGAACACTGTCCTTGAGCTTTTATGCTCAAGACTAGTGATCTATCACTTGAGCCACAGCTCCACTTCAGGCTTTTTGGTGGTTAATTGGAGATAAAAGTTTCTTGGCCTCCCTTGTCTGGGCTAGCTTCAAAGGTCAATCCTCGGATCTCAGCCCCCTGAGTAGCTAAGATTACAAGTGTAAGTCCCCAGCCCCCAGCTTAATCCCAATATACATGCTATATTTTGAAACTCAAGAAAATGTAGTAGTAAAAACATGTTCTTTACATGAGGGATAGGATATAGCTTGGTGGTATAAACCTGTCTGATGGGCATAAGTACTAAGCAGTTGAAACCAGCTTTTTCAGGAGCTAGGGAGGTCTGGAAGAGGGTAGTACTATGTACACGTATTGTTTTTATTTTTTTTTTGGGGGGGGGGTCCGGCCGTGGGGCCTGAACTCTGGGCCTCAGCGCTGTCCCTCAGCTCTTCAGCTCAAGGCTACCGCTCTACCACTTGAGCCACAGCGCCACTTCCGGCTTTTTTCTTTTTGCTTATGTGGTACTGAGGAATCGAACCCAGGGCCTCAAGCATGCCAGGCAAGCGCTCTACCACTGAGCCACCTTCCCAGCCCCACACTTATTGTTTTATAAAAACAAAACCCCTTAAAGTCTTGAAACTTCCCATCTGGTCCATTTTCAGCCTCCACATATATCAGATCATGAGACCCAAGGGTAAGGACTGAATAAAAGGGAGAAAAATAAGTATGTATCACATAGTATATCTCCTCCTTCTCAACTATCATGCCAATGAGAAAGCAAAAGATTTTTTTAAGGGTCGGGTTCTGCTCTCAGATCCAGTACATGCACTTCTCTGCTTGTATATGCACATATTATGCTCTCTTCACTGGAAGCAAACCCTAAGGCAGTCACTGAAGCAAAGTACCTGGTGCTTGAAGAAGCTGGAGCTGACCATCTCCAAATACCAAGGTAGTTACACAGTTCAAATGCTTGACTTTGAATGAAAAAAAAACAACAACTTTTAAAACAAATAACTGGATGTGTTCAGAAAAATCTAGTATCAGACAAATGTTTTCTCCTAATCAAGAAAAGGGTATCTATATGGAGAAGACCAACGGTGCCAAACTGCCACTTGTTTATGTAGCATTCAAATGTGAAACTGCACCCAAAGAAGCATGTCCTGTACAGTGGGCCTAACCCTACTCTGTCCCTTCAGACTACTGCACAGGCTGCCTACGGGTAGCCTTCAAGCACACCCACCTGTTACTTCCCAATTGTCTGTAGATGGAGAAACAAGCCACAGAGTTAAGTCACAGCCTCCCCCCCCCCCCCCCGGTCCCCCATCTGTCCCTTTGCAGGAATCAGGCAATGGTGACAGCCCATTCATCTGGCTGGCCCTGTTCTCACCTCAACGGGCAGCCTGAGGAGGAAGTGTCCATCTTTCCCTACAGAACCTCTGAAGAGAGAGAAAAAAATGTCAGGTGACATAAAGAGAAAACAGCTACTCCCCTCATGCTCAGCACAGCAAGCCACAAACAGTGGAGTCAAGGAAGAGACAGAATATGGAAGAGACCAAGGTAAGAGGTAGCCAAGGCCTCCAGAAGCCTTACAAAATTCCTATTAACCCTGTTATGGTCTTATCACCAGTATATTCCCAGTCCAGGAAGAACAATGAGAAGGTAAATTCCAAACCTCTGCCTTTCCTCTCTGATCCTCAGGGACATGGCAATGTCCCCATGGTGTTTCATACATGCCCAATATGTGACAACTAGAATCCACATGAGATATATGATAGCCTGTCCTCTCTGAAGCTCTAGGGCTGGCTATGAACATGAGGTCTCCACATGACCAAACAGGTCTGAAATATGAAACAGAGCAACTGAGGTCTGGCACACAGACCACAGGAGTCTTGTCAAGAATTGTGCTATATCTCCCGTGCTCTCATGAAAGAGATAGTATGATACAGGCAATGGAAACACAAAGCCAGGGCCGAAGGAAGTGCTAAGAGCTGGGTAATAGGACTCTTGGTTTAGCAACAGGGCCCAGAGTGGTCACCATATCATCAATAACAAAGGAAAGCTTTTTCTTTTTTCTTTTCCTTTCCTTTTCCTTCCTCCCCTCTCCTCCTTTTCCCTTCCTTCCTTCATTCCTGGTGCTAGTACTAGGGGAATTAATATTAGAGCCTCATATTATTGCTTGGCTTTTTCACACTTCCATTTCCAGCCTATGTGAGTTTTATTCTTATGCCTATAGTTTACTCTCAATGGCAGCATTTACATAGAGCTATGCAGGTATGCCTGGGCCAACTGACTGCCTTCTTAACTTCTTACACAGTATCAACTGTGCATTCTTCCAATGTATAATGAAGACCCCCCCCCAAAAAAAAGGTAAGAAATAGGAAACATTTTCACCATAGCATTCCCTGCCCCCTCTACTGCAGCCTCTTGCCTTTCCCTCCTATCTTCACACTCTCCAGGATAAGGGTCCTAACAGTCCCCATCTTCTAAAGATGGGCAAGTAGAAGGACTATGGGTCATATGGCATAGGGAAATGGTCCTATATAAGGAACTGCCATCTGGAGATGATGCCAGAGACACCAGCTGCAGTGCTGGGTGCAGTATTTTATTTACCCACAATTATTGCATGCCTATTGCTCACTGCTAGATGGATATTGAGGAGCATCTGTCCCTCAGTAGCTTACTAGTTCATTGAGGACAATGCCTTATTCACACAAAACCCAGCCCTGAGAACCACTGGTGAATGTGGACCTGTATCTGGAACCATAAGCAGGTAGCTATGGAGCCTTCTTCCTACCCTCTACTCAGAGGGTAGGGGTCTCATGTTTCCTGCCCTGTCACAGGTGAGCACTTATCTCCAAGGCTCCTCCTTCTTGACACTACATGCATCTACTACCATGGTCCCTCCAGTTACACTACAGCAGGCCTCCAGAGTACAAGTTTCTTTGGGTTGTGTCTCTTGCTGAGAAGCCACTGGAGTCATTGCCACCCAGGTTCAAATCAGCCTTATCCCATTCCAGTGCAAGCCTGTAGATCTTACTAACTCAGGGCTTAGAGTTAAGAGGTAACCTGACCCTCTGCTCCCCAATGACTTCCCTGTACCATACAAGCTCAATGCAGGCACTTTATGCCTTCAACATGTATGGAGCCATGCAACAATGGCCACAAAGGTACAGCGCTTCTGCTCCAGCTCATCCTGGCACAATAGCACTCAACAAACATTAACCAGATAAGGCTCTGGAATGTCCCAGTCCATGGGCCTGTAACCTATGCCTTCAGGCAAGAATGCCAGCTCTACCTGGAAAAAGCTTCAACCTTGGGCAAGTTACTGACCTTCCTGCAGCTATGAAAGAAGATACGCTGTGGTGATACATGACTTCTCATTTTTGTATTGATGGCTGAGGCTAGCTAGTCCTAACAAGGTAGGGAGTACCCAGAGGAGGTAAGCCATAGGGCTCTACCACAATGATAGCCACTGTACCCTGTGCATGGACAGCTGATGGCACCAATATGACCTGTTTTCAGCTGAGGAACAGGTGCCACCAGGTCCCAGGCCGTAGGCACCTTACGGCCCTACTGGCTATCACTTCTTCAGCCAGATGACAGGAGCCAGGCACAACCCCAGAGTGGGTTCAGGGAGAGAATGAACTGCCATATAGCAGACTCTGAGGTGCAGAGATAAAGGTGGAAGCCAGGTTACTTCAGGAAGGACAGGGGTAAGAGAGAATGTACCTCTCAGACCTTTCTGCCCAACAGGATAAACCTGCTTTGTGAGGCTGGCTGGAAGCAGGACACAGCTGGGACTGCTCCAAGTCCTTCAAAGCCCAGTAGTATTGGGATTGATTTTGTTCTTCCTCCACCTGATCTGTCCCTATTTCTTTATTTCAGTTTCCTGGGCTTGACTTAAACTTTATATGTGAGATATAAACATAAGACCAGGCTCACTATAGGATGACAGACTCTTAAGGACAATAAGCAATCTCTTCTTCCTCCTTGTGAGCCCTCTCGTTGAACAAGTCACTTAACAGTGATATAGCTCCATTTTCCACTGTGGGACGTGGGCTTGTCTCTTGAGCTAACCTGAGCTACTACAACCTGGGCAAAGCCTTATCTTTCACCCAGCCTGCAGAAAGGTCTGGCTCTTTCTGGTCTTCCTCACATGGACATCTGATGCTGCCTTACTCTAGAAAAAACTGCAGCCCAAATGGCATTGGCACCATCCATCCCTGTGGCTTCCTTCTCCTTTCTATCTGTAATGGCTCACCTCTGACAGTAGCATCAGTGAATACTACATATCCCTGATGAGTTCCTCTAGCTCACTGAGAGCTGAGGAAAAAAGAAAGGAAGAGCTATACCCTCCACTCAAAGGCAGAAGTTCTGCTAGAAAGAGGGAAGGCCCTTCCCACTACTCTCCTGGATAGGTCCAGGAAAGTTCACTGTAGCTCTCAGGCTTGGCTCGCACCATCTCTCTGGAAACTGTTGAGACAAGATCTACAAGCCCTTCTGTTTCTGCCTCATCTTTTGGTCACATCTGCAGCTGGCTGAAAAACAGCCCCATAGCCATGCATGTTCCTCCTGAAACCTGTGAGCATTCCATTAGTTGGCAAAAAGGCAGGTGAGATTAAAGAGATGGTAGACCACTCTTGATTTTATCCAAGTGGGCCCTGAATGCAGCCCTGAAGGTCCTTCTCATCAGAAAGAGGCAACAGGAGAGCTGACAGGTCACAGAAGTCAATAGGCTGACAGATACTAGAGGTGGCAGAAATGGTCAGCTGAGGAAGGCATGCAATGGCCACTGCAGCAAAAGATAGCACCAGGGATTTACCCTCAGAACCTCAGAAGGAGCAGCCTGTTTATACCCTGTCTTGGACCTGACTTCTAGAAACTGATAGAAAGTATGTGATTTTAAGCCACCTACTTTGTGGCAACTTGTTATAGCATCAATACCTAACATGTTGTATGTGTGATCAATGCCTACCCCACAAAGAAATGCCTCGCAATCTACACCAACACGCCTCAGACAGGTGAACATACAGTACAATAAGAGGATTGCCCTTCCTAAGATTCCTCACATTATTCACTTGTGTTTCTGAGACCCTATCAGCATGACTTTCTCCCTGGGCTCAAAGAGCTTTCTACCATGATAAAAAGCCACCCTCTCCCTCTTCTTCCTTATAGCCATAGTAGAGATTTTTTAATTTATTTATATTTTTTTTGGTCAGTCACAGGGCTTAAACTCGGCCTGGACGCTGTCCCTCAGCTCTTCAACTCAAGGAGAGTGCTCTACCGCTAGAGCTATAGTGCAACTTCCGGTTTTCTGGTTTTCTATTGGAGATAATGAGTCTCATGGACTTTCCTGCCTCAGTTGGCGTTGAACTGCGATCCTCAGATCTCAGCCTTCTGAGTAGCTAGGATTACAGGCGTAAGCCACCAGCATCCAGCTAAAGATTCTTATGAAAGTGGGCTGAACAGGAAGAGAGCAAGAAGACAGATACATATTCAGCTGCTTGACCTCAGTCAGCCTTCAATTCACAGACTGTTTTCTTTTTTTTTTGGGGGGGGGGGGTCCGGTCGTGGGGCCTGAACTCTGGGTGCTGTCCCGCAGCTCTTTAGCTCAAGGCTAGCACTCTACCACATGAGCCATAGCGCCACTTCCGGCGTTTTTCTTTTTGCTTATGTAGTGCTGAGGAATCAAACCCAGGGCCTCAGGCATGTAAGGCGAGCGCTCTACCACTGAGCCACCTTCCCAGCCTTCACAGACTGTTTTCTAACCCATAGTATTACCTATTACTGGGAAGGTGCCAAGCCAAGAGCATATAGTCAGGTGGGCCAGGTTCAATGGCAGGAATATCTGAGAAAGTCCCAGTATGTGTAGGGGAAGGGAAAGGGAGGAGAGTATAAGGTAATGATGGAAAGGATTTGCCCTGAAGAATTTGGTAGCCTCCATGATGGTCCACTTTGTTTATGAGCATGATTGTTGCACACTCATTTGTGAACACACTGGTATTAGCACAAGGCTTTGCCTTTTCATCCCTACATGTTTTCTGTTGTAAGCTTTCATAAAATGACTCTTTTTCAACAGTTCTTTCCCTGCTGCTACTTAATTAGTTTCCAAGCCAATTATTCCAAGCTGTTCACTTTCCTAGCACTCCTCTCTCTGCAGGAGTGAGACATCCAGCCCATAATCACTGCAGCCTGAAACCTACAGGACAATGCCCAGCAGCTGTAGGAACTCCACCCAAGCTCTGCAGGTGGTGACCAGATGCCAATCACAGCCCATCCTCTCCAACCTTCCCCAGGAGAAACAAAGCCATTACCAATGTCAGAGAACTGCTGCTCCTACTGTCCCCAGCAAGTCAACCCCATCACTGTAAGAATACTACATATGACAAAGGGCGGACAGATGGTATCCAGGTAGACAAGACGCATAGCCACCACCACCATGGTGCCCTTGAGCCTACTTGATAACTACTAGATAACTGCAAACGTACTGGGAAAGGAGATTGTCTAGGACCTAATTATGGCACTGACACTTAATTACCATTTACTGCCCTTGTTTCATAACTTACAATACTGTGGAGGAAGACAAGGACACTGGACAGTCTCTAAGACAGAAAGGTACTAACTGGGTAGCTGAGGCAATCACTGGGTTCCGTACCTAAGTACTACTCCCCTCAGCATGGTCGGAAATTTGAAAAGGTGGCTCTTTAGACAGAGGCCTTAAAATGTTTACAACAGAGATACAAATATCAAAGAGTAAGGGAGGATGGCTGGCAGATGTACCACCTCCCACCCATTACACACTTATTACAAACTCTCACTGATGTAGGCCCAGCCTTCACGGCGCCCACTTCCCTAAAGGTGACACCCACATGGAAATAAGTACAGGGTGCTCTCTGTACTCTAACAGGTGCCTTGGGAACAAGGACACAGAGAGGATTTAGGCTAACCTAAACTACTTTTGTCATCTTAGACTCACCTGCATGGGTTGATTGTGCCTGCTAGCTGACCCTCTCTGCCTACCTGACTAGTTCCTGTATGCTCTTCTCTAACTTCTTCCCTTTTCAAAGCTTAGGCTGGCCACATCTATCTTCCATATTGGAGAAAAAGTATTAGCCAGCTCTGTAGCACTAACAAAATACTAACATGTTTAGTAAAAGAGGTTTTGTTTTTGCTCATGCTTCTAGAGCTTCGATTCCAAGCCCTATTGATATGGGCCTTTAGTAAGTGTGTCACATTACACTGGAAGTACACGTCAGAGCCAGTGATACTATCTCTAACTAAGAAGAGGCAAGAGAACAGTCCCACAATCCCTTTTGCTATTATATCCCCACTGACCTAAGGCTCCATCTCTTAAAGGCCCATATACCATCTCCCAATGGCACCCCTGAGAACAAAGATTTTATTTATATATATACATACACACACATACCCTTGGGGGACACTCAGCCAAAGTAAAGCAGCACATAGCCCTCAAACTGCCTGCAAGGCCTCTATGGAAACATAGGCCTCTACAGGCCCCTACCTCATACACTGCTGATCAAAGAAACTCACTACTCTCCCCACACCTGTGCTTCAGCCCCTAGGAGACAGTCTCAGTCACACTCTTCCAGTTAGATTTCCTTATCTATAACATAGAAAGCCTGGATCAGATGACAGCTAGAAACTCCCAGGTTATCACACCTAGTAGTCTACCTCTTCTTTCGTGATCCACCTATGATAGATCATCTGCTGACAGTTTCCATCCTTAGTTGCTACTTACGTGGGAGACCAATCACAGCTGTGAACAAGCAGAAAGGGCCACAGAGTCTCACAAGCTGTGTCCCCCTAGCTCCTCCCCCAATTTTCCAGCTTGGGTTAAAGCTCAGGCCCCAGTTTCCAGAAAATAGTATTTAAATTTCCTCCATACTAAAGGCCCCACTGAGAAACAGAAAGCATTCCTACATCTACAATGCTCCTTCCAATGAGGGACAGTTAATCTATTACAGTGAGTCAAAAAACAAACAATAACAGCAACAACAAAAATTAGAAGGGTTGATATTGTCCAAAAAGAAATGTCTTTCATGGGCTGGGAATGTGGCTTAATGGTAGAATGCTTGCCTAGCATGCATGAAGCTCATTACTACATAAACAGAAAAAGCCAGAAGTGGCACTGTGGCTTAAGTGGTAGAGTGCTAGCCTTGAGCAAAAAAAGCTCAGGGAAAGTGCCCAGACCCTGAGTTCAAGCCCCAGGACTGGCAAAAACAAAAACAAAAAACAAAACACAGAAATCTCCTCCTTACCTAACTTATGTAAGTGCAACTCCTCTGTATATCAACTTTATAATACAATAAAATTTTTAAATTGTTTTCAAAATTAGATCATATTTGCCTTACTTCCCAGAAGGAAAAGGAAGTCTCTGGGCAGATGACACCAACATCTTAGCCAAGTCAGTCCCCAAGAGTTCCATCCACAGTGAGAGCCTGGGAGAATCATGGGCAGCCATTATTAAGGGAAAAAGCAGACGAAAAAAGGTGGCTGTTCAAGTTCCTTGATCCTGTGCTCCATTCTTTCCTGAGAAGCAGGAGGTGTGGCCAGATTTCTCAGACTCTTACTGGTGCAGCTACTCTGAGTCCACCTCACCCCTGCCTGCATCTGGAAAGTTTCTTTTCCATTTTTGGGAAATCTGCCTCCCTTGCACACTCACCAGTTACACAGTACATAGATACATAAAAAAGAATATTTCCCAAAAAAGGAAAAGAGACTCCGAAAAGTGATCCCATCTCTTAGCTGCCTGGAAAGGCAATGGTCAGCCCCTGGAGATTGACGGAGTCCAGCAACCCCTCCTGGTAGAGGTTCCCAAAGTTCACTGGCAGGAAAGGGACTGACTACTTGCTTTCTCCTGAAGGCATGCCGTAACCCTCAGACATCTACCTGCCTCCCCCAGTCCAGCCAAGAAAGACTAAGATAACCTTCACCATTCAGTCTTCAGAATTTTTAGAAGGGTACCATATATCCCTAACTTTGCTAGGATCATTCCCTTGTGCTACCTTCTGTTTTCCTACCTATGCTGGTCCTTTCCCAAGCTGGAAGTACACATTCTGCAGCAAGGCACCAAAAAGTATGTGAGCTCAATGCCACAACTATTTACTATCTCTGGGACACATCAGACAATGCAGAAACCTACCAAGAATTTTCAGGAACGCAATGAATGGGGGTGAGGGGGTGTGCCATGGCTGTGGGATGTCACTATCTACTTGGTAACATTTAACTAATAAAAACAAGTATAATATTGTATTTTTAAAAATTCCAAGTAGATTGTGATTAAGTGTTAAGGAACTGAACAGCCATAAAATGTTACAGTTACATAGAGCAGAAGGGTAAGCCACCAGCCAGGGCTGGAACTGGGCCTAGCAGGACTGATAAGATCAGACATCAGAGGTGGATATAGACTACTCAGAGCTGCTGCTGTGGGAAAACACTTTACAGGCACCGTGGCCCTATACGCCATGGGAAGAAATATGTGATGCTATCCCTGGGGTGGCCTGATGTCAGAAGGCCCCACAGAAATCTTCCTCCAGAGTAGGAAAGAGTCTACCTCTATTTTACAAATGCCATTTCCCTTAAGGCTGGAAGCCAAACCTTCCCCACAACTCTCTCCTTCCCCACAACTCTCTCACAGGATTTCTCTCACTGTGCTTCCAAAGAACAGAGCTAATAGCAAATCAAACATATTTTAAACAAGAAAGAGTATTTACAATTTACAAACTTTTCCACTTTTTGTTGGCATGGTCTGTCTCTTACAAAATTACATTAAAAGTCATAAACCAAAAGAAACCTTATATTTAAATTATTTAAATAAATTAAAATTAAGCCAGGTATCATGTTTATAATCCTAGCTGTTCAGAGGGTCACAGTTCAAAGTCAATCTAGGCAGATAAGTCTATGAAATTCCATCTCCAAAATAAATAGCAAACAGCAAGAATGCCCCCTGAGCAAGCAAGCCAGGTAAGTTCAAGGCCCTCTGTCCAAAATAATAACAATAAGTCTGGCACTGATGGCTCACACCTGTAATCCTAGCTACTCAGGAGGCTAAGATCTGAGGATCATGGTTCAAAGCCCAGGCAGGAAAGTCTACGAGACTCTAACCTCTATTCTACTAAAAAGTTGGAAATGGGGCTGTGACAGAGTACTAGCCTTTAGCACAAAGTTCAGAGATGATGCCTTGGCACTGAGTTCAAGCTCAAGGACCAGCATCAAAAATAATAACAGTAATAAATAATAATAAATTAACTAAAATTTAAGTTAACCACTGACCAAATTATTCAAGGGCTCTCATCCTTGGTATTGCTGTTATTTTGGCAATATTTCTTGTAGAGGGCTGTCTTATACATAGTAAGGTATTACAGTATCCCTGGCATCTACTCCCTAAATTCTAGGCACATACCTGCTCTGATTGTGACAAAGATGGCTGCAGACATTGTCATACATCACTGAGGTACAATAACCCCTTGGAATACCACCAGTTTTAGGTATTCTCGGAGAGGATTCTGTGCTGAACCAGCTGTGCTGAACTTGTCTGCAGAGACCCTCTCCTACTCTAGGTCTCAGGATGCTGCCAGCCCAGCACTAGAAAGCTGGCAGAAGAATTGGAGTTCACAGGCTCATTTGAATGTATGCTCATCCTGGCTATCAAGGACAAACCTTGATGTAGGAAAGCTCCCCTTCCTAGCCTCTTTAAGGAGAGCTCCCATGCATGCTACTGTTTGGCCTCTATACCCATGGCCTCATGTAAGTTTCCTGATGCAACAGGAAAAGGTCTTATAAGCCCAATGTGAGGTTCTAAAAACATTTCAACACAACTGCCACTGCTGGTTTTTACTAGTGAAAATAATGCCCCTGGAAGTGTTGCATGAGTATCACCCACCACATGGGTGGAACAGCACCAACTAGTTACCCAGTCATTCCTCCAGTTCCAAGGTCATCTGTCAGAAAGCAGCCAATGCACAAGATCTTTCAGCCCTAATAGCCTCTGTTCAGTCCAAGACTTTCCTGGGGCTTCCCACCTCCCCCCATCCCTGGCACTGGCCCATGTCTACTACACACCACATGAAATATTAGCCAGCCCACACTCAGGTTGTCAGGAGACCACTGAAGGCTGTGAGGTATCAGCACTCCTGGCTCAATGGTCTCAATTACTGAGCAGTGATGCTTTGGATAAAGCATGTGCTCTATGTTTATGCCAACACAAAGGCTGCCCAATAAATAGTCACCTTCTTTGTGCTGTGCAACTGAAAAAAGGGGAAGAATAGATTTTGCTAAACTTAGCTGGTCCTGAAAACAGATTTCCAACTGCAATAATTGGTTACCAAGCAAAGTCCAGGAAGCTGTTTCATGGCCCCAACTCAGCTTGAGTACAATGCAATGACCACTTGTGGTTCCCTTTATACTATTAGCCAGTTGCAGGGCTTAAGGCCAGTCAGGCCTGGGGAGGGCAGGGTAAACTCAAAAATCGTAAGATCCCAGCCTTCACCCTAGGGCTGCTGTCAATGTGACTGCCAAGTCAGAAAGATGACAAGAGCAGAATAAAGTCTGTCCCCTTTAGACTTGCCTTCTACCCCAAAGGAAAAGCATGTCTCACTCTCCTGCTTCACCATCCATCAATCCTCACTTCCAACCCACCCATCTCAAACTACTCTACACCACAGGTGTCTGTATGGCAAAACCCTCAGCAGTCCATTCACTGAATATAAAACCTCACCAGAAGAACAGAGACAAAAAGTCTTTAAAAAGCAATCAATGAAGCTACACATGGTGGCATATGTTTATAATCCCAACTACTTTGGGTCAGCTGAGGCAAAGATAGGTGAAATCTCAAAAAGAGAACATAGAGGATACTAGTGGCTCACACATGTAATCCTACTCATTCAGGAGGCTGAGATCTGAGAATCAAGGTTCTAAGCTAGCCAGGGGAGAAAAGCCCAACCTATTTCCAACTAATTAGCAAAAGAGCTGTACTGGAAGTATGAGTCAAGTGGTAGAATGCCATCCATGAAATAAAAGGACCAACCGGAGCTTGAAGCTTAAGAGTTCAAGTCCTGTTATCAGCCACCAAAAATGGGAGGAGGGGAGGTTGGAGGCATAGCTCAGTTAGTAGAGTGCTAGTCAATGAGCAAAAGCAGCAGGTACAGAGTTCGAGTCCAGTCTTAGACCTAAAAAGAAAAAAGGAGGAAAGGCTGGAAAGATAGCTCAGTGGTAGAGTAGTTGCCTCACATGCATGAGGCCCTGGGTTCGATTCCTCAGTACCACATAAACAGAAAAAGCTGGAAGTGAGTGCTGTGGCTCAAGTGGCAGAGCACTAGCCTTGAGCTGAAGAGCTCAGGGAGAGTGCCCAGAACCAGAGTCCAAGCCCCACAACCAACAAAAAGAAAAAAGAAAAAAAGAAAAAAGGAGGAGAAGGAGGTGAAATGGGAGATGGAGGTGAAAAAGAGGAAACACAAACAAAAGGACTAAGAGCATTGCTCATGTGTGACAGTGCTTACCAAAATGCCTAATTCCCTGAGTTCAATTCTCAGTACCACCTCTCCCAAGAACAAAGCAACAATGTGGTTTGTGTGAGAAAGAGAGAGAAAGAGAGAGCAAGAGAGAGAGAGAGAGGAACAGAAACACATAAAGAGAGAGACAGAGACAGAAACAGAGATAGAGACAGAGGATAACAGGTATAGGTTCATAGTATTAATGGTCTCCAGATCAAGAGTAGAAAAAGTGTGACCACAAAGAATAAGGAAACCAACCCACTCTGGCCTTTTACATGTGAACTAGAACAATCGCTCCCAAATCCCAATGTCCCTTACAAGTTCCTTGGATGGCAGTTATCTTGTTCACATCTAGAAGTCTCTTACTCTGCATGTGACAGGTGAGGCTGGCCTATTTGACAAATGACTAGATTTTCCAGGATGGTCCCAATTTTCAAAGACTGCCTATATGTATGCACATGCATGTGCACACAGTTATCCACAGTAAGAGGCAGTCTTCTACTTTAACCCTTTATAAATGCAGTCATACTTCCGCTAGGGAAGAGAAATTTCCTTTATAGAGGAAAGACAAAAGTTGGCATGAGTAGGAAAGAAAAGCCAAACATTCCACCTGTTTGGGTTAAGGGGGTTGTCCTCTGGAGTAAGAGCATCACACTCAGGAAGCAGATGAAAAACCACATTAAGTATCAAAGTACAAAGGAGTCCTTACACCTCTGGCCTAGTGACCAGAAGAACACTGAAAATAATGTCAAATCTCTTACATCAGCAAAAAAAAAAAAAAAAAAAAAATCTATACCAAGATCTAATGTGACAAGTGAAACCAATCACACTGGGATTAGTTCCAGGCAGCCCTGGAAAGACAGCACATGAACCTACTTGTCCTCACCCATACCTAGTGTCATAGTCAGTTCAAATCTCCATTGAGACCAGGACTTCCCTAATGCAAAGTCCAAACTCCTTTTGGCCCTAAACAGAAGTGACTTCCTCTCTCAGTACTTCCTCTTACTCAGGACAACAGAAGACTATGCCTCAAACCCAGAGTTACCTGGGTTTATCTGCAGAGTTATCTCTACCTGGTACCACACTCCAAACTCCCAAACAGAAATTAGAGCAGGACTACACTGACACATAATGCTGCCAATGACACCCACAGGGGACTTGACAGACGATGGGGACAGGGAGTGGTGAGGACACTTACCATCTCATCCAAGGCATAGCGTAAGAGTCCGTGCTCATAAAGGATGAAGAACCGCCGCTGCCATTTCTGTAACAGAACAAAGTAAGTGAGTGGTCAGTGAGCCAGATCTTGCCTAGCTGAAGCACTGTATCTGACAAACTCCTATCTAAGGAATGCTGGCTTCATGGGTTCCATTTCTGAGGTGGATGGTAGGAATAGAAAGACATAAAGCACAAGCACAGTGATTCATTAGCCTTGCTGGGGGCCAGCAATGTCATGTGGTTCCACATGAGTATCAAGGTTTAACAAGAAGAGTCTTTTTAGAATCTAAAAGCTTCATGGAAGCAGATGGTTAACCACATGGTAATCATCTTTCTGTATTCCTCATGGTAGTAAGCACAAAGGTGTCCCATGATATATGTTGATACTTATGGATGAATGATCCAACACTATTTGGAATAACCTAAGGATACCACTGATTACTACTTCTTAAAATATCCAGGAAACTGCTATAAAAAGGGGTGCTCTGATCATTTTCCAGGAGATATAAGGACAACCAGATTCCAGAATTCAGAGATGGAATGAATTAACAAAAATCAAAAGGGAAGAGAAGTGAGATCAGAGGGAACAACTCCACTATTCAGGGTGTGACTGACTGCAAAGGGCACTGCCACTCACTCTCTATCCAAAGGCCAAGCCACAAGGCTACTTACTGCCAACAGTCAAATGAAACCAAGGGCTAGAATGAAAAGGGCTGTGGGTGGATATACTCTTTCTGTGTGGAGAAAGGGCCTAGTCTACAAAACAAGGTTATGGGCCATTAACCCCCAAGATTATCGGCAGGATCCAGGACCTATCCTCAGCACAGAACTAAACAATATTATGTGTGTATAGAGCAGAATTATATCATTTGCAATAATGACTCTTCCATCAGGAACTGGAAATGACAATTCTGCACAAACAAGAGAAACCAGGAAGGGTACTTGCTCCCTGGAAACTGCAGTCTGACTAGATCTATCTCCCACCTGAGTGGCAAGAATAGGACCTTCCTTTGCCTTAAGGCAGGAATAGGTTCTTGCAAAGAGGATGTGCAGGGTTGCTTTCAGGCCAGATGTCCAGAGCAGGGCTGCCTGGACTTGTCTTCCAGAAACATTTCCAAGTTTCCAAGGCTCCTATGTATAATCTTTGAAATCTAAACCCACTCCAGAAGAAAGTCCAAAGACCCGAGATATAATGTCAGGTGTGTGGGGCCAGAATATGTAGTCATGAAGCCCTGTCCCAGATGGAGAGGGGGTGAGCCAAAGAGACCAAAGGGAAAGGGAAGGGAAGCTTCAAAGATGAAAAGCAGGCATTGGAGTAGTTTGTAACAAGAAGATAGTGCGTGAAAAAGAAAGGACAGCATTTTAATTGGAGCTGGACCCAAAGGGGCTTCCTGGCACAAAAACAAACCACAGTCAGGACAATGCTGGTTTAACCATCTCGCTGTGTCACTGTGCCAGCAGAGACCTGCCCCAGTAGGTTCCCAGGAGATAAGGGAAATAACACAGCTTAGAGAGAGGGGAGCTTAGGCCTCCAGGACCCATCCTTTCAATAATATTCATGTGCACAGCTTCTAGCTCAGGAGGGAGCATCAGAAGGCAGGGCCTTGGCACTGTAAGAACTGGAACACAAATCAGCATAGTGCAAACACATACTCAACTGCTCCTTTGCTTTTCCCACTTAACTGATTTGAGAGACCAGGTGAGAGTCAACATGAGAGTAGCTCATTCTGAAGAGAAGAGTCTGCATAGCATATGTATGTAATTCTGAGACAAGTCTGCTATATGAATGGATCTTTGCTAACCTTGGCATCATAGATAAACTGCTCAACTCCTGTCTTCCTCTCCTATTTCACCAATTTGTCCTCAAAAGAACCCTTCTCTGTGTCATTTCTCCTACCCTGAATATTCACTCTGGTGTCCTTACCCGAGACCGGTGCACTGGGTTGTCAAAATCAGTCCCATCTGGAGCCAGGAGTAACCAGCCACCATAAATGGGTTTTGCCTAAGAGAGAGAGAGAGAGAGGAAAAAAAAAAAGGCAGGTTATCAGCAACTTTGGACCAGAGTGGGAGAGAGCCAGGCAAGACAATCAGACAATCTAACAAGCAGGAAGTCACCTCCCATACACTAGTCGCAGGCTGATAAGTGTCCAAAGTAGAAGGACATTTGAGAGTAAGAGGCTGGAGGGATTCTGCAACATCCACTGTAGAGAGGGGAACACAAAACTCCATGAACTTGAAAACCCACCAAGGACAATATCCCAGAATACACAGGCATAGCTTCCCTTAAGTTCCCAATCAAAACATCAAGATCAGAAAAAAAATGGCATTCAATAGTATGTTAATGCCAGCATGTGTTCAGCACTAAGAATATAACACAAATGAGAACAAAACATAGCACAAAGCAGGGCCCAGAAGAGTCAAAACCCATACCAGCCAGACTCATCAGCCACCTGCTACAGCCAAGTAGGATTTCAAGTCTTCATTGAGTTGTTTCTCCCATGTGAAAGGTCAACAGTTCTACCTATACCTCAGGAAATTCATGCAGTTTATGTGAATACTGATTAAGATGATGCAAATAAACCCAGGATAGGAAGGTAAAATGGTGCAACCACTTGGGAAAACAACCTGGCAGTTCTACGAAAGGCTAAACATAGAGCTAATATGAGCCCTGCCAATCCTACTCCTAGGTATATACTAGAGAGAGAGAACTGAAAATAGGGAAGCAAATAAAAACGTTTACCTCAATGTTCTTAAAAGCATTACTCACAACCATCTGAAGGTAGTAAAAGCCTATACTCTTCACCAATAGATAAATGGATGAACAAACTGTGGTCTATCCACACGGTGAAATAAAGAGGTACTGGTGCAAGCTATAGGGCACAGTATGTAGTTGAAAGCAGCCAGACACAAAGGCCTATATGCTGTAGAATTCCCCATACGTGAAACATCTAGAACAGGCAGACACACAGAAGGCAGATTAATGGCTCCCAGGGGTGAGAAGGGAATGGGGGGGGAGGGTGCCTGTTAATGGGCATAGGTTTTCTTTTAGGAGTGATAAAAATGTTCTGGAATGAGATCTTGGAGATGGTTGCACAACACTGTGAATATGCTAAAACCCAGTAAATTGCACATTTTAAAAGGGTGAATTTTACGGTATGTGAACTGTATCTCAATAAAAACTGTATAAAGAAAAAAACACTGAGTTGGTGTCTGGCCCATAAAACCTCCATAAATGTTAGGCATTGTTATAGTTTCAGTGCAAAGAACCCCCCACTCTCAGGCCCTGGCAGTAGAAACTCGGCATGGGTTACAGGATAGGACATTGGCTCTGTCCTCCTTTACAGCCACAATGGGAAGCAGTAACAAAAAGGGAAGTCCAGCCCCACCCCCCCCACCCCCAACCGACTGCTATGCACACAAATATTTCTGAATAAGCCACAAAAGGGCTCCTAAATGCTTTTTCTTTTTCTTTTTTTGTGCCAATCCTGGGGCTTGAACTCAGGGTCTGGGCACCGTCCGAGCTTTTTTGCTCAAGGTTACAGCTCCACCACTTGTGCCACAGCTCCATTTCTGGCTTTATGGTGGTTAGCCCAGCTGACTTGGAACTACAATCCTCATATCTCAGACTCCTGAGAAGCTAGGATTACAGGCGTAATCCACCAGCACCCAGCTTAATTTTTTTTTTTATTGAACAATCTCCCAACTGGGAAGCTTTATCACATTTAGCTGTGGAATCTGTGATTCAGAGAGGGCAAGCTGCTTGCTGAAGGTCACACAAACTCTAGGTTGAGCCAAGAATCCTCTTTTCTTGGAATCTTTTCACAGGCCTTTTCAAGGCCCCTGGAAGCACTATATTTTCCCATGAGTAGAGTGGGTAAGAAGGGCTGTGGGCCAGTAGTAGGGTGGGCTTCAGGAAGAAAGAGAAACTGCTTTGACGTAACAGCAATGAGTGCTAGCAGAAGAACAAGGGTTAAAACAACACCAGCAGTGCCCCCTTTCCCCAAGAAGAACAAGCATATTGAGCTTCTCCTCAGATCACTCCAAATGTGTACCCTAAGTGGATCCCACTGAATATCACCCACAGCATGGGAAAGCCTGAACCAGGGCCAGACCTCTCTCAGTGTGTATCCTGCACCTGGTGAACCCTGCTTGGGCTCTCCACTGGCATGCACATCTCACACCTGTGATATAAGTTCAGCAGGCTGGACAGCAACACTGCCTCTTTGCCTGACTCTGTGCCATCTTCCTGGCCTCTGGCTGTGGGCTGAGGGCATCGTAACATCACCAGCTACATCTACTTGACCTTTCCCAAAAACGTGTAGGAGAGATCATGTTCATGTTCCTTTACAACGCAGACCACAATCCCAGGTCTGTGTCCTCGTTAGCATCATTATTCAATGAACAAACATCTACTCGGGCCTACTTGAGCTCACAGCGATGTGCTACACACAAGGGACCTACCAGTACCACCTGGCTGGACCACAATCACAAATTACAGATCAGATTCAGAACATGCCTTGTAAAGGGGCTGGGCGTTAGGTGGCTCACATCTGTAATTCCAGGAGGCTGAGGTCTGAGAATCACGGTTTGAAGCCAATGCAGGCAAGAAAGTCTGAGAATCTTATCTTCAATTAACCACCAGAAAACCAGAAGTAGAGCTGTGGCTCAAAGTAGTAGAGTGCTGGCTGTGAACAAAAAGAGCTCAGGGACAGCACTTATGCCCTGAGTTCAAGCTCTACAACCGCATGGTAAAAGGGTCCTAGGTGGCAGAGATACAGCACAAAAACAAGCACTCTGTTAGGAGCCGACTGGGAAGATGATGCTACCCAGTGAAACATTTACAAAAGCAAAACTTTAGCTTAGTAGGGGACTAGGATGATAGCTAGAGGTAAAAAATTTCTTTTGCAGACAAAGAAGTGTTCTAAAAGTGACTCTGTTGATGGCTGTACCTCTGAGAATATACCAAAACCCACTGAATTGTACTTTAAATGGGTTGGTTGTGCAGGATGAATATGGCAATAAAAGCTGTTTTAAGCAATATTCACAAGACAATATGTTGGAAATGATCTGTACAACTTGGGGACCGGGGGGTGGGGGGGGAGAAAGTAGGAGAAAAATGAGGGCAAGGGTACCAGGTTTTAAAAGAAATGTACTTATTATCTTACTTATTTAACTGTAACCCCTCTGTTTATCCCCTTGACAATAAAAAAAATCACATAAAAATAAATAAAAATAAAAGCCGTTTTAAAGAAATCATTTACTGAGGCCTATGTCAGGCAGTGGGAAAATGAGGACAGTTCCTGCAGGCAATAGCATAAACTTAGTTATTCCCCACTCTAAGGAAGCCAGGCTTCTGGGTGCCTGAAAGGACTGCCTAAGTTTTCAGTCAAGTTTGGGAAACTTCACTCAGAGACAAAGACAATGGTCATAAAGAGCAGTGATCTGATCCACTGTTTACAAGAAGGAGCTACAGTGGACCCAATGGGAAAAGGGAACAAGAAGGTCTGGAAGTCTGAGCAAGCCCCATGATGTATGAGGTGCACAGTTAGTTAGCACACCAGCTCCTGAAAGGTGAATCTGCTGCCTATAGGATGGGTGACATCAGGCCTAGGCCCACAGCTTGAAGTAACTAGGAAATAGAGGAGGCATGGACACTCTGATGGTTGCTCTACTCAGCTATCCATGTGAACAAAGGTCATGAAGGAGAACACCCCCCCCACACACACACACACCGATTCTAGTGAGGTCACATCTGGGAGCTGTCTTTAGTCCTTCAAAGTATCCAATTGAGTGCATCCATACTATGGCCTGCTTCACAAGTCCAGAGAGCCTGCTGTAAGAAGATACCCACATATCCTGGTGGTCCTCCTCTGCTGCTGACTTCCCAGTTCCCCCACAATGCCTCTCCACTTGGCAAAACCAAATCATTCAAGACTCCTTTCTCAAGCGGCCATCCTGACCTCCCAGGTCAACATCTAGTGACTCACTTCTGTCATTATGACAATGATACATCTTAGAACTGATAGATGCCTTTAGTTTCATCATGTATGTAATTATACTGTTATAGCCTGGCTGTCCCCTACCCCACAATCTGTGCCCCAAGAAAGCAAGAATGGGGCAGGCCAGCTCTGGCTATATCCTGCCATCCTAAGGCAGTCCACAAAGGGGAGAGAAGAGAGGCAAGCAAGTCCACTGTGACTCAGCCCTAGGAGGATAGTGCCCTCTCTGTGAGCTTCCTTTTCTTTGAAAAACTTATGATCCTGATTCTAAAGCCCAGAAATATCTGTCAAGAGCAGCTGCTAAAACAAAGGAGGAGGCAACAATGCTTGATAAGAAATGTACTCATGGGGGCCAGGAAGGTGGCTCAGTGGTAGAGCGCTTGCCTTGCATGCCTGAGGCCCTGGGTGCGATTCCTCAGCACCACATAAGCAAAAGAAAAAAGCCAGAAGTGGCACTGTGGCTCAAGTGGTAGAACACTAGCCTTGAGCTGAAGAGCTGAGGGACAGCGCCCAGGCCCAGAGTTCAGGTCCCATGACCGGACCCCCCACCCCCCGCAAAAATGGTCAAGATAGACTGTATGTGTAAACTGTTTCGGTGAATGGCAATTCCTTTGTACAACTACTTATAGATAACAAAAATATTTTTTTCTTTTCTTTTGTTGGTAGTGGGTCTTGAACTCTGGGCCTGAGCACTATCCGAAAAGAAAGAAAGAAAGAAAGAAAGAAAGAAAGAAAGGAAGGAAGGAAGGAAGGAAGGAAGGAAGGAAGGAAGGAAGGAAGGAAGGAAGGAAGGAAGGAAGGAAGGAAGGAAGGAAGGAAGGAAGGAAGGAAGGAAGGAAGGAAGGAAGGAAGGAAGGAAGGAAGGAAGGAAGGAAGGAAGGAAGGAAGGAAGGAAGGAAGGAAGGTACTCATTACTTTGCCCATGTAATTGTAACCTCTCTGTACGGTATTTTCACAATAAAAAATTTTTAAAAAAGAAAGCTGCTATTCTCCCACTGTCTAAAAATGCCATATACTCCCTGCCACAGCAGAGCTGCTGTGTTTTAAGTTTCTTAGTGTCCAATACAAGAGGCTCATAAACAGTGGCAGGCAATAGCCCAAAAGTAATCTGACCCAGTAGGGAGTGCAACTTAGCAAGTGAAGTGCTATGCTCAATTTTGTTGTTTTCTGGCTCGTTTGGAAGAAGCAGAAACAGTAGGTGTTCACTGATGCTGGGGCTGAGCTAGGCTGCAAGGGTCCAAAGGAAGGGCCTGAGTTGTGTGAGACATCCCTGTACAGCAGACTATACAGAAGAAAAACATGGCTCCAGACCCCACAGAAGTCACCACACCTCTGAATGATCTTTTTCAGTACTTTTATTGGAGAATGATACCAAATGTTTAAAGAATTAACACCAACTTCAGTTCCTACATAATCTGAACAGATGCTGGTCTCCAAAGGGGCTGCTGGGATCTACAGGCACTCTTCAACCTAAAGTCTTTTAAAACACACTTACACTTACAAGATGTTTTTTTGTTTGTTTTAAGTCGTGGGGCTTGAGCTCTGGGCCTGGGCACTGTCCCTCAGCATTTCAGCTCTAGGCTAGCACTCTAGCACTTGAGCTACCGCACCACTTCCAGTTTTCTGATGGTTTTATTGGCGATGAGAGTCTCATGGACTTTCCTGCCCGGTCTGGCTCTGAACCATGATCCTCAGATCTCAGCCTTCTGAGGAGCCAGGATTACAGTTGTGAACTGCCAGCACCCAGCTTACAAGGTGACTTTTAAACACTTAAGATATATAGTGAAACAAACAGGAGACTGGGTCCAAAGAAGTACATAGTGACAATTTCACAATTTCCTTGTGCTGTCTTATACTAGATACTAGAGAAGGTGGTAACATGGAAATACCAATGGACACACAAAAGGAACATAGAACTATAGGGTAACAATTCATAATACAGATACAAAA
Source organism: Dipodomys merriami (assembly GCF_024711535.1). NCBI lineage: Eukaryota > Metazoa > Chordata > Mammalia > Rodentia > Heteromyidae > Dipodomys > Dipodomys merriami. Next base: position 17,616,066 of record NW_027203270.1, on the reverse strand, counting down.
GTGAAGAATACATTAGCAAATATAATTCAGCAATATAATTACAGAGCTAGACAATGATGTTCATTTTCAACTCAACACAGTTCAAGAATTTTTAACCAGCACAATGACAAAAGAAAAGGTTCAGAGTCAGCATAGGCAGGGAAGTCCATGAGATTTTAATCCAATAAACTACTCAGAAAAAGCCAGAGGTGATGCTGAGGTTCAAGTGGTAGAGCACTAGCCTTAAGCAATAAGAAGCACACACACACACACACACACACACACACACACACACACACACACACACACACACACACACACACACACACACACACACACACACACACACACACACACACACACACACACACACACACACACACACACACACACACACACACACACACACCAATGGTATTTGGGACAATGTGGTATGAGTGGTCAAACACATTAACCATTGTTAGAGAAAATGAAGAATTAAGTCCACACAAACACACCCAACTTAATTTCTGACAAAGGTATATAAGTAATTCTATGGCCAGGCACAGTGGTTTAAGTATGTAACCCTTGCTACTTTGAAGATAAGAGATCCAGAAATCAAGGTTAAGGCCGACTAGGGGAAAAAAGTTCATGAGACTCCATCTTGACCAATGGCTGGGCAGTGTCATATACCTGCCATCTCAAGCCACTGTGGCAGCATGATGGCTGAGCATGGTGGTATGCACTTATCATCCCAGTAATATGAAAAAGCACAATCAGGAGGCCTTGCAGTCCAGGTTGGCCCAGGCATACAGTGAAACCCCACTTTAAAGAATAACTAAGCAACGCAAAAAAGGGCTAGAGGCATGGCTCAAGTGGTAGAACATATGCCTAGCAAGTGTAAGGCCAAGTCCAAATCCTAGTGTAATGCTAAAAAAAGAAAAAGCAATTCAACGAAGAACAAGCTTTTGAACAGTGGTCTCCAGCTATGGTTCATCCACAAGCAAACCAAAATACCTAACTCAAAATAGAACATAAAACTTAAGCTGAAAAAATTGGATTTCATGAGGGAGATGGGGGAAGAAAGGGATAGCAGGAGAAAAACAAAGGGGGTGGGGGTAACAATGCTCGACAAGAAATGTACTCATTACCTTACTGATGTAACTGTAACCTCTCTGTACAGCATCTTTACAAGAAAATAAGATTTAAAAAAAATAGGACTTGGGCTGGGAAGGTGGCTCAGTGGTAGAGTGCTTGACTTGATGCCTGAGGCCCTGGGTTCAATTCCTCAGCACCACATAAGCAAAAAGAAAAAAGCCGGAAGTAGCGCTGTAGCTCAAGTGGTAGAGCACTAGTCTTGAGCTGAAGAGCTGAGGGACAGCGCCCAGGCCCAGAGTTCAGGCCTCAGGACCGGATCCCCCCCCCCCGCCCCCCCCCAAAATAGAACTTCATTAAAATGAAAAAGTTTTGCCTTGCAAATGGCACTCGTAGAAGGATAAAAGTAAAAAGATAAGCCAGAACATAGTATAAAATAGTTGCCATTGGGCACCAGTGGCTTACGCGTGTAATCCTAACTACTCAGAAGGCTGAAATTTGAGGATTGCAGTTAAAAGCCAGCCTGGGCAGAAAAGTCCATGAGACTCTTACCTCCAATAAACTACTCATAAAAAGCCAGAAATGGCACCGTGGCTCAAGAGATAGAGCCCTAGTCTTGAGCACAAAGAGGTTCAGGGATAGTGCCCAGGCCCAGAGTTCAAGACCCAGGACTGAAAAAATGAAATAAGTAAAAATAAAATACTTGCCAACTACCTGACAAAGGACTAGTACCTAGACTATATAAAGATCTATCATGTCTTCATGAACATTCATCATTAGCTATTAGAGAAATGCAAATTAAAACCATGTAACAAGCCAGATGCCTGTGGCTCATACCTGTAATCCTAGCTATTCAGGAGGCTAAAATCTGAGGCTTGCTGTTGTTTGAAGCCAGATCAAACAGACAAATCTCTGAGACACTTTTTACCTACAATTAACTAAGGGGGGGAAAAAAAAAAGCTGGAATTGGCTTAAGTGGAAGAGTGCCAGACATAAGCAAAAAAGCCAAACAACAACATGAGGCCCTGAGTTAAAAGTCTCAGTACCACCACAAACAAAAAGTGTTAGACAATAGGAAATGTACTCATTATCTTGCTCGTGTAACTGTAGCCCCTCTGTACAGCATTTTTACAATAAAAAAGTACAAAGAAAGTTAAGACATCCCTATACTCCTATCAAAATGGCTAAAATTTAAAAAAGGCTAAAATTAAAATTAATTTTAATTTTTGCATCCTTGCTGACAAGGATGCAAAGAGAATGTATCAGTGCTGATGAACATCAGTTTGACAGTTTCTTATAAAAACTAAACATTGAACTGCCATATGACCAGAAAATACACTCCTAGGTATTTATTCCAGAGAAGTAAAAACACAGTCAACACAGAAGTGACACATGCAGGCCGGGCGCTGTAATCCTAGCTACTCAGGAGGCTGAGATCTGAGGATCGTGGTTCAAAGCCAGCCCGGGTAGGAGAGACCGTGAGACTCCTATCTCCAATAAGCCACCAGAAAACCGGAAGTGGCGCTATAGCTCAAGTGGTAGAGCGCTCGCCTTGAGCTGAAGAGCTGAGGGACAGCGCCCAGGCCCAGAGTTCAAGCCCCCAAGACCGACAAAAAAAAAAAAAAAAAAAAAGAAGTGACACATGCAAATGGCAAGAGCAGCTTTACTTGTAATAGTTCAAAACCTCCAGTGAATGAATAATTGTGGCACTTCATCATCCCACTGGACTCCAGTCAACAGTAAAAAAGGAAGGATTAGCCAGTACTGGTGGCTTATGCCATAATCCTAGCTACTCGGATGCTGAGATCTGAGGATTAAGGTTCAAAGACAGCCCAGGCAGGAAAGTCCATGAGTCTTATCTTTGATTAACCACCAGAAAACCAGAAGAGGCACTGTGGCTTAATGTGGAAGAATGCTAGCCTTAAGCAAAAGAGCGCAAGAACAGCAACCAGGCCCCAAGTTCAAGGCTCATGACACACACACACACACACACACACACACACACACACACACACACACACACACACACACACACACACACACACACACACACACACACACACACACACACACACACACACACACACACACACACACACGGAGGACTACATACAACACCTGGATGGCTTAGAGATCAGGATAAGAGAAGAGCCAGTCCACACAGGTGATGCACAGGCAATACATAGGTGACACACAGGTGATGTGCTAGGTGACTCCCTCAAACATTCCTGAGAAGTGAAATCTACCGGAAGTGAGAACTCTGTTGCTGGAGTGCAAGACAGTAATGATAGGCAGGCAGAGCAGGGCAAGGAGGGACACCTCTGCTGCAGGGTGTCACCATCAGGGAACTGGGTGAAGAGTACCTTTACTGTTACTGCATCGAATCCACAATTATCTCACCATAAGAGAGGGGAATCCAAACCTGTTATGTCCGAAAAGCTCCCTTCACCTAATCTACACAGCAGGAAACCTGCTGCAACCCCAGAGCCCAAGGCACTGGAGTAAGTCCTCAGGGGACTGTTCTCGGGTGTCTGTCCAAAGCCTTCTGTAGGAAATGCCAGCTGACAAAGTTCTAAGCTACACAACATGTACTCCCATTGGCCTGGCCAGCAGATTCCCTTAGAAGCCAGGTTCACCTATACACAAACACACCCCCACTCACCTCACACCCCCACTCTCTCAGGCCTATTTACTTAACTACAATGAGGTTCCTTTGCCACTTTCCCTTGGCAGGTCTGGATTAAGTCAGAAAGTCAACTGTCGCAACCTAGCCTAGATGGGTAGGGCAGAAGCTAAAAACCTGGCCTACACTCAGTACTGTCAGATGCACAGGGACCATCCCCAGACACACACTATCCTCTAGACACAGTACTCCATCACAACCAGCCCCCAAGGCATCCAGAACATGACACACTAAACTCTTGGCTCCACACAGCCTGTCTGTGGCTCACAAACCAGGATTTCTAAAAGGTAGTTTAATCAGGTTTCTTGTTCCCTTGGAGTCACCCACCCTCAGAAGGCATGTTAGTATAGAGCAAGTTAGTCAGACACAGAGCTATGTACCATGCAGTACCATGGGCAGCAGCCAAAACAACGGATACAAAAATGTGGGTCTCACTCTTTTCACTTCTCATACTGCCATACCATAGGAAAGGACCTCCACAGTCTGGTGCCCCTCACTTCTAACACACATCATCTTCTCTACGGGATAGGTTAAATTACAACTGTTCTCAAGATCCCATGCCCCTAGAATCATGGTAACAGATCCAAAGCCAGCTACTTCTAGAATGCACGCTGGAGTTGCTCTCCTAATGAAGCCCTACATCTTGCTCCTCTGCCCCCCCACCTCTGCCCCATCTGCACATGCACTTGGGGCCTGCAGGCTTGCAGAGCAGGATACACAAGGGAGGCTCCTCTGCAGCAGCTCCTGCTCTCTTCCAAGGTCCCATCTCTTGACCCCACACCAGACCTATTTCTTTTCTTACAACAGCACATCTACCCCAGGAACAAGAATCCTAGTCCTCACCTAACCAAGTGCCCAGGCCAAAGCTGGGCTCCAGGAATTAAATAAGCAAATAAATAGGTGGGTGATTGCATGGATATACTGACTGGGAGCATAACTGTTCCCCAGTCTAATTGGGAGTATTGCTGAGGTGTCCCTAAAATCTAGTGAGCTCAATAGCACACTTCTGACTTCCTCACACAAAGCCACCCAAATCACTAGAACAATAAAGGTCAGTAGCCAGTGCCACAAAAACAGTGTGCTGACACAGAACAGCAAGCTGACACACCTACAGTTGAACTTCAACTCACTATCCTCCCTCTTCTAAATGTGGGTCCTCAGTCAAACTACTGTATGTACTATGCTGGCTAAGTCAACAGACAATGTAGGGAATGCTGACACTCAGACAGCAGCACATGGGGCCACACGCAGCAAGAATTATAACGTTTTTTGGGGGGGGGCTGGGAAGGTGGCTCAGTGGTAGAGCGCTTGCCTTGCATGCCTGAGGCCCTGGGTTCCATTCCTCAGCACCACATAAGCAAAAAGAAAAAAGCCAGAAGTGGCGCTGTGGTTCAAGTGGTAGAGCGCTAGCCTTGAGCTGAAGAGCTGAGGGACAGCACCCAGGCCCAGAGTTCAGGCTCCACAACTGGACCCAAAAAAAAAAAAGAAAGAAAAGAAAAGAATTATAACGTTTTTATGTTCCTGGTGCAATAAGCTGCTAAGCCTAAAGAAAAAACAGAGCAAGGCAAAAAGTTTCACTCATGATGCAGGAAGTGCTCACTGCTAAATTTAGACACCTATGTGAATGCTGGTACACAACACACTATAGCACAACACTGTCATTCCTATCAGGCCTGCACTTCCTTCCTGCTGAGCCCCAATGATTTCACCCACTCCAAATCCTGGCAACCAACACACTCTAGATATGATTAATAAAATCTTCCCAGAAGTCACCATCAAGCTAGAGGTATTAACATGAAGCACATATAGTCCTTCACCACAAGGGGGAGGGGCACTATAGGAGACCAGAACTATGCATAAGATGTGAAAATGTTTATAAAGATATATAAGAATGGATGATTGGGGGCTGGGAAGGTGGCTCAGTGGTAGAGCGCTTGCCTTAAATGCCTGAGGCCCTAGGTTCGATTCCTCAGCACCACATAAGCAAAAAGAAAAAAGCCGGAAGTGGCGCTGTGGCTCAAGTGGTAGAGCACTAGCCTTGAGCTGAAGAGCTGAGGGACAGCGCCCAGGCCCAGAGTTCAGGCCCCATGACCGACCGGACCCCAAAAACAAAACAAAACAAAACAAAAAAGAATAGATGATTGGGAGTTGCTATAGTTGCTATAGTTGGGACCCTGTCCCAAAAGGCCAAGTGGGAGGTGACAGAAGCTTTAGGGACTTCTTAAAGCCATAGGGTACATGTCCTAGAAGGGGATTCAAGAACCCTGAAACCTCTTTTTTTTTTTTTTGCTTCATGACTACGAGGTAAGTTTGTCATGTCATGCTTTACCTCAGCCCTAAAGGCAATAAGTCTGCCCAATTACGGGCTAAAAGTTCCAAAACTAAAAAAATAACAAATAAAATGAAAGCTCCAAAACTGTGAGCCAAAACAAATGTTCCCTCTTTCTAAATGTATTGGGCTTTTTGTTATAGTGACAGAGACCTAATACAGAAGGAATAAATGAAAAACAATTATGTTGACTGGTAGGTTCATGAAGAATTGCTGGAGGGTTTTTTTGTTTGTTTGTTTTTAACTATCTTAGTGAAGTAAGGCTAATATATAGTACTCATTACAGTATTAATACATAGATTTGTGTGACTGTGCCTATGTGTGTGCCAGTACTGAACTACAGGCTTCATTCAATTCAGTGTCTTATACTCTCATTTGGCTTTTTCCACTCGTGAATGTCACTTGAGCCAGACACCCAATTCCAACTTTTTGCTGTTTTTTTGTTGTTTTTGGTTTTTTTGAGATAAGAGTCTCACAGAATTTTCTGTCCCAGCTGGCTTCAAATAAGAGTGATCCGCCAATCTCGGCCTCCCAAATAGCTAGGATTATAGGTATGAGCCATCAGCACCTAGCATGATACATAGATTATTTGAAGGGAAGACAAGATGGTTTGCCTGACTATGCCTGCATGGCTTCTGATGCAATCCTGGCAGAAAAAGAAGTAGGCAGAGTTAGCAAACTCCCACACTCTCCTCTTGCCAATATGACCTAACCTAGCCTGGGATGAAGGATGCTCAAGATAAGTTCTAATTCCATGAGTTACTACTCATTGTGCAGCCCAGGGCAAGACTGAATCTCAGTTCCATCATTTACAATAATAGAAAATTATATATTCTCTAAGCCAGGCACTAGTGGCTCATGCCTATAATCCTAGCTATTTAGGAAGTTGAGATCTGAAGATCACAGTTCAAATCAAGCCAGACAATAAACTCCATGAGACTCTTACCTCCCAATAGCCAGCAAAAAACCAAAAGTGGAGCTGTGGCTTAAGTGATAGGGCCTTGAATGAAAAACAGCAAAGGACAGCACCCAGGCCCTGAATTCAAGCCCCAGTACTGGTATTAAAAAAAAAAAAAAGAAAGAAAGAAAGAGAGAGAGAGAGAAAGGGGGGAGGGAAAAGGAAAGAGAGGGAAGGGAATATATATTATATATATATATATTATACATGTATTTATATATTTATATATCTATATAATGTATTATAACATATGTATATATGTATGCATGTTCCTTCCATATCATTAGAAACAAAATCATGTCAGACACAAACCCTAGGTCAGGGCACAATCAAGGAAACCTCAAGGACAGAAGCATCAATCCCAGCATGTATGTGTACCCACAGAACACAGGTGATACTAGCACCAAACCCATGCTCTGGGGAGGGAACTTTGCAATGAAGAACCCCTAAGCAGTGTGCTCAGTGATGACAGACACTGAATAGGAGCATTAACTATATGTTAGCTACAATTAAACAGGAAATGGTAGGCAGTAAAATACAGATACTCGTGGACTCACGATGGGTTATGTCCTGATAAACCCTTCATAGGTGGAAAATATCCTACCCTGAAAATGCTCAAGTCCATCAACATATCCAACATCACCCAGCCCAGCACACCATAAGAGCTAAGATGCTCACCTTAACCTGCAGTAGGGTTTCATAACCAAGTGTTGATTAGCCATGTAAGTTAGGGAATCCTGCACTGAACATGGAAACAGAGTTTTTATGTGGGTAGTACCATAAAGTTTAAAAACACTTAGCTGAACAGCTGTATGTCAGGGGCTATCTGTAATGGTTTGGGAAAATGTGAATATAGGTCATAATTGTAACTGAGGTAGGGTGGTAAGTATTTGGAGATTTTTGCAGTAACTTTTTTGAAGACAATATGCAAAGCTTATAATTCATTCAAGATACATAATTAAGCTGGCCGTGGGTGGCTCACACCTGTAATCCTAGCTACTCAGGAGGCTGAGATCTGGAGAACCTCAGTTCAAAGCCAGCCCAGGCAGGAAACTCTGAGACTCTTATCTCCAATGAACCACTCAGAAAACCACTAGTGGTGTTGTGGCTCAAGTGGTAGAGCACTTGCCTTGAGCTGAAGAGCTGAGGGATAGTACCCAGGCCCAGAGTTCAAGCCCCACAACCGACCAAAAAAACGATACCTAATTAATGGTCTGTCATGAAGCCACTGCCAATCAACTTTAGAACATTTCTATGCCCACCTTTCTCAATAACCCAACCCCCACAATTGCTTAGTCTACTTGCTGTGTCTATCTCTATAGATTTGCCTATTCTGGACATTTCACACATGGCCTCTGATTTTTGTGTGTGTGAGTATGGCAATATTGGGATTTGAAGTCAGGGTCTTGTGCTTGCTAGGCAAGCATTATACCACTGAGTCACACATTCTGCATATGTAGTTTCTTTTCTTTTTTTTTACATATTTTTAATTGTGAAAATACCGTACAGAGGGGTTACAATTACATAAGCAAGGTAATGAGCACATTTCTTATCAAGCATTGTTGCCTCCTCCTTTGTTTCCCCTTACCACCCTTCATGTGGTTTCTTATGAAAGGCTTCATCCACATTATACCATCTATCAGAAATTCATTCTTTTTATGGCTAAATAATATTTCCTTGCATAGAGACATTTTGTTTACTGGTCCTTGGGGTTATTTCAACTATTTTCAAATCCTCCTTAAGCTGAGTGCTGGTGACTCACATCTGTAATCCTAACTACTCAGGAGGCTAAGATCTGAGGATCCTAGTTCAAAGCCTGCCTCGGCAGACAAATCTAAGAGACTCTTACCTCCAATTAACCAGCAAAAAGCCAGAAGTGGAAGTATGACTCAAATGGTAGTGACAGCTTTGACTGAAAAACACTAAGGAAGAGCTCAATGCCCTGAGTTCAAGCTCCAGTACATATGTACACCCTTTAAGAGAGACCAAAGAGGGAAATATCTACACAGACCTGAACAATTAGTTCTTAGGAGCAAATAAGCAGAAGAGAGTAATACAAAAAAGAGAGGAAGGTTCTTGAGAGGCAATTTCCCTGTGGACAGCACAGGTTAAGCACTCCAATCTTACAGAACAAGCTTGGGTTCATTATCTCTCCAAGGAAACCTATCCGGACCTTTCTCCAAGGTTTCTAGGAAGGGAGATGTGGTAAGAGAAAAATGCATCAAGAAAAACATTTTCTCTAATAGATGCCATTAAAAAAAAACATAACACCACCGCATCATTTGGAGCATGATGGTGACTGAAATTTCAGTACTTGGGAGACTGATGACAGAGGATTCCAAGTTAAGAGGCCAGCCATATCAACTTAGCAAAACTGTGAAAAGGAGGAGGGGGGGAAGAAGGGGAGGAGGAGGAGGGGGAGGAGGAAGGGGAGGAGGAGGAGGAGGAGGAGGGGGAGGAGGAAGGGGAGGAGGAGGAGGAGGAGGGGGAGGAGGAGGAGGGGGAGGAGGAAGAAGAAGAGAAAGACAGAAAGAGAGAAAGAGAGAAAAAGAAAGAAAGAGAAATTATGGTACAACTTGAAGATCCAAGTCAAAAGATAACTGACTCATTTAGCATTGAAAACACCAAAATTCCTGTCTAGTCACCAAATCCAAGAGGCAGGACCTAGTTAAGGAACTTCTTTTTTTTGTCAGTCGTGGGGCTTGAACTATGGGCTTGGGCACTGTCCCTGTACTCTCCAGCTGAAGGCAAGTGTTCTACCACTTGAGCCACAGCGCCACTTCTGGTTTTCTAGTGGTTTATTGGAGATAAGAGTCTCATGGACTTTCCTGTCCAGGCTGGCTTTGAACCGTGATCCTCAGATCTCAGCCTCCTGGGTAGTTAGTATTACAGGTGTGAGCCACTGGCGCCAGGCTAGAGGAAATTCTTAATTCCACAAAGAAAAGGCAATTTTCCCAAGGCAGACTCAGAAGGTTGTTGTTTTCTTCAAGAAAATTGGTTAATTCCATCCAATTATGCCACATGAATTAGTTCCCCAAGAGCCTCAAAACACCCTTTGATTTCCCTTCTGTCCACATGCTTACAGGGTGCAAGATTTGATAACCACTTTTAGAGTAAAAACTCCAAACTCACTCTGAGCCAAGGCACTGTATCCAGCATCCCACCATACCAAACCTTGTGCACAAACATTAAGCTCCAGGCCAAGGACTGGGATGTGGTCCTGGAAATCACTAGATACCCCCTGCTCCCAGGAATAAGTAGGGAGGCAGAATGAGTTCAGGCTGGCCTCTGGCTGCAAAAGCTAAGGAGCAACAGAGCTTGGAGGAGAACCTGCCCACCAGTCCAGGAGTCCTGAAACTTGTCTCAACTACTTGAAAGTCTTGTTCCCACTTTGATCTAGAGTCATGCCAGGCATTTTTGAACCCTCCTTGCCTGAGCCCCAGGGCAAGCTGGCAAAGATACCTTCCTCCCCATGCCTCTGATTTCTGCCTATTTTCAGAGTCTTTCCCAAGTACCATGGACCTCACTAGTGCTTCAGACTTCCTAGAGTCCCCCAAAGCATGCAAGGACTATGGGTCAGCCTGGAGCCTGCCAGTAGCTCCAGCAAACATCTGTCCAAAATCACTGCTGTCACTATTTGTGTGCTTATACCAATCTACCACTTCCCTCAGATGCTGTCCCAGTCTCTGTAAGCACTACAATCAGATCCTTCCTGGTGTGGTCAAACTACCACCCCTTCCAGGCATAAGATCTTCAAACAATGGTAGAGTGATGACCTTGAACAAAAGAGTTCAGGGAGAACGCCAAGGCCCTGAGTTCAAGCCCCACAACTGGCTGAAAAATGTGTGTGCGCACGCGCACGCGCGCCCACACGCATGTGTGCTCTCAAAGCTAATACTCTACCACTTTTGAGACCACAGCTCCACTTCTGGTTTTCTGGTGGTTGATTGGACATAAGAGTCTCATGGTCTTTTCTGCCTAGGCTGACTTTGAACTGTGGTCCTCAGATCTCCTGAGTACCGAGGATTACAGGTGTGAGCCACCAGTGCCTGGTTTGGTTAATTATTTTTAATGACTTCATAAATACCTTAAATGTCTGAGTTTCCAGTTCTAACACAAACAGTACCAATGGGCATACTCACACAAACAAAAATTCTGTAAGAGCATCCATAACAAGTAGGAAGAGGAACCAAGACCAAAGTTTGAGATGAGAAGTACTAACCTAGCCAGTAACTCACCCACTAAGCCAAAATACCTCCCTCACTACATTTCACTGCTTTTACAACCATCTCTTGGCTTTCATTCAGCATCTTTCCAACTCTCTGTCCTTTCAACTGGACAGTACTGCCAACACTGCCTTAAAAGCCATTCTTACCCATACGTGCTCCAGGCAGCTGTGCTACCTACAGTCTAACTGTAAGTGAAACAGATTCCCAGACACCAATGGACAGGACAGCCTCCCTCCCCCTACTGTCTGTCTATGCTTTGGGGAGGTCAGGAAAGAGGCTTGGCAGTGGGCAACACCTGTTCACTAGTGAGTCCTGCCTACCCCCACCAGCAAGACTACGAACAACTAGCAAAAACAAAGCACCTCAACTGTGCCTCAGGAATCACTTTTGAGGGTCAAGAGAGTAGAAGCAAGGGACATACTGAAATGAACTCCCATCTTAAGTTCTCTGGAACCACTCAACCGTCCTTCAAATGGCAATGCTGGGCTCACTGCCTGGGCTTCAGCTCCTACTTCCATTAGTTCAGGTGACCTTTGGTGGAATGATCACCATCAGAACATCACCAAAGGATATTCCAATAATGCCATCAATGTTCTTTCATAAGCATTCATTATAGTATTCAGAATTATACTAGATTGTGTGTGTGTGTGTGTGTGTGTGTGTGTGTGTGTGTGTGTGTGCACACATGCGTGCGTTGGTCCTGGGGCTTGACCTCAGGTCCTAGGTACTGTCCCTCAGTTTTTCTGTTCAACACTAGCATGCTACCATTTTGAGCCACAGTTCTACTTTCAGCATTTTGGTGGTTAATTGGAAATAAGAGTCTCATGGACTTTCCTGCCTATCTGCTTTTGAACTGTGATCCTCGGATCTCAGCCTCTTGAGTAGCTAGAATTACAGGTGTGAGCCACTGACACTGGCTTATACTAGATTTTTAATTGTATACATAAGATATTGATCTTAATTGCAGCAAATTTGTTTTTCAGGCTGTGAAGCCCCTTGGAGATTGTGCTTTCCTGGTAGCTGGTGGTAGGGTAGTCTTTATAGATGGACCCATAACTATTCCCTTCAACCCAGAAACTTATATTATACATGTTTTGTTTTAAGGGGCAAAGTTCTACTATCAAAGAAATAAAAGTTTGAAAACTGGTAATATCATAGCAAACAGGGAAGAGAAGCCCTTTACCTCCAGCCAATCCCAAGATCCTCTGGATGCTGTATAGAACACCAAGGGTCCCTCCCCAGCATGTCCCAGGCACCTTTCATTCAAGTGACTCTCTGGACTATTTTTCAAGTACTACATATCCCTTGGTTTTGGTCTCATCAAATCCTAAAGTTGGTTGATCTTTTCTGCAACTCAGATCTTCAAGTTAGACAAATAGGGAGGAGAGGAAGCAGCAACCTCAAATTGACTGGGCCACCCTGAATGCTGCATGGCCCCTGTGCCAGCCCCTTATAACTCACACAATGCTTGCAACCTAAGAGGACCCCAAGAGTCCTTCCTGGAGTTCTCTAAGTAAGGAACACTCAGCAGTGTCATAAGGGGTCCACAACATCTAGTTCCAGGGGCTGGTTCAAACTCAGGTTACTGGCAGAAATGTCACAGAGCACCAATTCCACCCTCAGGTCTCCATTCAAAAGAACTGAAAGATTTTCCAACAAAAACTTATATATTAATGTTCATGGCAACACTATTCACATTTTCCAAAACATAAAAACAATTCAGATATCCATCAAGTAGGGAACAGAGAAACAAAATGTGGTATATTCACACAAAGGAATATTATTCAGCCATAAAAAAATTCTATTACGGGCTGGGAAGGTGGCTCAGTGGTAGAGCGCTTGCCTTGCATGCCTGAGGCCCTGGGTTCGATTCCTCAGCACCACATAAGCAAAAAGAAAAAAGCCGGAAGTGGCGCTGGCGCTGTGGCTCAAGTGGTAGAGCGCTAGCCTTGAGCTGAAGAGCTGAGGGACAGCGCCCAGGCCCAGAGTTCAGGCCCCACGACCGGAACCAAAAAAAAAAAAAAAGAAAAGAAAAAAATTCTATTACATGCTACAATGTGGGTAAGCCCTGTAACTATTATGTTGAAAGAAGCCAAAGGGTTGCATATTGCTTGATTCTATTTGGATGAAGTTTCTAGAGTAGGCAATCCATAGAAATAGAAAGCAGAGTAACAGTATCCCAAGCCTGGGGATGAGAGTATAGAGTATGACTGCTTAACAGTTATGAGGTATTCTTTTGGGGTGCAGAAAGTGTTTGCAACTAGAGCATGGTGGTGATTTCCCAATATCATGAATGTGCTACAGGTGCAATTACTTCAAATTAGCCCCAAAGCAACTTCCTGACTCACTGGCACTAGCAGCTATGGCCATGCTCCTCCTCCACTCTGCTCTACCCACACAAAGGCTCTGGAAGGGCAGCCCCTCTTGGGGCTCCTCCTCAGACTCCAGCAGCTTGGGAGGGAGAGGGATTTTTAAAAAGTCTCTTCACTGTTTGGTCTTGACAAAGTGCCCATGGCCGCAGAATTTTTGGAATATGACGCCATCCATGGCAGAGGAAGGAATGCTGGAGAATGCGTGGGGACAACCTTCTGGAGAAACAGCTTTGCAGGAAGAGTCATGACTGGTTTCCACAAAAAGCTGCCCTTCCCATTAAGAAACAGGCAGGGTAGGAGAGTGTGATGGGAAGGAGGAAGAGAGACAGGAAGTCTAAACAAGGGCAGCCCAGATCCCAGCCTCCAGCCCTATCCTTCCAAGCATATGCAGCCAGAAAGCCTGACCCCCAGTAGGGTCAGCATTTGCCCAGGGTGAGGAGGCCTCCTAGGTCTGGGCTTCTAAGCCAGACTCCCTTTTCCCACTCAATACGCCTATCTCTCTACCTGCTAAGTGGCTGTGACTAATCAAGTTAACATGGTCTGGCCCTTCTGTTAGCTATAAATACTACGAAGAGCACAATAAGCAATCCCAGAGAAAGCCAACCACCCCTGCAATTTTAGTTCAGGAAGACCTCCATGCCACAGGAAGCCAAGTTCCCCAGGAAGAGGAAACCCAAGCTCCCCAGGCTCCAGGCAGAAAGGCCAAGTGGACTGTGCTGCAGTATGGTAGACTGAAGAGGGATCATAGACTCGGATTAGATCTCAGCTGCTGGCCTCTGGCCCATTTGCTTCCTACCCTCTAAAAAAAATCTAAAAACTTATATTTATGTTTATCTTACACTTAGAGTTAGTTCTGAAAAACAAATCCACACAAGCAGATTGACCACAGCCCTGTCAATCCCTGTAGCACTCATGTGAGGATGGTGCTAGAAATGCAGAGCAGCTGAGCAGAAGAGATCACCTGGGCCTGAGGTTTATGTCTTGTGAGATGGGGATAGACAGAACAGGGTTGGAGGGCCATCTCTTCACAAAAACACAACAACAGGTCCTCTGAGCACGTTTTCTTAAGTATAGCTTCAGTTTAGAGCCCAAACCCTCTGAGGTCTCTTTAACTTCAGTCTTCTGTTTACTTCCAGGATGGACAAGACAATAGCTGTTCTCTGCAGGTCCAGAGCCTGACCAGGAAGAACAATTAAGAGAAGATGAGCCAGACATGATGGCATACACCTGTAATCCTTGAGAGGCAGAGACAGGAAGATTATAAGTGAGGGCATTCTGAGTCCTGTGAGGGCTTCCTGTCATTAAAAAAAAAAAAATTCCAGAGGCATAGCTCAAGTGATAAAGAACCAACCTGGTAAGTATAAGGCCTGGAGTTCAAACCTCAGTACTGAAGAAAAAAGAAAATAAAAAACTTAAAAGGCAAGCAAACCAACAAACCAACAAAGAGCAGACAGACTGGACTAAATGATGTTTCCTGAGGGCAGGACCTGCATCCTGCATGCAGGTTCCATATTTGTGAAGGCATATTTACTGAGCTCCCACCATAGAGTTAGTTTAACAAGCTTAATCTTTCCTGTGGCCCAGAGGGCTGGGCATGCACCTCTCATTGATCCCCAGGAACCTTGTTTTTAGATGAAGCTCTATCCACATGGAAAATGCTATGAAAGCCCCTGCTCACTACTATTCCAGCCGCCTTATGTGGAACACTGAAATGAAAAGTAGGACTATCAGATTTCTAGGTTAGAGAACATCCCCAAGCAGAAGTCAGGCATACAACCCTGACCCTTCATCTCTTACATCCAAAATGGCCCCCTCTTTCTGGTCAATAAGGCTCTGAGTGTAAACTAGGAGACCCTGAAGATGTGGCCACTTTCTCTCAGGTGTAGCTTTTAGCAGCTGACCCGTTCCCATGGCACCTTCTGCTACAGGAAGTACCAGAAGGAGGTAAGAAATCACATGCAGAGTATATACCACAGAGCCTCACAGGTCTGTTAAAGCCAGTGCTTCAGAGCCTGCAGGATCAAGGACATGGCTATTTCCTGATTTTGAATTCCTCTTTTAGGGGAAAAATAGTGCTTCCTATTCAGGACTATGCCAAAGGTGTAGTCATTACCACAGGCCAGTGGTCTTTATGGGGAATATGGAGCTCCCTGTGACTCAGGAGAGGTAAGGGCTTGGGAATTGGGCACTATCCAGTACTGTCCCCCAACACCCACCACCACTGCTGCCACCACCCACCTGCCCAACCCACCCCAGAACTAAGGAGTCCAAATTAGGACAATGCCCTGTTCCTGATAGCAAAGGTTAACACTTATCAGGGCAGGGAAACCAAACAGAACTGTGGAAAAACCCATGCTGGCCTTCCTGTGACCTAGGCAGTTTGCTGAATCCTGGGTCTCATCCATCTGTTCTGACAATTCTTCTTCTGCTTAACAGGGGACAACCCATGCAGGCCGCTACTTCCAGAGTAAGACTAGATGGTCATTAAATGACTATGATGTATTCTACAGGATACCAGCTCTCAACCCATCTCCACCTATCCCTAGCTAGACAAAAACAGTTTACAAGTCAGAGTCCATTCTAAGAGGAGGAACAAATTCAGAACTACAATGGTTTTATCAGTCTCATTGTGGAGTAGCTTGGTGACTTGGGTGGGTAGCTCAACCACTCTGAAACGCAATGTTCCTTTCTCTGCCAGCGAGCCATGATGCCACTGGTCCTGCTGGTCACCTTGCAGAAACCTTTGCGAGATCACAGATCTGACATTTTGACTCAATAGGTAAAGGCTCAGAAGAGTGCTACAGGCCCATCCATGCATATAAACGAGCTCCCGCTCCAAGCCACCATCCAGTGCAGCATGCAACCGCCAAGCTGGGCCCAGGAAATGCTAGAGCCTGAAGAGTTACAGGCTCCAAGCAAAATCCAGACTGTGGTTTCATGTGAACTCAGATGACCTTGACTGAGAAAACCAGTGAGTGGTTTGGAAGACTCCAGTTCCAGCACCCACAGACCAAATGCCAGCAAATCAACCCACTGGGTTCTCTTGCTCCAAAGGAAGTGATAGTACTATGGAAGTGAAGGAACAAGGCAGTGGTGATTCCATTCCAGGACAGTCTGTAACACAATTCTGACTGATTAAATCAGAGCAAGCACAAAATCTGGGGCAGAGTTTTTTTGTTTTTGTTTTTGTTTTTTTGGGGGTCTGGTCGTGGGGCCTGAACTCTGGGCCTGGGCGCTGTCCCTCAGCTCTTCAGCTCAAGGCTAGCGCTCTATCGCTTGAGCCACAGCGCCACTTCCGGCTTTTTTCATTTTGCTTATGTGGTGCTGAGGAATTGAACCCAGGGCCTCATGCATGCAAGGCAAGCGCTCTACCACTTAGCCACCTTCCCAGCCCCACTGGGGCAGAGTTTTTAAACCTGCCCCTAACCTTCAGGTAGGATCTGAGGTCCCCCCATGAGCTAGAACCCTGCCTTTTTTTTTTTTTTTCCGGCACCATAAATAGCATTTCTGTAGATCTCAGTAAAAGACTCTAGGATTTAGCCAGGCACTGGAGGCTCACACTTGTAATCCTAGCTACTCAGGAAGATGAGATCTGAGGATTGGGGTTCAAGGTTTCTGAGGTCAATTGCTCCAAATTAGAACCCAGAGTTCCTGCAAGTCTCCTATCGCTTCTACTGCAGCAGCAGCAGTGGAAGCAGGATGTGGTCCCCAATTTGACTGCAAAGTGCTCCTCTCTTTGAGACTAACTGGCATTTGAAAATAAGTTTAAAGACAACACTGAAGTCAAATTTCTTAATTTCAGCTTAATAGCACCAGGATCTTAGAAGTCACATCATGGCCCAAGACTCCTTGCCACAAGAGAGGCTGCCAGCATGTTTCCCAGAATATTAATCATCATTTGGGGGCTTGAGGCCTACCATGGCACACCATACTCTTCCTGTGAACAGAAGGCAGGTCCCTACTTTACAGGTGTCAGACCCTAAGTTACCTTCATGAAGTATCCAGCAAATGTGTGTGACAAGCACAGGGCTCATGCCTGTAATCCTAGCTACTAAAGTAGATCTGAGGATCATGGTTGGAAGCCAGCCCAGGCAGGAAAGTCTGTGGGACTCTTATCTCTAATCACCAAAAAGCCAGAAGTGGAGCTCTGGCTCAAATAGTAGAGCACTAACCTTGAGCAAAAACACCCAGGGACAATGCCTAGGACCTGAGGTCAAGCCCCAGAAATTACATGAAAATAAATAAGAAGAGAACTCTGAAAGGAAAAGCTCGGTAATAGACCAGTGCCACAAATGCCAAACACTGGGTGAACTCACACAGAGCTAAAAGCTACATAAGGTACAGCTGCAGCCATGGTCACATATGTAATAGGGGTCATTGTGAACAGTAATATACCCTGGCCAGTCACACAAATTCATTCCCCACAGGACCAGTCCCAGGACAACCCCACTGGACCCTGGTCAGAACTTTCCACTTTTCTGTTGCTGAATCCTAACCCTGCCTGTGAATGGGCATAGGGATCATAGTTTAAGGACATCTTCCCAAATATTTTACCCAAAGGAATTCAAAGAAGATTGTCACTTAGAACCCTCAAGCTGGGCACCAATGGTTCATGCAAATAGCTATTCAAAAGGCTAATATCTGAGGATCTCAGTTTAGAGCCCATCTGGGCAGAGACGCTACTGAGACTTCAATTAACCAACAAAAAGCTGGACTGTAAATATGGCTCAAGTCATAGAATACAAATCATGAGAAGCAGCTGAATAGAAAAATCTGAGTGACATGAGACCCTGAGTTCAAGCCCCAATTCCAACACACACACACACACACACACACACACACACACACACACACACACACACACACACACACACACACTTCTTGGCAAAGTGACACTAAGAGCAAGGGAAGGAGTAGTAGGTACAAGAAAACCAGCAATGCCAGAACCCTCCAACTGCAGAGCCTTCATCAGACCACCACCAGGAAGGCCTGATTTGGAGGCCCCAACTGTGACTAGCACAGTAGGTACCAACATGTCAGTGGCTCTCTGATCTGATCTGAATCAGGGCCATAAGGAAAAATATGAACATCATTACTTCTTTACATGTTGAAATTACAGTATTCTGAATATAATAAACTGGGTATTGGTGGCTCATGCTTGTAATCCTAGCTCCGTATTCAGAAGGCTGAGATCTGAAGATCATGGTTCAAAGCCAGCCAGGGTAGGGAAGTCTGTGAGACTCTATTTCCAGTTAACTAACAAAAAGCTGGAAGTAGAGGTGTAACTCAAGTGTTGGAGTACTAGCTTCGCGCACACACACGCACACGCACACACACACACACACACACACACACACACACACACACACACACACACACACACACACACACACACACACACACACACACACACACACACACACACACACACACACACACACACCTCCAGAACAGTGCCCACACCCTGAGTTAAAACCTCAGGCCAGCACTAAATAATAAATAAGTTCTCCTATTTTACATTTTAATGGAGCAACTACAAAATTTTAAACTACATATGTACCTTCCATTATAGCTCATTTGGACAGAGCTAGTCTAATGTCTTATAGCCAAATCTAGTCCACCATCTTGGGGATTCTGGAGGGTCTGGGGGTTTTTTGAGGGGCGTGCCAGTCCTAAGGCTTGAACTCAGGACCTAGGCACTGTCCCTGAGCTTTTTTGCACAAGGCTAGTGTTCTATCACTTGAGCCACAACTCCACTTCTGTGGGTTTTTTGGTAATTAATTGGAGATAAGAGTCCCACGGACTTTCTTGCCCAGGCTGGCTTCGAACCATGATTCTCAGATCTCAGTCTCCTGAGTAGCTAGGATTATAGGTGTGAGCCACTAGCACTTGGCCACTATATGATTTTTAAGACTTGAAACCAAAAATGGTTTTTGTTTTTCTGTTGTTCTTGCTTTTTTTCTGGTGCCAGTCTTGGAGCTTGAACTCTGGGCCTGGTCATTGTCCCTGAGATTTTTTTTTTTTTTTTTTTG
This sequence comes from Dipodomys merriami, assembly GCF_024711535.1. Classification (NCBI taxonomy): domain Eukaryota; kingdom Metazoa; phylum Chordata; class Mammalia; order Rodentia; family Heteromyidae; genus Dipodomys; species Dipodomys merriami. The sequence continues at coordinate 17,596,410 of NW_027203270.1, read as the reverse complement.
CTAAAGCTCAAGACTAGCATTCTATCCATCCCTTGAGCCACATCTCCATTTCCAGCTTTTTGTTGTTTAATTGGAGTCTCATAGACTTTCCTGTCCAGGCTGGCTTCAAACTGCGATCCTTAGATGTCAGCCTCCTGAGTAGCTAGGATTACAGGTGTGAACCATCGACGCCCAGTTTCTAAGAATGTCTGGTTTTGTTTTTTGCCAGTCCTGGGCTTGAACTCAGGGCCTGGGCACTGTCCCTGAGCTTCTTTTACTCAAAGCTATCACTCCTCCACTTGAATCACAGCACCACTTCCAGCTTTTTCTGTGTATGTGGTACTGAGGAACCTAACCCAGGGCTTCATGCATGCTAGGCAAGCACTCTACCACTAAGCCACATTGCCAGCCTGATTTTTATCATATTTTTGAGCAAGGGTCTCACTTTGCAGCCCAGGCTGGTCCAGCCTCAACGATCCATGAGCTAGGATTATAGGCATGTGCTATCTTGCCTAGTACCCTTTTACATTTTTAAAGGATTATGTAAGTGCCTATATAAATGGCTGGATTTTACCTGTTTGCCTATAATACCTAAAATATTTATTATCTGGCCCTTTAAGAAAAAAGTTTTCCATTTGGAGATTTTGCTTGTTTAAGGTGTTGGGCATCAGACCCAGAGCCTTGCATATGTAGATAAATGATGTACCACTGAGTTACATCCCTGGCCCTTGTTTTAGTTTTTTGTTGTTTTTTGAGACAGGGTCACTAGGCAGCTCAGGCTGGCCTTGAACTTACTAGGTAGCCAGGCCAGCCTCAAACTTTAGGTCCTCCTGCCTCTGCCATAGACATACAAATGCAGTAGGTTTGCAAAACTTCTTGAAAGGAAAAAAATCACTACCAACAACGTCCCTCACCCAGATGAGAAAACTAAGACAAATTTTGCTTTGCTTTCATTAAAAGTTTCTGTAGTGGGCATTCCTTAACAGAATATTGGAATCTGTATACTAAAAGTTCATGGGTCATAATCTAAGTCTCAGCTCATGGAAATGTAAAATCAACTGGTTAGGGATTTCGACTATTTACGACTTGCTGGCCTAAATGATCAAAATTTTATAATTATTGACCTGCATGCTTTTTCTTTACCCCAACTCATTCCTTACGTGTAAGCTCAATTTTTTTCAGTACTGGGTTGCCGATTCCACAAAAGCCAGAGAAACAACTTTGTAGTAATCAGAATGTTACCCAACTGTATATTGTTTACTTTATTGTAAATAATGGTGAACAGTTTTATATTCCTTTAAAAAAAAAAAAGAAAAAAAGTTTTCCAATTCCTAGTCCACATTCTAGAAAAAATCAGATATTCACTTCAGATGCCATTTTGGGTATGGGATATATAGGGTGTGATTCTTGTACATTCCAAGGCAAAACTACCTGAGGTAAAATTCACAGAACATGAAATTAACCACTTTAAATGAACAATTCAGTAGCATTTCACAATGTTGTGCAACCAACACTTCCATCTAGTTCCAAAACATTTCATCACCCTCAAAATAGAACCCCAATCCCATTAACATCACCCCTTAGCACCCTTCCCCCAATATAGCAATTACTGGCCTGCTCTGTACTTCTACTGGTTTACCTGTTGTAGAAATTTCACATGGAAGGAATCATGCACTATGTGACCTTCTCTGTGTGGTTCTTTCACTTGGCATCACGTCTCTAAGTACAGCCATGCTATAGTAACTCTCCAAGATATTCCATTTAATGGATATAACCACAAACTGTATATCCACTCATCTACTGATAGGCTTCTGGATTACTGCCGCCTTTGGGCTACAGTAAAGAGTGCTGTTGTGAGCATCCACATATAAGTGTTTGAATTCTTTTTGGCAAATACCTCAGAGTGGAATTGTTTGCTGACACAGAATTACTGTGTCCATTTACTTTCTTGAAGAACTGTGGAAATGTATTCTACAGTGGCTACACTATCTTAGTCCCACCAACAAGGCATGAAGGTTCTGATTTCTTAACATCTTCACTTGTTAAATTCTGTTGTTAGGGGGCTGGGAAGGTGGCTCAGTGGTAGAGCGCTTGCCTTGCATGCCTGAGGCCCTGGGTTCAATTCCTCAGCACCACATAAGAAAAAAAACCCGGAAGTGGCGCTGTGGCTCCAGTGGTAGAGCGCTCGCCTTGAGCTGAAGAGCTGAGGGACAGCGCCCAGGCCCAGAGTTCAGGCCCACGACCGGACCCCCCCCCAAAAAAAAAAATTCTTTTGTTAGTCATCCTTATGAGTATGAAATAGTATCTCTCTATGGTTTTTGTTGTTGTTGTCAGTCATGGGGCTTGAACTCAGGGTGTGGGCGCTGTCCCTAAGCTGTTTTGCTCAAGTCTAGTGCTCTACCACTTTGAGCCACAGCTCCACTTCTCTTACTGTGGTTTTGATTTGCATTTTCCTGATAACTAATGACACTGAGCATTCTTTTTTTTTTTTTTTTTTTTTTTTTGTCGGTCGTGGGGCTTGAACTCTGGGCCTGGGCACTGTCCCTCAGCTCTTCAGCTCAAGGTGAGCGCTCTACCACTTGAGCTACAGCGCCACTTCCGGTTTTCTGGTGGTTTATTGGAGATAGGAGTCTCACTGTCTCTCCTGCCCGGGCTGGCTTTGAACCGAGATCCTCAGATCTCAGCCTCCTGAGTAGCTAGGATTACAGGCGTGAGCCACCAGCGCCCGGCGACACTGAGCATTCTTGCACATCCCTGGTATCCATTTCGGAATTTTGTGCCTCTGGGATTTTTGATACATTATCTATATACCAACCCACAAATAAGTTACAAATCTTCTAAGAAAGGATGGGATGACATTTCCTCATGGCTCCTGTGCCCTGAAGAAAGGGAACCCTCATGAAATGCTTTACAGGGACCTAGTCCTAGCCCACTTCTAAGTCAGAGATTCCACTCTTTGACCCCAGCAGTAATGGTAGCAGGATATCATCTGGGCACAATCAGTCTAGGAGTGAGAGCTCAGAAGAAATCAGACCCAATCTCATTTCACTGCAAACTATGGTTCATGGGCCCAAACCTGACAATTCTGTTTTATAAAGTTTTATTGTGGCTCATGTTTATAACCCTAGTTACTCAGGAGGCTGAGGTCTGAGGACCACAGTTCAAAGACAGCCGGGCAGAAAAGTACCCCCGTGAAACTGTTATCTCTAACCACTGAAACCCAAAAGTGGCACTGTAGCTCAAGTGGTAGAGCTCTAACCTTGAGTACAAAGAGGCTCAGGGACAGGACCCAGACCCTGAGTTCAAGCCCCACAACCAACAAAAAAGAAAAAAGGAAAAACAAGGGACACAGCCATACTCATTAATGTATTGTCTACAGGACATTTTACACCATGACAACAAAGTTGCACAGTCCTCTCAGAGATCATATGGCCTAGGAAAGCTTAAAATATTTACCATCTTTCCTTTTATAGGAAGATTACAAAATCAGACAGTGCCTGCAAATCAATGAGAGCAGGGAATAACCCTAAACAAAAATGGACAAATACAAATATGCAATGCACAAAACAAATTTTTTAAAATACTCCATAAATATTATGGAGAGGCTAACCTTGCTAGAAATTACTTAAATTATTTGGCTGGGTGCCAGCAGCTCATGGCTGTAATCCTAAACTACTACTTAGGAGGCTGAAATCTGAAAATCATGGTTCAAAGCCAGACCAGGAAGGAAAGTCCATGAGATGTCTCTCTGACCACCAAAAAGCCACAAGTGGAGCTGTAGGTCAAGTGTTAGAATACCAGCCATGTGCAAAAAAAGCTAAGGGACAACTTTCAACTTTCAGGTCCTGAGTTCAAGTCCCAATACTGGGACACACACACACAAAACAACAGCAACAACAACAACAAAAATTTGATAATATCCAGTCCTGGAAATGTTATGACATAGCCTTTTTTGGAAGGCAATTTAGTGGTATCTGCTTTAAAAAAAAATGTAATGGGCTTGATGTCAACCCAGTTATTCTATTTTTAGGTATCTGCCCTCAAAGAAATACTTGCATTTATGCACGCACGCACACACCATATGACCAAAAACATTACAAAGCTGTTCACTAAAGCATTCACTATTTGTAACAGAAAAATTGATCAGTAACCTTGATGTCTATTGGTAGGGGAATAGGTTAAACTACCATATATCCTAATGGTATATGCAAAATGCTTTCTATTTTTGTGTGTAATACCAGGAAACGAAACAAGACCTCAGTCATATTGTTCCACAGGGAAAAACAAACTTCAAAGCATATACACAGCTCAGGTAAATAATTCATAGATTTATTTATTTTAGTCCAATACAGAGAAATACACTAGAGGACTGAAGCAAAGGAAATGCTACCCTGGAAACAGAGGTGCGGGACTGCAAGAGGGGAAGATAAGGATGACACCTATCATTATGTATCCCAGATCATGCCTAATTCCCATGAGAAAAAACATGGAATTCTAAACCAACACCTTCTGCAACACAACCACCCTTGACCTCCCTTTTCTAATGTGATCTCAGGACAGCCATTGTAGATACTCAATAGAGTCAGGGAAAAGAACAGGGCTTAAAAGCCCCAGCTATGCCCTTTTATTAGCCAAACTGCTTCCCTTCTCCAGGATTTAGTCTTCTCACCGGTAAAAGGAAGTGGTTAGACTGGCTGATCTCTAAGTTCTTTCCAGGTCTGATGCCACAATACAGGCCCTGGAAGAGGTTTCTGTACCTCTCTAAGGGAAAAACAAACAAACAAAACCCACAGCTGAGGAAATAAAGTTCAAATCAGAGCCCTCTAAGGAATGTCCGCCCCTGGGAAGATGACATCCCAAGAGCAAAAGCTGTCTCCGCCTCCCTGGGCTCAGTGTCCTCGCCTATTAAAGAGGGGGGTGGCCTTCATGATCGATGATGTATCTTCCAGCCTGGACAGTCTAAAATAAGCTCAGGGCAGGAGGGGCAGCAGGAAGCAGAGGTTTGGGGGGAGACTGATGGGAACGGATTGGCTGAGGTTTTCTAATGGAGCCAGAAGGATGAGAGCAAGAGGCTGGGGGGAGGGCCGGATGCAGAGAGCAGCAGTGAAGGCTGTTGGCAAGAGCTAGTCTCCCTTCTCTCCTTTCAAGAGCAGTTTCTTCCTGAAAGATCCCTGGAGGTAGAAGATGGGGCTAATCTCTCCTCATACAAATAACCCCACTCTTCATTTCAGAAACAACCATTCCAGTTGTGCCCTGGAGGTCTCAGGCCTGTTTCAACACCCACAACTCAACTCTGAATACAGTGCAAAAGTACAGTACTTTAAATTTGCCTCTCCCCTGGAATTCAATTAATAATCAACAATTTTTAATGTTAATAGTTTTGGCTCAAACAAATTCCACTCTAGTTTATCTAAGCTTAAGAATCAGAAAACAGAACTTAGGTGGTTATATGCCTGATTTACCAATTTGGGCAGTTACTTAGAATAACCAGGAAACTCATAAGTCCCTCTCAAAACAGCCTTTGCCAAGCCCAGAAACTTTTAAAAATCAAAGTTGACTATTCTGTGGGTGATTTGCTAAACTGTAAGAGGAAAAAGTCTGATAAAATATCATTCGTTGCTTTTCCCAACAGCTCCATGGAAGTGAGCCAGGAATTAGTTTTACTAATTTACAGATACAAAAACACACAGAGGTAAAGGGACTTGTTCAAGGTCATACCACTGAAAGTGACAAGCAAGTCACCCCAGAAACTTCTTCCCAGAACATCTCATCCATAGGAAAGAAGAGAAGCACATCTTTCTTACTTAAAAATCTACCTCTACTGCTCACCAGTATACCTTGTACACCCCAGCCTGTCACTAAGGCCCCTGGTGTCCCCACCAACTATGACTTTGAGGGCTAGAGAGTTTGATTAAGCTTCTTGTTCATTTCCTGGCTGCTGGAAAACAGATCTCAGAGAAAAGCATCATGTCCTAGGCCAATAACCTCTGCCCTACCACCCTACTCCAATCTGCCTGTAAACAGTCAAACACTGTCTGCACTTAAAATGGCATTAAAAACAGCTAGGCAAGAACACTTCAAAGCAATGTTTTGTGTCTAAGGGGTTCTTTTCTGAAAGGAGTGGCAACAACTAGGTCACCATGGACTGGAATGTAAAGGGAGCTTCCTGGCCTTGTGCATTACACAGAGAAGCAAGCTCAAGAGAAGATAGAGACTAGGGTAGAGGGACAAATAAAGCACAGATTCCTCAACACCAGGGGTGTGGAGAGCAACCAGAGCAGGGGTTCAGAGAGTCCAAAGAAGACTGAGGCCAAACCTTGGGGGCCTTGTCCTCCATCTCCTAAATCATTCCAGAGTGGAGCCAATCCAGCACTCTGTTCCTAATGTCTGTAACTCCGATGGAAGGTGGGGGGCTACTACCTATTCCAAAGTCCTCTCAATTGGCAAATGAAGCCAACAGGCGTGAACCAACTTTCCCCAGGACCCACAGGTTTCTTGAACTCCTGGGCTACAAAACCAATACCTGGGAGAACAAGGTAAAGAGGAAGATAGACCCCAGCTCTCCTCTCCACAAAAATCTCTCAGGCTTAAGTTCAACAGCAAGAACCTCTTCCCCAGACTTGAAGACCCTCCACCTCTATCCAGCATCCCGTCCCTGCCCGCACCCCCCCCCCCGCGGTGACAATGACTTAGAAAGAGGGGACAAGCTGGGTTCCACAAGATGGAAGCCCACTTCCCATCTTGTCAAAAGCCAATCCCAAGCTACTCTGCGGTGGATAAGTCTGAGTCCAGTTCCAAGACAAGAGTCCAGAAAGTGTGTGTGTGTGGGGGGGGGGGGGGTCCTGCCAAACGGCAAACAATCCCCAAGTGCTTTGTTTCTACCAAGAGAAAACAGGCCTTTTTTTTTTCTTTGAGTCACCCAAAAAGCATGAATCACACAGAGCCATGAGAATGAGAAAGGATGTTATTTTTCGGCATACTTGAGGATTTTCCCTTTGTCCCGACTCTATCAATACTCTTCCCGCCCCCATCCCCAGCCCCATCCCCCAGCACACACGCATTTTTCCTGCTCCATTTTTTTTTTTTTAATTTTTCCCGGTGGCGCTCCAGGGCCCGCCCCGCAGGCCCCGGGGGTCTCCGGGCTCCGCGGCCCCCGCGCGCCCGCCCACTCCCCCCCTGCCCCACACCCCACTCCCCGCGCCGCTCACCTGCGTCAGGTCCTCGTCGTTGAGCAGATGCGACTCGCGCGGCTTGAAGCAGTTCTGACACTTGCTCTTGTTAAAGATGTTGGCCTGGAATTTCCTGCACGGATTCTCCTTGGCCGCCGACATGGTTGGCGCGGCGGCGGCCGCGACGCTGGCGGCGGTGGTACGGCCCGGCCCGGCGCGCTCCAGGAGCCTAGGGGCTCAGCGCGGCCGCCGCCGCATCTCCAGACGGCCGCCTCAGGCCCGGCCCGGCCCGGCCCGGCCCGGCCCGGCCTCTCCGCGGGTTCGCCGGGCGCCGCCTGCTCGCCGCGGCCTCACAGCGCGCGCGCCACCCCTCGCTCGCCCGCACCGCCACCGCCGCCGCCGCCCCCCTGCCGCCGCGGGCCCATGGACGCGGCCTCGGCCCGATGCCTCCGCCGCGGCCGCCTCCTAGGCGCCGGTGGCCGCCAGCCCGCTGGTCGTGCAACCGTCGCCGCTGCTTCCCTGGGCGCCCGCGGCCGCTGCAAATGGGAGCGGGGCGCCGCGCGCACACGGGGCGGGGCGGCGCGGGGCGGGGTGGGGCGGGGTCACACGTGTGACCGGCAGCGCCATTAGCCAATGGAAGCTGCTATATACCGCTAACAAAGAAACCTCTGGACCAATGGACGCCGGGGGCGGGGCCAAGAGCAACCGAGCGCAAGGTAACTTGTGCTGGCGGGGGAAGGTGGGGGCGTCGGAATGGGACGTTCAGGTTTGGTGGACTGGCGCCGAGGCCCAGGGCCCTGACAGCTGCAGGACCGGGCAGGGAACTGCTGAGGAGGAAGAGCAGAGCGGACCTTTAGCGGGGGACTCTCCGCAAGCCCCTTGCTTCCAGTGTGGCCTTCTCTCCGGTGCACAGCCTTCGCACCCGGATGGAACAGATTCATTTAGTACCTACTGTGTGTTAGACCTGATCGTCGTAGTCCACAGTTTATTGCTAACTAGCTAGGTACCTTTCCAAGTGCTCCGTACACTTATTAAACATTCCACAACCTTTCCACGATCATCCCCACTGTATGTATGAGGAAAGTGAGGCACAGAGAAGTTGGGTAATAGAGGTAGTTTGTCCAGGGATGACTAAGAGAAGATGTCAGCAGCCTTGAAAAGCTGTCAGTTCTATTATGGGACATTAGTGAATGCTGACTCTCTGCCAGGTCCTGAGCTAGGCATTCTTACCTTCATTATGTGCTTGAGCAAATTAAGGCTCAGACACATGAAGTAATTTGTGCAAGGTCACTCTGCCAGTAAGGGACCCAGCTGTCACTCCAGACCTCCAATGCCAGGCTTCTGCTCAAGAGACAACACTGGAATTAGAATGGCTTCCGAGAAACTAAATGGTGAATTTAAGCAGGTAATAAGAGGTTCGTGGTGGTGGCTAGAGGTGGGGAAAGGAGCAGGAAAGAAGAGGGTAAAGGGATTTGGTAAGGGCTAGATCACCTAGGGCCTTGAGTTCCAAGCTCAACCTGCTGGCAGTTGTGATTCTATTGAGTTCTAAAACAGAGGGTGAGCTAACTCAGCTTTCACAGCAGAGGTGACATTGGAGCCTGTGGTGGCAGCAGCTGTTGCTTAGGGGATGGGAAGGGAAGGCTTTAGGAGCTAAGTAGGGATGCTTCCAGAGTGGTGTACTTTTCCACTGATCATCTGGGAAGTCGATTTTTACTTCTTAAAAATGCTTCTCCTGTAAAGGGAATGGGAGAAAAAGTCCACCTGCAGCCTGAAGGAGGAACGCCCAGCCCTGCCCCTCAATTCCCTGGTCTTGGACATCTTTTACCTTGACTAGTGTCTTCAGTGACCACTTGTACACAACCCACATGATTGCATAAAATCCACATGATTTGATGCAGTTGCAAGCCTTAAAGAATGTAGTGCTTGTAAAATTTTTCACAAAATGTGACAAAACATTACTTGGTGAATCTGGGGGGAAAGGTGTTAATTGAACTATTCTTGAAACTTTTTTATTTTTTTCTTTTTCCTTATTACAAAATAAAACAAGGGGATGGCAAAGGACGCTGCCAATTCTTGCCTGCACAGAATGTCTGAAAATGATACAAATGGTGGCCCCCTGGAGAAGGGAACTGGGTGGTTGGGAAGTGACCTACTTTTAAATTTTCATTCTAAGCCCTTTTGTTCCATTTAGATTTGGTATGATGTGCATGAACAACTTGTTTTAAAATAAAAATGTCTTGTGGCCAAAGCAAAGGCCACCTCACTAAGAAAATGCTTATATGTTCTGCTCTCATCAGTACATCCTGACACAGACAGGAGGGGCTGGGGACATAGCTGGAGGTATAAAAAAGAATATGATTGGGAGATCTAGAAGCTGCCTGCCTAACACAAGTCCATACTCAAGTGGCTGGGGCCACATTAAATCAGGAAATAAACAGATACCTTCCATTTGAGAAGCTTTGGAACCCAGGCTTAGAATCCCTTTTTCTCATAGGTGGCCTCATGGGAAACTCCCAGAAGAGGCACTGACTGGACCCAGAGGGAAGCTAACTAAGACCTAGCCAGAAGAAAGTGGTGGGAAAGGCATCAGGGAAGAGGCTTAATGCCTTGAGACCAATATGTGTTACTGAACAGGGCTAGCTAGGTACCATTCCAAGTCCTCCATATGCTAGTGTGAGTCTGATTATCAACAGAACAACACAGGATGGAGGATGAATGAATGGTGCAAGTACAGCCTCTTTGGAGAGACAGGTGTGCTAGAAAGTGTGCTGATCTTTGACAGAAGATGATCATGAATCTCAGGAGAGATGAAGAACTTCCTTTTGACATAATTATAGACCCATGGTAAGTGAAGATTCAAGGCTGCCACTAGAGCTGCCTGGGCGACATACTCAGCTGTGCTGTGTCTCCCTTTTATTTTGTTTTGTTTTCAATACTGAGGATAGAACCCCAGGTGAACACATGTTAAATAAGTGAGTCATACCCAGCCTAACTTTGGATTCTCTTGACCAAGTACTTAGGTTAGGGCTGGTGATCAGGAGAATGAATGAGAAGCAGAAGTCTAGAAACAGGTTCCATCAGGAAAGCAGAGCATAGAGAAGGTGGATCCAAAGTAGAATAGGGTCAGCAAGGGCTGTGGGAATTAATTTAGGCAATGTTGAGGAAACAGAATAAGTGCTCAAACTTCATTAGTATGAGCATCCTGAGGACAAGTTTGGGTCTTGGTTACTACTGCATTATCCCTGCCCAGTTCAGTGCTGAGCCTAGAGTAGGTATCCGATAAATACCCAGCAAGCAATGAATGGATAAAACTATGATTCACCAGATACTGGTGGCTCACGCCTATAATCCTAGCTACTCAGGAGGCTAAGGTCTGAGGATCCCAGTTCAAAGCCAGCCCAGACAGGAAAGTCCATAAGACTCTTAACTCCAATTAACTGCCAGAAATCCAGAAGTAGAGCTGTGGCTCAAACTAGTAAAGCACTAGCCTTAACTTAAAAAGCTCAGGGACAGGGCTGGGAAGGTGGCTCAGTGATAGAATGCTTGCCTTGCATGCATGAGGTCGTGGGTTCGATTCCTCAGCACCACATATACAGAAAAAGCCACAAGTGGCACTATGGCTCAAGTGGTAGAGCACTAGACTTGAGCTGAAGAGCTGAGGGACAGTACCCAGGCCCAGAGTTCAGGCCCCACAACCAGCAAAAAAAAAAAAAAAAAAAAAAAGCTCAGGGACAGTGCCAGGCTCTGAGTTCAAGCCCCACAACCAACAAAAAAAGAAATATATATATATATATATATATATATGCATATAATATATTTTTATAGTTTATATATATTATTCTAAGCCAGGTACCAATGACTCATGCCTACAATCCTAGTTACTCAGGAGACTGAGATCTGAGAATTGTAGTTGGAAGCTTGTCTAGGTAGAGCAGTCCATGAGACTCCATCTCCAATTAACCAACAAGGCATAGGTCAAGTGATAGAGCACCATCCATAAGCAAGAAAGCTGAGCAGGTGTTCAAGACCCTGAGTTCAAGCCCTGGTACCAAAATAATGATGTTAATAGCAATAATATTAACCATGATTCCATTTTGTAGAGTATAAAAATCCACATGGACAGGCCTTGGTCTTGGGTTGTAGCCTTGAGTTCTCTAAGAGTCTAGAATAGTACTTTGCACCAGGTTCACTACTCATTGTACTGTTATTTACTTATGTATTTATTCATTTATTTTACCATACTAGGGATCAAGTTCAGGCCTTTGCATATTCCAGGCTAATATTTGACCACTACTGATAGAGAGAGAGAGAAAGAGAGAGAGAGAGGGAGAGAGAGTGTTAGGTTGTACAGTAAAGATTAGTTGAGTGTATTGTGTATAACTCAATGTATAATGTACATCTCCAATAAGCAAATAATCAAGCAAGAAAAGCCATGTCAGGCAGGTATCAAATACAGCTGAGTCTCCCTCTATGTTTCTGGTTACCACTGTGGGAAGATTTCCCTGCATCTGGAAGGGGGCTGATTTAGCACACACACATGCACATGCATGCACATGCACCCATAACTACACACAGGTAGCCACTATTTTGATCTCCATTATCATAGATTAGTTTTGTCTGATCTTGAACCTCTCAAAAGTAGAATCTTCTCTGTGTCCAGAATTTCTCATATTCTAGCATATCTGAAAAACTCATACACCCACCAGATATTGTGCTATCAACACATCTGCCCCTAGTTCATTGTCTAGACACACCATGATATCATGATTTACCTGTCCAAGTTCTGGATGGCCATTGGGGACATCGCTAGTTTGGGGCCCCTTGAATAAAGCTGTCATGAACATTTTTGTGCATGTCTTTTGGTGGATATCAGTGCTTATTTCCAGTGAGGGAATGGGAGGGCTGGATTGTTTGGTAAATTTCTCCCTGAGAAACTGCCACACAGCTTTCCAACCCTGAAGAGAGTCTTGCCAGGAGTTTCTTATCTCTAGGCAAACTTTGGAAATGAATTTAGTGATTGAAATCACGGTTCTCAAATCATGTGTTTTCTTTTTCTTTAAATAATCCCTACTCTGGATCCATATATATAATATATATGTAAATGTATTATATATATAATGTGTGTGTGTGTGTGTGTGTGTGTGTGTGTGTGTGTGTGTGTGTATGCTGGTACACAACATTAAACTCAGGGCTTGGCAGTCTTAGCACTTTCATTCAAGGCTGGCACTTTACCACTTGAGCCATACCTCTACTCCTGGCTTTTTTGCTGGTTAATTGGAGATAATAATTTGTCAGCCAGGACTGACTTTGAACCACAATCCTCAGATCTCAGCCTCCTGAGTACCTAGGATTACAGATATGAACCACTGGCACTCAGCTGAACTACTGTCTTATTATTGCTTGTGCTTCTTTGAGTTGCCCTGGCTCAGACAAGCGGTTCTGCTAGTCTTACCTAGGGAGTCTTTTGGGAAAGCATAGTTGGATGGCAGCAAGAACTGGGTCATCTGGAGACAGTAATGAGACCCATGGGCTGGGCCTCTTGTCCCAGAGCCTTGTCTCTGAGCCTCAAAGCCTCAGAGCCTTTCCTTTCCCTCTGGCCTCCCCTCTGCTCTGCCCATCTCAGCAGTCCCCAGAGTGTCCCAAGAGACAGGGAGCAGAAGCTGGCAGTCCTGAGAGGAACCTGACATTGTACCACAGCATAACTCGTGGCGTAGAGATGCCAGACTCCAGGTAGGAGGGCCACCCTGGTGTGAATCCTAGGAGGGGTGTTTACTGTTCCATATGACCTTAGCCATCATAAATAGCAACCACTTCATCAGACTGTGGGGACTAAACAAATGAACAGATAGGACAAGTTTAGAACAGTCCCTGAGACACAGAAAGTGCTCCATAACATCAGCATTTATTATTATGTCTATAACCCCTGTGCCAAGGGGCGGCGCTTTCTTTTTCTACCAAGGGCCAGATAGAAAATATTTTAGGTGTTTTAGGCTATGTGATTTCTGTTGCAACTAATCACCTCTACCACTGTACAGGAATCATTCATAGATACAACCTACAAGAGGAAGATTTTATTTACAATAATAAATGGTGGGCTGGGTTAAGGCTCTTTGGCTCCCTGCTACAGAGGGAGATACAGAGAGATCTCATACCTTCTTCAAGATTATAGAACCAGTAAATAGAGACCTTAGGACTCAGAGATGATCTGTGTGGCCTTCAGCCAAGGGAATTACAGGCCTACCCCAATGGAAGGCTGCTAGCCCCAACCCTTCCTCAAGGTGCAACTTCCTGCCCCAGAAGTAAAGCCAAAAGACCTCCAAAGGGCTGGGGACATGGCTCAAGCACTCAAGCACTTGCTTGGCATATACAAAACCCTGAGTTCAATCCCCAGTATGGAAAAAGATCTCCCCAGCTCCACTGAGCTGGGCTGCATCTCAAGGCTGCTTTTTCTACCGAAGGTACCAAATGACAAGTCGTCAGGCACATGCCAGAACAGAATGTCACCTATTACATCTAGATAGGCCACCAGAAGGACAGATTAGTGGTCCTATTAAAATTTGAAATATAACTGGGTGCTGGTGGCTCATGTCTGTTATCCTAGCTACTCAGGAGGCTGATATCCAAGGATCACAGTTCAAAGCTAGCCCAGGCAGGAAAGTCCATGGGACTTTTTTTTTGGAGGGGGGGAGTCCGGTCGTGGGGCCTGAACTCTGAGCCTGGGGGCTGTCCCTCAGCTCTTCAGCTCAAGGCTAGAACGCTACCACTTGAGCCAGAGCACCACTTCCGGCTTTTTTCTTTTTGCTTATGTGGTGCTGAGGAATCGAACCCAGGGCCTCAGGCATGCAAGGCAAGCGCTCTACCACTGAGCCACCTTCCCAGCCCTCCATGGAACTTTTATCTCCAATTAATCACAAGAAAACAGGAAGCAATGCCATGGTTCAAAGTGGTAGAGCACTAGCCTTGAGCAAAAGAGCTTAGGAATAGCACCCAGGCCTTGAGTTCAAGCTCTATGACCAATAACAACAAAATTGAAATATGTGTTTAGTGATTCCACTTCTAGAAAGACAGATTGTAAAATTGCTCACATAGATACACAAAAATAGTTTAGGTACAGGGATAGTCATTTCCTCCTTTGGTTTTGAATTTTGTTTTGTTGGGTTTATTTTATTTTATTTTACTTTTGAATTAGGTCTCACTGTAGAACTTAGGCTTAGCCTCAAACTTATGACCCTTTTGCCTCAGCCTCTTGAGTGCTGGGATTACAGGTGTGTATCACCACACCCTGCTTTCTCATTATTCTTAATAGTAGAAAATTGGAACTACTCCAATAGTCCACCATTAGATAATCAGATAAATACTTGATGATTCTGGGGGAGGATGGGAAGGGATGGGAAGGGGAAACAAAGGAGGAGGCTACAATGCTTGATAAGAAATGTACTTATTATCTTGCCCATGTAATTGTAACCCCTCTGTACAGTATTTTCACAATAAAAATAAATAAATAAATAAATAAATAAATAAATAAATAAATAAGTAAATAAGTAAATGGTGATTCTTTGATCCAGGAGAGAACCATGAGGCCATTAAGAATAGAGATCCGAGTCATGCTCCAGTGGCTCATGCCTATAATCCTACCTACTCAGGAAACTGAGGATCTGAGGATCATGGTTCAAGGCCAACCTAGGCAGGAAAGTCCATGAGACTCTTATCTCTAATTAACCACCAGAAAATCAGCAGTGGTGCTGTGGTCCAAAGTGGTTGAGTGCTTGCCTTAGTAAAAAAGCTCAGGGACAGTGCCCAGGCCCTAAGTTCAAGTCCTAGGCCTGACAAAATAAACAAATAAAAAAGAATAAAGATCTGTAGACTAGCCACAGCTTACAAAAAATTGTTCGAAGTTAAAAAGCTAAGGGTGGGAAGGTGGCTCAGTGGTACAGCGCTTGCCTTGCATGCCTGAGGTCCTGGGTTCGATTCCTCAGCACCACATAAGCAAACAGAAAAAAGCCAGAAGTGGCGCTGTGGCTCAAGTGGTAGAATGCTAGCCTTGAGCTGAAGAGCTGAGGGACAGCGCCAAGGCCCAGAGTTCAGGCCCCATGACCGGACCCAAAATAAATAAATAAATAAAATCTAAGGGCTGGTATTGTGGCTTAGTGGTAGAGTCCTTCCCTAGCATACATGAAGCCCTGGGTTCAATTCCTCAGTGCCATATAAACAGGAAAAGCTGGAAGTGTCGCTGTGGCTCAGTGGTAGAGTGCTAGCCTTGAGCAAAAGAAGCTCAGTTCAAGCCCTAGGACTGGCAAAAAAAAAAAAAAATGCTAATAGAGCAGAGTGCTGGTAGATCAATGTCTATAATGAGGAGGCTGAGATCTGATAATCATGGCTCAAAGACAGCCCAGGCAGGAAAGGAAGTAAGACTCTTATCTACAATTAACCTCCAAAAAAAAGTGTTGCTGTGGATTAAGTGGCAGAGCATTAGTCTTAAATATAAGAGCTCCAGGACAGCACCCAGACACTAGTTCAACCCTCAAGACCAGCACAAAAGAAGGAAAGAAGGAAGGCAGAAAGGAAGGCAGGAAGGAAAGAAGGAAGAGAGAGAGAGAGAGAGAGAGAGGGAGAGGGAGGAGGGAGAGGGAGAGAGTAGAACTCGGGGCATGGTTCAAATGATAGGTACCTACTTTGCAATCTTGATTGCCTATATTCAGCCCCATAATGTATGCGCATTGTTAGAATTTGTATAGAGAAGGCCAGGGGCACAAACACCTACGCATATTCCCAAGGATTCACTGTAATTAATTTCAGGAGCAAAAGAACCAATAGTCTCACACACTATAGATTTTTATTATGTTTAAATTTCTTTTTGGCAATATGGAATTTGAATCCAGAGTCCCATATTTCCTAGGCAGGCACTATACCATTTAAGTCACACTTCTATCCTATTTTCCTTTAGGCTATTTTTCAGATGGTGTCTCCTACTTTTAGCTGGCTAATCTAGGACCTGATCTTCCTACCTATTTCTCTTGCATAGCTAAGTTACAGACATGGACCACCATGCCTGGCTTTTTGTTGTTGTTATTGTTGAGATGGAATCTTGCTATTTTTTTTTAAACTAGGACTGGCCTTGAGCTACAATCCTCCCAATCTCTGCCTCCTGCAAGCTGGAATTATAAAAATCAGTACATGGCCATGTTTAATTGTTTTGTTTTAAACAAGCTTTCATGCTTTTGCTAATGCAGAGAGAATAAGATCCTCAAGGTTATTGTTCTATCACACAGCTCCAGCTCCATTAGTTTGTGACCCATCTTGATGGTGGCCTTCAGACATGCCTCCCCTCCCAAATTTCACCAAAGCAAGTCTCAAAATCATACTACTTCTTCCAAAAATATTTCAATGTGTGTCTGCAAAAGATAAGGGCTCTCTTCAACAAGTGGCGACAATCCTGTTAACACAAATTTTTTTCTAAAAAAAAAAAATTATTCGATTTCATCAAATGTCCACTAAGTAATTTTCAGTTGTCTCTTGAAAACAGGAATTATTTTTGTCTGAGGGGAGGGAGGGGAAAAAAGGGCGAAAAAAGTCCATCTAGGGGAATAGATCGATATAACTTTCCTAAAGCTTTGTTTAGTGATATTTATCAAAAGCCTTAAAATAGGGGCTGGGAAGGTGGCTCAGTGGTAGAACGCTTGCCTTGCATGCCTGAGGCCCTGGGTTCAATTCCTCAGCACCACATAAGCAAAAAGAAAAAAAGTCAGAAGTGGCGCTGTGGCTCAAGTGGTAGAGCGCTAGCCTTGAGCTGAAGAGCTGAGGGACAGCGCCCAGGCCCAGAGTTCAGGCCCCACGACCGGACCCCCCCCCCCCCCAAAACAAAAAACAAAAGCCTTAAAATATGTGTTTATCTTTTGCCCCAGAATTCCCAACCCATGAATTTATACAAAGAAAAAAAAAGTAAAGAGGTAGCGCGTATACATTGTTCAGCAGAGAAGGGGTTTGAAAAATATTTGTGGAAGTTGATTTTCAGCACTGTTGTTTTAAGCTTTGTCTTCAAAAGGAAAAAAAAAAGTGAAAGTTAGGCAAGTATCTACCCTAAAGACACCAACTGGTAAGTGATGGCAGATGCCTGTGATGGAATAGTGTCATGTCCTTCAAATCAGATTCCAGTACTTTATATGCACATATCAAAATAGAACAGTGAAACTTGTTGAAACTGTTTTAAGAAGAGGAGAGAAGAGAGATGGGAAGGAGGGAAAGAAGAAGTGAATTCAATTGGGGTACAAGAAAATGTCACAATGAATCACCCTTTTACAACTAATATGTGATAGCAAGTCACGGGATGGTCAGATACCCTCTAAGGTGACACAATGGCAGGGATACCTTGTCTCTGTGATCTTCTGTCCCAGACCTATAATCTCAGCCTCATTATGGAAAAAAAAAATTAAACAGCTGGTGCCAATGGCTCATGCCTGTAATCCTAGCTAATAAGGAGGCTGAGACCTGAGAATCATGGTTCAAAGTCAGCCCTAGCAAAGAAAGTCCGTGAGACTCTTATCTCCAATAAAACCCCACCAGGAAACCGGAAGTGGCACTGTGGCTCAAGTGGTAGAGCACTAACCTTGAGCTGAAGAGCTGAGAGATAGTGTCCAGGCCCAGAGTTCAAGCCTCACAACCAACCAAAAAAAAAAAAATCAAACACACCCAGATACAGGACAATCCATAAAATACCTACACACTTTACTAAGTTCTTGAAATACCTGAGAAGCTCTACATACTTATACAAGATCCCTGAGTACTCATTGAAATGGCCAAGGCCACAACAACAACAAAAAATAAGACAGGGCAAATGGGCAGAGACCAGAGGAGCTGACAGAGACCAAATACCACATGGCTTCTGCATGGAATCCTGGGCCAGAAAAGGGGGCTTGGTGAATGAGCTAATGAAATTTTGATAAATTCTCTGGCATAATTCTATTTTACTAATACTGGTATCTAAGTTGTAACAAATGTACCTTGGTCAGATAAGGGAAAAGTAGGTATGAGAACACTGAGTTCTTTTGACAACTTTGTCCTAAATCTAAAGACACTAATGTACACACACACACACACACACACACACACACACACACACACACACACGTTTTTTCATCCTGGGGCTTAAACTCTGGGCCTGGGCACTGTCCTTGAGCTCCTCAGTTTATGGCAACCACTCTGCCACTTGAGCCACAGCACCACTTCTGGTTTTCTTGTGGTTAATTGGAAATAAGAGTCTCACGGACTTTCTTGCCTGGGCTCACTTTGAGCCGTGATCCTCAGATCTCAGTCTCTTAAGTAGCTAGGATTATGGCATGAGCTACCTGTGCTATATATATATATATGCCTATTTAGGTCTAAGGATACAACTCAGTGCTCTATCACTAGCATATTCCAAGAACCTAGGTTTCATCCCCAGTACTACAAAACAACAAAATGAAAGAAGGCAAAAATACAGTTTTAAAAAAAAGTGGGCTGGGATGTCACTCAATTGCAAAACACTTGTCTACCAAGTGCAATGTCCTGGGTTCAGTTCCCTAGTACCAAAAACCAAAAAGACAAAAAACTAAAAAAGCAAGATGCTAGCCTGGTATGGTGATATATTCCTGTAATCCTATCACTCAGGAGGTTTGGACTGGAGGATCAAAAGTTTAAACTGAGCCTGGACTATAAGAATAGGACTCTGGGGCTGGGAAGGTGGCTCAGTGGTAGAGCGCTTGCCTTGCATACATGAGGGCCTGGGTTCGACTCCTCAGCACCACATAAGAAAAAAGAAAAAAGCCGGAAGTGGCTCTGTGGCTCAAGTGGTAGAGTGCTAGCCTTGAGCTGAAGAGCTGAGGGACAGCGCCCAGGCCCAGAGTTCAGGCCCCACAACCAAAAAAAAGACTAGGACTCTATCAAAAAAAGAAAGAAAGGAAGAAGAAAGAGAGGGAGGGAGAGAAGGAGGGAAGGAAGGAAGGAGGGAGAAAGGAAGGAAGGAAGGGAGGGAGGAAGGGAGGGAGGGAGGAAGGAAGGAAAGAGAGAGAGGTCATAGATCAGCATAGCAATAAATATCTTCAACCCGGTGCTTGTGGTTCACGCCTGTAATCCTAGCTACCGAAGAGGCTGAGATCTAAGGACTGCAGTTCAAAGCCAACCTGGGAAGGTAAGTCCATAAGACTCTTACCTCCAATTAACTGCCAGAAAACTGGAAGTGGCACTGTGGCTCAAAGTGGTAACTGTTAGCCTTGCATGAAAAACTCAGGGACAACATCCAAGTCCTGAGTTCAAGCCCCATGACTGACCAAAAAAGAAAGAAAGAAAGAAATATCTTAATGATATATAAAGGGAACAAGTATACATGTTTTCATGGAATGAGGCTGTTTGTAAAGTCAGAAGTGGTACACATGCATGTTCTCCACATATGCAAGGAAACGAATCTGGAAGCAGGGACTTCCAGAACTGCAAATCCAGGGGCCTCCAGGCACACCAGGCAGTTAAACCTACAGCTCCTTGGGTGAGCCAGTGTTCATGTTCTTTGGTCCCACAGAAGCTTGGTGACCCCATCCAGCTGCTATATTGCAGGCCTGGAACCCATCCTTCTAAGTTTCCAAGAGAAACCGGAAATCCAGGTTGTCACACACATTTTCAGGACCCATGCAGCTGTGGGGAGGGAGACCTTTAGGGGCATCCAGCCAGGAAGAAGGGGGCTGGGACTGCCAGAGGCAGGCAAGGAGATTCATCCATGGGCTGGGCTGTCCCTGGCTTGGCCCCACCATCTGCACCAAGCCTGGAGGGCGGCCAGCTGGCCAGGGCAGAGTCTGTGCTGTTCAGGACGGCTGGCAGGCCTATGTGCAACCAGAATGGAGAGGCGGCAGGCTCGCTTAGAGGCCATGTGCCTTGAGGCTCACATTAGTTCACCAGATCACAAAGGGGAACTATGGCTATGTGTATGTGCTTGTGTGCCCATCTGTGTCTACAAGCTGGGAATATAGGATCTTCCTTGTGTCCAGGTCTCAGGTAGAGTCTGGATGTCTCTGATGATGTCTTTAGGAACCAACCTGTTTTATAATTATATGCCTATCAGGGAGTTTATCCAGGGAGTTTACCTGCCTGTGACTATGTCATTTGTACCATGAATTTATCCTCATGTATATGTTGTGTGATATGAGGGACCATGTCACAGGTTCATATGTGTCTGTGACAACTGCACTGTCTGCCTGGCCCCAATGCATACACAGCTAGCCTTCCACCCCAGTCACAAGCCTGAGAGGAGGGAGGGAGGGCAGCCACAGGACCTAGGCTCAAAGGGCACACGCATGCACACACATGCATGCACACACATGACGAACACAGCCTGTCCTAGCCTGACTCTTAGAATCCTTGCCCTTGGCCAGCTGGAGTGTGTTCATTTGGGACACAACCCACAGCCTACCACTTCATCATATCCCCCCCCAACCCTTTCTGTAGGCCTTTTGTTTATAGAAGATGAGCATAGACCAGCCTGTTTTGATCGCTCCCTAAAACAGGCTCCCAGCACAGCTCTTATAAGGTGGCTAGCATGGCTATGGCATCAAAGAAATGGGTAAAGGTGGGGTGGGGGGAGGACAATGTGGACAGAGTAAGGAAGTAGAAGGCCTTAGAGACTTAGAGCCACAATGGCCTTTGGAAGATTCTCTGATCCAGTACCCTGTTTTACAAATGGGAACATTGAGCCAGACAGGCCAAGATATTGACTTAAGGTCAGAAAGCAAGTGTCCACCACCAATTGGGTAGTTCCAAGGTTCACAGACCACATGACTGATTTATTCATTCAACAAATAATGTCTTGAGAATCTACTGTATATCAGGCTGGGTTCTAAGCCCTGAGATAGAGTAGAAGACCAGAGACATACTCTACCTCATGACTTTGTCCCTAGACCCAATCTTAAGGTTGCTCTGTCAATAGGGTAGTACCACCCATGTGTGGCTGCTTAAGTTATTACTAATTAACATGAAGGTTAAGCTAGTGCTGTGGCCACAGAGAGGGACCCAACTGAGATTTTGGTGATACAGTGGGTCCTGGATCAAGCTGTGCTTGAGGTCGACTCACTTGGCCCCCTCCTCTCTCCTCTTGGTGATCTCAGCACCCTTTCCTTAGTACAACTCATGTGTCCCTGGTCTCACAAGTTGACTGAAAGAAAACTCTTGACTGTCCATTCTCTTGTCCCTGTGTGAAGTACTCGGGGTAGGTCCTAGGCTTCACTGAGGGGAGACATAGATCTAGCATCAGACTCGGGTCTATGCCTCACTCTTTTGTGCTAGTGTTCTTGGGTTTGTGAGGAAATCTTTTAGGTTATTTGGCTTCTCTCATGAATTTTTTTCCACAGTGATGGTTTCCTGGGAGCTGGTGAGGAGGAATCAGCTTGCTCTGGACCCATAGAACATAGAAGAGAAAGCTCTGGTCTTCTCTTGCAACTAGAGGGACTTTAGTTTGATCTGAGGATGGACTTCCTTTCTACAAAAGAAAAAAGAAAAGCTGACATTACAGCCATATATTACCAGTAGACAGAATGTCTAGGGCCCTAAGGCCCTAAGCATGGGATGGATCATCCCCTTACTAGATGAGTGCTACCAAGGTCCACTTGTTTATTCCTCAGACTCTTTTTTTTTTTTGTCAGTTGTGGGGCTTGAATTCTGGGCCTGGATGCTGTCCTTGAGCTCTTCAGCTCAAGGCAAGTGCTCTACCACTTGAGCCACAGCACCACTTCTGGTTTTCTGGTGGTTAACTGGAGATAAGGGTTTCATGGACTTTCCTGGCTGGCTTTGAACTATGATTCTTAGATCTCAGCCTCCTGAGTAGCTTGTATTACAGGCGTGAGCCACCAGCGCCCAGGTCCTCAGACTCTTGAACTTCAGGATGTTTGCATTTGCCCTACCCTTGGCCTAGAGGCTCTTTCTCCAGGATCACAAGAATAGCTCCTTCTCCAACTCACTCCAAAGTCCCGTTTTCTAAAATGACAGAGATGGTCTAAGCCACAGGTCTCATTCTGATATCATTGTGTCTATCTCCTGGACAAAATGTCTTGTATCCTTCTGTCTCCCATGTCTGAATGATGCCTGACACTCACTGGAGGCTCCATGAAGCTTGGGGGATGTGTGCATAGAAGGGGTGAGGTGGGAGATGACCCACTTGCAGAGGTGACTGTGTAACAGCCTTATCCACTCAGTGCTTGCACTGAGTCCTCTAACAGCTCTGGAGGAAGAGAGCACTGCATCAACACCCCTGAGGCAGGCAGGGGGGTGAAGTGGCTTCCAGGAGGGCCCACAGAGCAGTATGTGGAAGGCCAGGCCTGCAGCGGCCTTGGGAGGGGCAGAGAAATTGGGCACGGTCCTGTGCCCATGCTGTCTTTCCGCATGCCAGCTCTCTATCCATACACAGGCCTCAGCGCCCCCTGCTAGGCCCCACCTGGAGCATGGGTGCCCATCTCCGGACCACCACACAAAGGCACTGCCCACATTGCACAGTGGCAGGTCCACGCAGCAAGGGACAGCTGGAAATGGTACCCGGGTAGCCTGAGCTGAGCCCAGCCCTAGGTATGCATGTAGCTGTGCCCAGCTCAGGGCCGTCAGACCTGCCTTCCTGGGTGCTCCTGCCACTCCTTAAGCTGACATCAGTGGGATGGACTTGGGCAGCCTTGAGGAAGAATGCAGCTCATTGTGAGCTGCCTGGGCTAGGATTCCTTCCCGACTGGCCCCACCCAGAGGCGGGGTCAATCCAGGCCCAAAGCAAGGCTTGCTGAGGAACTGGAGACCAGCTGCCCGCTCACTGCCCTGTGGTGGGCTGAGCAGCTGGGTGAGGCGGGGTGGGATAAGGGTCAGAGAATCTACTGCTGTCTGACATTGCTGCCATACACAATGTGTGACTTTTATCATGCAGGGGGAAAAAATGTGTGGTTGTAAAAATAACCCCTGCCTCACTTGTTCGATCCAGGACTAATCTAAGCACTCACTCATTTAATCCTCACCGTAAACTCTAACCAGGAGGTAGTATCAACAACCACATCGTGTACCGAGGCTGGAAGAACTTGTATACACACACCAGCCTTATCCATGTGTTCCTACCACTCATAGAAAGGGACACAAAGCCCATCAGTAGGAGCCAGGAGTCTTTTATGTGAGTGTGTGTAGGCACTGGGGCTTGAACTCAGGACCTGGATGCTGTCCCTAAACTTTTTGCTCAAGGCTAGTGTTCTACCACTTGAACCACAGTTCCACTTCTGGCTTTTTTTGCTGGTTAGTTGGAAATCAAAAGCCTCATAGACTTTTATTGCCCAGGCTTACTTCAAACCTCAATTCTCAGTTCTCAGCCACCTGGGTATCTAGAATTATAGATGTGAGCCTTTGGTCCTGGCCAGTGTGCATGTTTTAAAGTTCACTGAGCTGTGTCAGGCAGGGTGGCTCAGATAGGTAATCCCTGCTACTCAGGACGCTGAGATCTGGAAGATCCACAATTTTTTTTTTGGGGGGGGGCGGTTCAGTCATGGGGCTTGTACTCTGGGCCTGGGCCCTGTCCCTCAGCTCTTCAGCTCAAGGCTAGCGCTCTATCACTTGAGCCACAGCGCCACTTCCAGCTTTTTTCTTTTTGCTTATGTGGTGCTGAGGAATCGAACCCAGGGCCTCAGGCATGCAAGGCAAGTGCTCTACCACTGAGCCACCTTCCCAGCCCTGAGATCTGGAAGATCAAGGCATAAATCCAGAAAAGTCCTAGAGACTCTGTCTTCAATTAACCAATTAAAATGCTAGGCTGTCAGAAGACTGAGATCTGAGAAACAAGGTTTGAAGCCAGCCCAGGCAGAAAAGTCCGTGAGACTCTAATAAATTACTCAGCAAAAGCCTGAAGTGGAGCTGTGACTGGAATGGTAAAGTACTAGCCTTGTGCCAAAGAAGCTCAGAGTGAGTGCCCAGGTTCTGAGCTCAAGCCCCAGGACTGTCACAAAACATTCTAGAGGTATGGCTCTCTGGTACAAAACCAGCCATGAGCAAAAAACTGAGTGAAAGTGCAAGGTCCTGACTCCAAGCCCCAGTATTGGCACAAAAATAAGCTTACTGAGCCAGATCTGCAGATATATGCTTTCTGTGCATGAAAGTGATGCGTGCCTTTTGTTTGTTTCATGAGCAAGTCTGGTAAAAAGAAAAAAGAAAGAGAGAGCCAGATACCAGTAGCTCACACCTGTAATCCTAGCTACTCAGGTGGCTGAGATCTGAGGATAGCGGTTTGAAGCCAGTCCAGGCAGAAAAGTCCCTGTGAGACTCTTATCTCCAATAATTTACTCAAGCAGGCAAAAGTAGTATGGCTTAACTGGTAGAGCACTAGCCTTGAGCACAAAGAGGCTCAGGGATAGCACCTAGGCCCTGAGTTCAAGCCCCAGAACCAGGAAAGAAAGAAAGAGAGACAGAGACAGAAGAGAGAGAAAAAAGAGAGAGGCCTCTGGTTTAAATCTCAGCCCTGCTGGGTGTCTTTGGTTGCTCTCCTTCTCTGTATGATCATGCATGAATACAGGAATAATGGTACCACAATGCTGTCCAGCATTTACCACAGTACCTTGCACACAGAAACAATTCAATAATTGGCAGCTGTTATCAATAATGAGAGATTTACATCGCAGACCATGAGACATTTATTCCACAAATATTTGCTAAGCACTCTGTGTGCCAGACACTGGGCTGGGCTCTGGGGATAGAGCAGACCTGCCTTCTTTGCCTACAGAGCTGACCTTCTAGTTCCTTCTCTTGGTCAACAAATGCTCGCTGCAGGGCTGATAAATATGTCCACTGGGAACTGAGCCAAGCTGTTCTTCAGATGGAGTGGATTCTACGTCCTGCCTTGTATCTATCCCCTTAGGCCATTCCCAATGTCCCTAAGACAGTTTGCCCAGTCAGTGTCTCTCTGCACCTGTCACCCCCCAGAAGGGTGGGACAGAAGTCCCAGAAGGTCATTGTGAAGGGTAAGAGTGTGATCTCCACATTGGGGGCAGTTGAACTCTGCCCACAAGATGACCCTTCACCAATGCACCAAGTTTGCTTCCATTCCTTTCCCTGTCACTTCCTCTCCCTTATAGTGCTCCCGAGAATGGCCTCTCTGCCCCCAAAAATAACAACAACACACAACTCCCTGATCCTTGCCTCAGTGTCTGCTTTGAGGAGGCCCTTATCTAAGACAGCTGTTGGCCAAGAAAGGTAGAAAAGCAGAGGGGACCAATGGTGTGTGTGGGGAGGGGGGAGGGTTGGCCCTCCAGGAACAGCTGGGTGGGAAGCTTGCTGACCCTCAGGAAAACGTTACACAGGCAGGGGACTTGGTGACCTGGCCATCCCTGGCTCTCAGGGACACTCCTGGCTGTCCTCTCCAGTTCTGAGTCTCTCTAGTGACCACAGACACCTCATGGAGGAGGGCTAGGCAAGGAGGTATAAACCACTGACCTGGGGGAGGAGGAGTCGAAGTCAGGTGTTCCCCAGACGGGCTTGCTATAAGTGGTTCTTCCTGAGATCTCTGAGTCTGGTCATCGGTGAGCATCTTCCTTATGACCCCTGTCCCCGTAACGTTCTGCTTGTGGTGTGTGTGTGTGTGTGTGTGTGCATGCACACATATACATATAGGTACTAGGGCTTGAACTCAGGGCCTAAGTGCTGTGCCTTAAGCAGTTTGGTCAAGGCTGATGCTCTACCCACTGAGCCACACCTACACGTAATTCCAGATCTTTGCTACTCAATTAGAGATGAGTCTCACAGACTTTCCTTCCCGGGATGTCATCCTAAACTACTCAGGAGGCCAAGATCTGAGGATCAAGGGTCAAAGCCAGCCCAAGCAGAAGACTCCAAAAGATTCTTATCTCTAACCAGCAAAAAAAAAAAAAAAAAAAGCCAGAAGTGGAGGCATGGCTTCACTAGTAAAACCCCAGCCTTGAGCAAACAAGCTGAGCAAGAGCATAAGCCCTGAGTTCAAACTTTAGGAAGCACACCAAAACAAAATAAAAATCCTCCCATGAAATTGTACACAATTCAGTGCTTCTTACTCCACTCAGAGTTGTGCAACCATCACATGATCTAAGTTTAAAACACTTTCTTCACTCTGAAATAAACTTCTGTACCTGTGAGTTGCTCTTTCTCATTCCCACTACCTCAGCCCCTAGAAACACTCTGCTATGTGACATTCCATTCTGGGCATGTACATAGAGTCACATAATAAGTGACCTTTTTCCTTAAAAAAATTAAGTTGTTATTATAAAGGTGATGTGTAAAAGGATTACAGTTACGTAAGTCAGGTAAAAAGTGCATTTCTTTTTTAGCCATGGTACCCCTTCCCTTGTTCTCTCCCAGTTTTTCCCTCCTGTTCCTACCCACAAGTTGTATAGTTCCTTTTCAACATCATAATGTCCAGTGAGTACCACTGCTTCATTTGTTCACCTTTTGTCCCTCCATTTCTGTGCCTCCTCTTACACTCCCAAAGACATATAAGTGAACAAACAATAAAAAGAAAAGAAAAACAGCACAAAACTCTCATGTTTTCATTTCCTGGAGTTCATTTCGACAAATATTATTTTGTATGATCAGATGCACATAGGCATTGTGCCTTTCTGTTCCTCTCCTAAGAGTATCCTCCTTTGGCCTCACTGTATGTGACTGCCTAGATTCGTGTGTGTGTTGTGTGTGTGTGTGTGTGTGTGTGTGTGTGTGTGTGTGTATGCACGCACACACACACACGAAGCTAAACATCACCTACTCAGGGTTTGGATGCTGTCTCTGAGACATTTTTTGCTCAAGGCTAGCACTCTACTACTTGAGCCACAACTCCACTTCTGGCTTTTTGGTGGATGATTGGAGATATGAGTCTCCAGGACTTTCTTGGCTAGCCTCAGATCTCAGTCTCCTGAGTAGTTAAGATTACAGGCATGAGCCACCAAAGCCTGGCACACTTCTGGCTTTTTGGTGATAAGTCTCATAGACTTCTGCCCCAGCTGGCTTTGAACCATGGTGGTTAGATCTCAGCCTCTAAGGAGCTCAGATTACAGGTGTGAGTCACTGTGCCCAGCTAGAAGGTGACCTTTTATGTCTGATTCTTCCACTCAGTGTCATGTTTCTGAGGTTCATCCACATGATATGTTATTTCTTTTTAATGACTGAATCATGGGCTCTTGTGTTCACACAGCACATTTTTTATCCATTCATCAGTTTCCATGTGCTACAGTTTGTTTTAAAACAGGGACTAGAAGCATGACAAATGTTCACATGTGTTAAACCTGAGTGATATAAACAAGGAGAGTTGTTCAGTATCTTTGTATGTTTCTACATGTTTGAAGATTTTCTTTCTTTTTTGATGGGGGGTTTGAACTATGGACCTTACTGCTTGTTGGGCAAGGATTTCTTTCTTTTCTTTCTCTCCCTCCCTCCCTCCCTCCCTCCATCTCTTCCTTCCTTCCTTCCTTCTTTCCTTCCTTCCTTCCTTCCTCTTCTTTCCTTCTTTACTTTTTACTTTTGTTGCCCAGCACTAGTTTTTAAACTAAGGACTGTGGGATTCTAATCTGGTGCTCTACCACTTGAGCCATGCCTCCAGCCTGTTTTTTTACTGGTTCTTTTAGAGATGAAGTCACAGAGAATTTTCTAAGTCATAATCTTCCAAATCTCAGCCTCCTGAGTAGACAGGATTACAGGTGCAAGCCTCCAGTGCCCAGCAGGGATTTAATCATTTTAATGTTAATAAATATGGTCATATATTTATATGTAAAATAAATATAGGTATATACAAAAATTTTACATATATACATATATATTTATATAGTGAGGGAGACAGAGAAGGACTCTCCAATCATTGCTAGGAAATCAATGACACAAGGAAGGAAAAATCTCTGAACTGGTGGCTCATACCTGTAATCCACGCTACTCAGAAGGCTGAGATCTGAGATCTTAGTTTGAAGCCAACCCAGGCAGGAAAGTCCATGAGACTCTTATCTCCAATTAACCCACCAGAAAACCAGAAGTGGAGCTGTGGCTTAAAGTGGTAGAGTGCTAGCCTTAAGCAAAAAAATCTCAGGGACAGCACCCAGGCCCTGAGTTCAAGCCCCATGACTGACCAAAAAATTTTTTTCAAATGGAAAAGTATGGGCCTAGTAAGCAAGAAAAGAAAAAGGATTCCACAATCTTTTCCTCAGCTTCCTGTTCTGGTCCTGACAGGTGTCCTAGAGACAGGGACACTTCTTCAACTCCATCTGTGAGTTTGCATTCTTGGCTGTCTTCCCAGCAGGGCTCAGAGATGGGCCAGGCTCAGGTATGAGAGTGTGAGGTTGTTTCTGAGAGTGACAGCTGCCAACCATAGCCCCTTGGCCCTACCTGGACCTCCAGCCACTGCAGTTACCCTCAGAATCCTCACAGCCTGTCACATGCAGCCTGGAGTTCACTCCCTCACGAGGTAATCCTCTCCTAGCTCCACATCACCTCCAAATTGAGTGTCATGCCCCAAGATAAAAAAAAGCCAGGAGGTTAAATGTGTTTGGGGACCAGGGCATGGCCTAGCCCAACACTACCACTTATGCACCATGGACCCTGTGTGTGGCACTGGCTCTGGGCTTCCTATCTATTTCCTCTTCTCAATGGCTACAACATGAGAACTAGGACAGTCCCTTTGGAAAGAAGGGGTTCAGAGGAGCAAAGCTCTTGTGAAGGCCCCATAGCTCATTCTATTGCCCATACTCTCCTGGTCAATCCAGAAGAAGACCTGGGACTTTGTGGCTTACATTCATTTGCCCAGGGACACCCAAGCTCAGCTGACCCAACAGCCCTGCTGGTCTGACCCACTGGAACAGCCTAGAGGGTATGTCTTGGGCCTGTATCCCTGGACCAACCCAGCCAACTAGGTCTAATAGCCCCCATTGTGTTTAGAAAGTTGCTTGTCTGCAGTATTTGAGGCTGGACATCAATACAAAGGTCGTGTTGATATCTTCACAAGTTTGTGTAGACCACACATATGCACTTGCATTTGTCATCTAAGATGATGCCTTGGTGGCTCATGCCTGTAATCCTAGCTACTCAGGAGGCTGAGATCTGAGGCTAGCCAGGACAGTCCTTGAGACTCCTATCTCCAATTAACCACCCAAAAGCCAGAAGTGGAGCTGTGGCTCAAGTGGGAGAGTTCTAGCCTTGAGCAAAAAAAAGCTTGGGGACAGTTCCTAGGCCTCCAGTTCAAGCTCCAGAACCAGCACACACACACACACACACACACACACACACACACACACACACACACACACACACGCACACACACACACACACACACACTGCTTTAGGAGCAAGGCTTGATAGTGGCATTTTAGTTGGTGTGACTGGAACATAACTTTGGCTCAGTAAAAAGGTCATTTCAGACCCCCAAATGGACTAGAGATGGTGAAGAAGGGAGGGGAGAGCAGGGGAGGGGAGTAAGCAGACCCAGCCCTGTTGAATTTCTAGGCCATGCCCAGACTTTGACTCCCACCCCCCACCCCCGCAATGTCTTGCCCAGCTCCACCCCAGCTTGGCTGAGTAGAGCCTCATGTCAGAGGGTCCTATGTGTGGGGGTGTGAGGGAAGGCTCCTTCAGAGAGATGGAGCACAATAGCGCTTCTCAGGAATTAAAATCAGGAGCCAAAAATGGGGATGGGAGGACCCAAGCTTCCCGCCTACAAGATTGGCATTCTTTTCCTTGGAACCTTGTGGAGTAAGGCTGTGGAACGTCCCAGCTGCAGCCTGGCACTCCTGGCATCGTTGAAATGCCAGGGAGGGCTTGCACGCCTGCTGCCTGTGGTCCAGCAGCCGCTGTCACCCCCAGTGCCCAGAGCGCTGTGCTCCTGAGTGCGCGGCCCCTCCCACTTCATCTGAGTCCCAAGAATGTTGTCATGTGGCCACCCACAGCCTTATCGGTGTGGCCTTTCTCAGGGAGGCTGGGACAAAGGGCGTGGGTGTTTTCAGGACTCCAGAGGATTCTGGAAATGTATTTTTGCCGTCCCAAATTGCCAACCATCAGATCTGGACAGATACCTCATCTGTTTTCTCACGGAAAGGGAAACTGAGGTCCAGAGGCAGGCAGGAACTTACCTGGGATTCTATTCTGCCAGTGTAAACTAAAGTAGTTCTGCTAGTGTGGACCTCACATGTAGCTTCTTATTATTTCTGCGTCACAGATTCAGTTGGGTAGAAAGTTCTAGACCATTACTCAGATATATATGACCTGCTAAGTGACCTCAGGGATGGCATGGCCTGGACAAGGTCTGGCTAATTCAAGGACCCTGCAAACCCCCTCATCCCCATTTTTTTTCCCAGAGAGGCCCAGAATTTGTGTGTGTGTGTGTGTGTGTGTGTGTGCGCACGCGCGTGCTGGTTCTGGGCTTGAACCCACTGATGCCCAACAATCAAAAATTCATCTGTCCATGAAAAAAAAAATACTACTGATTTTCAAATGTTGGTGAAGAATTAAAAAGTTAGAAATACATATTTTGAGCCAGGTGCCAGTGACTCACACCTGTAATCCTAGCTATTCTGGAGGCTGAGATCTGAAGATCACTGTTTAAAGCCATTCCAGGCAAGAAAGTCCCTGGGAGACTCTTATCTCCAATAAACTTCTCAAAAAGTGCTTCTCAGAACTGCTGAGGCTCAAGTGGTAGAGCATTGGTCTTGAGCACAAAGAGGCTCAGGGACAGTGCCCAGGCCCTGTGTTCAAGCCCCAGGACAAGAAAGAAAGAAAGAAAGAAAGAAGGAAAGAAAGAAAGAAAGAAAGAAAGAAAGAAAGAAAGAAAGAAAGAAAGAAAGAAAGAAAGAAAGAAAGAAAGGAAGAAAGAAAGAAGGGAGGGAGGGAGGGAGAAAGGAAGGGAAGGAAGGAAGGAAGGAAGGAAAGAAGGAAGGAAAAGAAAGAAAGAAGGAAGGAAAGAAAGAAAGAAAGAAAGACTTTGTCAGCCAGATTAAGCACATCTGTCAGCCAGATGCAGGCTGAGGACCACCAATTTAAGACACTTGCTTTCACCCTGTCCCTGGGAAAGGGTGCATACCACACTCTGAGCTGGGGAAGACCCAAATCTCCCAAGCCAGTGGTGATGCCGTCATAGGCTGGGGTTGATAGAGCACTGGACAAGGAGTCCATCCAAGACTAGGCTTTGGCCTGGGCTTGCCTAGACTCACTGGAAAGAATTCATTCCAGTTTAGGAGCCTGGGGTGGTTAAACAAGCTGTGCAGGCAGCTGCCAATGGACCCGGGAAGGAGGGGGAGGAGGAGATGAGGTCAGAGCAGTGGGTGTCAGCTCAGAAGTCAGACCCTGCCGGTCCTTGAGGGTTGACTAGGGGCTATCTGGAAGCAGTCAGCAGAGGTGGACTTAATCCAGCTCCTTCTTTCATTGGCTCTTTAATTCCATCATGGGTTCCCATCCAGAGCCAGAGAGATTAGATTATGCAGTTGTTCCTTGGTGTCAGTGGGGAACTGGTTCTGGGTTCCTTGAAAATACTCAATCCATGAATGCTCAAATCCTACATAGCAAATCCCTTCTAGAATGCCAGGTGCTGGTGGCTCACACCTGTAATCCTAGCTACTCAGGAGGTTTAGATCTGAGGATCATGGTTTAAAGCCCTCCTGGGCAGGAAACTTCATGAAACTTCATAACCACCAGAAAACAGGAAGTGGTGCTGTGGCTCAAATGGTAGAGTGCTAGCCTTGAGCTAAAGAGCTCAGAGACAGTGCCCAGGCCCAGAGTTCAAGCCCCATGACCGACAAAAAAAAAACAAACCCTCATATAAAAACCCCATATGATGTATGATAAATGTGTGTATAGGGGCTGGGAAGGTGGCTCAGTGGTAGAGCGCTTGCCTTGCATGCTCAAGGCCCTGGGTTCGATTCCTCAGCACCACATAAGCAAAAAGAAAAAAGCCGGAAGTGGCGCTGTTGCTCAAGTGGTAGAGTGCTAGCCTTGAGCTGAAGAGCTGAGGGACAGTGCCCAGGCCCATAGTTTAGGCCCCACGACCAGACCCAAAAAAGAAAAAAATGTGTGTATACATTTATATATACATATATAATATATATATATATATATATATATATGTAGAGAGAGAGAGAGAGAGAGAGAGTTGGTGCCTGTGGCTCACACCTGAAATCCTAGCTATTCATGAGGCTAGAATCTGAGGATTGCGGTTCAAAACCAGCCCAAATAGGAAAATCCATAAGACTGTTATCTCCAATTAACCACCAAAAAGCCAGAAATGGAGCTATGTATGGCTCAAGTGGTAGAGAACTAGCTTAGGCCCTAGATTCAAACCCCAGTACTGGCAATGTACTGTTGTTTATATAGGGACACCAACTTGCTCAGCTGGTATTCTACCACTTGAATCACACCTCCAGCCTAGGTTTTTGCTGGTTCATTTATAGATAGGATCTCTTTGACTTTTCTGCTTTGAACTTTGATCCTTCTGTAATCTGGGATTACAGACATTCTCTTATGTACTTTAAGTGTCCCTAAATTATTACACTTCATACAATGCGAATGCAATGGGGAGAGTTGCTGTCTTGTGTTGTATAGAACATGATAAGAAAACGGTCTGCTTATGTTCAGCACAAACAATTTGGGGGTGAGGAGGAGTATCTTTAAATCTGAGATAAATTGAATCAAGGATGTTGGACCTACTGATATGTAAGTTTAACTGTACCTACATGGACAGGGGTAGGGATAGGACCTCAGAGGTAGAGGGACTTGGCCCTGTTCTTAGTGCCTGGACAAGGAGTGAGCATGAAGGCCATGGAAATGAAGATGGAGAAGCTGGAGCACTAGCTCCTTTGCACCTGCTACAGGCACACTGTTCAGGGAACAACCTCCCTACCCCCGCCTGTTCTCTTCTCACCTCCCTCCTCTCTCATGATATTTCTTCCCCCCACAGACTAGTGAGGGGAATGGAAGAATGATAAGAGACAGCTGTATCCATCTAGCAATAATTCTGGGCCTTCCAGATCCTGTGCTTTGAGCCATTCCTTTCCATCTCTGAGCCTTAAATCCATCAGTGAATAGGGAAGCTATATCACACACAGAAAGCACATGGAGTCACATTTGTGCTCACCCCTATGCCCTCCCCCAAGGCTCCCAAACCCCTGTAGCCAGATTCCTACTTCAGCAAGCAGTTCTGACTGTGCAGGTGTCTGCACTACCCAGCCAGCATCAAGCAGGGCTGCTCGCTCCCACCCACATGTGGAGACTGAACAGGTTCATCTGATAAAGGAAGAAATGGCAGTTACTAGGGTCCAGGAAGAGCATGCGGTTTGGGGGCTGGAAGGAGGACCATTAACCAAAGCAGGGGTGCAGTTAGATAGGAGAAATGACTTCTATCATTTTATTGCTCTACAGGGTTACAATGATTAAACTGTACATTTCAACATATCTAGCAGAGAAGATTTCAGATGTTCCCAACACACACAACTACAAGGTGAAAGGTTTAAGGTATCATGTATATCATTTAACTTCAACTGATTATCTTGCATTGTGGACATGTATGGGAATGTCATACTGAGCCTATAAATATAGGTAGTCACTCTAGGTCAATTTAAAAAGCAAAACAAGCCAGGGGCAGGTGGCTATGCTTGTCATCCTAGCTACTCAGGATGTTCCAATCTGAGGGTCACAGTTCCATGATTCATAGTCAGCAGTAAAGTCTGTGAGAGTCATCTCCAATTATACAGCAAAAAGGCAAAAAGTCAGAAATGGAGATGTGGCTCAAGTAGAAGAGCACTAGCCTTGTGTGAGAAAAAAAAAAAAAAAAAAAGCCAAGTAAGAGCCTAAGGTCCCGCCAGGTGCCGGTGGCTCAGGCCTGTAATCCTAGCTACTCAGGAGGCTAAGATTTGAGGATCAAGGTTCAAAGCTAGCCGGGGCAGGAAACTCTGTGAGACTTTTTTTTGGGGGGGGGGTCCGGTCATGGGGCCTGAACTCTGGGCCTGGGCACTGTCCCTCAGCTCTTCAGCTCAAGGCTAGTGCTCCACCACTTGAGCCACAGCACCACTTCCGGCTTTTTTCTTTTTGCTTATGTGGTTCTGAGGAATTGAACCTAGGGCCTCTGGCATGCAAGGCATGCGCTCTACCACTGAGCCACCTTCCCAGCCCTCTGTGAGACTTTTATCTCCAATAAACCACCAGAAAACCAGAAGTAGCATGTGGCTCAAGTGGTAAAGCACTCACCTTGAGCTGAAGAGCTGAGGGACAGTACCCAGGCACAGAGTTCAAGCCCCATGACTGACAAAAAAAAAAAAAAAAAGAGCATAAGGTTCTGAGTTCAAGCCTCAGTTCTCATAACTTTTGGCCCAAAGTACACCTGCCCGCCTCATCTTTCTCCACTACTACCTTCCCCTTCGAGGTATTGAAATGTTCATACTCTTCAGCCTCAGGGACTTCACACTTGCTATCCTTACTGCCCAACCTAGTGTTTGAAGGCTACCCCTAGGAGCCATCTTCCTTCTCTGCCCACCTGTCCCCTTTGTCCTTGGATGGCATCATTGTCTGTCTTTTCCTTCCCACTGCTACAGCACCCTGCTTGTACACTTACTTGCTTCTTACTTCCTCCTAACTCCCCAAGTTCAGACTAGAAGCCCCTTTAGATCAGGTAGTGGCTTCCTATGTCCTCCCCTCTGCCAGGAATCTGGCACACCAGAGTATTCAAAGACCATGAACAGAATCTGGAATCAGTGCTTGAGTCTTTCTCTCTCCTTCCTTCCTTCCTTCCTTCCTTCCTTCCTTCTTCCTTCTTTCCTTCTTCCTTCCTTCCTTCCTTCTCTCCTTCATTTCTTCCTTCCTTCCTTTCTTCATTCCTTCCTTTCTTTTCTATTTTCGTGTGTGTGTGCCAATCCTGGGGCATGAACTCACAGCCTGGTCACTATCCCTTAGTTTTTCTTAGTTTTTCTCAGAGCTAGCATTCTACCATTTGAGCCACAGCTCTACCTCTGGCTTTTTTGGTGGCTAATCAGAGATAAGACTCTGATGGACTTTCTGGGCTGGCTTCAAATCTTGATCCTCAAATCTCAGTCTTCTGAGTAGCTAGGATTACAGGCATGAGCCACCAGCTCCAGCCTGGGTTGTTACAAGAGCACAAAAGCTGTCCCTGGGTGTGGCTTGGAGCAGACAGAAAGGCCCCTGTCCTGGGGAGGAGCTCTGGGTTGGGAAAGTGGCAGTGGCCCTTGCTTGACAGTATCTTCCCCTGGGTAAGGACTGTGGTCTCTAGCTCAGCACCTGCTGGACAGGTTTCCATCCAGTTTGACAGGATTGCTGAGGACAGCACTCAGCCCAGCTGCCTGTGCTGACACCCATGGCCTGCTTATGGGTAAGGCCGGGTCTGGGCTCAGGAGGCCTGGCTGAGTTCTCCTGGCCTTCTTTGTGACACTCATGCAACCATGCCCGCCAGGGATCAGAGGACTCTCTGCCCAGCAAAGGGCCCAGAAAGCAGAAAGTATCCACTCTTGGGGTCCTGTGCAAGTGGCCGTCAGGCCTCAGGGTGATGTTGAGGAGCTAGAGTGTAAACTGGGTTGCTCCTGCTCTCCTGGAAGAGCCAAAGATCCCCAAAGCAAGAAGGAATGGGTGGAGAAGTGAGTGGGAGAGCCACCATAGCACAGGCCAGAGCTGTGGGTGTACCTGGAGGGTCTTCCAAAGCCCACCTAGAAGGTTCTCTTTCCAGTTTGCATTTTTGCCCAATCTTGGTCTAAGGACAGTTTCCCTGATCTGTAGCCCTTCACACTGAGCCCCATTTCCTGCAGTCACCTGACTTCATGCACAGCAGTATGGTCTTATTTGTTGGGGTGGGGGTGTTTTGTGCCAGTCCTGGGGCTTGAACTCTGGGTCTGCTGTCCCTTGGCTTTGTCTCTCATAACTTGCATTCTAATATTTGAGCCACAGCTCTACATCTAGCTTTTCTGTCAGTTAATTGGTGGTAAGAGTTTCATAAGCTTTGTTTTTGCCTGGATTGGCTTAGCACAGCGACCTCAGATTTCAACCTTCTGGGTAGCTGGGATTACAAGTGAAGCCATTGCCACCAGCTGGATAGTCATATTTGTCATTGGGATAGGCGTTCACTTGTTGGACACTCCTATCTGCACTCCGTGGTACTCTACTGCTGATGAATGTTTCCCAAAAGAATAAAAAAGCACTCAGCAACCATCCAGAGCAGTCTCCTAGGCCCCTGTATGTCCTCACTCTCTGTATGACCAGGAGTGTAAGCAAGCTCTCCACCAGTCAGGACAATCAACTTTCAAAGGAGGAAAGCAGGTTCACACAGACCCGAGGACAGGTAGAGGAAGCTGCGAAGGCCTGAACTAAGATTTCCTAGTTATCTGGACCTGGAAGTTTGGGGAGCCTAGGAAAAATCAGGGATTATTAGCTAGAACTCAGACTCCTCTCCAAACCTTGATTATAGAGAGCATAACACAGACATGGAGGTTCTCTAAGCCACTGAAATCAACTCTGGATTAGCTTGTTTGCTTGGCTGGTACTCTCCCACTTGAGCCACAACTCCAGACTGAATTTTTACTAGATAATTGGAGATGGAGTTTCTTGGACTTTCCTGCCTAGGCTGGCTTTGAACCAAGATCCTACAGGTCTCAGTCTCTTGAGAAGCTAGGATTAAGGGACTGAACCGCAAGTGCCTGGCTTTAATTCCATTCTTAATTCATTCTACACAAGGTTCAGAATTTCCTTAATATGTAAAGAGTTCCTACAAGTCAATAAGGAAAAAAATAAAAGGGCAACAAAAATGTGAAAAGAACATGAAAGAGCTCACAGAACTGGAAATGCAATGGCTCTAGATTTAGGGAAAGACATTTAGTCATATATAATTAGAGAAGTGCACATGGAAAGTGTAATCCAAGACCACTTTTCACCTATCAGATTGGTCATGGTCCAGAATTGTGATAACACTGAGTTGGTGTGGGTGTGGGAGATGCGAGCTCTCCTACATTTACTAGGTGAGTGGAAACTGGCACAGCTGCTATCAATTTTGTTTTAAATGTACATGATGTTTTTTTAGGTACCAGTCTTGAGGCTTGAATTCAAGCCCTGGACACTTTCCCTGAACTTTTTTGATCACAGCTAGTGCTCTACCATTTGAGCCACAGCTCTACTGCCAGCTTTTTGATGGTCAATTGGAGATATGAGTCTCACAGACTTTTCTGCCCAAGTTGGCTTTGAACCTTTATCTTTAGATCTCAGCCTCCTGAGTAGCCAGGATTACAGGTGTGAACCCCCAACACTCAGCCTAAATATATATGACTTTTTTCTTTTTTCTTTTTCTTTTGCCAGTCGTGGGGCTTGAACTCTGGGCCTGGGTGCTGTCCCTCAGCTCTTCAGCTCAAGGCTAGCACTTTACTACTTGAGCCACAGTACCACTTCTGGCTTTTTTCTGCTTATGTGGTGCTGAGGAATCGAACCCAGGGCCTCATGCATGCAAGGCAAGCACTCTACCATTGAGCCACCTTCCCAGCCCATACATGACTTTTGATATAAAAAGTTACTCCTAAACATTTATCCTTACACAAACATTTGCATATACACAAATAAGACTTATCATCACACCATGTTTTTCTCCTAATAGCAGCAGATAAGGAATTGCAATACTCATAAGTAGAGATTAATAAGGTCTCTAATAATGTATTCAATAAATGAACACTGCAGATGTTAAATAAAAAGAAGGAAGAGGAGGAGGAGGAGGCAGAGGAAGAGAAGGAGAAGGAGGAAGAGGAGATGGAGGGGGAGGAGGAGGAGGAGGAAGAGGAGAAGGTCCCAGCCTAGAATTTTCTAGATAAATTATTAAATGAAAAAGGCTAGATTTAAGGAGAGAACATTCACTATGCATACGTCTGTTACAGCTTCCGTTTCTTTTTTTAAAAGGGGGACAGGGGACTTGAACTCAGGGCCTCCTACGCTTGCTTAGTTTCTGTGTTCAAGACTACTGCTCTACAACTTGAGCTACAGCTCCACTTTTGGCTTTTTGCTGGTTAATTGAAGGTAAGAGTCTCACAAACTTTCCTGCCCAGGCTGGCTTCAATCTGTGATTCTTCAGATCTCAGATTCCTAAATAGTTATGATTACAGGTGTGAACCACTGGTGCCCAGTATGTTTCTTAACTTTCTTTTGTGTGTATATGCTGGTCCTGGGGCTTAAACTCAAGGCACTGTCCCTGAGCTTTTGTGCTTCAGGCTAGTACTCTACCACTTTGAGCCACAGTGCCATTTCCAAATTTTTAGTAGTTAGTTGGAGATAAAAGTCTCATGGATTTTCCTGCCTGGGCTGGCTTTGAACTATGATCCTTCAGATTTCAGATTCCTAAGTAGCAAACCACTGGTGCCAGGCTAAATTTCTTAACTGTTAATCAAGACCATGCATCTTTGTCTGGTGGCGGCTAGTGAATGTGCCTGGCCAGGACCTCTCCAACTCCTCTTACTATTTCCTCAGGCCTGAAGGAGCTGTCTATACCAGTGACTTCTGACGCCAACTGTTCTCTGGCTCCTAGAGCCTCTTTACTCCTCTCTCCCAAGGTGGGCAGTGCCACCTTTCCCTTAGTGTAGCCACTAATGATGTCCAACAGACAGAAGAGCAGGAAAACACCCAGCATCCATAGCACAGGCTGGGATACTGAGATGTGACTTGTTTCCATAGCCCCCCCAGGAAGTAGATCAGAGCTTCTGCCTCTGTAAGGCTTTGCCTGGAGTCACAACTTTACAGGGTCCCTCTTTTTTTCCCATCTATTACTCTATTCCCTATTAAGGTGCCCCTAGAGCTCTATATACACATCTGCCATCATTTCAAGGGAGATTCACTGCCTGCATACCCCAAGCCAGAGTTCAGACAAGCTCTTGGATTAATCAGTGTCCCTGAAGAGAGCAAGAATCCTTCCTTAGACCCAAGGGCAGAGCAGTGGCAGTCAAGACACATCTTCCAATAACCTGATCCTTTCTCTTGAATGTTGGGCTACTGTAGTGTGTGCTGGTGTGCTATAACAGGTACTGTGGCTATTCCCCCATTAGAGGCAAGGAAACAGAGGTTCCTCCAGTGAAATGACCTGCCTGGGTGCCAGTTAGGAAGTAGCAGGTAGTTTTAAGACCAGATAGTCTGGCTTTAATGTCATGTTCACTGTCACATTGAAAAATCACATGTAAGGTACAGCTCACGCCTGTAATCCTAGCTGCTCAGGAGGCTGACAGTCTACTCAGATCTGACAGCCATGATTCGAACCCAGCCCAAGTAGAAAATCCATGAGACTCATTTCCAATTAACTACCAAAAAGTCAGAAGTGGATCTGTGACTCAAGAACTAGAGCACCAGTCTTGAGTCAAAAGGCTGAGGGAAAGCATCTAGGCCCTAAGTTCCAATCTCAGTATCAGCATGTGTGTGCGCACACACACACACACACACACACACACACACACACACACACACACACACACACACACACACACACACACACACACACACACACACGGCTATCCCAGAAGAAACTGAAGGCAGAGTAGGAGATGCACTTGTGTTTTCTAGAAGCTCTGTTGGGACAACAGTTCTTTTTTCGTTTTTTAGTACTGGGACTTGATCTCAGGGCCTAGGCGCTGTCCCATAGCTTTTTTCACTCAAAGTTAGCACTCTACCACTATACCACAGCTCTACTTCCAGCTTTTTGATAGTTAATTGGAGATAAGAGTCTCATTAACTTTCCATCCTCATCTGGCTTCAAACCAGGGTCCTCAGATCTTAGCCTCCCAAGTAGCTAGGATTATAGGAGTGAGCCACCAGCACCTGGCTGGGAGTTCAGTTCTTGAGGAGACAAGAGGACAGGTCTTCCTAAACTTTGGTGATCTCTTCTCCCCAAGGCACACCAGCCATGCAGCTCCCAGGAGGACTCAGTCTGTCTTCAGTATCCTTGTCATCAATACCAGGTGATAAAAACACATGAGGTCACCTGAGCTGTGTTTTTTAACCAGGTGGCCCTGATACCCCATGCAGGCTCTGAAAAGATACCTGTCACATTTGTCATCATCTACTTCGCTGGTGGTCAACACCAAAGCCTTTGAGTAAGAATTGGCCACATTTGGGCTGGGAATGTGGCTAAGTGGTAGAGTGCTTGCCTCGCATGCATGAAGCCCTAGGTTCAATTCCTCAGTATCACATAAACAGAAAAAGCCAGAAGTTGGGCTGGGAAGGTGGTTCAGTGATAGAGTGCTTGCCTTACATGCATAAGGCCCTGGGTTTGATTCCTCAGTACCACAGAAGCAGAAAAAGTTGGAAGTGGCACTGTGGCTCAAGTGGTAGAGCACTAGTCTTGAGCTAAAGAGCTCAGGGACAGCGCCCAGGCCCAGAGTCCAGGCCCCACAACCAACAACAGAAAGAAAGAAGGAAAGAAAGAAAGAAAGAAAGAGAGAGAGAGAGAGGAAGGGAGGGAGGGAGGAAAAGGAGGGAGGGAGGAAAAGGAGGGAGGGAGGGAAGGAGGGAGGGAGGGAGGGAAAGGAAAAAGAAAAGGCCAGAAGTGGCATTGTGGCACAAGTGCTAGAGTGCTAGCCTTGAACAAAAGAAGCTCAGGGACAGTACCCAGGACCTGAGTTCAAGCTCCAAGACAGGCCAAAAAAAAAAGAATTGGTCACACATACTGCTAATAAACATCACTCAGTAATCACCACCAAAGAGCAGAGACAGAGGCCGAGAAGGTGGCTCACTGGTAGAATACTTGCCTTGCATGCATGAGGCGCTGAGTTTGATTCTTCAGCACCACAGAAGCAGAAAAAGCCAGAAGTGGCTCTGTGGCGCAAGTGGTAGAGCACTAGCTTTGAGCTGAAGAGCTGAGGGACAGCGTCCAGGCCCAGAGATCAGGCCCCACAACCGACCAAAAACCAAAAACAAAAACAAAGAGCAGAGACAATGCTATGATTCCCATACTTCTCCCACCTGAAGACCACGGGCCGCCAGGCCCTCAGTATTGCTTCAAAGGAGGGAGAGCAATTGTGGAGCTGTTTGTGGAAGCGAGGACAACCTCTGGGTGAAGCTCTTCCGGGTCTGTTCTCAGAAGGCTCCATTTTCCAGATGAGGTAATCCCAGTGCATTAGTCAGCCTTCTGCTACTGTAACAAATGCCTGAGACAGTCATCATATAAATTTTAAAAAAAAGTTTCTTTTGGCTGTGGCCATTTTGGAGGATTTAGTGTATGGTCAGTAGGCCTTACTGCTTTTGGGTCTGTAGTGAGGCAGAATATCATGACAGAGAGTGTGAAGTGAGCAAAGATATTAGGCTCATGGTGGCTGGAAACAAAGAAAGAGAAGAAGATACCAGACTCTTACAATTCCTCAGCATCCCATGGCAGGAAAGTGCATGGGGAAGCAAAGCTCCTCACCTCATGGCCAAGAAAGACAGGAAGAAGAACATGAGGTCCAAATATTCCCCTCTTCACCCAACTTCCTCCCATCAGGCTCTACTTTTGTGTATATGTCGATCTGAGGCTTGAACTCAGGGCCTGGGCTCTATCCCTTAGCTTTTTCAATCAAGGCTGGTCCTCTGTCACTTAAACCACACCTCCACTTCTGGTGGAGAGAAGAGTATCTTAGACTTTCCTACCTGGGCTGACTTGGAACCACAATCCTTAGGTCTCAGCCCCCTGAGTAGCTAGGATAACAGGCTGGAGCCACCAGTGCCTGGCAAGCCCCCTCTTAAAGAATCCCATCACTTCACAATGGCACTACATGCTGGGGACCAAGGTTTCACTATAAAACCTCTGGAGGACATAATGTAGGCCATAGCACAAAGGCTCAGAAAGGAGATTACACTTGTCCAGGATGTCAAGGAAGTGTGAGGCTGAAAGGTCTGTTAGATTCATTACTTCTCTCAAAAAGGTAGGAAAAGGGAGCTGCCTCCTTCTGGCTGCTGGAAATAGCAAAAAGGGCCAATTGGGCTGGACGTGTTCCCTCCCCAGTGCCAACTCCAAGCACGCACAGGGGCCTCTGCCTTCCTTTTGTTCTTTATATCCCTGAAGTTTGCATCATGACCCCTGGTCCCCTCCCAGGAGCACCGATCAGAGCACAGTAGAGGGCTGTCAGAGGACATCCGGCTGGAATGGTGGGGTGCAGCGAGTGACCTAAAACATGGTCCCACACAGAGAACAGCTCCCTAAAAACGGAGTCTCTTGTCAGCCAAGCCATGACGTGACATCCGGGGAAGGAACAGAGGGAGGAAGGAAGGAGTCAGCTCTCTTCAAAGAGGTGCCTGCCCCAGTTCCTGAGGAATCTCTGTGTTTATGTCTAAAGAGAACAGTTCCAAACACACCCAGAGCCTGCCCCCAGGGCCAACAAGAGGACCCCTGCCCACATCCACAGCACATTAGGGCAGCTCACCTGTGCAGCCCCTGTCTGAGCAGCAAACAAAGTTTTTTTTTTTTTTTTTTTTTTTTTTTGGTGCCAGTGCTAGGGCTTGAACTCAGGGTCTGGGTGCTGTCTTTTAGCTTTTTCATTCAAGGCTAGTGCTCTACCACATGAGCCACAACTCTACTTCTAGCATTTTAGTGGTTAATTGGAGATAAGAGTCTAAGATTTTCTTGCCCAAGCTGCCTTTGAACTGTGATCCACAGATCTGAGCCTCCTGAGTAGCTAGGATTACAGGCATGAGCCGCTGACACCTGGCTTGCCTTTTTTTTTTTTTTTTTAAAGATAAGGTCAATGCATCTGTTTCTGTACTTTGCTTATTTTCAAGAACCGTCACCTTTTTTTGTTTGTTTGTTTGTTGGTCATGTGGTTTGAACTCTGGGCCTGGGCGCTGTCCCTCTGTCAGCTCTTCAGTTCAAGGCTAGCGCTCTACCACTTGAGCCACAGCACTACTTCTAGTTTCTGAGAGGTTTATTGGAGATAAGAGTCTCATGACCTTTCCTTCCTCGGCTGGCTTTGAACCAAGATCCTCAGATCTCAGCCTCCTGAATATCTAGGATTACAGGCGTGAGCTACCAGTGCCCGGCTGTCACTGCTTTATTTTTTTTAATTTTTAAAAAGTCAATCACTGGTGCTTTGGATGACTAAGATGAACAAATGGAATGCATGACAGGCATTCACTATCTGCCTGCCAGGGTGCCAGCCACCTGCCTGGTCTGATCTCTGCTCTGATACTTGCTGGCCCAATAACTTTCACTATACTGGGTGCCTGTGCCTCAGTTTTCTCCTCTGTGTAAGGGACCTGACTTATAGGGTGGAGTATGGAGTAGTTAGTGAATGTTAAATACTTAGTGCTTGTAAAGTGCTTAAAGCACCACTTAGCACTAAGCACCCAACCAACACTACTGTTTCTTGGACAGTTTCTCGGTTGGGAACAGGTTCCTTTTTGAGTCTTAAGAGTGGATTACGGTTTGACTGGCTGAGGAGGCTATCCCAGGTAGGATGGAATGGGAGGGAGGAGCTGTGGGGAGTAGAGGTCTCCAGCTGGGGCACATTGGCTCGAGTTTGAGGAAGGAATGTCTACCATGAAAACATTCTCAGAGCCATAAAGATAGGCCTGATTGGCTCCAGACCAAACCCCAAATTCGTTCCAAGAAAGATTTTGCAACTTCCTTTGAGAAATACCTCCTGGTGTTGCCCAGCTTGGTCTGGGAAGTCCTTCTTGAGAGTTAACCTCATTCCTTTCTGCTTACCCAGCTCCACTCCACCCTCCTCACTCTCAGGAGAGAAGATAGGGGACTGTACCCCTAAGGAAATACCCTGTGGGGGTTCGTTCCTGGGACTGGGGCGCAGGTGGGACTCACGTCCCAGCCAGGTGAGGTCCCCAGAGGGTGAGGCTAGGCGTCACTCAGCTTCAGCCCACGCCCTGTTTCCATTCCCTTCCCATGACTCAACCCAGGAAGAAGGCCTCACCCTGACTTGTCCACCGGCCCCTCACCCCAAGCCCGGATTCCCCGGGCTTCTTTTGGTCAGTGCGGAGGGACCAGGGCCAAGAACAGCCAGGGGCACCCCAGGGCCAAGGGAGCCAACTCGGACCAGGGAAGGTGACTGGCAGAGAAGGCCACGCCCACAGGGCGGGGTGCCGGACAGAAGTAGCCACGCCCTTGGGGGGCGGGTGACAGGCAGGCGGAGGCCACGCCCACTCGTGGAGCTGCAACGCCTCCTGGGCCCCCTGGAGAACCGCCCGGAGTGGGCGGTGCTCGTCCAGGCCCCGCCCCGCCAGGCCCCGCCCCGCTTCCTGCGTGACCCTGCGCTCTCGGTACCACGTCCACTTCATCCAGCCAAGTTCAGCGATCCCTGCTTTAAACATCAACCAGCTGTGGGGCCCCTTTGAAGCCTCTCTGGGTCTTAAAGAAGTGCTGGAGAGGCCACCGCAACCACAGCCGGCGGCCATCCTTGAACCA
Organism: Dipodomys merriami; assembly: GCF_024711535.1. Taxonomy (NCBI): domain Eukaryota; kingdom Metazoa; phylum Chordata; class Mammalia; order Rodentia; family Heteromyidae; genus Dipodomys; species Dipodomys merriami. The sequence continues at coordinate 17,551,905 of NW_027203270.1, read as the reverse complement.
TCTCACGGGGAATGTATTCCTCCAACCCTGGCCTCGGTGCACAAAGAGCCCCACGGCCGAACCCCCAGATTCCACCAGACGTGGGTGCCAGGGTAACGTCATCAAGCCCAACCCCCGGTAAAACCACACATCTCGGTGCTGCTGGGTGGCAGCGACTCAGAGCGCTGGCCTGGCTTGGTTCCCAGGGACGAGACTAACCCCTAGGTGAACCGGAAGAGCAGCTTTCCCCGTGGGGAGGGGCCTGTTCTCGGCCTGTGCCTTACAAGCCAGGCCTGGGTGGACAATACAGCAGCCCTAAACCCTCCATGGAGGGCGGAGAAAGTGGTCTCAGGGAGCATGGGAGGTCTCTCAGACATCCAAAGGAAATAAGTACGAATTTATCTAGTTAAAGGTATTTTATTAAAACGAATAGAATGTTCTCCAAGAATAGGGTCCATAAATTGAGTCCTATGTACCACACGGAATCCTATACAGCAAGGGGGAAAAAAAAGATGGAATTGTTTCTACATGTTACAACTAGTCGGCCTGGGCTGACCAGCTTTTCTGTTGGGGTTAGCTTCAAACCATGATCTCAGCCTCCTGAGTAGCTAGAATGACAGGTGGGATCCATCAGCACCTCCTGGCTTTCAGGTCTCTCTCCCTTTTAAGCACTAGCATCTCAGGTCTCTGACTTGGGCACCATCTGTCTCCTGCATCCCCAGCAAGATGCCAATTCATTCCATCTCACAGGCTACCACAGAGGTGCCCGCCCAGATGACCTTTCATTAAAGAAGCCACCACAGAAATGCAGACACCTGACAACCCATACTGCTCCAGGAGCTCCTGCCACACTTGAATGGTTCTGCCTAACCAGCCAAGGATACCACAATGGGTGATCTGTGCTGGAAGATAATATTGGTGGCTTTCTTAGATCTGCACACAGGCTGCCATGTGTCCTCCCTCCCCATAGTTACTTCATGCCTCCTACCCATCAGTCCTGGAGGGATCAAGGGCTCCCCTGCCCACTCCTATCCCCTGACAGACAACACAGGCCCCCAACACATTTCATGTATATGCAGTACTAACATTTGAACTCAAGGCCTCATGCTTGCTAGGCAGGTGCTCTACTACTGGATCCCTACCCCTAGTCGTTCTGCTTTAGTTATTTTTCAGATAAGGACTTTTGCCCCAGAGCCAGCCAAGGATCTTGATTTTCCTACCTGTGCCTCCTGCATAGCTTGGATGACAGGTGCACACCACCATGCCTGGTTTTCTTTGAGATAGGGTCTCACTAACTTTTTGCCCTAGGCTGGCCTCAAAATGCAATCCTCTTGATCTCCACCTTTAGAAACGCTGGAATTACAGGCATACGTCACCATACCCAGCTAACTCTTGTGTTTCTTCTTCTCCTTCTTCTTCCCCCTCCTCCTCTTCTTCTTCTTCTTCTCCTCCTCCTCTTCCTCCTCTTCTTTCTCCTCCTCTTCCTCTTCCTCCTCCTCCTCCTCCTCCTCCTCTTCCTCCTCCTGCTCTTCCCTCTCCCTCTCCCTCCTCCTCCTCCTCAGCCCTATTTATTAGATATATATATATATTTTTTTTTTTTAGTCGGTCATGGGGCTTGAACTCTGGGCTTGGACACTGTCCCTCAGCTCTTCAGCTAGCACTCTACCACTTGAGCCACAGCACTACTTCCAGTTTTCCTGGTGGTTTATTGGAGATAAGAGTCTCATGGACTTTCCCGCCTGGGCTGGCTTTGAACTGCGATCCTCAGATCGCAGCCTGTTGAGTAGCTAGGATTACAGGCATGAGCCACCAGCACTCAACTATTTATTGTATTTTTAATGCTGAATAAGTAGTAATAATTTCATATTAATTAAATATGCTAAAATGCAAAGGATATTTTGCATGGCAACAAGATGCAAACAGCAGTTTCTTATCCTTAACATCAACTAACTAAAACCAAATTTAACCCTAGGCCAATGGTTCACACCTCAGTACAAGCTACTCAGGAGGCCGAGATCTGAGGATGGAGGTACAATGCCAGCCCAGGCTGGAAAGTCCTCGAGACTCTTTTTTATTTTTTTGGTCATAGGGCTTGAGCGCTGTCCCTCAGCTCTTCAGCTCAAGGCTAGCGCTCTACCACTTGAGCTACAGCGCCATTTCTGATTTTCTGGTGGTTTATTGGAGATAAGAGTTTCACAGATTTTTATGCCCAGGCTGGCTTTGAACCACAAACCTCAGATCTCAGGCTCCTGACATGAGCCACCGTTGCCCAACCCTAAATAAACAAACAAAAAAAACTGGAAGTGGAGTGGTGGCTCAAGTGATAGAACCCCTGCCTTGAACAAAAAGAGCCAAGTGACAGTGCAAGGTCCTGAGTTCAAATCCCAGTACACACACACACACACACACACACACACACACACACACACACACACACACACACACACACACACACACACACACACACACACACACACACACACACGCAGGCAAGACCCCCTCAATTGGAGCCCTGACTGCAGGAAGTTTATTGTCACCAAACCCTGTCCTGCCCAATCAGTGTCCTTCCTAATCAGTGTCCTGCCCAGATAGCCACAGAGAAACACTCTGCCCTGGGCCGGCGTCCCCAGGGCCTGGCCTTGGCCGCCTCCCTGTTATTCCTGGCTCACTGCACTGGGGTTCTTGGGATGCCCATGCCAGTGGCCTGGATGGCCTGGAGTAGCTATTTCCCTCCCTGACCTCTGTGGGCTCAGAAGCCCCCAACCTGCAGGAAGCAGGAAGGGACCCCAGCACTGGAGCCAGCCTAGTTCTAGCTTTCCAGTCCTGTTTCCCTTGGCAGAGTCCCAGCATGCATGACCAGCTTGCGGGGGGGGGGGGGGGGGGGGGGGGAGGGGATGTGAGCCTGCTCTGGCTATTCCCACTGCTCTGCAATCTTGGCTCTGCACAAATATGGAGCACTCACTATGAGCACTCAGTCAGGAAACTTTGCCAAGCACCTACTAAGTGCTAGGTACTCTTGTTCATGTGGGACCAATCAATTGCCTTGAACAACAGTGTCGGTTTGAAACACACACAAGCTGGAGTTAGAAATACAAGGAACAGGACTGTAGCGAACTCCACTGAAGTGTTGATGGAATGATGTAAATGTTTGATCCGGTTGAGCAAATACTGAGCACCTACTGTATTCCAGACTTCCTATTCACTAGGAATGAAGTCATGGAGTCTTCTGTCTGTGGTATGTAAACTTCATGTTTGAAAAAGAAATACCTACATTTAAAAATCTTTTGGGGATGGAAATATGTGTATGTGCTAGTACTAGTATTTGAACTCAAGACCTGGGTGCTGTCCCTGAGCTTTTTATGGGCAAAGTTATTGATCTCAAGTACAGCTACAGTTCCACTTCTGGCTTTTTGGTGGTTTATTGGAGGTTAAAGTCTCATTGGGCTTCCCTGCCTGGGCTACTTTTTTTGTTTGTTTGTTGTTTTTTTTTTTTTTTTTTTTTGGGTCCGGTCGTGGGGCCTGAACTCTGGGCCTGGGCACTGTCCCTCAGCTCTTCAGCTCAAGGCTAGCGCTTTACCACTTGAGCCACAGCGCCACTTCCGGCTTTTTTCTTTTTTCCTTATGTGGTGCTGGGGAATTGAACCCAGGGCCTACATGCATGCAAGGCAAGCACTCTACCACTGAGCCACCTTCCGAGCCCCCTTCTGGGCTACTTTTGAACTGCTTTTCTCAGATCTCAGCCTCCAGAGTTAGCTAGGATTACAGGCAGGAACTACCAGGACCCAGCTAGAAGTGGCTTTTGAATGAAAACAAGCTGTAGAGTAGCAAGTGTAGTGTATTACTGTAATTTGAAAATTAATGGTTGATGGTTGATACTTTATCCTCAGTGCAATAATGTTATCTGGAGTCCCCATTAAGAGATGAACACTGGAGCCAACGGTTCATGCCTCTAACCCTAGCTATATCAGGAGACTGAGATCTGAGGATCAAGATCCAAAGCCAGCCAGAGCAGAAAAATCCGTAAGACTCTTATCTCCAATTAATCACCAAAAAGCCAGAAATGGAGCTGTGGCTCAAGTGGCAGAGCACTAGCCTTGAGCATACAAAGCTCAGGGACTGCGCCTAGGCCCTGAGTTCAAATGCCAGTACCAGCTCCAGAATCTCTATCCTTCCAGAACACTACAGAAATGCATCACTGGAAGACGTGGTGGTGGACACCCTGCTGTGATGTCTGGCCCAGAGCCTTCAGAAACAACCACAGCCATTGCTGCTTGCCTGCAGCCCAGGAGGTCTGGCCAGCACCTTGCTCATCACACTCTGTTCTTACCATGTCTCCCCAGAGTTCAAATGTGAAAACTGTCTCCATGACAATGGGATAAGGAGGCAGGGACTTCGGGAAGCTCCGCCCTCAGGAAAGGAAAGCAGTTATCTGAGGGAGGAGGCAGCCATCTGGGAGTGGGTTTATTAAGAGATGAGTTCTGCCAGTTTCTTGCTCTTGCCACGCTCTGATGCGGGAGAAGGTCATCACTGGTGGGGCCTTGACCTTGGAAACACCCACATCCTGGAATCATGAGAAATAAGTCTCCCAGGCCAGGCACTAGTGGCAAATGCCTGTAATCCTAGCTACTCAGGAGGCTGAGATTTTAGGATCACAGTTCAAAGCCAGCCTGGACAGAAGGGTTATGAGACTCTTATCTCCCATTAACTACCAGAAAACCAGAAGTGGCATTGTGATTCACAAGTGGTAGAGCATTAGGCTTGAGCAAAAGAACCCTGGGACAGTGCCCAGGCTCTGAGTTCAAGGAAAGAGAGAGAGAGAGAGAGAGAGAGAGAGAGAGAGAGAGAGAGAGAGAGAGAGAGAGAGAGAGAGAGAATGAGAGAGAGGGAGGGAGAGAGAGATTCTGGTGAAGGTGAAGAGTTTGAGAAGGAGATAGATACAGGATGTTTAGCCATCCTTCCAGCTCCTGTCCTCCACCTTGTGTCCTAATATCCCTGTTTAGTCGCTTCTTGCATACCTCCAGGTACAGGGCCCTCACTGCTCTTCAGGCCACTTAAACCAATGTCTCTGTACTGGCTTAGTGCTGTCATCTGGGAAATATTGAGGATCTTGTCAGAGTGGAAGAGGAAACACACACACACACACACACACACACACACACAAACACTGCCATGTGACCCTTCAGCAGTCACTGTCTGTCCCTCAGCCCTCCCTGGGCTGCATTCTCCACCCAGATCAGGCTTGGTGACTCTATTCCCTTCTTTCTGTCAACACACCAACATCTCCCGCCGCCACCACAGGCTCCAGGCTACCCTGGAGCCTTAAATATGTCACACAGGAACAGTTACATAAAGATGACGTGCGCGTGATTCAAGGTGAAAGAAATCTTTGTCTTTTTTTTATTTTTTTTGAGGGTGGGGGAAGCCTTTGAATGTGGAACTTGAGGAAGAGAAGAGCGACAGGCGGGCGTAGGTGGTCCCACTTGCAAACCCAGCCTTTGCCACTGCGGGCCTCTTGGGCTGTGCATGTGATGATTCTGTGGGCTCTGGGTTTAGAACTCACATTTGCAAGCATCACTCACGATGCAGTTGCCAGGGAGTGGGCTGGTCCTGCCGCAAGGACGCCCACATTACTGCAGATGCCTGAGAATAAGGAGGGAGCTGCAGGCAGCAGTCAGGGAGTGTGGAGCTGGTGGCCTGCAAAGGAGATGGCCACAGGGAAGCCTGTGGAGAAATGGGTCAAGGTAAAGGGGCAGGACCGGGGCTGGGAAGGTGGCTCAGTGGTAGAGCGCTTGCCTTGCATGCTCAAGGCCCTGGGTTCGATTCCTCAGTACCACATGAGCAGGAAAAAAAAAGCCGGAAGTGGCGCTGTGGCTCAAGTGGTAGAGCGCTAGCCTTGAGCTGAAGAGCTGAGGGACAGCGCCCAGACCCAGAGTTCAGGCCCCATGACCGGACCCAAAAAAAAAAAAAAGGGCAGGACCTTGCAGATAAACACACACAGAGCTGGGCACCACGCATGTGCAATTTGTTTTAGCTGAGTGAAGGCTTCCAAGCGAAAGCAGCTTATTTTATTTTTATCTACTTTATTTTATTTTGGGGGGGGGTCCGGTCGTGGGGCCTGAACTCTGGGCCTCAGTGCTGTCCCTCAGCTCTTCAGCTCAAGGCTAGTGCTCTACCACTTGAGCCACAGCGCCACTTCCGGCTTTTTTCTTTTTGCTTATGTGGTGCTGAGGAATTGAACCCAGGGCCTCATGCATGCAAGGCAAGCGCTCTACCACTGAGCCACCTTCCCAGCCCTATCTATTTTATTTTTATCTTAAAAAAAAAAATCAGCCAGGTGTTGGTGGCTCACACCTGTAATCCTAGCTATTCAGGAGGCTGAGATCCATCTGAGGTTCGCAGTTCGAAGCCAGCCCTGGGCAACAAAGTCTGTGAGACTCTTATCTCCAATGAACCCCCGGAAAACCAGAAGTGACGCTCAAAGTAGTAGAGCGCTAGCTTTGAGCACAAGAATTCAGGGACAACACTCAGGCCCTGAGTTTAAGCCCCACGACCGACAAAAACAAACCAACAAACCTCCTACAGCTGGAGAGATTCCTCTGCAACCTTTCTCAAGACTTGTCCAAGCAGGTGAGTAACCATGGTCAGAGGCAGATAGAGACCCATTTACAACAGGAAAAGCCCAGGCTCCAGCAGAAGCAGGACTGCACTGCTGAGGAACGGTGAGGATGTGGGGGTGGGGGTCTCATCCCTGAATCTGAGCTCTTTCCACTCTCAGACACTGAACTTTCTGCCTATCCTCCCCAAACCCCTTGCTCTCCCCTCTTTCTGGGACTTTCCCCTCTTCCAGATATCGTTTTTGGAGCCCTGGGAGTTGACAGTCCACAGCCAGTGATTCTTTGGTATGTGTGTGGGGGAGGGGGAGGCGGTGCTCTGCTCTGTGTTTGCCAGGCAGCCTGGGGGCATTCCTCCCCCTCCCCCTCCCCCTCCCCCCCCCCCCCCCCCTTGGCTCTGTAGATCATGCGGGACTGGCTCACTGTGGCCACAGGAGGCTCAGGCTGCCCTCACCTCAGCGGCCACAGCGTCCAGCCAGGTGGGTCTGTTTGGGTGTGCCAGCCCTGTTTAGGCCACCCAGCACATTCTAGGTGGTGATTAGGGATCTTGTGACAAGAGTCAGTGGAGTCCATTACTGCCTTTCCCCCCCCCTCCCCCCGCCAATTTCCTGACCCTGGTTCAGAGCCTCTGTCCCAGGTAAAGCGCCTTCCTGAATACTGGCCCACACCTCCCCATAGGGACTCTTCAGCCTGCATCTGAAAGGAAAAGGGAATTGATTCCACCCCTGGTACAGGGAGAGCTTGATGTGCAGAGACGGCGCTGTCATGCCCACAGCCTTGCCAGGAAAACACAGAAGGCAGTTTCACCCAGCACTCCTACCCCCTCACTGGGTGTCCAGCCTAGGGCTTGGCCGCCATCTACCCTCCCTCTTTCCAGCTGACCATGCCCAAGTGGGAGGAAGACCCAGAGCTAAGCCAGGAACGCCATCTGCTGGTGAAGTTAGCATCTCCCACCCCTGCCTTCCCACCCCCCACCCCAGGGGGGAGCAGCACACCTGACCTGACCACGAGGACCAGAGGCCATTTATGACCAGGTCCCTCCTCCCAGCTACCCTGGTCTCCCGTGGCTTCTAGGGAAGCACCACCAGTAGGGGTGTAAACACGACAGAATCCAGGCCAGGGGGTGCAGCTCAGAGCTGCATTTGCCCAGTATGTGCCAGGCTCGCCTTCCATCCTCAACATCAGAAAAAGTAAAACAAGCAAACAGACTCCTAAAGCAACAGACGTTTGTTCTCTGACGATTCTGGAGTCCAGTGTCTAAGGTCAAGGTGCTGGCAGGGTGGCTGGCTTCCATGCTATCTTCCTGGGCTGTTGCTCACCCCTGGCAACACTGGTGTTCCTCAGCATGTGCCATTCCCATCTAGGCCTCCACATTTATCTCAACTTCCTCCTTGTGTCTCTGTCCAAACTCCTTTTCTTTCCGTGTGTGTGTGTGTGTGTGTGTGTGTGTGTGTGTGTGTGTGTGTGTGTGTGTGTTGGTTGGTTGTAGGGCTTGATCTCAGGGATCCTTGTGTCAGGGAGGCAGACAAAGTCCTCTTAGAAGGCTCTGATCCATGACTGCTGGGACAAAGGAACCAGGGAAGAAGCAAGGAAGGCAATAAAAGAGCTGGCTCTAGAAATAAGTGCTTGGAACTGGACATTATGGCATTACTTGTAGTCTTAGCCACTCAGAAGGCTGAGGCAAGAGGATCACTGGAGCCCAGGAATTCAAGGTCAGCTTGACATTGACATAGCCAGACCAAATACCTGCACATACACACACACACACACACACACACACACACACACACACACACACACACACACACACACACACACACACGCGTGCGCGCGCGCGCCCTAAAGCAAAAGGATTGGGGCTATGGCCCTGTAGATGATACCCCATTACCCCAGAGATGTCTCCTTTGACTCTAGGACCTGCAGAACCATGAGAGCAAATAGATGTGTCCTTTAGCCACCAGCTCAGTGACAGCCACATGGCAGCAATGGCAGTTCACAAGCTTGGGCCTCCTTCCCTGTCTCTCTCCCCTTCCTCTCTCCTGGAACCCCTCTCACTTGCCAAGAAAGGGACAGGAGTTTTCCTGCCCGAGTCTCCATCCTGGCAGAGAATGAGGCCCCTCAAACTATACTAAAAACCACGTAGAAAAACACTTCATATTCAGAAAAATGTGGAAATAATTTACCACGCTGCCAATGGGCCTTATTTATAACTGATCACATTTATTTTCCTTGCTTTCTTCTTTTCTTTCTTTTTTTTTGTTCTGGTCTTGGGGCTTGAACTCAGGGCCTGGACTCTGTCCCTGAGTCCCTTTGTGCTCAAGGCTGGCACTCTACCACTTGAGCCACAGCTCCACTTCTGGATACTTTTTTTTGTAGTTTATTGAAAGTAAGAGTCCCACAGAATTTCCTGCCTGGGGGTGATTTTGAACCACAATCTCAACTTCCTGAGTAGTTAGGATTACAGGCATGAGCCTCCAGTACCCAGCTATTTCTTTTTCTTTTACTTTTCTTTTATTTATTTAATTTGCCAGTCTGGCGCTTGAACTCAGAGCCTGGGCACTGTCCCTGAGCTTTTTTTTGCTCAAGGCTAGCACTCTACCACTTGAGCCACAGCACTACTTCCAGCTTTTTCAGCTTATGTGGTACTGAGGAATCGAACCCAGGGCCTCATACATAGCAAGCCAAGCACTCTACCACTGAGCCATCTTCCCAGCCCCTCTGGCTTTTCTGTTTATGTAGTACTGAGGAATCGAACCCAGGGCTTCATGCAGGCTAGGCAAGTACTCTACTAAGCCACATTCCCAGCATTACTTCTTTTTTATGTGTAGTACTAGGGTTTGAACTTAGGACTTTGTGCTCACTCATTAGGCCTCACCCCAGCCTTTTTTTCCCTCTAGTTACTTTTTGAGATAAAGTCTCACTTTTTGTTGAGGGTAAGCCTGGACCTCCCAATTTATACTTTTTCTGTTCAGATGAGGTTCTCATTAATTTTTTTGCAAGGCTGGTCTCAAACTATGATCATCTTGAGCTCAGCCTCCCAATAGCTGGGATGATAATGAATGCACTGCATCTACCTAGCTACTGGTTGAGATGAGGGTCTTGATAACTTATATGGCTTGCTGGTCTCAAACCGTGATTCTCTCCATCTTTGCTTCCCAAGTTTCTTTTTTTTAAATAGTTTATTAAAAAGCACTTTGTGTGTGTGTGTGTGTGTGTGTGAGAGAGAGAGAGAGAGAGAGAGAGAGAGACAGACAGACAGACAGACAGACAGACAGACAGACAGACAGACAGACAGACAGACAGACAGACAGACACAGACCAGGGATGGAGAACAGGGCCTTGTTTATGCTAGGCAACTCGTTACCACTGAGCCACATCCCTAGCCCCATCTTTGTCTTTTCTGAGGCATTGAAGATAAAATTCAAGTCCAGCATTTCTTTCAGTGATAGGAGTTGCTTGCTTTGTTTCTAATTTTTATACTTTAATAAGTGCTAACTATGGATATGTTGTGCTATTTGGAGTCAGTGGAACCTGTCTTGTCTTTTTTATTCTTTTCTCTTTTTTGTCAGTCCTGGGAATTGAACTCAGGACTTTGCCCTTTCTAGACAGATGCTCTACCATTTAAGTCACATCACCCATACTTACCTGCCTTCTTTCTTGTTTTTGTTTTGTTTTGTTTTGGCAAGTTTTCTTTACAATAGCCCAGGCTGGCCTCAAACCTATAATCTAGGTTCAGCCTCCTGAGTGCTGGGATTATAGGCATGCACCACCATGCCTGCTTCTTGTATGTTTGAGAGGTCATGGTCTAGCTCATCTCTTTGGACTGCATGATGCTCCCGAGGAGAGTGCTCATCGTCCTGGTGCTGAGACTGGCACAGTGAATGTGCACCAGGACTGGGAACTGCAGCCCCAGCCAGCAGACACCCCTGTAATGAAAATCTTTGCTTCCATCCCCCTGAACATCCCTGTGGCCAGTGTAGCGGCTCCTCTAGTGTCTCAGGGGAGTGCCGGGGAGCTATCTTCATACACTGTGATCTCCCCCAAATCCAGCTTAGCCTGAGAGGTGAGAGGGGTGACTGTTTGATCTCCAAGAGAATTCACCTCCCAAGGGAGTCTGCCCTGAATGTCACCCAGGGGCTCCACACCAACCAGGACCATCCTGGGGTTTCTTTCTAGGGTCTGATCTTATCCATAAAGCCCAGATCACAGAACAATGTGGGACAAAGGACTCTGGCTGGGCCTTGATCCGCGGTCACAGAGGCCCCAGTGGTGCTGGGCCAGGTCTGTGACCCTCATAGCAGAAACACCATGGCCAGGAAGGACCTGTGGGCCCCCTGCCTCTCACTTCCTTCTTGGGGCCTGAGCAGGTTGGCCTATGAGTGGCCAGCTGCTATTTCTGGGGTTCCATATGAAACCCCAGTCTGTCCCAGGAGGAAGAGTGGTAGCCACACCCCCACCTTGGGTGCCTGCCAGCCCAGGTACCCAGCTGCAGTGTCAGAGTGAAACCGGTCCTGGAGGCCCCTGGGCAGGGGAGGGGGGGGGAGCTGTCATGGACTCTATCCCAGCTGCACTCTGGGCAGGTTGTGTTAAAAGAAGTGATGGCATGGGTAGCCCCTGGTTTGGGCAGAAGAGGAAACTGAGGCTCTGAGAAGCCATGTGCCTAGTTGGAGGGTGCACATGGAACTGTCATTTAGCTTTTGCGTTCAAGGTTGGAACTCTGCCCCTTGAGCCACAGCTCAACTTCTGCTCTCAGTCTCCTCCTGAGTAGGTCGGATTACAGTAATGAGCCACCAGCTGATTTTTTTGGTTTGCTTTTTTGTTGTTGTTTTTTTGGGGGGGAGGGGGGAGGTCTGGTCGTGGGGCCTGAACTCTGGGCCTGGGCACTATCCCTCAGCTCTTCGGCTCAAGGCTAGCGCTCTACCACTTGAGCCACAGCGCCACTTCCAGCTTTTTTCTTTTTTGCTTATGTGGTGCTGAGGAATCGAACCCAGGGCTTCATGCATGCAAGGCAAGCGCTCTACCACTGAGCCACCTTCCTCACCCCCTGTTGCTGTTTTTTGTGGGTTTTTTTTTGTTTTTTTGTTTTTTTTTTGCCAGTACTGGGGCCTGAATTCAGGCCTAGGCACTGTTCTTTAGCCTTTTCATTTGAGGCTAGTGCTCTACCTCTTAATTCACTGCTATACTTCTGTCTTTTTGGTGGTTAATTGGAGATAAGAGTCTCACAAACTTTCCTGGCTTCAAATGGAGATCCTCAGCTCTCAGCCTCCTGAGAAGCTAGATTACAGACATAAGCCACTGGCACCTGACCCATCTGCCATCTTTCTTTCTGTGCCAGCTGGCTGGCTTGCTCTTGTGTCCCATTGTAACTGGATTTCCCTGGAGTAAAAATGGCCATGGCCATGCTCATCCCTCCCCACCCCACACACACTCTCTTTTGTTGGTCATGGAGCTTGACCTCTGCGTTTGGGCTGAGTCCCTGAGCTCTTCAGCTGAAGTGAGCGCTTTACCACTTGAGCCACAATACCACGTCAGGTTTTCTGGTAGTAATTGGAGGTAAGAGTCACAGACTTTCCTGCCTGGGCTGACTTTAAACCATGATCCTCAGAACTCAGCCCCTTGAGTAGCTAGTATTATAGGTGTGAGCCACCGGTGCCCGGCTTTCTTTCGTTGTACTTTCCCTTTTTCCCATTCCTTCTTCCTTCTGACCTTTTGTCCTTCCCCTTATACTTGGTGGACCACAAGCTGATGGATAACTAGAGTTGTCCTCATCAGCAGTGATATCTGTAGGAATTGGTGAGTTGCTCAAGCAGATAGCTGGGCAGATAGACCCATGGAACAGCATGTGCAAAGACCCTGTAGATTCCACCTCAGTTGAAATGAGCATGCAGGGGAATTACCCCATTGAAGCACTAGCAGGTGGCTTGGGAGGGAACTCCAGCTAGGGTGTTCAGGAAGGCAGCTCTATGATGATGTTGGAGCTGAAGCTCAGTCATGCAAAGAGACAGGGGCTTGGAGGTCCTGGAGGGAAGAGCCACGCAAAGGCCCTGTGGTAGACTGTCCTAAAGATGGCCCAGGAGCCCATCCCAGGGATGATTGTCACCAAGCAGGTGCAAATATGGAGAGGTGGCAAAGGAGAGCAGGGCCAGGGACCAGGTGGCACACAGCATGGCATGGAGCCCATCCTGGGGCTCTTCTGGGTTTTTTGTGCCTCTCCCTGAGGACAACTTTGAGTCACTTCTCTGTGTTCAGTGAGCACTCAGCTGAGTCATGACAGCCTCCCTAGGGGCCAGCCCTTTCTTCGGCCCTCCCTCTTCAACTGCTCCCCTTTGCCAGCAGGGCCAGAGGAGTCAGACTTGGGGGTTTTGCTCGGTTGCTTTAAGTTTCCAGCCTTCTCTCCATGTGTGTATTCATCGGGCAAGTCCTGGGTGAAATGTCAACAGCATGCTGACTCCTTTGCTGGTCTGAAGACAAGTCAGCTCTCTGTGCCCTTGGGCAGCTCAGAGCCAAGGGGCCATGGTCTCCATGTTCCCATTTGCAAAATGGATCGACTGGACCTGGAGTCTGGGCTCCTCACCTATGAAACACTTTCCTTCTGGAGCAGGGATGATGCTGGAGATGCTGACTCAGCTTGCTCAACAGCATCTGGGAACTGCAGCTAGAGACAGGGAGAGAGGAGACAGACAGACACCAAGAGAGAGACACACACAGAGGTTCTTTCTCTTCTAACTTAAGACCTAAAGGTGTCTAGAGGATTTGGTCCTGTAGCTCTGCTTTCTCCACAAACAATACATGCTGGCTATAATCTAAAAACCAGGAGACCCCGGGCTTCAGTGGCACACACCCTGTAACCTTCGCTACTCAGGAGGCTGAAATCTGAGGAGCACAGTTCCAGGCCAGACTGGGAATACAAGTCTTATCTTCAATTGCTGGAAGTAGAGCTATAACTGAAAGGGTAGAGAATCAGCTTTGAGTGAAAAAGCCAAGAGACAGTAGCCAGGCCCAGCATTGAAGCCCCAGGATGAGACGCACACATACACACACAAAATTAAAAAATAAACAAAATAAGCAAATCTAGGAGAGGCTAAGTTCCTTCTGAGCTGCAGAGAGAACAGACACCTTTAACTACCTTCTTTGTCTCCTGGCTCAGAAGGCCCTGTAGACAAAGATGTAGGGATCGGGACAGTTGCACATTGCTGGAGGGAGTGTGGTTATTTGAGCCACATCTGGAGACTGGAAAGGTGCCCCTCCCTCAGTGAAAAAAAGTCTCCCTAGAGATTCTCCTGCACAGAGAGCAGGTGCAGACTGGCCCGTGGCAGGGCTCCTCATAGCAAGGACTACAGCCCGGCCTTGAATGTCCTCTCACAGGAGGAGAAAGACAAGCACTGAATCCCATATGACAAGTCAAGCATTGAACTGGCTATGCTGGAAGTAAAATGAGCTGGTGGCAACAGTGTTAGGTGTGAGAAAGGAAGATAAATACGGACATGTACGAAATAGCAGTTATATACAAACTGTGAGGCTGGGAGTGTAGTTCCATGGGGTCATGCTTGTCTAGCATAAGCAAAGGCTAGTGGTTTTGGAGGTTTGGGTCCCCAGAGTCTCCCTCACTTTGGGGCCTCATATTGAGAAAGAACATCAGGGCAGGGAGTGTGGCAGAACAAAACTGAGCACCTTATGGAAACCAGGAAACAGAGATAGGAAGAGGCTGGGATTCCAGATCCCCTAGGAGGACACGCCCCCAATGACCTAACTTCCTCCCACTAAGTCACACCTCCAAAAGGGTCCACCACCTTTCAAAGGTAACACAGGATGGGGCCGGGCCTTCAGCATATGGGCCTTCGGGTGAACATTCCAGTTCTGAACTATAGCACAAACAAAAGAAAAAAATGAGGGGCTGGGAAGTTGGCTCAGTGGTAGAGCGCTTGCCTTGCATGCATGAGGCCCTGGGTTCAATTCCTCAGCACCACATAAGCAAAAAGAAAAAAACCCGGAAGTGGTGCTGTGGCTCAAGTGGTAGAGCGCTAGCCTTGAGCTGAAGAGCTGAGGGACAGCGCCCAGGCCCAGAGTTCAGGCCCATGACTGGACCCAAAAAAAAAAAAAAATGAGAGAGAGAGAGAAAGAGAGAGAGAGAAAAAAGTAGAGAACTATTCTAGACAAAAAAAAAGTCAGAAGAACAAAATTGCAATGTGTGATACTTGGTTGGATCCTGATTCAAAAGAAGCAGGGGGGAGGAGGGGGGAGGCTGGGAAGGGATGTGAAGGGTAAACAAAGGAGGAGGCTGCAATGCTTGGTAAGAAATGTACGCATTATCCTGCCCACGTAATTGTAATTCCTCTGTACAGTATGTTCACAAATAAAATTAAATTAAAATAAAAAAAAAAAGAAGCAGGGGGGAAAAAGCCTGTAAGCACTGTTGGAAGGTAGTGGGAAGGGTCTCCATGCACACTTGCTGTAGATGTGGACCTTTTGTTGGCTGTCCTGGGTGTGGTGACAATGGCCTGTGTTGCTTTCCCACAACTGACCAAAAAATAAAAATAAAAATAAACCCCATGGGCTGGGAAGGTGGCTCAGTGGTAGAGCGCTTGCCTTGCATGCCTGAAGCCCTGGGTTCCATTCCTCAGCACCACATAAGCAAAAAGAAAAAAGCCGGAAGTGGTGCTATGGCTCAAGTGGTAGAGCGCTAGCCTTGAGCTGAAAAGCTGAGGGACAGCGCCCAGGCCCAGAGTTCAGGTCCCACGACTAGACTCAAAAATAAAAAAATAAAATAAATAAATAAATAACCCCCCCCAAACCTATTACTGTGTGAATGGCTCATGCTTGAAATTCTAGTCATTGGAGTGGGGGTTAGGCATCAGGAGGATCTTGGTTTGATGCCAACCTGAGTAAAAAGTTTGTGAGACCCTCAACAAATAAAAGTGGTATACATCAGTGTAATAGGAGGATGGTGGTCCAGGCTGGCCCCAAACTTTGATTTTAAACTCCAGTATAAGAAAGAAAGAAGGAAAGAAAAAAAGAAAGAAAGAAGGAAGGAAGGAAGGAAGGAAGGAAGGAAGGAAGGAAGGAAGGAAGGAAGGAAGGAAAGAAAAAAAGAAAGAAAGAAAGACAGAAAGAAAGAAAAAAAAGAAGAAAGGCAGGAAGGAAAGAAAGAAAGGAAAGAATTGTCCACTTCTTCAAATTGGGTTTTGCCAAATTAGATACCTCACACTCCTGAGCAATTAGTGTGAACGGAAGGAACAGCTCACATAGCACACAGGAAATTCTGTCCCCTGAGCCTTATGTAAATGTAATCATGAAAGCTAGGGCTTTCTCTGCATTTCTAAGAAATGTCCTTTTTGGGACATTCTTGATTTTTCATCTGAACTCCAAGTTCTGAACTCCAAGTGACCCGGAGATTTACTGATGTGGCATCAGTCAAGGGACAGCAAGGAGGGGTGGTGGACACAAGTGAACCTGAGTCAAAACTTACTGTGTCTGTGGGAACACGGGACGATGGAGCTGGTGCTTGTAGGATCCTGTCACTGTGCACCCTCCAAAAGTCCACTTTGGCAACTCCAGCCCATCAGTGAATATGAAGAAGATAGAGTAGGTACTAAATCCCCAGATGTAAAGCAGTGAGACCAGTGTTTAGAATGCAGTAGGTGCCCATCAAGTCTCCCTGATGTGAATTTTTTGCCCTAAGAAATATGTTCTTGGGGGCTGGGAAGGTGGCTCAGTGGTAGAGCGCTTGCCTTGCATGCCTGAGGCCCTGGGTTCGATTCCTCAGCACCACATAAGCAAAAAAGAAAAAAGCCAGAAGTGGCGCTGTGGCTCAAGTGGTAGAGTGCTAGCCTTGTGCTGAAGAGCTGAGGGACAGCGCCCAGGCCCAGAGTTCAGGCCCCACGACTGGACTCAAAAAAATAAAAAGGAAAAAAGAAAAAAGAAAAAAAAAAGAAATATGTTGTTGTTGTTGTTGATGATTGTCAGTCATTGGGCTTGAACTCTGGGCTTGGGCGCTGTCCCTCAGCATTTTAGCTCAAGGTTAGCGTTCTACCACTTGAGCAACAGTGCCACTTCTGGTTTTCTGGTAATTAATTGGAGGTAAGAGTCTCACAAACTTTCCTTGCCCAGGCTGGCTTTGAACCTTGATCCTCAGATCTCAGCCTCCTGAGTAGCTAGGATTACAGGCGTGAGCCATGGGCACCGGCTTCCCCTAAGGAATACATTAAGAGCTTTCTAAAGATAATTAGGCCTCACCAGGCACTGGTGGCTCACACCTGTAATCCTCAGGTATGGCTGAGATCTAAGGATCATGGTTCAAAGCCAGCCCAGGCAGAAAAGTATGTGAGTCTCTAATCTCTAATAAACTACTCAGAAAAAGCCAGAAGTGGAGCTGTGGCTCAAGTGGTAGAGCACTAGCCTTGAGCAGAGAGGTTCAGGGACAGTGCCCAAGACTTGAGTTCAAGCCCCAGGACCAGCAAATAATAATGATAATGATGATAATGATGATGATGATGATGATGATGATACTACTACTAATAATAAAATGCCTCTCTGGGTACCTATAATCCTAGCTTCTCAGGAAGCTGAGATGTGAGGCTCATGGTTCAAAGCCAGTTTAGGCAAGAAAGTCCATGAGACTTATCTCCAATTAACCACCAAATAGCCAGAAGTGGAGCTGTCACTCAAGTGGTAGAATGCCAGCCTTGAGTAAGAAAGCTCAGGGATAGTGCCCAGGCCTGGAGTTCAACCCCAGTACCCAGATAAAAAATAAAAGAAAGAAAGATGTGGGGCTGGGAAGGTGGCTCAGTGGTACAGTGCTTGCCTTGCATGCAAGAAGCCCTGGGTTTGATTCCTCAGCACCACATAAGCAGAAAAAGCCGGAAGTGGCGCTGTGGCTCAAGTGGTAGAGCGCTAGCCTTGAGCTGAAGAGCTGAGGGGCAGTGCCCAGGCCCAGAGTTCAGGCCCCAGGACCAAAAAAGTAAAAAAGCTGCTGGAGGAATTCCCAGTGAGGTCTGCCCCTCGCCCGGGGTGGCTGTGTCACTGTCTAGTCACACATGGAAACCATCCCATCCTCACCCTATCCTCACCCCTTGAGGCACTGCAGTGTCTTTGCTCAGGGTCCCGGAACTCACTGTCACGTTGACTGCAGAGCTGGGCCAGGTGATCCGGTGCCCCTCAGCTTCATCAGGACGGGTGGCTTTCAGAATGAGGTGTGGAAGCCCCCAGAACTGCTCTGACACAGCCCAGGGCACTGAAGCTGTAAGGAAGTGTGCTCAGCAGGGAGACCAAAGGCACTGTCTCCTTGTGTCCCAGCTGCCTCCCAGGCAGGCTGGATGTCATGCTGGCCAAGGCAAGCTCCCCTTGTGGAGGAGATGCTTTCTGAGCTTCCCTGGGGAGCCAGCAGCCCCTTTTGAGGGAGTGAAGCCCCAGCCCTGGGGCATGCAAATAGAGGGCAGTGCCACACACAAGGCATATGGCAGCGGCCCTGGGCTTGTCCTGTTAGGAAAGACAGGAAGTTCTTGACAACAGGGCGTATGGGCCTTCTCCTCCCGGGCTGCCCAGCTACAGGGGGTTTTGTTATTTGTTTCTTTTCTTTTCTTTTCTTTTCTTTTCTGGTTATAGTACTGAGACTTGAACTCAGGGCCTAGAACTTTTCTTGTTTTTTTTTTTTTTTTGCTGAAGGCTGGCGCTCTATCACTTGAGCCACAGCTCTATTTCCAGCTTTTTTTTTTTTTTTTTTACTGGTTAATTGGAAATAAGAGTCTCTTGATTTGTCTGCCCGGGCTGGCTTCAGCCTGGCCTCCTCAGAGTTCAGTATCCTGAATAGCAAGAATTAGAGGCATGGGCCACTGGGGTGCCTGGCCAAGCTGCAGTTTGGATGCTTTTCTTTGCCACAAGAAGAAAACATCTAGGGGCTGGGAAGGTGGCTCAGTGGTAGAGCGCTTGCCTTGCATGCATGAGGCCCTGGGTTCAATTCCTCAGCACCATGTAAGCAGAAAAAAAAAAAAAGCCGGAAGTGGCGCTGTGGCTCAAGTGGTAGAGCGCTAACCTTGAGCTGAAGAGCTGAGGGACAGTGCCCAGGCCCAGAGTTCAGGCCCCATGAACGGACCCAAAAAATAAAAAAATAAATAAAAAAGAAGAAAACATCTCTCAGGTGGGAGGGAGGTCTGTCTGCACACACGTGTGCATGTGTTAAATTGTAAGCATCATGCTATCAACAGCCTCTCTCCCTCGGCTCCCCATTAGCTCACAGCTGTCCATTTCTGTACCACAACTCTGGCACTATTTATTTCCGGTGTAGACATGTAAATTATTCCATAGCTCCTACTCTCAGTGATGCCAAACAACTCTTGGGTTGCAGTAGTGGCCATCATGTTAATTAGCTCTGCCATGTTGTTCCCCAAATGGTGTCACCCACCCTCTCCTCTAAGTTCATGTGTCTGCAGATCACCCCAGTGCTTGGTAGGATCAAACTCTAAACTCTGCCAACTTGATGAGTCAACGCTTACTGGTTTAAATCTGTTCAATTTGTGTTTGTTTCCCCTGGGTCTGTGAGTGTGAGTAGCTCCTTATACTTGCAAAGTAGGTACTCCTACCACTGAGCTATACCTCCAGACTTGTGTGTGTGTGTGTGTGTGTGTGTGTGTGTGTGTGCATGCACACATGCCAGTCCTGAGACTTGATCTCAGGGCTTGGGTTCTGTTCCTGAACTTTCATGCTCAAGGCTAGCATTCTTCCACTTGAGCCACAGCTCTACTTCCATCTTTGTTTGGTAATTTATTTGAGATAAGAGAGTCTCATAGACTTTTCTGCCCAGGCTAGCTTTAAACAGTGATCCTCCTATCTCAGCCTCCTGAGTAGCTAGGATTATAGACATGAGTCACCAGCGCCAGCTATCCCAGACCTTTCTATTTGTATGTGTACATACTTACTGGTCATTTTGGAAATAGGATCTCTCTCTCCTTGACTGGATTCACACCTGTTCTGTGATCCACTTATTTTAGTCTTCCGCTTGTAGCTAGGATAACAGGCATGAGCCACTGTGTTCCACTATGTTTAAAAAGGCAGTTCCTTGAACTTGTCTTCTCCAGGCTGGCCTCAAACCTTGATCCTCTCAATCTCAGCCTCCCAAGTAGCTAGGATCTTAGGCCTGTGAATGCACTTAAAAACTCTTGTCATTTTCTTTTCTTTCTCCCCCCGCCCACCTTTTTTTGTAGTATCAAGATCAACCCCAGGGCCTTGAACAAGTACCGTACCTTACACTTTTTTTTTTTGCCAGTCCTGGGGCTTGAACTCAGGGCCTGAGCACTGCCCCTGAGCTTCTTTTGCTCAAGGCTAGCACTCTACCACTTGAGCCACAGTGCCACTTCCAGCTTTTTCTGTTTATGTGTGACTGAGGAATGGAACCCAGGGCTTCATGCATGCTAGGCAAGCACTCTACCACTAAGCCACATTCCCAGCTACACACATCATCGTTAATTAGTCACACTATTATACAACTGAAGGCCAGGACTTATTCCTCCTGTGTAACTGTAACCGGGTGCCTGCTGGCCATCCTCTCTCCATTGTCCCCCCTTCTTCTCCCTCCCCACTCCCCCCAGCCTCTGATGACCACTGTTCTCTCACCCTGGGCATGATCAACCTTCTCAGCTTCCACAGAGAGTGAGAACATGGGGTTTCTCCTACTTAATGTGCTCTAATTCATCCATGTTGGTGCTAATGACAGGATTTCTTTCTTTTCTTTTGTTTTTTAAGGGTGAATGGCATTCCACTGCATGCACATGACACATTTTGTGCATCCCTTCATCCAGGGACAGGCACGGAGGTAGATTCTGTATGAAGGTTGCCATGCACAGTGCTGCAACAAGCCTAGTATTGGGGCTTCCTCAACCTGGGAGAGACCTGAGGAGACATAAAGTTACCACACAGGATAATTAGGGTTGGAAGGTCACTCATTTTGCATCTAGTGGACTGAGAGCCAATCAGGGAGGGCTTCCTGGAGGAGGTGACACTCCATCCAAGCTATGCAATGGAAGAAGATAAATCTGTCTAGGAGAAGCAATGGACCTGAGCCTGCTTAGAGGCCAGGGCCCCCTCAAGGAGACCAGATAAAGGCTGGGAATACAGAAGTCATGTCTGGGTGAAGGTCTCAGCCATTGGTCAGGCCAGGTCCCCACTGCCCTGGGCCACCAGTAGACAGCCCACAATAGAACCCAAGAGCTTCACCGAGTGTGCCCACCTTGGCTTCCCGGGGTGCCTTGCGCAGGCACAGGGCAACTGATTTGCATCTCCAAGTTGAGGGGGGAAACCCAGGAAGCTTGGCCCGGGGAACTAATCAAATCTCAGGCTAATAATAAACACCCCAAGTAAGGCGCCGGCTGGGCCAGAGTTTGCGCAGCTACGGTGGGAGCCTGGCAGGTGACCAGCAGCGGTGCAGCAGTGTGAGTAGCCGGGCAGGTAGGGCGGTGGGAAAGGGTACAGTCTGCAGCCCCTGCCCCCCAAGGGGGGAGTCCTCTGGGTGCTTGCAGCAGAAGCACAAACTTGGGGAGCTCCTAGCCCACAGCCCTGCATGTGGAGAGGCCCCCAGGCCGGACCTTTTGAGGGTACAGGGCTGAACTTCCAGGAGAGGATCCCGAGACTGCAGGGTGGGCAGGAATTGTTTTTCCTTTGGGTTGATATGGTTGCATCTTTCCCCTGCTATCCCTGCTGTACAAGGCTGGTGCTCTACCACTTGAGCCACACAGTTCTACTTCCAGATTTTTTCCCCTGTGGTCCTGGGGCTTGAATTCAGTACGTAGGTGCTGTCCCTGAGCTTTTGTGCTCAAGGTTAATGCTCTACCACTTTGAGCTTCAGCTTCATTTCCTGCCCTGGCTGGCTTTGGACCACAATCCTTAGAGCTCAGCCTCCTGAGTAGCTAGGATTACTGGTGTGAGCCAACAGCATCTGGCTACTTCCAGCTTTTTGGGGGGTTCATTGGATATAAGAATCTCACAGACTTTCCCCACTGGGCTGGCTTCCAACCTCAATCCTTAGGTCTCAGCCTCCTGAATAGCAAGGATCAGAGGCGTGGGCCTGGCGTGAGCCAGGGTGGTTTTAAAGGTCTGAGCAAAGGCAAAGGCTATCTGGAAGGAAGGACCTATTGCTTGGAGAAGATGGCTCTTGGTCCCCACCTTGTACAAGGACATGCCAACCCCTGTACGGGGTCAGTCTGGATTTGCAGGCCTCCTACTTCGTTGGCCCCCACACCCCAGTCTTAGAGTGGGTCTTTTCTTCATCTGTGCCCGGCGACCATACCCAGAAAGTGATCACACACATTTAGCTGCTTAGAGAGTTCAGCAGGGCAGGGGCTAGAGGCATTTGGGGCAGGCTGAGGTTCTTTGGGGACCCAGGATTAGGGGTCAAAAGGCAGCCAGAATTGCAATCCTGTGTCCACAAAGTCTTCCTCGTGCTGGGGAATCTGAGAGACCAGAGAGAAAAGAGTTCTACTCTGACAAGTTTTAAAAATTGACTTGATTTTTTTTATGTTTATTATTTATTTATTTTTTTTTTGGGGGGGGGGTCCGGTCATGGGGCTTGAACTCTGGGCCTGGCTGCTGTCCCTCAGCTCTTCAACTCAAGGCTAGCACTCTACCACTTGAGCCACGCCGCCACTTCCAGCTTTTTTCTTTTTTCTTATGTGGTGCTGAGGACTCAAACCCAGGGCCTCAGGCATGCAAGGCAAGCACTCTACCACTGAGCCACCTTCCCAGCCCCTTATGTTTATTTTTTTGCCAATCCTGGGGCTTGAAATCAGGTCCTGGGCATTGACCCTGAGCTTTTTCGCTCAAGGCTAGTCCTCTACCACTTGAGCCATAGCTCCACTTCCGGATTTTTTGGTAATTAATTGGAGATAAAAGTCTCAATAGACTTTGCTATCTGAACTGGCCATCCTCAGATCTTAGTCTCTTAGTAACTAGGATTACAGGCTGGTAGCACCAGTGATCTGCTATTTCAATACTTTTATCTGTTATTTGTGTCAACTTAAAAAGGGATATTTACAGGGCTGGGAAGTTGGCTCAGTGGTAGAGAGCTTGCCTTGCATGCCTGAGGCCCTGGGTTCGATTCCTCAGCACCACATAAGAAAAAAGAAAAAAGCCAGAAGTGGCACTGTGGCTCAAGTGGTAGAGCACTAGTCTTGAGCTGAAGAGCTGAGAGATAGCACCCAGGCCCAGAGTTCAGGCCCCACTACTGGACCCCCCCCCCAAAAAAAGGGGGCATTTACAGTTCTCATTAACAAATAAAAGCAAAGCCTGGTACTGGTGGCTTACATCTGTAATCTTAGTTACTTAGGAGGCTGAGCTGTGAAGGATCAGGTTTGAAGCAAGCCTAGGTAGGAAAATCCATGTTGGCTCCAGCCTTGAGCAAAAAAGCTAAGGGATAGCACCCAGGCCCTGAACTCAAGCTCCAGTACTGACATACACATACAAATACATAAATAATTTAAAGTATAAAATCAATTAAATGCCAACCATGTTAATTTAAGTAATATAACAAACAATGCTTTTTTTCTCAAATAGATATCTTGTCAAATAGAAATCAATGACAAGACTAGGTGCTGTGGCTCATGCCTACAATCCTAGATACTCAGGAGGCTGAGATCTGAGGATTGCAGTTTAAAGCCAGCCCAGGCAGGAAAGTCCATGAGACTCTTATCTCCAATTAAGACTGTGTGTCAATTGGCTAACATTGTGCAAACACTCATTCATACAATCTTATTCCAGGGCTGGGAATGTGGCTTCGTAGTAAAGTGCTTGCCTAGCATGCATGAATCCCTGGGTTCAATTCCTTAGTACCACATAAACAGAAAAAGCAGGAAGTGACACTGTGGCTCATGTGGCAGAGTACTAGCCTTGAGCAAAAGAAGCTCAGGGACAGTGTCCAGGCCCTGAGTTCAAGAGAACCGGAACAGAACACTAGCTATAAACTTGCTACCTTAGCGATTGCCAGAGCCAATTTTATAAATTCAGAGTCTGAGAAAATGAAAAATCATCTTTGCTAAGATCAGTAGGTGTAACTCCTGTATAAAAGTAGTTTTAGATCTGGAACAGAAGCCGTGGCAGACAACTGATTTGCTGCTGACCTTCCTGCTGATGCCACATGGTACCGACATGGCTCAGGCCCCTCCTTTGTACCAGAAGACACTGCCTGGCCTGCACTATCTTGAAGCTGGCATTTCTTAGCTTATCTGACCACAGAGGCGGTTCTTGGTACAGCACCTGTTAACTAGTCAGGCATGGCAGGAAGCTCAAGCATAGGCCTCTAAGAATGGTCCCTGTTGGCTGCTCTCTGGTCTTGGGGTGCTGAGCCCCACTGAGGCCAAGGTGTGACCCAGCCACAGGTCCTGAGTGTGAGAGGTGTTCTCTCTATCTTGTCCATCTGCAGAGAAGCTTTCTGAAGGGTTTTCTGGGAGGGTAGAGGAGAAGGGATCAGAGATAGCACTTCTGATCAGTTGGGTGTTCCATTAGGAGTTCACCTGGCCACTGTCTCCCCCACCTGGTCCAGTGGCTGGGTGGCTTCCAGGCTGCGGATGAGTCTTTTTTTAATTTTTTAATTTTTTGTTGGTCATGGGATTGAACTCTGGGCCTGGGCGCTGTCCCTGAGCTCTTTCTCACTCAAGGCAAGAACTCTACCACTGTGAGCTACAGCTCCACTTCTGGTTTTCTGGTGGTTCATTGGAGATAAGAGTCTCATGGACTTTCCTGCTTGGGCTGGCTTTGAGCTGTGATCCTCAGATTTCAGTCTCCTGAGTAGCTAGGATTCTAGGTGTGAGCCACTGGTACCCAGCTCTTATTTTTATTTTTTTCAGCAGTACTGAGGTTTGAACTCAGGATCTTGGCATTCACTCTGTTTGCTTGCTTGGCTGTTGCTCTACCACTTGAGGTATGCCTCCAGCCCTTTTTTTGCTAGTTAATTGGAAATGGAGTTTTGAATACTTTTCTGTCTGGGTTGGCCTTGAACAGTGTTCCTCAGATCTCAGCCTCCTGAGTAGCTAGGATTATAGGCATGAGCCAATCAATACAGAACATAGTCAACATTTGAAACTAAGAATAAAAGATAGCAACAGAGAGTTCTCTTTCTCTCCTTTTCTTTCATCTGCCCAGTGTCTGTCATTTATAGGAATAGTGGCTCATTGACAGAATTTCTACACAGTCAAGTTCATCTGTATAAAGCGTACAATTTGCCAGGTACTGGTGGCTTATGTCTGTAATCTTAGCTACTCAGAAGGCTGAGATCCGAGAATTGCTGTTCAAAGTCAGCCCAGGCCAGAAAACCCCATGAGATTCTTACCTCCAAATACACATTAAAAAAAAAAAAAAAAAAAAAGAAGTGGGGGATGGAAAGGTGGCTCAGTGGTAGAGTGCTTGCCTGGCATGCATGAGGCCCTGGGTTCAATTCCTCAGCACCACATTAGCAGAAAAGGCCAGAAGTGGCGCTGTTGGTAGAGTGCTAGCCTTGAGCTGAAGAGCTGAGGGACAGCGCCCAGGCCCAGAGTTCAGGCCCCACAACTGACCAAAAAAACAAAACAAAAAAACCAAAAAAACGCCGGGCGCTGGTGGCTCACACCTGTAATCCTAGCTACTCAGGAGGCTGAAATCTGAGGATCGCGGTTCAAAGCCAACCCGGGCAGGAGAGACCGTGAGATTCCTATCTCCAATAAACCCCCAGAAAACCAGAAGTGGCGCTGTAGCTCAAGTGGTAGAGCACTCGCCTTGAGCTGAAGAGCTGAGGGACAGCGCCCAGGCCCAGAGTTCAAGCCCCACGACCGACCAAAAAAAAAAGCTAGAAGTGGGGCTGTGGTTCAGGTGATAGAGCACTAGCCTTGTTTGAAAAACACTAAAGGAGAGAGTTGAGGCCCTGAGTTCAAGCTCTACTACCAGAATACATATACACTAAATAAAAGATACAATTTCACGCTTCTAATATGCCTACAGAGTTCTGTGATAATACAATCTATAATGTATTTTAGGACAGTGTAAATTACATTCCTGTAATTTATAGTGATCAAATGACTGTAATTTACTCAGTCTTGTGTGTGTGTGTGTGGGGGGTCTGGGTTCTGTCCCTCAGCTCTTCAGCTCAAGGCTAGTGTTCTACCACTTGAGCCACAGCGCCACTTCCGGCTTTTTTCTGCTTATGTGGTGCTGAGGAATCAAACCCAGGAGGTCATGCATGCAAGGCAAGCCTTCTACCACCGAGCCACCTTCCCAGCCTCTACTCAGTCATTTCTTAACTGATGGACGTATATGTTACTTTGGCTGTCACAAACATGGCTGTAAGGAATCCTAACTTTTTTTGCTGCAGGAAAAATCCCAGCGTTTAGTCACTGAGCCAATTGTGTTCCAGGAAGGTCCTTCCTGATTATTTTCCTTACATAAAGAAGGAGTGTCACTTTTCCTGTGGCTTAGCCAATGGCCAGTTTTAAACTTGTAGATTTTCAACATTCTGTTAGGGGGAGATGGCATGTCCTTTGAATTTGCCCCTCCATGAGAGGCATGAGACCAACATCTTTAACGTGTATTTCCCTGTCTGTGAACTGCCTGTTAATGGCCTTTGCCCAGTGTTCTGTTTGATGGCTGTTTTGTTTTGTTTTCTCTTTCTTTTGCAAATGTTTCTGTTTTCCCTGTGTCTGGGGGGGCTTCCCATAAGAAGTTTGTTGTCATCAAGGTTTTTATCTGTTTGCTTTGTCTTGGGTGTTTGGTTTTATGTTTTGTTTTGTTTTTTTTCTATGTATTTCTAGGTTTTAGATCGAGAAGTCTTTCAGGAGTCCAAGCTTGTAAAGAAACTACCACCTGGTGTGTATGTAGGGGGGGAGGGGTGCAGGGTGGTGGTGGAGCTTGAAATCAGGGCCTAGATGCTGTCTCCCAGTTTCTTTTTGCTCAAGGCTAGCACTCTACCACTTTGAGCCACAACTCCACTTCTGGTTTTTGATAGGTAATTGGAGATAAGAGCCTCTCTCAGGGGGCTGGGAAGGGCTTGCCTTGCATGCACGAAGCCCTGGGTTCAATTCCTCAGCACCACATAAACAAAAAAGGCAGGAAGTGGCAGTATGGCTCAAGTGGTAGAGAACTCTAGCCTTGAGCTGAAGAGCTGAGGGAAAGTGCCCAGGCCCAGAGTTCAAGGCCCATGACCGACAAAAAAAAAAAAAGAGTTTCTCAGGGCCTTTTCTGCCTGAGCTGGCTTCAAACCACAATCTTCAGATCTCAGCTAGGATTACATGCATGAGGCACCTGCGCCCGGCTTGATGACCTTGATATTTTTTTTTTCCTCTTACCTTGAAGTCTTTGGGGACCTTTTTCATCATCTAATAATCTGCAGGCTTACCTCCTGCTGAGAGGGTCACAGTTCTTCCCCGCCCTGCCCCACCCCTGGGTCTCTCCTGGCTGTCTCTGCTCTGGCCCCATTCTATTCTCTAAGCATTACCCAGACCCTTTGCGGGTCTGGCATCCTGCTTAGTCACCCCACACTTGATTGACAGCACCCAGTGATCCAGCCTGGAAACTTTTCTGTTATGAATTGGAAAACATTGTCCCATATTTTTCTTCTGTTTTGTTTCTTTCTTTCTCTAGCTTTCTCTTTCTTTCTTTCTTTCTTTTCTTTTTCTTTTCTTTCTTTTCTTTTCTTTCTTTCTTTTCTTTTCTTTCTTTCTTTTCTTTTCTTTCTTTCTTTCCTTCCTCTCTCTCTCTCTCTCTCTCTCTCTTTCTCTCTTTCTCTTTCTTTCTTTCTTTCTTTCTTTCTTTCTTTCTTTCTTTCTTTCTTTCTTTCTTTCTTTCTTTCTTTCTTTCTTTCTGCCAGTTCTAGGGCTTGAACTCTGGGCCTAGGTGCTGTCTCTGAGTTTCTTTTGCTCAAGCCTAATGCTCTACCACTTGAGCCATAGTGCCATTCATGGCTTTTTTTTTTTTTTTTTTTTTTTTTTTTTTTTTTTTTTGTCAGTCGAGAGGCTTGAACTGTGGGCCTGGGCGCTGTCCCTCAACCCTTCAGCTCAAGGCTAGCACTCTACCACTTGAGCTACAGCGTCATTCCTTTTTTTTTTTTTTTCTGGTGGTTTATTGGAAATGAGTTTCTCGGCTTTTCTTGCCTGGGCTGGCTTTGGACTGCAATCCTCAGATCTCAGCCTTCTGAATAGCAGGATTACAGATGTGAGCCACTAGTGCCTGACTTACTTCTGGCTTTTTCTGAGTAGTTTACAGAAGATAAGAGTCTCATGGACTTTCCTGCCTGGGCTAGCTTTGAACCACAATGCTCCAATGCCAGCCTCTTGAATAGCTAGGATTACAGGCATGAGCCACTAGTGCCAGGCCTGTTTTGGTTTTTAATAGTAAAAGCATACGTAACAAAATATACCATCTTAATCGTTTTACACACACAATACAGGGACATTAAGCACATGCTCAATCACTACGGATTGACTATACCCAAAACTTTTTCAGTGCTCCAAACAGAAGTTGGCTTTTTGTTTTTGTTTTCCAGGATTTGAATGCAGGGCTTCATCATTATCCCACTTTCTTGCTTATGGCTGACACTTTTATCACTTGAGCTATGCTTTTAACTCAGCATTTTGCCGATTAATTAGACCCAGTTTTGTAGACTTTTCTGCTTGGGATGGCTTCAAACTCTGAACCTCCAGTTATCAGCTTCCTGATTAACAGAAGTGTTATATTCTCTATTCTTCCAGGCTACTAACTTTCCCTCCTCCCTGCCCTCCTTCCCTCTCTTCTTTCTTTTCTTTTGTTCTACTCTCTTTTGAGGCAGACTTTGCTATGTAGCCAGGCTTACATCAAACTCACAATCCTCATGCCTAGCTTACTCTACTTTCCATCTCCAGAGATTTGCCTATTCCAGTTACTTCATATAAGGGGCATCATATACTGTCAATCCTTCTGTGTCGGGCTTATTTCACAGTGACTCCCCTATGTGGAGCGCATCTCAGTTCTTCATTTATTCATTCATTTGAATATCTGAGTAATATTCCCTCTACACCCTTGTATACATTGAACACCTTGTTTATCTATCAGTCTTATGATGAGCTGATCAGAGGTTGTTTCTGCCTTTGGGCTATTAGGTTGTGTTCCTGTGAATGCTGGTGGGCCTGTTTGTATCGCTGCTTACAGATCCCTCTAGGGGTAGAGTTGCTGGGTCACATGGTAGTCATGTGTTGAACTTTGGTAGGAGTTGCGCAATCATTTTCCATAGCAGCTGGTGCACACAACTTCAGGAGGATGCATGAAGAGTTCATGTTTCTCCACACCTCTCACGTTTCTCTCATGACCCTCAATGTCTTCCCATGTGCTTATGTTGACCATATCTATCTTATTGTGTGTATGAAGGTGTCAGAAGAGTGTTTAAAAAAGTTGTGTGTGTGTGTGTGTGTGTGTGTGTCCGCACGCATGCGTGCGCTATGCCTGGAACTCAGGGCCTGGGCACCATCCCTGAACTTTCTCCTTCAAGTTTTATGCTCTGCCACTTGAGCCATAGCTTCACTTATGGCTTTTTTATGGTAGTTAATTGGAGATAAGAGTCTCACAGACTTTCCCACCTGGGCTGGCTTCCAACTGCCATCCTCAGCTTTCTGAGTAGCTAGGATTCCAGGCATGAGCCACCAGCACCTGGCTGAACATATTTTCAATACACTGAAAGTGGGTCATCTCTAAGGTGCAAATCACACTGCACAGGACCTGCCTAACAGGCAGAGTCACAGTATGGAGTGAGGGAGGTTTACTGAATTATATCTGCTATCTAGGACATGGCTTTACCTGCCCGGGAAGACAAAGAAAAATCTGTTTGAATCCACTTTAGGTTATGAAACCTATCATTGATTCTTAGGTGGGTAGAGTATCAAAAAGCCTGACTTGTATAATTCTCTAAGCTTTCTAGGCTTCTACTGACTGAGTGGAAAGTTTAATTACTATGCTGTCTCTCAGAAACTTTGTGATCTCTCTTCCACCATTTATTTATTTATTTATTTATTTATTTATTTATTTATTTATTTATTTATTTATTTATTTATTGAGGTGGTGGTCCTGGGCCTTGAACTCAAGGCCTAGACACTGTCCCTGAGCTTTTTTGCTCAAAGCTAGCCCTGTACCCCTTGAGCCACAGGTCCACTTCTGGCTTTGGTTTTGGATGTTAATTGGAGATAAGAATCACATGGACTTTATTGCCTGGGTTGTCTTTGGATCATGATCCTCAGATCTCAGTCTCCCAAGTAGATAGGCTTACAGCTAAATTATAGCCATTAACATCAGAGTGTTGGAGAGCCAGATGGTCTTCTCAAAGAAGCAGAGCGTAAACAGTGATTCCCAAGGATGAGAAAGGATGAACCAACTGAAGGGGTTGAGCTGCGGGGGAGTAGAACATTTCATGCAGTGGAAAAATACTATGTGGAAAGAGCCTGTGGTTAGAAGCCTAACACAGAAGGAGGACAGAAAAGCAGGGACAAGCAAGGTGCAGCAGGTGTGAGAAAGAGGAAACTTTACAACAATCATTTTGCAGGAGGAGAAACTGAGGCTGGGAGAGGAGGATACCGTGCCTTCCTCAGTGAACACAGCCAGCTGGGTCAGAGGATGTCTCTGGGAATGAGGGTTGGAGAGCCTCTTGGGTTCCAATCTGCCTGCTGCCCTCACATGCCCACCTCTCAGCTCTGCAGGGCCTGGGACTGGAGGCAGCTATGGGATCCTGCCCAAAAGAGCAGTACTGGAATCCCTTGCTTCATCGCTGCATATCCTGCAAGCTGAATTGCGACCATCAGAACCTGAGCACCTGTGTGGCCTTCTGTAGTAAGTTCTGGGACTCAGCCAAGGAGACAGGAGGCCCACCATTCACCTCACTTTCCCCCAGATTCTCCTCTGGCCTCACAGTGGTGAAACAGGGGGTGGGGAGACCATGTAAAACGTAGCATTTCTTTACCCTTCCGTTTTTTCTGCTCCAGCCACACCAATTCATTTGTTTTCTTGAACATGCCACATTCTCTCCTACCTCAGGCCCTTTGTACATGCTGTCCCTTTGCCTGGAATGTATTTTCCTCATCCAGCTTCCCTCAGCTTCTCCCTACCTAACCTTCAAGTCTCAGCCCTCTGCCCAGCAGGAGTTAGACCCTCCTTTGTATGTGATTAGTTTCTTTTGAAATGTTTTATTACAGAAATGATCAAACATACACAAACATGGAGATAGGATTGCACAACAAACCTCTGTGTGCCCATCATTAGCTTCAAATTTTTTTTTTTTTAATCCTTATAATGCTGCTGCTGCCTTTTTATTTTCTAACTTTTTTTTTTTTTTTATCCAGTTGTGGAGCCTGAACTCTGGGCCTGGGCGCTGTCCCTCAGCTCTTCAGCTCAAGGCTAGTGCTCTACCACTTGAGCCACAGCACCACTTCCGGCTTTTTTCTTTTTGCTAATGTGGTGCTGAGGAATTGAATCCAGAGCCTCATGCATGCAAGGCAAGCACTCTACCACTGAGCCACCTTCCCAGCCCCTTTCCAACTTTTTTTACATGTGTTTTTTGTTTGTTTGTTTTTGTTGGTCATGGGGCTTGGACACAGTCCCTGTGCTCTTCAGCTCAAGGTGAGTGCTCTACTGCTTGAGCCACAGTGCCACTTTCAGTTTTTTAGTGGTTTATTGGCAATAAGAGTCTCACAGACTTTCCTGACAGGCTGGCTTTGAACCATGATCCTCAGATCTCAGCCTTCTGAGTAGCTAGGATTATAAGCATGAGCCATCCACGCCTGCCTATATGTGGGTTTTAAAACAAATTTAAAACTGTGTGGGCTGGGAATGTGGGTTAGTGGTAGAGTACTTGCCTAGCATGCATAAAACCCTGAGTTCAATTCCTCAGTACCACATAAACAGAAAAAGCCAGAAGTGGCTCTGTGGAAATGGTAGAGTGCTAGCCTTGAGCAAAAGAAGCTCAGGGAGGGGCTGGGAAGGTGGCTCAGTGGTAGAGTGCTTGCCTTGCATGCCTGAGGCCCTGGGTTCGATTCCTCAGTACCACATAAGCAGAAAAAACCGGAAGTGGTGCTGTGGCTCAAGTGGTAGAATGCTAGCCTTGAGCTGAAGAGCTGAGAGACAGCGCCCAAGCCCAGAGTTCAGGCCCCATGACTGACAAAAAGCAAAAACAAGAACAAAAATAAAACAAAAACAGATATCAGCTGGTTGCCAGTGACTCATGCCTGTAATCCTAGCTATTCAGGAGGCTGAGATCTGAGGATCTTGGTTTGAATCCAACCCAGGCAGAAAAGTCCTTGGATCTCTAATTAACCAATCAAAAACTGGAAGCGGAACTGTGGCTCAAAGTGATAGTGCTGGCCTTGAGCAAAAAGAACTCAAGAACAAGCTGGGTGCCAGTGGCTCACACCTGTAATCCTAGCTACTCAGGAGGCTGAGATCTGAGGATTGTGGTTCAAAGCCAGCCTGGGCAGGAAAGTCTGTGAGACTCTTGTTTTTGTTTTTGTTTTTTTTTGCCGGTAGTCAGGCCTTAACTCTGGGCCTGGGCACTGTCCCTCAGCTCTTCAGCTCAAGGATAGTGCTCTACCACTTGAGCCACAGCGCCACTTCCAGCTTTTTCTGCTTATGTGGTGTTGAGGAATTGAACCCAGGGCCTCATGCATGCAAGGCAAGCACTCTACCACTGAGCCACTTTCCCAGCCCCAGTCTGTGAGACTCTTATCTCCAATAAATCACTCAGAAAAGGCCAGAAGTGGCACTGCGGCTCAAGTGGTAGAGTGCTAGCCTTGAGCTGAAGAGCTGAGGGACAGTACCCAGGCCCAGAGTTCAAGCCCCATGACCAACAACCAAAACAATACAAAACTCAGGAACAAGGAGCCAGGCCCTTAGTTCAAGCCTTACTACTGACAAAAAAAAAAAAAAAAAAAAAAAAAAACCCTCCAGGAAATGGAAACAAGGTTTTTTTTTCTTTCATTTCCTTTTGTCTTGTTTGTTCATTTATCTGTCTCAGGGAGGGGGTGTGGGGGGGGAACAGAAATGGCAGGACAAAGGGTAAACAAATGCAGCAATGATACACACTAGATACTATGTTGAAAATGAACTATACCCCTGGCTACAGTGGCTTACACCTGTAATACTAACTACTCAGGAGGCTGAGATCTGAGGATTGTAGTTCAAAGCCAGCTCAGGCAGGAAAGTCCCCCGTGAGACTTTTATCTCCAAGTGGCACTATGGCTCAAGTGGTAGCATACTCGCCTTGAGCTGAAGAACTGAGGGCAGCACCGAGGCCCAGAGTTCAAGCCTCATGACCGACCACAAAGAAAGAAAGAAAGAAAGAAAAGAAAGAAAGAAAGAAAGAAAGAAAGAAAGAAAGAAAGAAAGAAAGAAAGAAAGAAAGAAAAAGAAAGAGAACTATATAACTTGTGGGTGAAGGAGGGGGAAAACTGGGAAAGAACAAGGGAAGGGGTGACATTGTCCAAAAAGAAATATACTCTTTACCTGACTTATGTAATTATAACCCCTCTGTGCATAATCCTTACAATAACAAAAAATTAAAAAACATAGATGTGAACTAGATACATAAAAAATACTCTGTATCAAAATGTGTACAACGCAGCTAGAATAGCACTTAGAGGACAATGCATAGCCTTCAATTTGTAGGTAGTAAAAGGACCTAGATTGTTCTGGAATTGCTTTTTGAGAATCAGACTATGATTTCACTTTGATCTACTTTGAGACCAGACCCAGAGTTTTTGCAGGACCTTGTCATCATTCATTTCTGTCTCCCAGAATCTCTCAAGTGTCCCAAGGAGCCAGGCAAGTACTACTATGACCATCTCCTGAGAAAGTGTGTCAGCTGTGTCTCGACCTGTGGACAGCACCCTAAGCAATGCATGTATTTCTGTGAGAACAAGCTGAGAAGCCAAACAAACCTCCCCCCAGAGCTCAGAAGACAGCAGACAGGAGAGATGGATACCAAAGCAGATAACTCAGGAAGGTACCAGGGATCGGAGCATGGAGTCTTGGAGGCAGGCACAGGTAAGTCACCCAAGGTGAGCTTAAGTTTTGGGGCTTGATCTCAGGGCTTGGGCACCATCCCTTGGCTTTTTGGCTCAAGGCTAATGCTCTACCACTTGAGCCACAGCTCCACTTCTTCCCCTCCCTCCCCTTTTAGTTAACTGGAGATAAGAGTCTCACAGACTGTTCCGCCTGGGCTGGCTTCTGCCTGGGCTGCCTCAGGCATGTGAGGCATTTCTTTTACAATAGCCTATATGAAAAATACAAAATCTATTTTGTAGTTTTAATTTGCATTTATCTTCTTAGTCCAGGAGTTTTTGTTTTTGTTTGTTTTTGTTTTTGTATTTATTGTCAGTTGTGGGGCCTGAACTCTGGGCCTGGGCACTGTCCCTCAGCTCTTCAGCTCAAGACTAGTGCCCTACCACTTGAGCCACAGCGCCACTTCCGGCTTTTTTCTTTTTGCTTATGTGGTGCTGAGAATCGAACCCAGGGCCTCAGGCATGCAAGGCAAGTGCTCTACCACTGAGCCAACTTCCCAGCCCTACTTCTGGTTTTTCTTTTTTTTCTTTTTTTTTTTTGGTCGGTCGTGGTGCTTTAACTCTGGGCCTGGGCACTGTCCCTCAGCTCTTCAGCTCAAGGCGAGCACTCTACCACTTGAGCTACAGTGCCACTTCGGGTTTTCTGGTGGTTTATTGGAGATAGGAGTCTCATGGTCTCTCCTGCCCGGGCTGGCTTTGAACCGCGATCCTCAGATCTCAGCCTCCTGAGTAGCTAGGATTACAGGCGTGAGCCACCAGCGCCTGGCCCTACTTCTGGTTTTTCTGATGGATTATTGGAGATTAGAGTCTCACAGACTTTCCTGTCCAGGCTGACTTTGAACCGTGATCCTTAGATCTCAGCCTCCTGAGGAGCTAGGATTACAAGTGTGAGCCACCGGCGCCTGGCAGTCCAGGAGTTTTGGAAAGGATGAGTTATGGAAATGGGGTGCAGAGTGTAGCTTAGGAAATGAGCCTCCAGCTTTGCATGCCAGAAACCCCAGCCCATGGCCAAAGCCCTCCCCCTTGGCATTTCTCCTTGCCTTTGCTCTTTCGGTGTCTGGAAACGGGCACCCCAAGGCCCTATGGTGGAAGGATGTGAGACAGACTCAGTGCTCACAGGTGATAAGGACCCCTGGCCAAGTCCATTCTGGATGCCAGGCACTATCTGTAGAGCATTTTTCTTAATCTTTCTTCTGCAAGGGCAGGTTTCCACCCCTGAGTTCTCCTGGTTCCCATCTATATCCCTTGTTCTCTCTCTGGCCCTGCTTTCCAAGTATAAGCTCACCCAGGAAGGCTTCTCCTCCTTGGAAGAGGCCCTGGGTTCAGAAGTGATGGAGGGAACATCCATCCATCCATCTATCCATCATCCACCCATCTATCAATCATCCATCCATCCATCCCCCATCCATCCACTCATCCATAATTCATCATCATCCATCCATCCATCCATCCATCCATCCATCCATCCATCCATCCATCCATCCATCCATCCATCCTTCTTTAGGACAGTTCCAGTTTCCCACTCTAGCATGTGGAAGGCAAAGAGGGCCAGCTTGAGATGGTCTCTATGACTTGGAGGAAGATGCTATCAGTATAGAGCAGAGGGGTCAGTTCCCTTCAGGATCCTGGACTGGCTACTTGCAGGGTAGATTGTGTGGGCCTAAGGAGGGAAAAGACCATGGCAGGGGCTTGGGGATCCCTGGGATGGGGAGGATGGAATGGCTGCTGATCTACGGAGAGGAACTTGAAGACTGTGTGTACCTCTCCTAATCCCAGTCTCGCCTCGCTCGCAGGGGCCCTGGGTCCCAAGGGGAGCGCTGAGCAGCTGGTCCTGGTCTACAGCACGCTGGGGCTCTGCCTCTGCGTGGTCCTCTGCTGCTTCCTCGTGGCCATGGTTGCCTGCGTCCTCAAGAGGAACGGGGAGCCACTCTCCAGCCAGCGCAAGCCCACGCGCAGGCCCGCCCACGGTGAGTGCTGGAAACTGAGTCCTTCTCCTCTTCCTGCTCGGTGACAAGCGAGGGCCAGCGTGCCCCCCGTCACTGGCGTCTACACTGTCAGCCTTTGGCAGGAGAGCCTGGGGCGTGTGGACCACCCCGGAAAAATCAGGTTGAAGAGTGTGGGCGGGGGTGGCGGCTTGGGCTCCCCGGGGAGCAGGCTCCCTAGGACGTCACCTTGGGGTGGGATGGATGGTCAGTTCCGGGCCCCGGCGAGCGGGGTGGCCGTGGGGTCGTGGGTCAGGGGGACCTCTGCGGTCCCTGTGGACTTGGGGGGGGGGTGATCGGTGCTCCTGGGATCCCCCCCCCACACACATGGCCTCCCTTGTTCCCCTCCTCTCCCCCCCCCCCCCCGGCCTGCCCCGTGCAGAGCCCGCCATGGAGGCCGGTGGAGTCCCGGGCGCGATGCCGGGGCCCGTGGAGACCTGCAGCTTGTGCTTCCCGGAGCGCGGGGCGCCCACCCAGGAGAGCGCGGGCACGCCCGGGACCCCAGGCCTGGAGGGCAGCGGCAGGTTGGCGCCAGGTGTGGGCGCGGCCGCCCCGCCTTGCGTGCGCGCCCCCGACGACGGCTGCGGCGGCGGCGGCGGCGGCGTGGCGGTGATGATGCACGCGCCTGCCCAGGCCGCGCGCCCGGGCGTGTGCTGGTGACGGCATGGGCGGACCCAGAGCAGAGAGGCGTGAACTGGACCAGCTCTGGAGCCTGGAAGAGAGCCGCGAAGGACGAAGGAAGATGGAGAGGCCGGAGGAGGAGGAGGAAGAGGAGCGGAGAGTGTCAGGGAATTGGGGTCGTGGGCAAGGAGGCGGGGGTGGGGGTCAGGGCAGGCCCAGGGTGAGCTGGAGGTCGCCATGGCCTAAACACATGCAATAAAGGCACCCGTGCCCGCCGGTCCCAGCGCCCAGAGTCCCTTCTCCCCTGAGTGCTTCGAACCTGCTTTTGTGGGGTGCTCGCTGGAGCTTTGCTTCTCCATTTAAAAAGGAGCGAGGAGGAGATGGAAAAGCTGAAGGGTGGGGCAGGGGAGAGGGGGTGGCCCAGAACCGGGGGAAGTAGAGGCTGGAGCTGTCTCTTCTCAGTAACAAACATAAATGTCCCTCTGTGGGTCCTTGGGGAGGGCGTGTCACACGTGTGTCCTCTCCTGGAGTGGGAGGCCAGAGCCAAGGTAGCAGGTGTCTCTGTAGCTCTTCTCCGACTCTAGCCTCAGAGAGTAGTTGCATCTGGATGTTTTTAGTAGCATTTAAACCTTAGGATACATAGCTGTGTGTGTGTGTATCTGTTTTTAGTAGCATTTAAACCTTAGGATACATAGCCCCGTGTGTGTGTGTGTGTGTGTGTGTGTGTGTGTGTGTTGTGTGTGTGTGTGTGTGTGTGTGTGTGTGTGTGTGTGTGTGTGTGTGTGTGTGTGTGTGTGTGTGTGTGTGTGTGTGTGTGTGTGTGTGTGTGTGTGTGTGTGTGTGTGTCTCAGTCCTGGTGTGCTGTCCCTGAGCTTCTTTTGCTCAAGACTTAGCACTCTACCACTTGAGCCACAGCACCACTTCTGCCTTTTTGTTTTATGTGGTACTGAGGAATCAAACCCAGGGCTTCATGTGTGCTAGGCAAGTACTCTACCACTAAGCCACATTCCCAGCCCCAAAATTTATCCTCTTCTAAAGATAAAGTCCTAAGTCCAGGGCCGGTGGCTCTTGTCTGTAATCCTAACTACTCAGGAGGCTGAGATGTACGGTTGGAAGCCAGCTGGGCAGGAAGTCTGTGAGACTCTTATCTCCAATTAACCACTCAAAAACTGGAAGCAGCACTGTGGCTCAAGTGGTAGAGTGCTAGCCTTGAGCACAAAGAGGCTCAGGGATAGTTCCCAGGCCCCAAGTTCAAGCCCCACAACTGACCAAAAAACAAAAAAACAAAAACAAGATAAAGGTCCCTTGCCAGCAAATGAATTTCTGAAAGGCATCTGCCAGTGTTATGTTGCATTGGTTCTAGATTCAGAACCTTTATCCTGAAGCCAATAGGGTTGGCTGTCTTTTTACCTAGAAGCTTCTGCCTTGTTTTAGGGAGAGTCTGATGAGCTTTGTGCATTTTCTGCTTGACTGCCACTCCCCTTTCAGCCTGTGCTCCTGAGGGTCTCTTTGGTTTTCCACTCTGCCTGATATTTGTATGTGTGTATGTGTATGCATGTGTGCATCTGTGTGTGTGTGTTCTGTGGAGAAGCCTGCTGTGGATGTGATGTGGGCTATGTTTGGGATGTGGTTGTATCCCCCAAGGCTTCATGTGTTGAAATCTGGCCCCTACTGGTAAGTGTTGCAAGGATGAGAACTGGAGGGGCTGTGATGCTTACACCTGTTTACAGGAGGGGCCTCTGGGAAGTGATCAGGGATGGATAAGGTTCTCAGGGTGGAGCCCCAGGAATGAATCCTGGTGGCTGTGGAAAAGCAAGAGGGACCAGAAAACATGCATCCCCCATGCCGTGCTGCCTCAGAACTCTGCCAGCAAGGAGACTATCACCAGATTTGAGCCCTGGAACCTCTAGAGCTGTGAGATTAACAAACCAGCTTTTCATTTTTTTATTGGGGCTTGAACTCTGGGTCTGGGCGCTGTCCCTGAGCTCTTCAGCTCAAGATGAGTGCTCTACCACTTGAGCCACAGTGACATTTCTGGTTTTCTGGTGGTTAACTGGAGATAAGTCTTACAGACTTTCCTGCCAGGGCTGGCTTTGAACCTTGATTCTCAGATCTTAGCCTCCTGAGTAGCTAGGATTATAGGCATGAGCCACTGGTGCCCAGGTAAACCAGCTTTCTTTAAAACTCACTTGGTCTGGGGTATTGTGCTACTAGCAACAGAAAATGGACTCAAGTGCCTTGTCTGCAGCTACCAGTAGTTCCACACTATCATGCTGACTGCATTTCATCAAGGCTAGAAGAGTCAAGTTGCTTGCCCAAAGGTACCTATAACCAAGATTGGAACTCAGGCAGTCTGGCTTTGTATTTGGGGCTCTAACACTGGACCACACTGCAGAGGCGGCTAAAATTTTAATGTATTAGAGGCTGGAAATTTCCATTTGAACATTTGGTGACTGATATGGATGACAGAGCAGGAGAAAGCACAGGAGCATGGGATGGGCAGCAGGGCAGATTCTGGCTGAAGATCAGGCTAGAGTCACCATGGGGTCCTGGTGAGCCTCAGGCTGAGACAGATCAGAGACAGAGGTAACACAATGTCCTTCCTGCAGGCTGCTGGCGCTCTGCTAGATCACCCACCCCTCTGGTGCTGGTTCTCCATCTTCGAGCAGGGTTCATCTTATGTGGAGTGTCTACTGAACAGCACCACACACTTGGATATTGAGGCCTTCATTCCCAGTTGTGGTGTTGGGTGGGCCCTCCCCTGAGCTGTTTTCTACATAGCACTTACATAAACTGGTATCTATGAGCTCAAAATCCTTGCTTTGCTCATTCCCTAGGATCTAGAACAATGCCTACCTTCAAAGAGTTGTTGAGTAAATGAATTCAGGACTCAAGATTGTATGATTCCTAGTTTTTCAGAACTCATTTTAGAATATTCTACCTCTGATCCTCTCTTCGGCAATTAGAATATGTAGCCCAAAGTTCATGTGCTGGAAATTTGGTATAGAGGGGTATGGCCTATCAGGGACAGGGTCAGCAGGACTCAACCCATCCTTGGACTCGTGAGTTAATGTGTTAGCACAAGTGGCTTCATAAAAACCTACTGTCAGCTGGGCACTGGTGGGTCATGCCTGTAATCCTGGCTACTCCAAAGGTTGAGATCTGAGGATTGAGGTTTGAAACTAGCCCAGGCAGGAAAGCCTGTGAGTCTCTCTATCTAGTTAACTACTAAAAAAGCTGTAAAGGAAGCTGTGGATGAAGTAGTAGAGCACTAGTCTTGAGTACAAAATTTCAAGGGCAGAGTCCAGGCACCGAGTTCAAGCCCCAGGACTGGCACAAAACAAATAAGGAAAAAAAAAAACCACCCCCAGACTGTCATGTATGCCTGCTCTGCCTTAGCCATAGAGGTAGACAGCTTCTACCATGAGGTGACCTGAAAGACCCCTCACCAAGTGCCAGTGCCATGTGCTGAGTCTCTGCTGCTTCCAGAAGTTAGGAATTTCCACTGTGGTATTCAGCTACATTGACTAAGACACTCTCCTAGCCACTGGCACTGGCATTTGCATCTTCTAGAGGCTTGTTAGTTTAAGTAATACATTAACCCAGTAGTCCATGGATGGATTAACCATCCTAAGGGCAGAGTCCTGACAGGTCGGTTGGTGTGGACACCAGCACACCGCTCATCACACACTGCTAACTGGCTGAACCCAAGGAAGCAGGGATATTCCCCCTAGGGAGTCCTCCAAACTGACCCCAGCCTGAGCAGGCTGGGATTCCAAAGACAGCAGCACTAAGCACAAGGGTGGCCTCTCAGCCTCAGCTGTGGGGCTTATGAATGGGTAGGTTATTGCATATCCTCCAATAAGCAGCAAAGAAAGTTCTAGCTAGGTATGTCCACAGTCAGTTATACAAGTTAAGGTATCTGGCTTAGGACCAGGGTGTTTCCTTTAGTGTCTTTGTGGCTATGTTGCCAAGGGACTTTCAAGGCCCCAAGCCTGGACTTGGGGGAGAAAACCCTGTCCATTCGGCCAACACAACCCTGCGACCTCATCTGAACAGTTCTCTAGAAGTTGGCCAGAGGAGTTAGGTATGTCTTTCAGTCAGGACACAGAGGGAAAGAGGCAGAGTAAATGGAACCTCAACCCACTTGGTGAAGGTCAGTGATGGAGGCTCATCCTCAGCTGGGACACATGGGGGGGCTGCCACCTGACAAGACCTGGGTGGGAAGAGATATATCACCATGGACAGAGACAGATGTCTGTACT
The DNA here is from genome assembly GCF_024711535.1 of Dipodomys merriami. Classification (NCBI taxonomy): domain Eukaryota; kingdom Metazoa; phylum Chordata; class Mammalia; order Rodentia; family Heteromyidae; genus Dipodomys; species Dipodomys merriami. Next base: position 17,511,433 of record NW_027203270.1, on the reverse strand, counting down.
GATTCTCTTTAGTCCCCCAGAACAGAATCCCCACTCACATTCAGGTAGGCATGACACTATCCCCCACGGGTGTGGCCAGCTTCTTTCTTCAGCCCCTGGACTTGATCAGCGGGCCTGTGAACAAAGCGGCCATTAGCTAGGAATGAAGACTGAACACGCTGAACCTCAAACCCTTGCTTTTACCAAGGCCCTTCAGACTGGTGCTAACAAATGCCCACTAGATCCCTAGGTGGATATCACTTCCCAGGAGCACAAGCCTGCCTGCCGTCTGCCAGCAGAATGACTGTGCAGGGACCTATCCCATAAGGGGGGATGGGTTGCTTATATTGGAAGAAAGCCATGCCCTCTAGGCATGGACAGGCTTGCCCTGCTGGCCAGTACCAGCACTGCCTCAGCATCCCATCAACACAGAATTCCCAATACAGAGCTGAAAATGAGCAGCAGGTGGGATCCAGACCCTGGGGAGATGCTCTTGCCTCATCACTGAGCATTGGCTAGGCTTATAGAAAACCTATGGTGAAGCAATGGAGTTGTCTTAGCAGGGACTATCATGCCTGGATGGGAAACTGTTACACTGTGCTGACGGTCCACAGCCAGCATGTAGTATACATCTGAGCACTGAGGTGTGACATGCAGGACTGGCTACCTGTAAATCAGTTATGACCTTGGTGTATCCCACACAGCCTAGGCATTTACATCTGCTGCTCTCATCCCTTAGGAGTTTGCCCAATCCTGCTCTGCACAGATTCCTGCACTTGAAGTTCACCAGGCAACTTGTACACAGTGAAGCCTGAAGGCCTGAATCCTCCATGTTAAACGGCAGTGGATCCCTCAGGTGAGGAGCAAGTGGAGTCTAGGGCTGGCATGGCCCACAGCTTCTCCCTTTGGCTCTTAGTAATGAGAACTGGCCAGCTTCAGAATAAAATGTAGCTTTATTATGACATAGGAAAGGCTACAAGCTATCAAGGAGAGAGTCAAATAGTCCCTCAAAATGACAGGGAAAGGCAGATGTAAACATCTTAGTAATAAAGTCTCCAACCACAGCACAATCATTGGAATTTTTTCTTACAACTTTTGTTTGCAGAGTTATATTAAACCAAACAATCACTTGAATTGTCAAAAGAATAGCAATGTTACACAAGAAGAGCATACACACCAAGCCAAGATACAAGAGCACTCGGGTATACATGGTGCAGACAAGAGGAGTTCCAGGGCCCATCCCAGTGCCTGGCAGGACCCAAGCCAATGCCCAGAGCAAGGAGATCCAGGACAGAGGAGCTAGGCTGCTCTGTCCCTCAGGCCATCCCAAGCTTCCTGTACTTTACCTTCCTCAGGACCCACCTGAAGACAGCCAGTCCGCATGTCTACTGTGACATTCTAACATGAGAGCCCACACCCCCAAAACAGATTCTTTTCAATATTCTGGTACTAGTGTGTACCGGTCTTTTTTTTGGGGGGGGGGGAGCACAATACTTTACTCAATGAGAACCTCTGTAGCAAGATGCACTTTGTGACATCTGAAGTCCTATACAGGGTCACTCCCAGAGAACCATTTTCCTGACTTAACAGCCAGATGGGGAGTTAAAAAAAGATCCCCAAAGCCATTATGTTGTTCTTCACAACACAAAGACAACATGGAATGCAATGCTGAGGGTCCTGGCAGAGAACAAGGCAAAGCAGGCACATGGTACCCTTGGAGTTGTGGCCTTGCCACAGCAAATGTGGAGCCAAGTGCTTCAAGCACCAAAGCCACAGTGAAGGAGGGGAATTAATTTGGGTATGTGAGCTTAAAATAACACATACAAAAGACAAATGTCTTTCTTCCTCTCGCTACTTTTAATGTTCTCAGAGTGGCTGATACCCCTGAACACAGGCGGAGACAGGAAGGGCAGGAACAGGGAGCAGGCTGGTTGGCACATCCACCTGCATCCCCTCTGCATCTGGACACCTAGGGCACAAGGGGGCAGACCTTCAGAAGGGCTCCCAGACCAGATTCCTGCAGTCCGCCCAGTCGAGTCTCCTTTCTGATAGTTTTGTTCCCAAACAAAAGAACATCTCAGCTAGGGTGTGGCTCAAACAAGAGAGTACCTGTCTGGCAAGCATGAGGCCTCCAAGAAAAGAACCACACCAAGAACCCCAAGTCTCTTCCAAAAGATTTTCACTCTAGTCACAAACACACACAGAGATCATATGAGGCCATACCTGAAAATCTGGGCCCCCTCATATTTCTCCAGTAATGCTCACTTTAAAACATGTTTTAGCTTTGTTCTTTAAATTCAGAAGTGTTTAAAAACAGTACTATAGAAGGCTTTTGCCATCCCTGACAGCCCCATAGCATGACCACTGTTCCCTACGTTCTGGTGTTTTCTATACCAACTGAGCTACTGAGTTCCTGCCATTACTACTCTATCACAACATAACTACCTATTGAGCTAGGTCAGTTTTTGTGTGGTCTGCCTGCTTTCATGTAGACTGTCAGCTAAGAAAATTCATCTTATTTTCATATAGATTTTTTTTAAATCAAAATGTCTCGACATGTGAAAATTATACATAATTCAAACTCCAAAGTCCATGAAGAACTCTATTGCCTTTTTTTTTTTTTTTTTTTTTTTTTTTTTTGGTCAGTCATGGGTCATGAACTCAAGGCCTGGGCACTGTCCCTGAGCACTTTTGCTCAAGGCTAGTGCTCTACCATTTTAAGCCACAGCACCATTTCTGGTTTTCTTGTGGTTAACTAAAGATAAGAGTATCACAGACTTTTCTGCCTGGTCTGGCTTTGAACCATGATCATTAGATCTCAGCCTCCTGAGTAGCTAGGATTATAGGCATGAGCTACCAGTGCCTGGCTATGAAGAACTATTGGAACACAGCCACTGTTCATGTTATCTATGCAGAGACCACACAGCCCATAAAACCTAAAATGTTCACTATCTGGTTTTTAGGAGAAATGTTTGCCAAACCTTCAATAGCTGGTTCTTGTTTCCCCAGAACAAAGACATTGCAGCCCACTGCAGACAGGGTTGCCAGGGCCAGCACAGCTGGAGATATCATAGTTCACAAACCAGATTAAGACAATGCTTCTAACCCCAAATCCTCGGGTAGTAATTTCTGAGAAATGGACAAACAATCTAAGTCTGGGTTTGACTAGATAGAAACATGCAAGATATATTACAAATAATTTCCCTGACCAGTTCTGCCAATGAGCTCAATTATTTTGTTCTGGCTGCAACTAAAATAATCAAAGGTACAGTGAGGCACATGATCAAGGTGATGCAATGTAAGTCCCCACTGGGGTCCACTCAGTTTCAAATCCCACCACAGCAACCAGGCAACCCAGGACAGGGAATAGATCCAAAGAACAGGAAGGAAAAAGGAAGGAAGAAACCACTGGAGAATGCTCCATTTACTCTGAAGACTAAGATAACCAGAGGCCTTCCTGAGCTCCTGCCTGGTTCTCCTCTTGCTACCTGCTGTTAAACCAAGGACAGAGGGAGGCAGGGCAGAGGGGGAGGAAGCAACAAAACAGCACCAATTAAAAAGCAAGACGCACTCTCAGAATGGAGGAATGATCTAGATTTCAGTATAAACTCGATCATCATCCACTTTACTACTATTACGTGTATGAAATTCACCATTGTGGAAAAGAGAAAAGGAGAGATAAGAAAATGCCTATTTCTAGAAAACTGAGAGAACATCTGTGCCGATGCTTCCACATGCAGGTAATGCTATGTCATCTGTGGAACACACGTGCTTTGAGCCCCTCCATGGCCTCAGATCTTTGGGCTCCAGGGCTACAGAAAATTGGACGCTTGGAGTCCACACTCCATGCATTAAGTCCCACCCCGGACTGAGAGACAAGAAAGCGCTCACAGCTCCTGACTTTGCACATCCACCTGTGTTTGCTTTATAGCTTTAATGGACCCATAATTTCCGTTTGGCAGGGGCCTTTTCAAACCGCATGCATGGGACTACTGAATGAAGCACCAGGCAGAGGCTGCTCTGCACTTAGGATAACATCTCCATCTCCCACACGCTTTGGAGACAAGAGATACTACCACAGAGCTCCTCAACTCCTTTACAACCCAGGGCACACAGCAGTTCTGCTCCACAGTGTGTCCACCCCGACACCACAACTCCAGTGTACAGAGGAGCCATGCACATGGCATGTCTGAACAGGAGGGGTGTCGAGGTGTCATGTGGTCAGGGGAAGAGGGGGTCATCTTGGGAGGTTTGCCAACTCATCATCCTCCTTTTTCTAACCAGCAGAGGTGGCTACTCGTATTCCAGGAACTGTTTGTGGTAGAACAGCAGGTACCTGAGGAGGCAGAGGGGGAAACAAGTTTTAATTCTAATTTCTAAAATGTTAAAAGCAAGCCAAGGCCAGATGAGAATGCATGCACAGGCCCATTGCTCATCTGACTTCTCATAGTCCCTGAAGAGTCCCATGCTGGCTGGAAGACTATCTTACCTCAATCTCCACAGCACTACCACCCCCTAACCCATCTGTCAGAAAAGAACTAAAGCCTCACAGACCTCTTGTGGCACTCTCTACCATCACCTGCCCTGTCCATGACAGCTACTGTCCCATAGAGAGCCAACCTTCTCCTCATTGCCCACCCTGTTACACACAAACTCCCCTCTGAAATGTTGCCAGGGGCTTCTGATGCTCGGAGCACCATGCGGACATCCTCTAAGTGACTAGATGACTGGTTTCCCTGGTCTCTAGGGCTGGGAATCCTGCTGAGGGAATGGTGAGAGGGGCCCCTTGGTTGCATAGGCTTCTGTGCCATGAACAAAAGCAGTAAATAACCAACGTGCCCAGTACAAAGAAGGTTAAGACAATAAGGCATCAAATACTTTCTGAGCTAAAGGAGGCACTACAGAGCCTCTGGTTCGGAACATTCTCTCCATGACCTCAAGGCAACATCCTACCCCAGAAGAGCCCTCGTCACTTCATCAACTAAAGGTGAACTCCCTGAGGTGTGACAAGATTAGTCTGACTTTGGGCGGATGTGAGGGGGTGGAGCTGCCACTGCAGAGACCCTCCAGCCCCACGCAATGGACGCACCCTTCGCTGTCCAGCACATCCTTGATGCTGGCCTTGGTGATGATGGCGTCGTCACATTTGAACCATTGGTCTTTGTGCTGTCGGATGAAGCTGGTGTAGTGGCCACTCTCCAAGGTCCCTTGATGGTTAACTACAGCAAACAAAGAATACCTGGTGCAGAGAGTAAGGAAAGAATGGCTGCTGATGGCGCTGTGTGGGAAACCACATAGTACAGCAGAAAGTGACCCACAAACTTGGCCTAAGACCCCAGAGGAGCTATCACAGAAGAGCCAGTTCTGCATTACTCAGCTCTCATCCAGGTCCAGTTAATTCCTGGAACTCTACTTAGTGGACATGGTGGCAGTAATCATCCACCTTCCTGTGATATCAATAGCAAGAGCAATCAACAGCAGGCCCAACAGTACCAGGAGGAACATGCTTGTCAGAGTGGCCAAGAGGTTGTGCTTCCAGGTAGAACCTTGCTCACCACAGAGGTTTGGAGAGGCAGGTCCCAAGAGGGCAGCTTTCAGAGGAAGAAGCATCCGTTCCCAACACAGTAAACATATACACCCCCTGCCCTTGAACCCCAAGCAGGCAGACTTCTCTCACAGGTCCAGGAAGCCTGCTCATCCCCGCAATCCCCCAAGCACCACGTACTTGTTATCGTTGTTGAGACTGTCTGTGGGCTGCTGGTACTGCCCGTTCATTCTGCTCTCTTTGCTGTAACAAAAACCCAGCAAAACTCAGTATGGTTGAACGTCACTACTCACCACAGACTAAGGTTCTAATGATAATGTGTATTCACTGAGGACCGCAGTGGGTACTGCAAGAGAGTGGAGTTGACATGCTTCCCAGCTCCAATAACTAGGCAGAAGCTGTCTCATGCTGTGAGGACACAGGCTCAGGCTGTGAGGCAAACCACATAACAGCACAGTAGCACCTGGCCCTTCTATTAAGTGTCCAAGAGTGTGACCCAAGGGCCATTTGCTGCTCCAAGAGCTTCCAAGAAGGTTGTGTGAAAGGAGTTTCAGTTGTACTCTGACAGCCAAGGCAGAGTGTAAGTTAAATCCATTCGACAACCTAGATAGTTGCTTCTCAATGAGCACAAGGATCACCACTGTTCCTGTTGCAACTAGACAATTCCCAGCATTGTCTAATGTGTCTACCTACATTATGGTTAGTAGAAGACATTAAGACCTGAGACCCTGACATTATCAACAGAGCTGTTAGCTCCCTGGACATGTGAACGAATGGTTGGGTTGCCCATTTCCCAGGGGCAGGTTGAAAACAGAGTTGAAATTCTGATTGCCATGTTCTATTTGGGACAGTGACCTGAGAGCCACAGAGGTAAGGCTACCACAAGGAAGATACCAATAACTAATCATAGTCAATCTGTGTGATATGATGCCCTGGGGTTGCATTGCGGCTTCTGAATAGGTAATGTCCACTTTGTGGACCCTTCCCCCAGGCCCTGAATTTTTGTTTTTGTTCTTTTCACTCAAGCCTAGTGCTTTACCACTTTAATTTTCTGGTAATTAATTGGAGATAAGACTCTCATAAACTGGGGCTGGGAAGGTGGCTTAGTGGTAGAGTGCTTGCCTTGCATGCATAAGGCCCTGGGTTCAATTCCTCAGCACCACATAAACAAAAAGAAAAAAGCCACAAGTGGCACTGTGGCTCAAGTGGTAGAGCGCTAGCCTTGAGCTGAAGAGCTGAGGGACAGTGCCCAGGCCCAGAGTTCAGGCCCCATGACCGGACCCCAAAAAACAAAACAAACAAACAACAAAAAACAAAAAAAAGAATCTCATAAACTTTCCTGCCCAGGTTGGCTTCAAATAGTGGACTTCAGATCTCAGCCTCCTGAGTAACCATGGGCACCTAGCTTTGATCAGTGTCTTTATGAGGGAGGAGCTGAGGGAGATAAGACCCAGACTCAAGGGGAGGCCCTGAGACCACAGGGCCAAGACAAAGAACCTGCTTGAACCCTTCTAAAGTAGACCTATTTCATGTATCTGGCCCCTAAAACTGTAAGAAAAGCATTCTTTCTGAATGGGGTTTGCTGGTCAGGTAGTTAACAACTTCAGCCACACTCCAGCCCTTTATGCTCTAGTTATTTTTTAGATAGGGCATCCTATTTGTGCCTGGGGCTGACCTCAGGCAAATACCCTACCGTTACCTCCCACATAGCTGGGATGGCAGGCATACATGCCTTGATCTTATTGAGGTAGAGACTTGATAACCTTTTGGGAAGGATCAAGGAAAGGTCTTTAGTTTTCCTGGTTGTTCCCAGACAAAATTTTGTGGTATCTTAGGCCTTTAAATTTGTGGATTACAAGACAAAGGAAACAAACATACTAGTAAGCATCACGGGTTTTTTGAGGTTTTTGGGATATTTTGGTTTGGGTAGGTTTTCTTTCTTTCCTTTTTTTTTTTTTCTCCATGTCCTGAGGCTTGAACTCAGGGCCTGGGCACTGTCCCTGAGCTTCTTTTGCTCAAGGCTAGTACTCTACCATTTGAGCTACAGCTCTTCTTCTGGCTTTTTTGGTAATTTTATTTGAGATAAGAGTTTCATGGACTTTCCTGCCTGGGCTGGCTTTGAACCACAACTGAGGGTTAAATTTTTAAATGGTCTTTCCTAGATTTCAAATCAAGGAAAATGGAATTCACCACTGCAAAACAACCATGCTTATCTGTTCTCATTAACTAAAAATGCCATCTGGCTATAATCTCACCTGAATGAGTTCGTAGGTTGGAAAGTTGAAAGAAGACTGCTAAAGAAAAACTTAACTCTGGTCATATAAAATAATATTTATCAAAATGAAGTCCAGGAAATGTAAACAAGAGGGTTTTTCTTCATTGTATATGTTTTCTTTTCATCTTATTTGTTTATCTGTCTTTGGGAGGGACAGGGGCAAGGCACAGAAACAGAGGGACAAAGGATGAGCAAATGCTGCAGTGGTATACACTAGATACAATGTTGAAAATGACTTTACAGGGGCTGGAAAGGTGGCTCAGTGGTAGAGCACTTGCCTTGCATGCATGAGGCCCTGGGTCCGATTCCTCAGCACCACATAAGCAAAAAGAAAAAAGCCGGAAGTGGCACTGTGGCTCAAGTGGTAGAGCGCTAGCCTTGAGCTGAAGAGCTGAGGGACAGTGCCCAGGCTCAGGGTCAGGCCCCACGACCAGCAAAAAAAAAAAAAAAAAAGAAAATGACTTTACAACTTGTGGGCAGGGATGGGAGGGAAAAACTGGGAAAGAGCAAGGGAAGAGGCAACAATGTCCAAAAAAGAAATATACTCTTTACCTGATTTATGTAACTATAATAACTCCTTTGTATATTACCTTTATAATAACAAAAATATACTAAAAAAAAAGCATAAACTGGCTATCTGAGGAAAAATAACTCACAAAAATGCATCTTCAATAAGTTTCAGACAAATAACCAAGTTTTGGTGAGGTGAAGTTCATACTAATTGGTATGCCTGCTTAACTACCCACACAGGACACCAGACCCAGTCAAACAAACTCTTTCCCACCTAGAGGCCATGAAAGGTGTCATGTCCAGTTCCAGGGGAAAGGACACATATGTGGTGATCTTCCGTCTCAGCTTGGCCGAATGTTCAAATCGCTACAGAAATGGAAAAAAGAGAAAGAAAACAAAAAGGAGAAGATTAAGTGGGAGTAGGATGGAAGCTTGAATGGGCTTCCCCCCAGGGTCCTTCTTTGCGTTCTTTTATTTCCACATTTGATATAGGGTCTTGATAAGTGGTCCAGGCTGATACACATTCATGATTTTCCCACCTAGGTGTGACGAACTGCATCTTCTAATTTTGGAACTATAGTGTGACCATATCTGTAGCTTATAGGTTTCTTTTTCCTCCATTTTTCTTTCTTTTTTTTTTTTGGGGGGGGGGGTCTGGTTGTAGGGCCTGAACTCTGGGCCTGGGCGCTATCCCTCAGCTCTTCAGCTCAAGGCTAGCACTCTACCACTTGAGCCACAGCGCCACTTCTGGCTTTTTTCTTTTTGCTTATGTGGTGCTGAGGAATCGAACCCAGGGCCTCATGCTTGCAAGGCAAGCACTCTACCACTGAGCCAACTTCCAGCTCTTTCCCCCATTTTTCTTTACCTTGAGACAATGTCTAGGAAGCTTAGCCTGACCTTTGCATCAGATCCTCTTGCCTCAGGATCCTAAGTGATAAGATTACAGACATACACCACCACTCCTGGCTTAGTATTTTACACATTCAAATAAAGAATATATTAGAGGTCATTTGTGATCCTTAAAGCCTCCAATATTTAATATCTGACTCATGTCAGAAATAGCCTGTCAGCCCTTGACTAGACCATAATGCTAAAGGATCTTTGTTTTAAGTGAAATAGAAAACTCCTGAGAGGATGGGAACTTTTGGGAAGAAGTAGTAAACGCCCTCCCACCGTACCCACATTCCCCCAAGCAGTGGCTATAACCCTGTCTGTATGGGGAGGCAAAGACCTTTGTTGACACCAGGACTCTCAGCAGTGAACAGCAGAGCCTTGGAATCACGCCTTATCCTCTCCCTCCCCCACCCCCCCTTTGGCATGTCTTCCAACTTTAAGTGTAGATGCATCGTGTGCCCCACGCCAGCAGGCTCTAGCTGTGCTGGGGTCACGCTCTAGCCTGCCACTGTGGCTGGTTTCCTGGGAAACTCACTTTGAGATGAAAGCAGGCCACAATGGGCAGCTTCTTCATGGTGAGCTGCTTAGTGGACTCTTGGTAGCTATGACAACCACTGCACTTGATCTTGGCACTGCTTCCTAAGTGCTCTGGTCTGGTAAATCTACAAAACATTTAAGTAAAACAATGTTTTTAGATGATAGTAGGGACAGGAGGAAAAGGTGGTTTTTTGCTTTTTAATCACTTTTAGTTGGTTCATTTCTTTACTAAAAACACATGTCTACAGTTAAGGGGGCTTATAATTTCACAATGAAAACTGAAAAAGTATCTTCTTTTAAAATGTTTTTTGAAATGAAAGGTCTGGGCTCCTGGAGTGACTCTGACCTGCAAGTCTGACCTCAGCAGCAGTAATAATTATCTTCCTCTGCCTTCTCTCCACCTAAGCATGTGCTATGACACCATGGATGATTCAGAGGACAACATGAGCTCCCTTGGGCTGGGAAGGTGGCTCAGTGGTAGAGCGCTTGTCTTGCATGCATGAGGCCCTGGGTTCGATTCCTCAGCACCACATAAGCAAAAAGAAAAAATGCCGGAAGTGGCGCTGTGGCTCAAGTGGTAGAGCGCTAGCCTTGAGCTGAAGAGCTGAGGGACAGTGCCCAGGCCCAGAGTTCAGGCCCCACGACCAGACCAAAAAAAAACAAAAAACAACAACAACAAAAAAACATGAACTCCCTGAAGCCCCAGAAACACTTTTTTTCAGTTTTGAACTATCAGCCACCAAAGATTATCACTGTAAGGTGTAGAGATGAGTGCATTTAACATAAAAAATGGTCAGTTTAGGGACTAGTTCAAAAGAATGAACTTTACATTATTGAAGAGAGGTACTGAATTATGGAAGCAGTCCAATTAAAGTCACACAGCAAACTCTGAAAATGTCTGCACAGCCAATGGCTTTGCTTGAGGGTTATGAATTAGACTATCTGTGGTATTTATTTATTTATTTATTTATTTATTTTCCTGGTCCTGGGGCTTGAACTCAGTGCCTGGGCACTGTCCCCAAGTTTCTTTGTTTTTGTTTTTGTTTTGTCAGTCATGGGGCTTGAACTCTGGACCTGAGCGCTGTCCCTGAACTCTTCAGCTCAAGGCTAGCACTCTACTACATGAGCCACAGTAGGTTTCTAGTGGTTAATTGGAGATAAGAGTCTCACGGACTTTCTTGCCTGGGTTGGCTTTGAACTGTGATCCTCAGATCTCAGCCTTCTGATTAGCTAGGATTATAGGCGTGAGCCATGGGCACCCAGCTTCCCTGAGTTTTACTCCAGGCTAGCACTCTACCACTTGAGCCACAGCGCTACTTCTGGCATTTTTGTTTATGTGGTACAGAGGAATCAAACTCAAGGCTTTGTGCATGCTAGACTAGCACTCTACCACTAAGCCACAGGCCCAACCCTCTTTTTGCTTTTTCTCTTCTTTTTTTGTTTTTGTTTTTGTCAGTTGTGGGGCTTGAACTCAGGGTCTGGGCACTTTCCCTGAGCTTTTACCTTCAAAGATAGCACTATACCACTTTGAGCCACAGCACCACTCCCAGTTTCCCAGTTTCCAGTGGTTAACTGGGCGTAAGAGTCTCACAGATTTCCTTCCTAGTGCCCAACTACCACCTGTGGTCTTAAGGTTGAAATGTCGTTCAGGCCTGAGAATATTAGTAGACAACAATTAGTAGCTGTGGAGGAAGATGGTGAGTTAGAAGACGAAGAAGAGGAGAATGTATACTCTTAGGTGTATCTGGAAACTGATCTGTCTGGAAGTAGTAACAAGGTTTCACAGAAAAAAAGCAAAAAATCCAGGTGCCAGTGGCTCATGCCTGTAATTCTAGCTACTCAGGAGGCTGAGATCTGAGGATCACCGTTCAAAGCCAGCCCAGGCAGGAAAGTCTGTGAAACTCTTATCTCCAATAAGCCACCAGAAAACTGGCATTGTGGCTCAAGTGGTAGAGCATTCGCTTGAGCTAGAGCTCAGGTGTGCCACCCAGGCCGAGTTCAAGCCCCATAACTGACCAAAAAAAAAAAAAGACAAAACAGGTAGCTCTTGTTCTGCTAACCAAAACCTTTGGCTCTACTACAGAATGTGTTGCCTCAACAAGAATTCTCTTGCAGCAACTCTGAGGCCAGTAAAAGTACCTCACATCCCATCACTCGTTTATACTGAAATGAGGACACATTTTTAAAAGATCATGAATGTCCTAGCAAAAAAATAAAAGGAAAGGGTGACATGGTCCAAAAAAGAAAAGAAATGTACTCATTACCTGACATAGGAGATGGTAGTCCCTCTGTACAACACCTTAGTAATAATAATATTATGTTTTAAAATAGAATTATAAGGGTTGGGAAGGTGGCTCAGTGGTAGAGTGCTTGCCTTGCATGCATGAGGCCCTGGGTTCAATTCTTCAGCACCACATAAGCAGAAAAGGCTGGACGTGATGCTGTAGCTCAAGTGGTAGAGCGCTAACCTTGAGCTGAAGAGCTGAGGGACAGTGCCTGGGCCCAGAGTTCAAACCCCACAACTGACAAAAATAAATAAATAAATAAAATAGGATTATAAATGTAGAACACCACAGGTGTTAATCCTAGGAGGTCGGACACCATGGTTCTCACTTGGTTGTCTATGTGAAGTGTGGGTGGCTGATATTTAGAGCTTTATGATACAGACATGCTACCATGAAAAGGTGGTAGACAGAAATATCTAACCAGAAAGAAAAAGTGACAAACTAAATTTAAACATGGTGCTCCCTGCCAGGGCTGGGGCACCTCACCTCCGTAGGCAGTCTGTGAGCGTCGTAGTACCAGATGCGTGGCTCTCCCCATTCACCACACTGCTCTCACTCCCCGGGCTCAGAGGCCAGAACGGGGTAGAAGAACCTGGCAGGTCTAAACTGATGTCCCAGAAGGGATCAATGGTGGTGGAGACTCCACTGTAGGGAAAGGAAATGAAAACGTGTGAAGATTGATGTCTACTGCATTTGAGACAGCCCCTGTGGAGGGCACCCCAATATTCTGCCACACTCTTCCTTCTATCAAGGACACCTCAGGCTAGACAAAGTAGGAACACTCACATCTACATGACCTGGGCTCCCACAGGGATGGTTTCCAAGCCAGGACACCATTCAGATAGGCAGTTTGAGGACAGTATAAATTCCTGAGCCCCAGGTCTAGAGGTTCTGAATCCCTGCATCTATCTCACTGCATCTGGGAACTACAGCACCATTACCTAGAAATGGGTACTGTCTAGTACTGGTAACAGAAACCCACCCTCCCCACCAGAGTGCACAGTCCTGGCGTGGCAGACCCCAAGGAATAGGAAATGCTTTATTCTAGCAAGGTTGATTCCTAACTGGAGGTTAGTTTACAATATTAAATAAGAAAAAAAATTCAAAATGGGAAATTCACTGTAATTAAACAGGACATAAATCTAAAATGACTGCCTGCCAAAATAGAACTTAGTTGTTAAGGGCCAAAAAGGTAATTCTAAATTTCTCAGAGCCAAGGCTCAAGTGAACTTTACTACTGAAAGAAAACTTCATCTGTGTCAGCCCACAAGGATATGGCTCTAGAATCTTCTATGGAGTGCCAGTCCCAATGCATTATGAGATCTGAATGATTTTGGTAGGTATCTAGAGTCTTAAAAAAAAAGCAAACTGAACGGGAATATGCCTCAGGAAGCAGGTGACTTAAATCCTCGCTCTGGGTCTTAAGCATTAAGCAGAAACTATACCTGGAAAAGGCCAGGGACATTACATCAGGGCAAATGGAAAAGGAAATCACAAAATAATTAAAATATCCTCTGATGAATGGAAGCCAAAAGTTTGCCCTCTATGATCAGCCCTTCCTGAAGGAGGCTGAATTTTTTTTTTTAACTTCCTGATGTTGAGGAATGTAAGAAAAGCAGAGATCTGCATGAGGAAGAGCTCTCAAAAACACCCCACTGAGGGCTGGGAAGGTGGCTCAGTGGTAGAGCGCTTGCCTTGCATGCCTGAGGCCCTGGGTTCAATTCCTCAGCACCACATAAGAAAAAAGAAAAAAGCCGGAAGTGGTGCTGTGGCTCAAGTGGTAGAGCGCTAGCCTTAAGCTGAAGAGCTGAGGGACAGCGCCTAGGCCCAGAGTTCAGGCCCCACAACTGGACCCAAAAAAAAAAAAGACACCCCACTGAGTATGGACAAAAACAAGCTTTCTCTCAAAGGAAGACTTCTATGCCTTTAATAGTCAGGCAATCTGTTCTGTTGTGACTTTTTCTTTTCCTTCTTCTTTTTTTTTTTTTTTTTTTTTAACAAGAGCACAAATGTTCATTAGTTTCAATTCTCATTAGTTTAATTTTCATTAGTTTAAATTCTGGAAGAGTACAACATTACATAGATTCTGTGTCCAATGGCCTTAGCAGGAAGGTTGCTTCAGAATTTGGCACAAACCAGGTTACTGTTTCCATGGGCATGCGTTACCTTTCCCCAGATTACTCTAGTTTTGTTAGGTTTGCCGCCAGGAGTCATCGTGTTGTTTTTTGCTTTGTATACATAAGCACATCTCTTGCCCAAGTAGAAATCGGTACCACCTCGGGCATAAACACCTTTGGTTCTGGAGACCTGCTTATAAGCCAGCAAAAATGGCCTTGCACCACAGCCTTCCAGACATTTCGCCTTTTAGAAGTCCTATTCCCAGCAAGCCTCCAAGATGGTGGACAGAACTCTTGTCATCTCAACAAATGTCAAGGCATGGTTATTTAAACAAAACTATTTTTCCTCTGATGGCAGGTACAAGCTCTTCTCTACTGTAAGTACTGCATTACGCAGCTGATCAATATCCAAAGTTAGTCTCTAAGTTTTAGGTTCAAGGATTTACCTTAAACATATGTCAGAACACATACTTATGCCAACCAGAAAATATATCATGTTGGAATGACCAGACAGATTCTGACAGTACAGGTAGCTGTCAGCTGGATGGATGGTCACACTTACTGGCAGACTTGGCAGGTGACATCAGACTGCAGCCCACCGGTGAAGATCTGATCAATGATGCAGTTGCAGTGGTTGGGGTTGTTGGCCTTCTTTCCATTGTCATCCCCTGAGATGGAACACAGCTTTGTGATTAGCACCCATCTCTGCACCACACTAAGGCCGTAAGTCCCCACAGCTGCCTAGCAAAGGCAGGAGGAAGGCAGGAGTGCTGGGCACTTTTCTCTATACCCTGGGAAAATGTCCTTTTCTTCTACCTGGCAATAAAGCACATCTGATGCCTCCAAAACTGGGCAGTGTCATAGACTTCATTTATTTATTTATTTATTCATTCATTCATTCGTTTTTGTCGGTTGTGGGGCTTGAACTCTGGGCCTGGAAGCTGTCCCTCAGCTCTTCAGCTCAAGGTGAGCTACAGTGCTACTTCCGGTTTTCCAGTGGAGATAAGAGTCTCACTGACTTTCCTGCCCAGGCTGGCTTTGAACCAAGATGTCAGCCTCCTGAGCAGCTAGGATTACAGGCATGAGTCACCAGTACCCGGCAATTTCCTCTTTTATTTTTTATTTTTTATTTTTTGGGTCCAGTTGTGGGGCCTGAACTCTGGGCCTGGGCGCTGTCCCTCAGCTCTTCAGCTCAAGGCTAGCGCTCTACCACTTGAGACACAGCGCCACTTCCGGCTTTTTTCTTTTTGCTTATGTGGTGCTAAGGAAATCAAACCGAGGGCCTCATGCATGCAAGGCAAGCGCTCAACCACTGAGCCACCTTCCCAGCCCTTCCTCTTTTATATACAGAATAATTGCATAAATAATTTCCCAGTGAGATAGTCCAATATGTCTTGGCCACATGGTATAATACACGATGGCCTCCGCGTGGCTGGAGAGAAATAGAAGGCCAACTGCTTTGTTCTTTAAAAGGTTTCACCTTTAGAAAAGTTATTGTGAATGCAGGTAGGAAGGGAAAACCCTAGAGTATGAGAGAGAAGGGCTGACACTGACCAAAAAGAAATGTACTCGTTGGGCTGGGAATGTGGCTTAGTGGTACAGTGCTTGTCTAGCATGCAGGAAGCCCTGGGTTCAGTTCCTCAGACAGAAAAAGCCAGAAGTGGCACTGTGGCTCAAGTGGTAGAGTGCTAGCTTTGAGCAAAAGAACCTCAGGGATACTACCTAGCCCTGAGTTCAAGGCCCAGGCCTGGCAAAAAAAAAAGGAAATGTACTCATTACCTGACTTATGTAACTGCAGCCTCTCTGTGCATCATATTTATAATAACAAATTAAAAATTAAAAAGGAAAAAAATTAGCTGGAAGGATACTATCTAGAACTAGCTGTAGTAGGCCAGAGCCACAGTAACCTACAAGGAGGCAGCTAACTTACTACTGCAGCAAGTGTACCACTTTCTCAGATGTGGGATATTGAGCAATGGCCTTAGCCATCACCTGGGACCAGATCAGAAGTGGTTCCCTCAGACATCTACCAGACCTACTAAACACCCCGGCAATAAGAATAAGGAGCATGAGGGGCTGGGAAGGCGGCTCAGTGATAGAGAGCTTGCCTTGCATGCCTGAGGCCCTGGGTTCGATTCCTCAGCACCACATAAGCAAAAAGAAAAAAGCCGGAAGCGGCGCTGTGGCTCAAGTAGTAGAGCGCTAGCCTTGAGCTGAAGAGCTGAGGGACAGCGCCCAGGCCCAGAGTTCAGGCCCCACAACTGGACCCCCCCAAAAAAACAAAACAAACAAGAATAAGGAGCATGGCTTAAGTCAATGCTGAAATCAACAGATCCTCAGTACTGAGAACTGTACCAGAATGAAGGCAGGGGAACTATCTACATTTCAATTACTTGGTCCAAATCTCCCACCCATAGCCCCCAGAACTGTTGGACTCCTACTCCTCTAAGGGTACCAACCTTGACCTAGGCTATGGGGCTATGATACAAAAACAGCCAAGGTCTTGAGATCCCTGTAGAGTCTACAAAAAAAAAAGACCTCTGTTCCGTATTAAGAATCTGACTGTTGGGCTGGGAAGGTAGCTCAGTGGTAGAGCGCTTGCCTTGCATGCCTGAGGCCCTGGGTTCGATTCCTCAGCACCACATAAGCAAAAAGAAAAAAAACTGGAAGTGGCACTGTGGCTCAAGTGGTGGAGTGCTAGCCTTGAGCTGAAGAGCTGAGGGACAGCACCCAGGCCCAGAGTTCAGGCCCCACAACCGGACCCCCCCCCGACCACCAAAAAAAAAAAAAAAAAAAAAAGAATCTGACTGTCTCAGTGTCTCACACCTATAACCCTAGCTACTCAGGAGGCTGAGATCTGAGAATCACGGTTCAAAGCCAGCCTGGGCAGGAAAGTCCATGAGACTTTTATCTCCAATAAACCACCAGAAAACCGGAAGTGGCGCTGTGGCTCAAGTGGTAAGAGTGCTAGCCTTGAGCTGAAGAGCTGAGGCATAGCACCCAGGCCCAGTGTTCAAGCCCCATGACCAAAAAAAAAAAAAAAAAAAAAGAATCTGACTGGGGTCAGGTAAGCACTGGTAGGTAGACAGGCTCCCAGTTCTCAGCTCCTTGATAATTTTAGGGTGGCAATCTGGAGACTCCAAAGTAGTACTTGGATGACTGATCAGAAGAGGAATGGTTTAGGAGACTAATGATATTCAGAAGCCTTAGATTTGATAACCCAGAGGGCTAAAGGAAGGTGTAGGCAAGGTTTTGGTGTTCACTTTGATAGTCATGAAAGATCCTGCTCCACACAGCAAACTGCTATATCCCAGCAAGCAATGAGGATAACACTTCAAACTCTTTCCTCTTCTCTAGAAATTAAACTATGGATGGATGGAGGCATGCCTCAGTGGTAGAACACCAGCAGAGCAAGCTCAAAGTTCTAAGTTCAATGCCCAGTATTTGCACCCCTCCACCTTCAGCCCAAAGAACTAGGGAAAGGTAAATGTGGACATGCATACCTTTTTTTTTTGGGGGGGGGAGGGTCTGGTCATGGGGCCTGAACTCTAGGCATGGGCACTGTCCCTCAGCTCTTCAGCTCAAGGCTAGCACTCTACCACTTGAGCCACAGCACCACTTCCAGCTTTTTTCTTTTTGCTTATGTGGTGCTGAGGAATCGAACCCAGGGCCTCATACATGGAAGGCAAGCGCTCTACCACTGAGCCACCTTCCCAGCCCCTGATGCACACCTTTAATCCCAGAGCTTATGAGGATGAGGCAGGAAGATCAACTTAAGGAGTTATTTTTTGGGTTTTTTTGGGTTTTTTTTTTGGTTTTTTTTGGTGGGTTATGGGGCCTGAACTCTGGGCCTGGGCACTGTCCCTCAGCTCTTCAGCTCAAGGCTAGCGCTGTAGCTCTTAAGCCAAATACTACTTCCAGCTTTTTTCTGCTTATGTGTTGCTGAGGAATCGAACCCAGGGCCTCATGCATGCAGGGCAAGCACTTTACCACTGAGCCACCTTCCCAGCCCATCAAGGACAGTTTTGGCATATAGCAATCCACTGTCAGAAACACTAAAATCGATCAATCAATAATAAACTACAGAGAACTTCCTTGAGGCAATTGTGGCATTTTTTCTTACTGGGGAAAAAAAAATAGGGTTAAATGACCTATAAACACAATCAAGCATGTTTCAACATCATTTGCCAGATGGTACACACACACACACACACACACACACACAGCCTCCCATAGCCTTCCCTTCAAAGCTCTTCATAGCCCTCCCTGACCCAGTAGGCACAAGGCAGAAGGCATAGGAGCTGGCCCACCTTTACAGTGTCGGTGTAGGACATCCAGGGCTGCGATGAGGAACTCATGTGCATCCTGCTGCTCATAACCCGCCAGGTGCCGTGCATGGGTCCACACCAAGTGCAGCAGCTTATATGGAATGTGAGGGGACCGGTGCCCCGAGTAAAACTGTTCAGAGAAAAGGAAAAGGGAAACCTAGTGGGACCACGAGCTAAACTGGACACACACACAAAAAAAACTATCAGCTGCCAAGAGTGGGTAATGGCTAGTTTGACAAAATGGATTCTCTATTTTCTTTCTCCTTTTTTTTGGTACTGGTATGAAGCTTGAACTCAGAGCACTAAGCTCTCAGCTTTTTTGCTAAAAAGATTGGTACTTTACCACTTGAGCCACATTTCTACTTTTTTGCTGGTTAATTGGAGATAAGAGTAAGATTTTCCTGCTCCAAGCTGGTTCCAAACAGTGATTCTCAGATCTCAGCCTCCTGAGTAATTAGGAGCTGCAAGCCACAGGCATCCACAGGCATTCAGCTTCTTTCTTCTTTTATAAACTGTATTTTCATCTGTATTCACTGGACTTGGAGTTTATGTGGGAATTTCTCCCTTTCCATCATTTAGTTTCTACACATAAGCCCCATAATTATGACTTGCTCATATAAAAAGCAAATCAAAATAACTCAACATTGGCTTAGGGATTATACCAGCCAAACTCTCTCAGGCCATGTCTAGCAGCACATTTGTACTGGGATCAGCTACAGGAACACTACTAAACATTGTCCCAGGACCACATAGGACACAGCTGGCTCCAGGGCTCAAAGCCAAACCAAGGCGACCAAGCTTGTCCATTAACTGCTTTGATACCAGACCTAGTCAATCATCTCAAGTCCCATTTCCCACCCAGGTAAGAACTCAGAAGGCTCCTGCCTATTCAGCCACAAAAGCAGGAGCATATAAGATGGGTGGATATGAACAGTTCTAATTTTACTATTTGAGCCAGCATTAACTTTCCTTGGAACAGACACACCAGATACCTTTCTTAAAAACAGACCCTAAACTCTAAATGAAAAATCCTAAAAGTAATCACAGAAACAAAATGATATGACAACCAATACATTGTATTATTAATATAGCTAGAAATTGAGCTCAGTGATAAACTGAGTACTTAGCATGCTGGCCCTGGATTCAAGCAACAGTTCACAAATCAAATCATGAAATTAGCTTTGTTCTTTCAGGTTCCAAAAGGGTTTATACACTTGGGACTAGTTCACTTGGCAGCCAGCTTCTTACAAAACAGCATGAGGTGAGCAAGGAAGCAAGAATGTCAAATTCTTGGACTGGAAATATGGCTTAGTGGTAGAGTGCTTGCCTAGCATGCATGAACCACTTGGGTCAATTCCTCAGTAAGTACCACATAAACAGAAAAGGCTGGGAGCTGCAAAGGTGGCTCAGTGGTAGAGTGTTTGCCTTGCATGCATGAGGCCCTGAATTTGATTCCTCAGTACCATAGCAGAAAAAGCCAGACGTGGTGCTGTGGCTCAAGTGCTTGCCTTGAGCTGAAGCGCTGAGGGACAGTGCCCAGACCCAGAGTTCAGGCCCCATGACAGACAAAAACAAAACAAACAAACAAACAAACAAAAATCGCAGTGCACCAGTGGCTCACACTTGTAATCCTAGCTGCTCAGGAGACTTGAGCAAAAGAAACTCAGGGACAGTGCTCAGGCCCTGAGTTCAAGCCCCAGGACTGGCCAAAAAAAAGAAAAGAAAAAAAAAGTCAAAATCTTCCTCAGTAGGGAGGATTTATACCTTATGAGATGATAAAAGTGACAGGAAGAAGCCGGGCGCTGGTGGCTCACGCCTGTAATCCTAGCTACTCAGGAGGCTGAGATCTGAGGATCGAGGTTCAAAGCCAGCCTGGGCAGGAGAGACCGTGAGACTCCTATCTCCAATAAACCACCAGAAAACCAGAAGTGGCGCTGTAGCTTAAGTGGTAGAGCGCTCGCCTTGAGCTGAAGAGCTGAGGGACAGTGCCCAGGCCCAGAGTTCAAGCCCCACGACCGACCAAAAAAAAAAAAAAAAAAGAAGTGACAGGAAGAAAACAAATGTAAGGAACTTGACATGCTAATACAGGCTAAGTATCTCTAATTCAAAAAACTAAAACAACATGCTTTATAATGTGAACTTTTTGAGTGTATATTACATTTTGGAGCATTTCTGATTTTTGCATTAGAAGTCCCAAGCAGTAAGGATGATGCAAAAATTCCAAATTACTAAAGCTGGGAAGGTGGCTCAGTGGTAGAGTGCTTGCCTTGCATGCATGAGGGCCTGGGTTCAATTCCTTAGCACCACATAAGCAGAAAAAGCCAGAAGTGGCGCTGTGGCTCAAACGGTAAAGCTCTCATCTTGAGCTGAAGAGCTGAGGGACAGCACCTAAGCCCAGAGTTCAGGCCCCATGACAGACAAAAATAAAAATAAATGACCAATTACTGAACACTCTGAAATGTTTTAGAAAGGGATACTGTGTCATCTACAAAGAAAAGAACTGAGGGCTGGGAAGGTGGCTCAGTGGTAGAGCACTTGCCTTTGCATGCTCGAGGCCCTGGTTCGATTCCTCAGCACCACATAAGAAAAAAGCCGGAAGTGGTGCTGTGGCTCAAGTGGTAGAGTGCTAGCCTTGAGCTGAAGAGCTGAGGGACAGCGCCCAGGCCCAGAGTTCAGGCCCCACGACCAGACAAAAAAAAAAAAAAAAATATCCTCTCCCAAGAAAAGAACTGAGTAAACGTCAAATGACAGGATAAGGAAGCAGCTGAAGCACACATCAAACTCATTGATCAACAAATAAATACTGTAACTCAAGAGCCAAGTGCAGCTGAGCACCAGTAGATCACATCAATAACCCTAACTACTCAAGAGGCTGAAATCTGAAGATCACAGTTGAAAGCCAGCCCAAGGCAGGAAAGTCCATGAGATTTTTATTTCCAATAAACTACTCAGAAAAAGCCAGAAGTGGTGCTTTGGCTCAAAGAACATTAGCCTTGAACACAAAGAGGCTGGGACAGTGCCTAGGCCCTGCTGAGTTCAAGCCCCAAGACGGAGGGGGGGGAGGGCAGGTAGGTAAGCCAAGTACCTAGCCATACCAGAACTCACTTTTGAAAGCATTTTAAACTAATTTAGAATTTCTATAAGTTACAAATATTTCAAACTGGTCTGGGAAGGTGGCTCAGTGGTAGAGTGCTTGCCTTGCATGCATGAGGCCCTGGGTTCGATTCCTCAGCACCACATAAGCAGTAAAAAAAAGCCGAAGTGGCGCTGTGGCTCAAGTGGTAGAGTGCTAGCCTTGAGCTGAAGAGCTGAGGGACAGTGCCCAGGCCCAGAGTTCAGGCCCCACGACTAGACACCCCCCCAAAAAAAAAGGCCGGGCACCGGTGGCTCACGCCTATTAAGCCTAGCTACTCAGGAGACTGAGATCTGAGGATCACGGTTCAAAGCCAGCACGGGCAAGGGCAAGGAAAGTCCAAGGAAAGTCCGTGAGACTCTTATCTCCAATAAACCATTAGAAAACTGGAAGTGGCGCTGTGGCTCAAGAGGTAGAGCGCTTGGCTTGAGCTGAAGAGCTGAGGGACAGTGCCCAAGCCCAGAGGTCAAGTCCCACGACCGAACAAAAAAAAAAAAAAAAAAAAAAAAGAAAGCAAATATTTCAAAGTTCTCATTATATTAACTATAAAACAAATACAGCTGGGCACTGGTGGTTCACACCTGTAATCCTAGCTACTCAGGCGGCTGAGATCTGAGGATTGCAGTTCAAAACACGAAAGTCTGTGAGCTTCTTACCTCCAATAAACCACTCAGAACACTGGAAGTTGCACTGTGGCTCAAGTGGTAGAGCACTAGCCTTGAGCTGAATTGCTGAGGGACAGTGCCCAGGCTCAGAGTTCAAGCCCCATGACCGACAAAAAAAAAAAGTACCTAGAGTATATGGCAGGGGCTGAGAAGGTGGCTCAGTGGTAGAGCACTTGCCTTGCATGCAAGAGGCCCTGGGTTCAATTCCCCAGCACCACGTAAGCAAAAAGAAAAAAAGCCAGAAGTGGCGCTGTGGCTCAAGTAGTAGAGCGCTAGCCTTGAGCTGAAGAGCTGAGGGACAGCGCCCAGGCCCAGAGTTCAGGCGCCACGACCAGACCAAAAAAAAAAAAAAAAGTATATGGCAGATCCAACAAAACACCAAATTTCTGCACAAAAGAACAGGAACACCTCTCTGCATGGGCACTGAGGATAGCTACAGAGATCCAGAACACACAGCAGCCCCATAGCCTGTTCCTTGTGCCAGCACAAGACAATGCAATGGAAGACTAAGCATCCATTACCCAAAAGACTTGGGATATGTCTCAGGGGCTGGGAGTGTGGCTTAGTGTTAAGAGTGCTTGTCTAGCATGCATGAAGCCCTGGGTTTGATTGCTCAGTACCACATAAACAGAACAGGCTGGGTGTGGCGCTGTGACTCAAGTGGTAGAGCACTAGCCTTGAGCAAAAGAGGCTCAGAGACAGTGCCAAGGCCTTGAGTTGAAGCCCCAGGACTGGCAAAAAAAAAAAAAAAACTGGGTGCCAGTGGCTCACGCCTGTAATCCTAGCTACTCAGGAGGCTGAGATCTGAGGATTGAGGTTCAAAGCCAGCCCCGGCAAGAAAGTCTGTGAGACTCTTATCTCCAATAAACCACCAGAAAGCCAGAAGTGGAGCTGTGGCTCAAGTTGTAGAGCACTAGCCTTGGGCTGAAGAGCTGAGGGACAGCGCCCAGGCCCAGAATTCAAACCCCACGACCAACAACAACAACAAAAAAGATATGTCTCAGACTCTGGAATATTTGCATATATAATGAGGTATTGGAGGCAGAACCCAAATTTAAACACAAAATTCAATTATACACAGTCTGAAGGTATTTTAATGTAGTATCTTACATAATTTTGTTCATTAAACAAAATTTCTGTACACTGTACCATTATATAAGTCAGGGTTGTAACTTTCTACACATGGTGTAATGTGCTCAAAAATTTTTGAAATTGGAACATTTTGGATTTGGGGCAACTGAGCTACTTCAGTTCTGAGAATCTGGTCTGAGATCCCTGCTATCTATGACAGATGCTGAGGCCTCAGCCAAGTAGGTTTCGATCCTGAGACATTACGAAGTTTTAGGACAGAGTTTGGTTGTATATAAACAGGAAGACAAAGAGTACAACTACAGGTGGACCAAGCAAACAGCCTGTGGTGCAGTGCTGAGGCTCATAAAGAGCAACTTTTGATGAACCACCGATGGGAAGGCTTGACGCCCACTCTCCTTGACAATGAAATGGGAAAGGGGCCAGTGTGTGTCCACAGGTATTTCTGAGATGCGGCATGACAGTCAACAGTGTATGTGTGTGTGGAACTATCTACCAGTGTTTCTGGAGACAAATGTCATCTATCAGTCGAACATCTCACCAAGCCCCCTTCAAGAGCTCTTCTCCTCCTAAGTCAGCAATGTGTCTCCAAGATCCACACCAACAGCAGACTAACTAACCTCTTGGGAAAAACCACATCCTTCAAAATATAAGCCCATATTAAATAGTTACTGGATAATGTTCTGAAATTTTGTCTTCCTTTACTATATTCAGCTGTGTTTATTTTTTTTAAGGTGGAAAAAAAAGCAGTGACAGAACCATTTCACCCCCCAAAGTCAGCAGTGCTCACCTCTTGGAAGAGTGAGGACATCTCACAGACCAGGCAGGAGCTGGGGCTCTGCATCTCACAACGGTGTCTATCTGACAGAAAGAAGTCTCGCAAGAGTGGTGTGTGGGTCAGAGCCTGCACAATGCAGTTCATGAAGCACGTGTTCCCCAGGTTGATCAATCCACGCAGGCCTGCAAGGGAAGCCACCAAGAGCAGAGTCGTATGTGCTAAGCTATGGATACACAATGTCAAGTCCCCAAAACAACTTCTAAATAATCCCTTTACCCTGCATTCAAGAAGTGATAGTGTGTGTGTGTGTGTGTGTGTGTGTGTGTGTGTGTGTGTGTGTGTGTGTGTGTGTGTGTGTGTGTGTGTGTGTGTGTGTGTGTGTGTGTGTGTGTGTGTGTGTGTGTGTGTGTGTGTGTGTGTGTGTGTGTGTGTGTGTGTGTGTGTGTGTGTGTGTGTCTTGAACTTGAACTTGAACTCAAGGCCTGGGTGCTGTCTAGAGCTTTAGAGCTTTTTTTTTTTGCTAACGGCTAGCACTCTACCACTTGAAGTTCTACTTCTGGCTTATTTGGTGATTAGTTAGAGATAAAAATCTCAGGAACTTTCCCAGCCAAGGAACTTTGAACCACAATCCTCAGATCTCAAGTCTCCTGAGTAGCTAGGATTGCAGGTGTGAATCATGGCTGTAATTTTTTTTTTTTTTGGGGTCCAGTTGTGGGCCTGAACTCTGGGCCTGGGCGCTGTCCCTCAGCTCTTCAGCTCAAGGCTAGCACTCTACCACTTGAGCCACAGCGCCACTTCTGGCTTTTTTCTTTTTGCTTATGTGGTGCTGAGGAATCGAACCCAGGGCCTCATGCATGCAAGGCAAGCACTCTACCACTGAGCCACCTTCCCAGCCATGGCTGTAATTTTTATATGAACGACACAGGAATGTTCACCATCATGTCCCCTTCCAACTTAGGTTTCCTTAGAGTTATCCAAAATGTATTTTCCATAAAAACAATGAGAATGAAGCCTCTCTAACAACCCAACATTGCTTTTCAAAATTGTTCTAAAATGTACAACTCCTCTTTTTTTGAGCCACTCAGTGAACATCTTCATTCTCAGGTATCTTCATTTATCTTCCTAAAGATAAACCTGGTCAGAATATGCTTGTGTCCTTTACATGTGCCTACAAGGGAGTGACTCTCTGCACCAGTCTTTTGCGTCTGCAGAAAGCAGGTACCCAATACCTGAATGCTAATAATAAGCAAATCTATGAAGGACACAAAGATAAGCAGAGTTCAAATAGAACCGTGGTGTTATGAAGCTTACAGATTTACGTTTATCTGACACCTAACCAGAAATGAGAAATGACCATGCTCAGCGCACTATCCCCCACCCACCTATGGTGCAGTTGGAGGTTATCTTCCTCCTCTTGGGGTTATGTTTCAGCAGTTCCAGCTCCCGTTTGGTTGGTTCCCAAGTTGAAAACTTCTCTCCAGCGCCTAATGCAGATAAAGGACAGGTGCTGTTAGCTAAATTCTCATGGTGTGTATTTATAAATAAGAGCTGTACTGATGTGCTATTGATCAGTTACTTCATAACTCATAACCCATAATGTTAGGGCTTTCTAACACCCTCCTATACTGAGACAGGAACAAGACACACTTCCTGAAAAAAAGAACACAATACCACTCATCAATGCCATCTCAACACTAATGCAAAATGGCTGTCTTCCCACATGCCTCTAATCCCTGAGTATAAAGATTGGAGCTTCAGTTCCAATGGGAACTAATTGGCAACAAGATGAAGGATTTTCCTGCCTGTAAATGAGACTGACAAAGAAAATGCATTTTTGAGGCATAGCTCAGTAAGAAAGCACTTGCCTATCCTGAGTTCTGTCCCCAGCAATCTACCTACTGAAGAGCTTTTATACCATAGGAGACTAATACCCAACAAATGCTGGTGCAAATGCTAATAAGCATCATCCTTCACCCTAATCATACGCTCTTCACTTGGAGGTATTTGTTTCACATTGCCTAAGATTTCTGCGTAAGTCAATAAACTTTAGGGAGTAAGCATCAAGCAGATGAGATTGCAGAATGACTTTGGAAGAATTCTATTTTATTTTTATTTTATTTTATTATTTTTTTTTTTTGGTCAGTTGTGGGTCTTGAACTCAGGGCCTGGGCAATGTCCCTGAGCTTTTCTGCTCAAGGCTAGTGCTCTACCACTTGAGCCACAGCGCCACTTCTGGCTTTTTCTGCTTATGTGGTGCTGAGGAATCGAACCCAGGGCCTCATGCATGCAAGGCAAGCAATCTACCACTGAGCCACCTTCCCAGCCCCAGAATTCTATTTTAATATGTAATTCTCAGCTCTATGTTTTAACTGTTCTGCACAAAAAATAATAACCTTACATGTAGTAGGGATGGTATTAAGTTTTGAGGAAGAATAGAAAATGAGTCAGAAATTATTTTCCAGAAATGACCTATTAATCATGAATATAATTCTGATCAGAAAATAATTCTGCTCTCAAAAAAATGGTCAAGAGGGGCTGGGAAAGTGGCTCAGTGGTAGAGCGCTTGCCTTGCATGCTCGAGGCCCTGGGTTCGATTCCTCAGCACCATGTAAGCAAAAAGAAAAAAGCCGGAAGTGGCGCTGTGGCTCAAGTGGTAGAGTACTAGCCTTGAGCTGAAGAGCTGAGGGACAGCGCCCAGGCCCAGAGTTCAGGCCCACGACTGGACCCCCCCCCCAAAAAAAAAAATGGTCAAGATACACTGTATGTGTAAACTGTTTTGGCGAATGGCAATTCCTTTATACAACTACTTATAGATAACAAAACTATTTTTTTCTTTTTTTCTTTTTTTTTTGGTAGTGGGTCTTGAACTCTGGGCCTGCTCTTCAGCTCAAGGCCAGTGCTCTACCACTTGAGCCACAGCACCACTTCCAGTTTTCTGGTCGTTTATTAGAGATAAGAGTCTCATGAACTTTCCTGCCTGGGCTGGCTTTGAACCTTGATCCTCAGATCTCAGCTGGGATTACAGGTGTGAGCCACTGAAGCCTGGCTGATTTTTTTTTTTAAGTGGGGGTGTTTTCACTACAGAACAGTCAAGGCAAGCATGAATAAAACAGGCCAGATTTCCATGCTTTCCTTGCACAATGGTTATTCTCCTACTTGAAAGCATAGATACTGATCCATCAGTTACTGCAGACCTCTGTGAACTTCTGTGGGAACTAAAAACTAATTTTTTTAAAAAAATCATGGAAACCAAGAAACAATGAAGAACTGTGCTATATAATGCTGCTGAACCTCTGGCTACAGGGCCATGAGGACAGGGAAGGGAACAAGGAGACCACAGTGGCAGCAGAGCCACAAAACACCAACCAGGAGAACAGAGATCTGACCCAGCCAGGAAGGCTCTATGGTGGGCTGTTCTGCTTTCCACCTGGCAATGTCACTCTGCTGACACAGACTCCATATCACCTAGTAGTTCAGAGATTTTACATCAATTTAGTCAGGAACATGGTTTACTCTCCTGAAAGGAGAGAAAAAGCTTTCTGGAGTACCACAATGCCAAGAGTGAATTATCTGTCTGGATTTCATCTGTCCTTTAGATGGGACAGGACAAGACTCTGCTGGTACTGGAAGGAACTAAGCTCCAGGTTGCAGAAATGCTCTCAAGTGGAAGAATGTCATTGCTGGCATGCACAGCAGCCATAGCTTCTAGAGGACTTGGACAAGAGGAACAACCTAGAAAGCAGTGCTGTGAGTACCTGTGTAGTTTTCACCCTACCTGCCTTCCTATTCAGGGCTCGGGGAAGTAATGAGCTACTGGAAGATCTCTTTCATCAAACTCACTCTGCCAGCACAGACAAACAGGTACTACCTCTGACTCCCACTCATGTCCTAGTATTTCTCTGTCTCTTACTGAGTTTTGCTCTCAACAGACCTGAAGGAACCTGAGGGTTAAGGGACAAAGCAGATAGGTAAATTTCAGCAGAATACAACCTTGCATCTTCCAAGCCTTCCGCTGTTCCTCTTTGGCAATTATTTCCATGTCTTTGTCATAGATGTAGTCCTGACACAAGAAGCAGTATATACCTCCATATGTCAGATCGATGGCTGTAGGGAGGAAACACACAACTTAGCACAGAAAGGCAATGCTTATAACAAAGTTGATCATGGAAGTCGAGTGTTCTGCACACACTGTGGCATCTCCCTTCTCTCTCATCACAGCACTTGAATTTCTCAGATATTACAATCTAGGCTGGAAGAGGTCATGTGCTAGCTCTGGAAGCTTCTACAACTGAAGGAAAAGAATGGGGAATCAAGGTGTCCATGCTTTACAAAGGACCCAATATTCAAATGTCAGGACTCTGTCTAAAAAAAGAATAAAATTTCTAACGTAGTCTTGTAATCATGGCTTTTCAGGGGATGGAAGCAAGGGAAACCTGAGTATGAGGCCATCCAGGGCCATCCATGCCTCAGAGATCAAAAGTCTTGGTGTATGGCTGAAGTGGTAGAGTCTTTGCCTAGCATGTACAAGGCCCTGAGTTTAATCCCCAGTACAAGAAGGAGTAAAAAACAACAATAAAATCTCACTGAATATTTAGAAAGGTTCTAGGCCATTTGGCAGAATAACAATGTTTTACTATACCTACAATTCGTGACAAGACCACAGAAGGAACACAGCAGCTATTTGTTGTTCCTTCTATTTGGTACCTTCTTACTCTAAGGACAAAGGTGAAATCCAGGGGTCAATCTGACTAAAATATGTGTATGTGTCAAATGAGAATGTGTCAAATAACAAAAGTAAAATGCCTTTCAGTAACTATTACACACTAAAAAAAAAGTTTGCCAAGAATGTATAACATGGGGCTGGGAAGGGGGCTCAGTGGTACAGTGCTTGCCTTGCATGCATGAGGCCCTAGGTTCGATTCCTCAGTACCACATAAGCAGAAAAAACTGGAAGTGGTGCTATGGCTCAAGTGGTAGCTGAGCTGAAGTGCTGAGGGTCAGTGCCCAGGCCCAGAGTTCAGGCCCCATGACTGACACACTCATACACACTCACACACAGAACATATAACACGTCCTGTGGAGTGGGCATCAGTGTGTGAGATCAAACAGAGCAGAGACTGACGAAGATGAATAAAAATACTTATGTGTATATGTGAAAATGGGACAATAAAGCTTGTGAAACTGCCAGACACTGGTGGCTCACGCCACCAGCTACTCAGGAGGCTGAGATCTGAGGAGCAAGCTTCAAAGCCAGCCCAGGCAAGGAAAGTCATGGGACTCTTATCTCCAATAAACCACCAGAAAGCTGGAAGAGGAGCTATGGCTCAAGTAGTAGAGTGCTTGCTTTGAGCTTGTGAAACTGATATGGAAAGAGAGGGAGAGAGGAAAAGGGAGAGTGACAGATGATAATCTATGTATATTTGAACATAACAAAACAAAACACACTTGTACAACTAAATTGATGCTAATGAAAATGAGGAGGAGAGGCTAGGAATAGAGCTTAGTGGTAGAGTGCTTGCTGAGTTAGCATACATGAAGCCCTGGGTTTGATTCCTTAGTACCACATAAACAGAAAAAGCCAGAAGTGGTGTTACTGCTCAAGTGGTAGTGTGCTAGCCTTGAGCAAAAGCAGCTCAAGAAGGCTGCTGCAAGCACGCCTGTGTGGTAGGCGGCTTTTCACGTGTCCTCTAGCCCGACTGCGGGTCTCTCCTTACAGCATTGGTATGAGAGCAGAGTCTGAGTAGCAACTGCAAAGAGTCATGGCTGGACAAGCATTTAGGAAGTTTCTTCCTCTGTTTGACTGAGTGTTGGTCGAAAAGAGTGCAGCTGAAATTGTTACCAAAGGAGGCATTATGCTTCCAGAAAAGTCTCAAGGAAAAGTATTGCAAGCCATAGCAGTTGCCGTGGGATTGGGCTCTAAAGGAAAGGGTGGACAGATTCAGCCAGTTAGTGTGAAAGTGGGTGATAAAGTTATTTTCCCAGAATATGGATGCACCAAAGTAGTTATAGATGACAAGAATTATTTTTTTGGGGGGGGAGGGGTTCCGATCATGGGGCCTGAACTCTGGGCCTGGGCGCTGTCCCTCAGCTCTTCAGCTCAAGGCTAGCGCTCCTACCACTTGAGCCACAGCGCCACTTCCGGCTTTTTTCTTTTTGCTTTGTGGTGCTGAGGAATTGAACCCAGGGCCTCATGCATGCAAGCCAAGTGCTCTACTGCTGAGCCACCTTCCCAGCCCCCAAGAATTATTTCATATTTAGGGATGGTAACATTCTTAGGCAGTACGTAATGTGAATACATCACTAAAATGGTTTCATGTGAAGCTGTCCGTTCCATGGAAGTTCTGAGATCTTTCATCATGTAAATAATTTCCATATCTCCCTTTTATAATAAGCTGATGATATCCATTGTCTCTAAAGTTTAATTTCATTGTTCTGGTATAAACATTTCCAAATAAAACATGTAAATGGGAAAAAGCTGAGGGACAGTGCAGGTCCTGAGTTCAAGCCCCAGGACTGGCAAAAGGAAAAGAAAGAAAATGAGGTAGAACAAGTTTCTACTCTGACAACCGCAACTTTTTTTTTGTGTGGCCCAGGGGGAAAAAAAAGCTGGAAGTGAAGCTGTGGCTTAAGTGACAGACTGCCAGCCTTAAACAACAACAACAACAAAAAACACACAGCTAAGAGGCAGTGCAAGGCCCTGAGTTCAAACCCCAGTACCACCACATACATACAAATATATCCCAAGACCTCACAGTATTTAACCTAAAGCAATATTTTGCAGGACAGAAATACCTAATGACAACTGTTAGAAAATAAAATGGGTAGGGCTGGGAAGGTGGCTCAGTAGTAGAGTGCTTGCCTTACATGCATGAGGCCCTGGGTTCGATTCCCCAGCACCACATAAGCAAAAAGAAAAAAAAGCCGGAAGTGGCACTGTGGCTCAAGTGGTAGAGCGCTAGCCTTGAGCTGAAGAGCTGAGGGACAGCGCCCAGGCCCAGAGTTCAGGCCCCATGACCGGATCCCCAAAAAAAAAAAAAAAAGAAAAGAAAAGAAAATGAGTAAAGCTGAGTTTTATGTGATTGCCAGAATGAAAGATGAATATGAATTTTTAAGTACATAAAAGGCAAATTTATCTTGATGGAACAAATGCTTAACTATCTCAAAAGGGGAAGATAAGGATCTGATATCCATTACCAAAGGAAGCACCAAAGCGTTCATAGCAATACTTCAAAACAAGTTAATGGAGCACTAATCTTTTAAGATTATATAAAACGGGGGCTGGGAAGATGGCTCAGTGGTAGAGCACTTGCCTTGCATGCCTGAGGCCCTGGGTTCAATTCCTCAGCACCACATAAGCAAAAAGATAAAAGCCAGAAGTGGCGCTGTGGCTCAAGTGGTAGAGCGCTAGCCTTGAGCTGAAGAGCTGAGGGACAGCGCCCAGGCCCAGAGTTCAGGCCCCCCCATGTTGTTCATATCAACATTAAAAAAAAATTAAGGAAAACCCACTTGAATTCATTGTCTCTCTTTTATTCTCCCATAAAACTTCATAAGAAGGGCATGAGCCATTTCAGAAAAACAAGTAGACTTTCAAGAGGAAATAAAGCTGTTCCTGCCTCCGGGTGATGTCTTACCCAGGTTGTGCCGCTTGGATTTTGCATGTTCATGGATGTGTTTCTTTGTGAAACAGCCAAAGAAGACGCAGTACAGGCAAGAGTGAAGCCGGCTCAGGTGGACACCACAGACATGGCAGACGCAGGACTTTGCCTGAAATTAGAGAGAGAATTAATAAGCAACAGTTCTCAAAGAGAAATAGGCAATGATGGCAAAAAGCACAGGAAATTTCTTCTCCGAGTCTTACTAAAATAAAACAGTACCTATATTATTTAATTCTTTCCAAAAGTAACTTACTTCATTTAACTCAAACTAGCTTGCCAGAAGCCATTAAGCTACCAGGACATTTACTGTATTCTCTCCTTCCTGGTCCTGACTGGTGCCCCAAGACAGTGCCACTCACATTTGTAATAAAGCAATACAGGTAAGAACAAAACAAAACAAAACAAACAAAACAAAACAAAACAAAAAAAAGGAACAGTTCATTAACAAGAAAGACTGACACTGGAAAACTAGTAACTAAACCACAGCAAATGTAAGTGCAGTGGTAAACAACTCCATACATTCACACCATACAGACTGACAGCACAGGAGGGGATGTATGGAAAGGATATCCCACTGGGCATGTCTGGCATTGTTTGAATACAAACATGAATAAATAACTTATAGCTGGGTGCTGTGGCTCACACCTCTAATACTAGCTACTCAGGAGGCTTAGATCAGGAGGCTTAGATCTGAGGATCATGGTTTAAAGTTAGCGTGGGCAAAAAAATCCCTATGAGACTTTTATCTCCAACTGACCACTCAAAAACCAGAAGTGGCATTGTGGCTCAAAGTGGTAGAGCACTAGCTTTGAGCAAAAGAGCTCAGGGACAGTGCCCGGTTCAAGCTCTACAACCAACAACAACAACAAAAGAATCCCAGGAGGTATGTGTGTATGCATACCTGTAACCCCAGCATTTGGGAGGCTGAGGTAGAAGGACTGAGATCAAGGTCAGCCTGGGATACATAGCCAGCAGGACTACAGAGTAAAAACCCTCAAGAAACCAAAACCTGCACTGGGAAGGTGGCTCAGTGGTAGAGTGCTTGCTTGCATGCATAAGGCTCTGCGTTTGATTCCTCAACACCACATAAGCAGAAAAGGCTGGAAGTGGTGTTGTGGCTCAAATGGTAGAGCGTTAGCCTTGAGCTGAAGAGCTGAGGGGCAGTGCCCAAACCCAGAGTTCAGGTCCCACAGCTGACAAAAAAAAGAAAGAAAGAAAGAAAGAAAGAAACCAGGGGCTGGGAAGGTGGCTCAGTGGTAGAGCGCTTGCCTTGCATGCATGAGGCCCTGGGTTCCATTCCTCAGCACCACATCAGCAAAAAGAAAAAAGCCGGAAGTGGCACTGTGGCTCAAGTGGTAGAGCACTAGCCTTGAGCTGAAGAGCTGAGGGACAGCGCCCAGGCCCAGAGAGTTCAGGCCCCACGACCGGACCAAAAAAAAAAAAGAAAGAAAGAAACTAAAACCTGCTATGTGCTAATGACTCACATCTGTAATTTTAGCTACTCAGGAGGCTGAGACAATGAGGATTGAGGTTTGAAGTCAGCCCAGGCAGAAAAGTCCATTAGACTGTCCAATTAACCAGAAAACAGCCAGATATACAGGTGTGGCTCAAGTGGTAGAGCATGAGCCTTTGATGGAAAAGCAAGTGGGAGTTCAAGGCCCTGAATTCAAGCTCCAGTACCAGCACAAAACCAAAGCCCAAACCAAAACAAAAGCAATCCCAAATGCATACTGAAATTATCCTCAGTCTTCTCTTAAAAGTCTTCATAGAACTCCACATAGTAACTGTTGTAGGAAAAACAAAAATACTAGACTCTTCATTTCATAATCATCATAAAAATAACTGATTCAAGTAAGAATATACACTAGAACCACTGAGTAAAAAATATGCTGGTAATACAAAGTAAATATAACTGGACAGAGACTAAATTCTATCAATTGATGAACAGTATAAACTGTGTAATAGAATAACACGTTATTCTCCATGAAAAGTAAAGAAACTATACAAGAAAACTATAACAAGAACTATGAGAACATAATCACAGGAAAAAGAAGTCAGATACAAAAGGTCACATAATTATATGGTTCCATTTAAGTTAAGTCCTACAGCCAGAGAGAACAAGGCACAAATGAGAATGTGCTGAAACTTGACAGAGCTGTACCGTGGCCACACAGCATTATGAACACACTAATGCTGCTTGGGTTAAATGTGATTTCACCTCACTAAAAAAATATTGTTGTGGATTGGTTATTCATAGCGCCCCCAAAGATGAATGTGTTGAAGGCTTGGTCTCCAGCAAGAGGTGCTGGTACAGGGTAGTGGGACTTTTAGGCAGTGGGAAGAAGTTAGGTAATCAGGGGTTCTTGAAGAAGATACTGGTACCCTGGTCTCTTCCTCTTGCTTTGCTTCCTGGCCACTGTGATGTGAGCAGTTTCCTCTCCCGTGTACCTCTCACAATGACAGACTGTCTCACCACAGGGACAAGGAACCACCAACCTCACCAACTCCATCACTGAAGTCTCTGCAACCAGGAGCCAAAGTAACACTTCCTCTTTTTGTTTACCTCTGTGTATTTTGTCACAATATCAGAAATCTGACTAACAAGAGACACATTAAACTATACATTGTATATTTGTGTGTAGGTTTATTAGGGCACTGGATATAGTTTTACCCAGAGACTCAAACTTTTCCCTAGGTGAAAATTTCCCTTTTAGGGGCTGAGAAGGTGGCTCAGTGGTAGAGCGCTTGCCTTGCATGCCTGAGGCCCTGGGTTCGATTCCTCAGCACCACATAAGCAAAAAGAAAAAAGCCGGAAGTGATGCTGTGGCTCAAGTGGTAGAGCACTAGCCTTGAGCTGAAGAGCTGAGGGACAGCGCCCAGGCCCAGAGTTCAGGCCCCATGACCAGAACCCAAAAGAACGAAAATTTCCCTTTTAGGACAGAGAACTCTGGTCAACACTAGCGAACTCTGGCCAACACCATGTTAAATAATTTTACTACCTCAAATCGAACCACCCATTTCACCACACATAGTACTCACCCAACAAGCCTTACCTTAACTCTGCTCATGAAGAAAGCAGACAAGTCCAAAATAAAGAATTTTCTACAAAACAACTGTCCTGTGCTCTTCAAAAATGCCAATGTAATAAAGACAAATATAACCTGGCCAATTCTACATGAACAGACTCTAGAGACTGAAAAAACGTAATGCATGATCCTCAGTTAAATCATACTGATTATTTTTCTAGTTATAAAATATTTTATTAGGGCTGGGAAGGTGGCTCAGTGGTAGAGTGCTTGCCTTGCATGCATAAGGCCCTGGGTTCGATTCCTCAACACCACATAAACAGAAAAAGCCAGAAGTGGCACTGTGGCTCAAGCGGTAGAGCACTAGCCTTGAGCTGAAGAGCTGAGGAACAGTGCCCAGGCCCAGAGTTCAGGCACCATGACTGGCAAAAAAAAAAAAAAAAAAAAGAACAATTTCCAGGGGCTGGGAAGGTAGCTCAGTGGTAGAGCACTTGCCTTGTATGCATGAGGCCCTGGGTTCGATTCCTCAGCACTACATAAGCAAAAAGAAAAACGCTGGAAGTGGTGCTGTGGCTCAAGTGGTAGAGCGCTAGCCTTGAGCTGAAGAGCTGAGGGATAGCGCCCAGGCCCAGAGTTCAGGCCCCACAAACGGACCCCCCCCCCAAAAAAAATAAATAAATACTGATTTCTGATCAGGCATTAGAACAAGAGCCTAGAATTACTTCACAAAGCATTTTACTATCAATATTATAAAGATCTTTAATACCTTGCTCATGTAACTGTAACCCCTCTGTACAGTATTTTTACAATAAAAAACTTATTATAAATAACAATACCTTAAAAAAGCTCTTTAATAGGAAAGGATATATTTTTATTTTTTTATTTTTTATTTTTTTGGGTCTGGTCGTGGGGCCTGAACTCTGGACCTGGGCACTGTCCCTCAGATCTTCAACTCAAGGCTAGCACTCTACCACTTGAGCCACAGCGCCACTTCTGGGTTTTTTTTTTTATTTTTTGCTTATGTGGTGCTGAGGAATCGAACCCAGGGCCTCTGGCATGCAAGGCAAGCACTGTACCACTGAGCCACCTTCCCAGCCCCTTTTTATTTTATTTTTTAATTTATTTTTTTGGTGGGTTGTGGGCCTCAACTCTTGGCCTGGGCGCTGTCCTTTAGCTCTTCAGCTCAAGGCTAGTGCTCTACCACTAGAGCCACAGTGCCACTTCCGGTTTTCTGGAGGTTAATTGGAGATAAGTGTCTCACTCCACTTTCCTCCCCTGGGCTGGCTTTGAACTGTTATCCTCAGATCTCAGCCTCCTGAGTAGCTAGCATTACAGGTGTAAGCCACCAATATCCGGAAAAGGTAACATTTTATGTACAGCGTGAGCCACCAGCATCCGGCAAAAGTAACATTTTATGTACAAACTACATACTTAGCAAAAACTGTTTCTAGTTGTTCCTAAATTTGTAATATGTTATCAGTGAACACAGTGTACATCAGGACTGTCTGCAAGTTCAAAGCAAGGCTCAGTGGGTTGAATGTCAGCTGTGTGGTGCCTCACCAGGAAGCCTCCTGAAAGACCTGTATAGATGGGTGGCCCAGAGGCTGCTATCAGCCCTTTGGTTCTGTGGTATAGGCACAGGAGATGCCATCTTAGCAAGAAATCCAATGTGCTGGAGGTCTGAGAGGCCTTGGCTGTGAGGGCCAGCACCTCCTGATTGGTGCTAGACTCCTTGGGGGAGCTATTCATGATGACTTGGATGGGTGGCAGTGTGCCTGTACCCGCACAGACACCACCCCAGTGTCCATACCCAATTATTTCAAAGTTATAAATGGTATTATTTGGACAAGGGCTTGGGACCTAATGGGAGATCTTTAGGCACTGGGATCCCTCTCGATCCTTCTCCCACCTTCCACAATTGACTGTTTTTCAGGACAAGGGCAGGATGCGTAGCTGCAGGTGACTTGCCACTCACCACTAAAGACCTATTTTGCCAGGCTGATGGATTCAACATAACCAAAAGAGCTGTTCTAACACTAAGCAGCCAACCAACAAGGCAACTTACACTAACTACAGAAACAGAAAGCTGTCTGATATATTAATAAAATTTTCACATCTTTTGAATAGTTTCTCTACTGTCCAACAGCATGCTCTATTATGCTGTAATGTTCTGTGTCTGTACTGTCCCAACTTATGAAAGCCACCAGCTACACATGATTACCAAGCTCTTGAAGTATGGCTAGTGCAAGTAAGAAATTAAAATTTACATTGTATCACATCTTAATTTATGTAAATAGAACATGTGGCTAGTGACCACTGTACAGTAGTATAGCACAATTCTAGACTTAAAACCACCATTATTATATTAGAAAATCTTTTCAAAACAGGTATCCAGAGTTTCTTTGCCCTAGAAGCTAGAAACTAAAAATGAATTGAGGGTATAACTTAGTGATAGGATTCCATCCCCAACACTGAAAACAACAAAAACCTAGAATAGCTCAAATCAATCTTGGACAACTTTTGTAGGTCGGAAACAAAATGCAACATACAAAAAGAATGTTTTTAGAAAAAGTTAAATTAAATGTACTAAGGTGAGATGATACTTGGTTGCTTGAGCCAGCCTTAAATGCCATCAACCAGTGTCTCCCCTTAAGAGTCAAGCAGATGGCAGGCACTTGTGGCTCACGCCCGTAATCTTAGCTACTCAGGCAGCTGACATGGGAATCTTGGTTTGAAGCCAGCCTAGGCAGTAAAGTCCATAAGATTCTCATTTCCAATTGTTAAGGAAACCTGCCATTTTGAGAACTAGCTCAACCTGGTAAGGAAAAGCTTGCAAGTAATTTTCAAGAAAATGTAACCTCTAGGGTACCTGTGCTCTATAAAAGGATGGTACTCCTGTTGGTTGAGGATGAGACCCTGGAGCAGGAATCCTCTGGGCCCAGTGGTGTAACTGAGTTCTCTAACTCTCCCAGTGCCTCTTGCTTCTTCCCAGAGTATTTTCCACATGTTGGTTCCCTGACTACGAAGTTGGCCCTCTGAGCCACCCGTGCAGGCCTCTGCTCTCATTGGAGTGGGCAGCACTCCTATGTTTGAACGAGGTTGCTCCTTCTCCTGGGTCCTGTCACCAAGAAAGTGGCACTCCTGGGCTCAATGGAGAGATGGAACAACTCTGAACTCCTGCTTCTGAATCAGGGCCTAGATCTCTCGTTCTGTCTGGTAGGATGAAAGGGGAGCCCGATCACCTCTGGCCGCAGTCTGCAGTCCTTTCTAAAGCCAGCCACCAGTTTAGGCCTGTTCTTTTAGTAGTCACCATTTTAGGGCTTCACTTTACAAAGAACAGGCCACTTCAGAGGGAGCCACCAGTTCAGGACATCTCGTTCAGAGGGCTACCAGTTTAGGGTACTCCCAAAGGGAGGAGGGAATGTGTAACTTCTTGTATGAATGTGAATGTAAAACTATTTGTGGCTCCACAGCCAAAAGCTACGGAGGCTGGAGTCCGAGTGGGTCCTAATCTGTGGTTCCATGATGACTTTACATGGCCTAACAATGATTCACATTCTGTAATAGGACCTCTGACCAGGCCCAGGCTTATACTAGCACATCTTCAGTCAAGAAGCATCTAAACTCCTGTGAGGGATGCAAGTGACCTACCTTTGTCCACACAACACCAAAGCAGGGAGGAACATGGGTGGGAGTCATTCTAAACCAACTGTCTTACA
The DNA here is from genome assembly GCF_024711535.1 of Dipodomys merriami. NCBI lineage: Eukaryota > Metazoa > Chordata > Mammalia > Rodentia > Heteromyidae > Dipodomys > Dipodomys merriami. The sequence continues at coordinate 17,472,898 of NW_027203270.1, read as the reverse complement.
TTATAGGCTTAAGAATTTTTCAAGCAGGTGTGGGTGGCTCACGCCTATAATCCTAGCTACTCAGGAGGCTGAGATCTGAGGACTGAGGTTCAAAAGCCAGTCGGGGCAGGAGAGTACGTAAGATTCTTATCTCCAATTAACTACCAGAAAACCAGAAGTGGCGCCATGGCTCAAGTGGTAGAACACTGGCCTTGAGCTGAAGAGCTGAGGGACAGTGCCCAGGCCCAGAGTTCAAGCCCCAAGACCGACCCAAAAAAAAAAAGAATTTTCAAAGGGCTATTTTAGGGATTATGGAGTCAAGATGACTCCCAGGTGTCTTTAGACTTTCGGTCAAATGGTCATCTTTTGTTGTAGACTGGCCCCTGAAGGCACCCTCCATCTCCTCACTATTAGTGAAGTTTACTATCTCCTGACAGTCCAAACTTCAGTTCCCCTATGAAGACTGCTGGTTACAGATTGCCTCAACACTGCCATCATGGGTGAGATTCCATGCAAATTCACAGGATCAGCCACCGCAGAGTTTTAGCAAAATTATCTAAGCCTCAGAAAGAAAGAAAACCCATTTATCAGGGGACTCTGCAGAAAGGACACTTGTACCTCCACTGTACATCCCAACTGCCCTTCAGCAGCCAGTAAAGGTGCCTGAGCTAATAAGCCTGACACATTAGTCTCACCTCAACCAGTGGAGCTAGACCCCAAACCTGTAAACTGGCGCCTCAGGCTGGACAGCTCAGGCTCAGATGTTGCAAATGCCCCTCAGCAAATTAACTCAGCATAGTCCAAGAGGATGGCCTATTTAGTACCACTGACATCTTGAACTGGAAAAATTATACTTCTTCTCATTTGGAAAAACCCCAGGCCCTCACAGTCTTGACACTCTTCACTCATGGGAGTAGTTACTTCAGGGAAGGTTGGCAAAGGCTCTTCCTCAGGGGTGGCTGACCCAACAGATGGAACTTTGGGCCCTGATCAGGGCTCTGGAACTTGCTGCCACCAAGCAAGTTAACATCTACACTGACTCTAAATAAAGGGGCCTCCTTGCAGCAAGAGGAAAAAAAATCCTCTGATTTTTCAAGGCAGTAGGGGCCGTAATACACTACAGAGGACATCAAAAGGGCAACAACCCAGTCAGTAAAGGAAATACATATGCAGATCGGGTGGGAAAAGAATGCTCAGAATCTTACAGAATCCTACAGAATTTCATGACCCAGGTTCAAAGTATAGCCCAGAGGAAAGGAGAAACCTCAGAGGGAGGACATCAGACTACAGAAAGTGAGGGAAGGCTCCCGAATCAGTGCCTTTGGTCCCAGAATAATTGGTCTATCCACTAGTACCATGAAATGGGGCACTGGAGAAAGACCAAACTGGTCTGGGAATGTGGCTTCGTGGTAGGGTGCTTGCTTAGCATGCACGATGCCCTGGGTTCGATTCCTCACATAAACAGAAAAAGCCGGAAGTGGCGCTGTGGCTCAAGTGGTAGAGCACTAGCCTTGAGCAAAACAAGAAGCTCAGGGACAGTACTCAGGCTCTGAGTTCAAGCCCCGGGACTGGCAAAAGAAGAAAGAAAAAAAAAAAGAAAATATAGGGAGGTGACAGGGGCATGAGGTTCCGCTCAGTTCCCTATGTCCACCCCTGCAGCGTCCTGGCAACCCGGCAATCCTGGCAACCCGGGGGCGGGGGGACCCCAACAACCCCAATCCACGGCCAAAGGCCCGACTCTCCGACCTTCATGGATCGACACCCCAGTATAAGGGGGGGGGGCCTCCGGATGGTGACAGAAGATCTACAACCAGTCAAAGTGCTGGGCTCTTTTTATATTTTTTCCTCCAAATCCTCCCCTCTAGCGGTCCCGCCCCACCCCCCCGGGCAGGAGCCTGAGGCTAGAACGTTGGAGAAGCCCCTCACCTAGAGTCCCAGGCTCCCAACCTCCTCTAGGAGTGCTCCCCGCACCATTTGCATTCGTCTCCCAAGCCCCGCCCCACCGCGGCGTCGCCCCCACCCCCACGGCCGGAGGGTGGGGGCGGAGAGGGACGGAGGATGGGCGAGAAGAACCCCCTCCCCCTCCCCCAGCCGCCTTCCGTTACCGTTGCCCGCCCCCACCCAAGCCCGCAGCCCCGCCGGAGGACACCCCCCGGCCCGGGCCAGCCGGGCCGCCAAGCATGCAGGCCGCACCTTGCGCTTGCGGGCCTCGGCCGTGCCGCTCCACACGAAGCACTGGTAGATGGCCCGCAGGTTCTGCTTCCAGTTGTCCACCTTGAAGCTGCCCAGGTGCGAGCAGCCCGACGGTGCCACCGCCAGCTCGGCCTCCATGGCCTCGCCCTCCGGTTCAGGCCGGGAGACCATGGGGGGCAAGGCCCGGCCGCGCGCCGGGGCCGGCGGCGAGGGGGGCGACGACGACGCCAGCTCGGCGGCAGCTACTCCGCGGCGCGCCCGGTCGGCCCAGACTCGGGCACCGGGAACAAAGCGCAAGCGGTTGCGACGCGGTTGGACAAAGACAGCACGACCAACGCAGAGAGAGGCGGCGGCGAAGTAGGCGCCGCCCCCGAGCTTTGCAGCCGCCGCTGGCTGGCCGTTCGAGCTGCGCTCTCTCGGTTCGCGGAGGGCGGCGCGGGGCGGGGCGCCGCGGCCTCCGGCGGAGATTACGTCACCCCGAACGGGCAGCTAGCACCCAAGTGCGCAGACTCGGAGTGCGCCAGGTCCCGCCCTCATCGTTCCTCCTCCTCTGGTGTTGGTGAGAGCCCGCCCCTGCACCTATGCTATTGGTTGCTTGCCATCCCAAGGAACCGCCGGCCGTTTTCATAGGCTGATAGCTCATTCGGTCTGACTTCCAGTCGCCTCCTGAAACGTTAGCAACTTGACAACTCCCAAGTCTCCCACGCAGAGCTAGGGGGAGGGGACGTGGTGAGGATTGGGTAAAGTGGGGTGTCGGTCTGGGCCTTGAACCGGTTTGCACCGGCTAGAGCTCTGCCGCAAAGAGGCGGAGCGCTGGGTGGAGGCGGGGCGGGGATCCTGCTTCTGCGCCTTGCCATCCCGGGCCGCGCTTGCCTGTTGAGTCTTACCCTGATGATGACAGCCCCTCTTGTCTTTTTAGGCCTTTCAGCAGGGCTCTACCTTCTTTGTAACCCGTGACAGATTAGCCATGAGCGATGGGGAACTGAAATGGAAGGTGCGATCACTAAATCTGTGGGAGAAAATATTGTAATTAAACTTTAGGCTAGACCTAAGGATGGTTATTTCTCACAGACAATCCCAATAAATACGTAGCCCTCCTCCCCCTCCCTACAGACAACACGTTTTCGGTCTATTGACAATGTGTCTGTAACAGGTACTTAACCTAGTTTTGCTGACGTGAACTGCAGGAGAAACGCCTGGCATCTCTGCCTCCATTTTGTATCTAGCTTTGCTCTATTGCTAAGCCATTCTCTCCACAGTTTGCAATCACCTTGAGTTCCAGAAAACACGTTTATAGGAACATCTGATAAGACCATTCCTAAAGGAAAGGTATGTTTGAGAAAAGAATATAGGCTTACTGAAAAGTAAAATCACAAGCCGGGAGCCGGTGGCTCACACCTGTAATCCTAGCTACTCAGGAGGCTGAGATCTGGGGACTGTCCTTCAAAGCCAGCTCGGGCAGGAAAGTCCGTGAGACTCTTTATCTACAATTAACCACCAGAAAACCGGAAGTAAAATCACACCCGATAAATCAGGAATTGTAAAGTTATGTGTGGGGCTAGGGGAGGGGGAGGAGGGGGATGTAGCTCTGTAGTAGAGTACTCCCCTAGCAGCTGTGTGAGGTCCTAGGTATAATCCACAGCACCACACAACACACACACACACACACACACACACACACACACACACACACACAAATGGTGATTCATCTCCTGGAACAGGAGAATCAATAGTTAAAAGCCAGATTCATGGATGTAGCCAGACTATCAAAATACAACATTAAAAGCAAAAATTTTGTATGTGAGGAGTGTTCTGATAATGAGTTAACAATATAACTGGGTTTCAAGCCTGTACACTTAGCATGTAGAACATAAAATTGTAAAATATAATTTTTTAAACAGCAGGTCAAGCTGGTGCCAGTGGCTCACGCCTGTAATCTTAACTACTCAGGAGACAGATCTTAGGATCATGGTTCAAAGCCAGTCTGAGCAGGAAAATCCTTGAGACTGTTATCTCAATGGTAGAGGGCTTGCCTCATATACATGAGGCCCTGGGTTCGATTCCTCAGCACCACATAAGCAGAAAAAGCCAGAAGTGGCGCTGTGGCTCAAGTGGTAGAGTGCTAGCTTTGAGCTCAATTGCTGAGGGACAGAGCCAAGGCCCAGAGTTCAGGCCCCACAACTGACAAAAAAAAAAGAAAAAAGAAACTATTCAGAAAAAAGCCTCAAGGGCTGGGAAAGTGGCTCAGTGGTAGAGTGCTTGCCTTGCATGCCTGAGGCCCTGGGTTCGATTCTTCAGCACCACATAAGCAGAAAAAGCCGGAACTGGCGCTGTGGCTCAAGTGGTAGAGGGCTAACCTTGAGCTGAAGAACTGAGGGACAGTGCCCAGGCGCAGAGTTCAGGCCCACAACCTACAAAAACAACCCCCCCCCCCAAAAAAAGCCTCAAGTGCTGCTGAGGTTCAAGTGGTAGAGTGTTAGCCTTGAGTACAAAGAGGCTCAGGGACAGCACCCAGGCCCAGAGGTCAAGACCTAGAGCCCATTAAAAAATAAAAAAAAGTCATCATCTAACCACAGAAGAATTTCTATGCTACTTGAATTAACAATTATTAAAATACCCTGTAATTAGAACAGCATTATGCGCAAAAGGAAGAACTGCAGAATACACCCTTGTGATGCAAACACCAACAGAAATATGCATGGTGCCATCCACTGCAGCATTTTTTTTTCCAATGGGGAAGGAAATGGAACCAACTGAAATGACGATTAATAACAGAACAGCCAAAAAACTCTATAGAATAGCTATTAGAGAATCAAATAGATCTATAAGTATTGCTAAGATTTATTCTTTCCAAAACCCATGTTAAGGTTTAATTCCCCTTTTGGAGGTATTAAGGGAGTGGAAACTCAAGTGAGGTCTAGAATCGGGGCCTTTAAAAAATGATCTGGATTAGGTTAGGACATGAATTGTGCTCCTAGGACTGAACTCTGGTGATTTATAAGAAGGTAGAAACCAAACCGGGCGCCCGTGGCTCACGCCTGTAATCCTAGCTATTCAGGAGTCTGAGATCTGAGGATCACGGTTCAAAACCAGGCTGGGCAGGAAAGTCCATGAAAGTCTTATCTCCAGTAAACCACCAGAAAACCGGAAGTGGTAGGGCGCTCAAGTGGTAGAGCGCTAGCCTTAAGCTGAAACGCTGAGGGACAGCACTCAGGCCCAGAGTTCAGGCCCCACAACCGACAAAAAAAAGAAGGTGGAAACCAGAACACCCACATGCTCTTCCTGTCTCTCCCCATGTGATACCTTGTGTTTTGCAAAGACTCTACCTGCAGAAAGGCTGATAGATGTGAGCTCTTGACCTTGTGCCACCACTGTGCCAAAATAAACCTCTTTACAAATTACCAAATCTTTGGTATGCCATTATTAGCAACAGAAAATGGACTAAGAAGGTACTAAGCCAGTCTGGTCAGGAAAGACTGTGAGATTATCTCACTAAAAAGCCAAAAGTGGAGCAATGGCTCAAGTGGTAGAGAACTAGCCTTGAGCAAAAGCAGCTCAGGGACAAGGACCCAGACCCCAAGTTCAAGCCCCAGTACTGGCACGCACACATGTGCTTGCGCACGTGTGCACACACACACACACACACAAAACAGCATCAGATGCTCAGTGATAGAGTGAGTAGCTAATGCAAGGCCTTAAGTCCAAACTCCATTACTATCAAAATCATCTTCATCATCACAGACTCCTAATTCATCACCAAGTCCATTCTGAATGACTAAAAGACTCTCTCTTCCACTCATGACAGAATATCAGGGTGGGAGATTTCCTCTTGCCATAGACAAAATATAAACATTGGAAAACTGGAAGTAGAAAACTGATCCCTGACAGAAAAGAAACAAAGATGACAAGGCCAGTGACTTGATAGCTCACTACCTTGAATGAGCTTGCAGGCTCCAGACCTGGGATAGGAAACCAAAGGGAAGTACCTGGGACTTCCCAGCCTTTGCACTTGAGTTCTAACACCAAGACTCCATGAGTCCTGAATATACAGGGAAGCCCTGCCCACTCTACCAGCTAGAGACCCATACTCTCCATGCATTGAAAATATAGTGAGGTAGGGCTGGAATGTGGCTTAGTGGTAGAGTGCTTGCCTAGCATGCATGATGCCCTGGGTTCGATTCCTCAGTACTACATACACAGAAAAAGCTGGAAGTGGCCCTGTGGCTTAAGTAGTAGAACACTAGCCTTGAACAAAAAGAAACTCAGGGACAGTACTCAGGCCCTGAGTTCAAGCAAGCCCCAGAACTGGCAAAAGAGAAAAAAAAGAAAATATAGGGAGGTGACAGTGGCTACAAGTCAAAGGACTGGTGACCAGAAAAGAGAGCTTCACAGCAGAACATTCCAGAAACATGCTTCTCAGCTCAGTGGTCAGTGTAGGCATTCAAACATTCAAGTAGTCTACCTGAGCAAATCAGGGGAACAATTGCCAAACATCTCCTAAAGCTCAGGTATCACAAACTACTGAGCTAGAAAGGACTCACATTTTTGAGAGGACAGCCAGGGTGAAAAAACCTTATACATGAGTCTCTATTCAGAAGGGCATTGGCTTAGTTAGTAGGAGCAAAGTAGCCCAAGAATGAGGCTTTTCTGACCACTCCTCACAAAGCATAAATGTCTGAAAGATTAAAGTGTTTGAAATTGCTTTATAAAATGGTTGTTTGGGGGAGAGGAAAAGCCCTAAACAAGGTAAACTTTTCAATGTCTAATATCTGATAAAAAAAAAATTACCAAGCATGTAGCTGGATGTCACTGCCTCATTACTATAATTCTAGCTACTCAGGAGGCTGAGATCTGAGGATCATAATTCAAAACCATACTGGGATAACTTTGTTCCAATTACTAGAAGAAAAAAAAAGGGAGGGGGTGGGAATATGACTTAGTGGTAGAGTGCTTGCCTAGCGTGCCTGAAGTTCTGGGTTCTATTCCTCAAGTACCAAATATTTAGAAAAAGCTGGAAGTGGCACTGTGGCTCAAGTGGTAGAGCGCTAGCCTTGAGCTGAAGAGCTGAGGGACAGTGCCCAGGCTCAGAGTTCAAGCCCCTCAACCAAACAAAAAAAAAAAAAAAAAAAAAAAGGAAGGAAAAGAAATCAATTGTGCCTTATTAGTCATTTATGTCATTTATTCATTAATGGTTTGTGACTGTTGCTCCTGACATTTACCTATATTCATTGTTTTTTGAAATTCATTAATCTTTTTTATTTTGTCTGGCATGGGGCTTGAACTCTGGGCCTGAACGCTGTCTACAGACTTTCCTGCCAAGGCTGGCTTTGAACCGTGATCCTCAGATCTCAACCTCCTGAGAAGCTAGGTTTACAGGCATAAGCCACTGATGTCCAGCAAATTCATTAATCTTTAACTATACTTTTTTTTCCCTTAAGCATTTCTTTTTTTTCTGATATTGAGGTTTGAATTTGGCTTGGCTTTCTGGGCTGTGCTCTACTACTTGAGCCATATCACCAATTCTGCATTTTGATCATCTTTTTGGACATAGAGTCTCACAGACTTTTCTGCCTGTGCTAGCCTTGAATTTCAATAATCTATATCTCAGCCTCCTGAATAGTTGATATTATAGGCAAGAGACACTGGTACTTCGCTAGACAATTTTTTTCTTTCTTTCTTTCCTTTTTTTTCTCTTTTCTTCTCTCTCTCTCTCTCTCTCTCTCTCTCTCTCTCTCTCTCTCTCTCTCTCTCTCTCTCTCTCTCTTTTGGGTCATGGAGCCTGAACTCTGGGCCTGGGCACTGTCCCTCTTCAACTCAAGGCTAGCGTTCTACCACTTGAGCCACAGTGCCACTTCAGGCTTTTTTCTCCTTATGTGATACTGAGGAATCAAACCCAGGGCTTCATGCATGGAAGGCAAGCACACAACTACTAAGCCACATTCCCAGCCGCTTTCTTTTCTTCTTTCCATCTTCTTTCCTTCCTTCCTTCCTTTCCTTTCTGTCGCTACCGCCTCGACCAGCAAGGAAGACACGACACCGAACTCTTCTCTCTGCAGTTTATTCAGGACCTTTTTGTAATCTTCTGACCCCAACCCCGGGGAGAATTCCCCACAGCCTTAAGTACCCGCTGGATAGCCAACCCTGATACGCCACGTGGGAACCACCAATAGGTTCAGGTGCGCGGAAGCAAGCCAGATTCTTTGCCTTAGCCATATCAGGAGTTGTTTACCACAGAGAGCACTCGCCATCGGGAAGGCGGAGGGCGGAAGCTGGCACCATCTTCCAGGTGCGGCCTCTCGCAGCTCTCTACACCTTTCTTTTCTTCCTTTCTTTCTGAACCCTTTGTCCTCCTTTTCCTCTTCCTCCTCGTTTTTCTTCTCTGGGGTCAGGAATCAGCACCTGCCACGCCGACTCCAGTGGAGCCTGCTTAGCATGGGAAACCATCTATCAGACCAAGATAGGGGCTTCAGAGACCTATCTCTGAGTTTTGGGACTTCACCGAAGTCTACCTCAGAGAATGGGGCTTTACAGAAACCTATCTCCAAGTTTTGGGACTTCACCGAAGTCTACCTCGGAGAATAGGGCTTCTAAGAGGCCTACTCCTGGAAAAAGGCTGGCAAGCCCCTGAGAAAGATGTGTTTCTGCCTTTCTTTTCCTCACTGTATAAGAGTGCCTATTAATCTTTTACTGTTTCTACTGCTCTTTGTCAACGTTCCCTTATTCAAAGCTCTTTCTTAAGAGTGTTGACGACTCCAATATCTGATGAGTGTCTTAAAAATATGACTAACTCACCAGAGTTAAGTGCTACCCTGAAACCCCTCTTATGGAGGCTAGTAGACAAGTCATAAGCAAATATAAAAGTATTGGGGGTTTCACAAAGTCACTTCAGCAGAAGGAATTGTCTGTAAGAGATTTAGAAGAAGCTATAGGCTCAGTTAAAACAGAAAGAATGTATGGCAATTGCGGAGATAACTACTTAGGAGAAAAAACTTCCTGTTACTCTCATTTACTAAGAGATTTGCTAGATCTAGGCCTCCGTGACCTTACTATTAAAGAAGGAACAGGAAAGATCTTATGGGACAATTAAGGCCTCTATAGAAATAAGGTAATGGTTAGATGGTGATAAACGTCGAAACCCATTATATTTCTTAGAGATACCATTATATTTCTTAGAGATAAGCCGGAAACAAGTGCCTTTCAGGCAACCAGCTGGTGCCCACCCAAGAATGAAGCCCTGTAGCAAGATTGTGTAACCTTTTGCCCTTTCTTATGGAGACTTTTTGCTATAAAAGTTTGTTATCCTCTGCATTAAATCGCACTCAGCACTCAGCACCCACTCCTAATGTGTGTGAGTTGTCTGTTTGCCATCTCCCCATCCTATTCCAGGTTCCTCCCCTAGGTATCCTCCGTCGTCCCGACAGAACCCGGTCCGCGGCAAGCACCTTGTTAGGTGCTGGTAGCTCACACCTATAATCCTAGCTACTCAGGAGGCTGAGATCTGAGGATCGGATCGTAGTTCAAAGTCAGCCCGGGCAGAAAAAGTCCCTGAGACTCTTATCTTCAATAAACCACCAGAAAACCAGAAATGGCACTGTGGTTCAAATGGTAGAGCACTAGCCTTGAGCTGAAGAGCTCAGGGACAGCACCTAGGCCCAGAGTTCAAAGAAAGAAAGAAAGGAAGGGAGGAAGGAAGGAAGGAAGGAAGGAAGGAAGGAAGGAAGGAAGGAAGGAAGGAAGGAAAAAAGGAAAGAAAGAAGGAAGGAAGGAAGGAAGGAAGGAAGGAAGGAAGGAAGGAAAGAAAAAAAAAATCAGGGACGTGTATCCTGCCCCACAGAAACCTTGCCTCCAGTCCAACTTAATCCTGTTTTTTTTTTTTTTTTAAACACAAGTAAACTGAGCCTCAGGGTATTTAAGACTACCACAGATGCAGAGCTCTAGGGGCTGTCATCTCCTGGAATGTAGAGTGATGACACTCTGAAGTCACAGACAATGTGGATCTGGCCACAATTAACACCTCTGCCTCTTTCCCTGGCCTTCTTGTTTTTGACTTGTTTGGTTGTTTTTGTTTTTTGTTTTGTTTTTTGGGTTTTTTTTTTTGCCAGTTGTGGGCCTGAACTCTGGGCCTGGGCACTGTCCCTCAGCTCTTCAGCTCAAGGATAGGACTCTACCACTTGAGCCACAGTGCCACTTTGGCTTTTTCTGCTTATGTGGTGCTGAAGAATCAAACCCAAGGCCTCATACATGCAAGGCAAGCACTCTACCATTGAGCTGCCTTTGCAGCCCCTCTACTTCCTTTTTTCTTTTTTTTCTTTTTTTTTTGTCGGTCGTGGGGCTTGAACTCTGGGCCTGGGCGCTGTCCCTCAGCTCTTCAGCTCAAGGCGAGAGCTCTACCACTTGAGCCACAGCACCACTTCCGGTTTTCTGGTGGTTTATTGGAGATAGGAGTCTCACGGTCTTTCCTGCCTGGGCTGGCTTTGAACCTTGATCCTCAGATCTCAGCCTCCTGAGTAGCTAGGATTACAGGCATGAGCCACCAGCGCCTGGCTTCTACTTCCTTTTTGAGTGGTTAATTGGAGATGAAGTTTCAAGGAGACTTTTCTACCCATGTGGCTTTGAACCATGATCCTCAAATCTCAGCCTCTTGAGTGTTAGGATAATGGAGATCAGAAAAGCAACAGGCAGGACTCCGTCAACCGGCGAGGACTGTTTATTGAGGAACAGGGAGGGGCACAGACCTTCCCCCAGGTTTGGAGGTTGTGCCTGAGAGTTGGGACAGGAGCTGGGTTTTTATAGGAGGTCCAAGCAAGGAGGCAGAGGTTAATGAAAAAGCCACTAGGTCAAGGAAGGTGGGGGCCTTTCAGTTGGACCCACAATGGGATGTTTACAGCTGGGCTTGGGTGGATTGCCCTGCCTGCACTTCAAAAGAGTTCACACATACCTGGGATTTTGCCCAGAGTCTATATGGGCCTGGGACAATAGGGTGGGGGTCAATCCTTCATATTCCATCTTTAGATACATAAAATAATAGGACCAAGAGGGGAGAGGCAAGTTCTTCTTTGAGTAGCTAGGTTACAGGCATGAGCCACCAGCACCCAGCGTAAGGGTTTCTTGAAATAGTCAGGCTGTTAAAATTCTTGGATGAAGGCTGGGAATATGGTTTACTGCTTGCCTAGCATGCATGATTCCTTAGTATCACATAAACAGAAAACCCAGAAGTGGCGCTGTGGCTCAAGTGGTAGAATGCCAGCCTTGAGCAAAAGAAGCTCAGGGACAGTGCCCAGGCCTTGAGTTCAAGCCCCGGGACTGGCAAAAAACTAAAATAAAAATAAAATAATAAAAATAAGCTGGGCACCAGTGGCTCCCATCTATAATCCTAGCTACTCAGGAGGCTGAGATCTGAGGATCAAGGTTCAAAGTTCAAAGCCAGCCGAGGTAGGAAAGTCTAGGAGATTCTTTTTTTTTTTTGGTCCGGTTGTGGGGCCTGAACTCTGGGCCTGGGTGGTGCCCTCAGCTCTTCAGCTCAAGGCTAGCGCTCTACCACTTGAGCCACAGCGCAACTTCCGGCTTTTTTCTTTTTGCTTATGTGGTGCTGAGGAATCGAGCCCAGGGCCTCATACATGCAATGCAAGTGCTCTACCACTGAGCCACCTTCCCATCCCCAAGTCTAGGAGATTCTTATCTCCAATAAACCGCCAGAAAACTGGAAGTGGCACTGTGGCTCAAGTGGTAGAGAGCTAGTCTTGAGCTAAAGAGCACAGGGACAGTGCCCAGGCCCAGAATTCAAGTCCCAACATCAACAAAAAAATAAATAATAAAAATTTAAAAATAAAAAACAAGCCAGATGCTGGTGGTTTTATGCCTGTAATTCTAGATATTTAGGAGGCTGAGATATAAGGAGAAAAGTCTATATGAGACTGTTTATCTACAATTACCCACCAAAAAGCCAGAAGTGGAATGAGTTGTTGCTCAAGTGGTGGAGTGGTAAACTTGATCACAAAAGCTCATAGACAGCTAGGACATTGGGTTACATCTATAATCCTAGCGATTCACAAGGGTGAGATTGTAGATCATGGCTTGAAGACAGCCAGGGCAGCAAAGGTCTGAAAGGCTCTTATCTCCAATTAACCACAAAAAGCCAGAAGTGGAGCTGTGGCTCAAGTGGTAGAGGGCTGACCTTGAGTAAAATTGCTTAGGAATAATGTGCAGTCCCTCAGTTCAAGCTCCAGAATCAGCACACAAAAATAAAAGAAAAGAGAAAAGCAAAAAACTCATAGCATCTAGACCCTGAGTTTAAACTTGGGACTTTTTGGACTTGCACTAAAAAATAAAAAATAAAATTGTGTGTGTGTGTGTGTGTGTGTGTGTGTGTGTGTGTGTGTGTGTGTGTGTGTGTGTGTGTGTGTGTGTGTGTGTGTGTGTGTGTGTGTGTGTGTGTGTGTGTGTGTGTGTGTGTGTATAATGACAATATAGGACTGCAACATCACAATGGGGCACCTTTCCAGGACTAAATGATTCAATTTGTTTAACAAATAAGTGAGAAGGAAGGCAAAGTCAGGGGGCTGAGACAGCAATGCTTTAAAGATCCTGTGGGCTGTACATCTGATTTTCAGAGCAAGCAGAGTGAATAGTAGTATTTTGAGAGTAGTCACAAAAATCCCATTCTGTACACAATGGAGAGTGATGTGGGCATTTAGAACCACCCACTGTGATCAAAATAAATCTTTCCTTGCAAATGTTTTGTGAATATAGAAGATTGTTTCAACCATGATAATTAGGCTAGGAATGTAGCTCAGAGGTAGAACACTTGCCTAGCAGGCTTAAAGCCTGCTATATAGCTGGGCACAGTAGTACATGCCTGTCATCCCCAGCAACATGGGAATGCTGTGCCAATCATAAATGTGTGCCAGAGAACAGGAACATCTGATCTAAACAGAACAAATGAGCCCAATGAGCCCAAGAAACCAGAATGAACAAAAGCCAGCAGCTTTGGAGGATAGTCAACACCTGGCAGAAGGGCCAACTGGGAATAAATTTCCCATTTTCATAGCTGCTTAGCCTGAGAGTAAGCCAAAGCCGACGTGACATGGGTCGATGAAACTCTAGAAGATTCCAGTTCAGTCTTTCTGACCGGACAAGTTAATAAGTCAGAATTCAGGTGATCTGTAGCAGAAATTGAAGGAAGAATCTGGAAAAGGAGAGCACGAGGCACAAACTCTGTGCTCAGACTATTCCTCAGTGGCTGGGAATCAAGCATACACAGGAAGATTCAAAGCAATCCAGCAGAGAAAATGTGATATTTGACCTATCACCCAAAAGACAGACCTAAAGTTTATGTTCAACTATGTACAAAGCTGGTGCCTACTAATGTAAGACCAATTAAAAGCTAAAAAATAAAAACAAACACCAACACCAAAAATGGTATTACGCAGAGTTTGTTAAAGAGTTTAAATTCCCCAAACATAATATTAACTACAGGGGCTGGGAAGGTGGCTCAGCGGTAGAGTGCTTGCCTTGCATGCATGAGGCCCTGGGTTTGATTCCTCAGCACCACATAAGCAAAAAGAAAAAAAAAGCCGGAAGTGGCGCTGTGGCTCAAGTGGTAGAGCACTAGCCCTGAGCTGAAGAGCTGAGGGACAGCGCCAGGCCCTGAGTTCAGGCCCCACGACCGGACCCAAAAAAAAAAAAATTAACTACATAATTACATCTACATGTTAAGTTAAAAAAAAAAGCCCCAGGCGTTGGTGGCTCACACCTGTAATCCTAGCTACTCAGGAGGCTGAGATCTGAGGATTGAGGTTCAAAGCCAGCCTAGGCAGGAAAGTCTGTGAGACTCTTTCTTTCTTTCTTTTTTTGTCAGTCGTGGGGCTTGAACTCTGGTCCTGGGCGCTGTCCCTCAGCCCTTCAGCTCAAGGCAAGTGCTCTACCACTCAAGCCACAGCACCACTTCCTCTGTGAGACTCTTAATTCCAATAAACCAATAGAAAACCGGAAGTGGCACTATGGCTCAAGTGGTAGAGTGCTCACCTTGAGCTGAAGAGCGCAGGGACAGCGACCAAGCCCAGAGTTCAAGCCCCACTCAACTACATAGAACCAGAAAAAAAAAAAGTGAGCCATTCTCTAGAGAAGAGACAATATCTGGAGAACAATTTCAGTGTAGTAGACAATATTAAAGCAGCTATTGTAATTATACTCAATGAAATAAAGCAGAAGTCAGTAAATGTTTTCTACAAAATATTTTAGGCTGTGGGCTGGGAAGGTGGTTCAGTGGTAGAGCTCTTGCCTTGTATGCATGAGGCCCTGGGTTCGATTCCCCAGCACCACATACACAAAAAGAAAAAAAAGCCGGAAGTGGCGCTGTGGCTCAAGTGGTAGAGTGCTAGCCTTGAGCTGAAGAGCTGAGGGACAGCACTCAGGCCCAGAGTTCAGGCCCCACGACCGGACCCAAAAAATAAAATAAAATAAATATTTTAGGCTTTATAGGTCACATGCAATCTCTGTTGCTGTTACTCAATACGGATGTAGTGTAAAAGTAGCTGTACTCACATACGAACAAATACTGTGACTGTGTTTCATTAAAACCTTAGGTTCTTTCTGGGTACTGGTGGCTCACACCTCTAACCCTAACAAGAGGCTGAGATCTGAGGAAGCCAGCCCAGGCAGAAAAAAAAGGCTTTTTTTTTTTTTTTTTTTGTCGGTAGTGGGGCTTGAACTTTGGGCCTGGGTGCTGTCCCAAAGCTCTTCAGCTCAAGGTGAGTGCTCTACCATTTAAGTCACAGCACCACTTCTGGTTTTCTGTGGTTAACTGGAGATAAGGGTTTCATGGACTTTCCTGGCTGGCTTTGAACCATGATCCTCAGATCTCAGCTTCCAGAGTAGCTAGGATTACAGGTGTGAGCCACCAGCACCCAGCCAGTGAGACTCTTATTTCCCATAAGTTACAAAACAAAACAAAACAAAGAAAACAACAACCTGGAATTGGAGCTGTGGCCCAAGTGGAACTAGTCTTTTGTTGTTGTTGTTGTTGTTGTTGTTGGTCATGGGGCTTGAACTCTGGGCTTGGGTGCTGTCCTTGGGCTCTTCAGCTCAAGGCTAGTGCTCTACCGCTTGAGCCACATTGCCACCTCCGGTTTTCTAGTTTATTGGAGATAAGAGTCTCACGAACTTTCCTGCCTTGGCTAGCTTTGAACCTTGATCCTCATATCTCAGCCTGGTGAGTAGCTAGGATTATAGGAGCCAGCCACCAGCACCTAACTGAGAACTAGTCTTAAACAAAAGAATCTCAGGGATAAGCAGCCAAGCCCTGATTTCAAGCCCCAGGGCCAGCAAAAAAAAAAAAAAAAAAAAAAAAAAAGTTTTTTGGTTATTTACTGCTGAATAAAAAAAAGGGGGGGCTGGGAAGGTGGCTCAGTGGTAGAGCACTTGCCTTGCATGCCTGAGGCCCTGGGTTCAATTCCTCAGCACCACATAAGCAAAAAGAAAAAAGCCGGGAGTGGTGCTGTGGCTCAAGTGGTAGAGTGCTAGCCTTGAGCTGAAGAGCTGAGGGACAGTGCCCAGACCCAGAGTTCAGGCCCCACCACCGGACCCCCCCAAAAAAAAATCACCCCAGAATTGAATGGCTTAAAACAGCAACCACTTTGTTATATTTTGTCATAGTTTGGAGAGCTGTTCTGTCTGGTTCATTTGTTCCATTCCTCAGCACCACATAAGCAGAAAAAGCCAGAAGTGGCGCTGTGGCTCAAGTGGTAGAGTGCTGGCCTTGAGCTGAAGAGCTGAGGGACAGCACCAAAGCCCAGAGTTCAGGCCCCAGAACTGACAAAAAAAAGAAAAAAAAGAAATGACATAGCCCCACTTTCTCCATAGTCACATCTGTCCCTAAGCATCAAGTCCCATTGAAAGATGAGGATGTGAGATGAAAGAGACCAACAGAGCCATTTTGGACTTGTAAATTCCTAAATAATAGAGATTAAACTCACCTGTGAGCTAGCTGTTACTTATCAATATGGGCTTCCATATTCTTTCATGTTTCTTTTCCATGCTTTTTTAGGGATGGGGGTGGGTGCCAACCAAAAATTGTGTCAAGTACATTCTGGCTGTCTCTCTCAGTCTCTGTCTGTCTGTCTGTCTGTCTCTCTGCCAGTCCTGGGTCTTGAACTTGGGGCCTAGGCACTGTCCCTGAGCTTCTTTTGCTCAAGGCTAGCACTCTACCACTTGAGCCACAGTGCCACTTCTGGCTTTTTCTGTTTAAGTGGTGCTGAGGAATCGAACCCAGGGCTTCGTGCATGCTAGACAAGCACTCTACCACTAAGCCACACTCCCATCCAACTTCTGTTAGCGAGGCCTGACAAATTGCATTACTTTATGTAATTTCACTGTAATTTTTTGTAAGTCCTGCCCCCTCCTACCCCCTGCATCACCATTCCACAAAACAGGGAGTGACAGAGGCCAAAGCCCAGGGATCTGTACATAGTCTCAGCACACAAAACCAAGGCTTCCGCCCACAGGGACGTGGGAAGCTGTCCCAGCAGGATCTCCAAGCAAGCTGGGAGGCTGGGCCTTTTGTTAGGGAGCCATTTGTTAGAAAGCGAGGTCTTTTTCCAATAGTGTTGATAGATGTTTCTTCCTGTTGCAGTAACAAAAAAAAAGGATGTTACAGGAAAGAAAGGACAGGGAAATCAGGATCAGAGCACGGGTGCACCGGAAGGTCTGCTAGAAAGCACCAACCTCTCCCACTCCCCCCCCCCCCGACTTTTCTTCCCCCTCGGCCTCTCACGCAAATGCCCTAGAGACAGAGCCTGATTGGCCAAGAACCGATTTGTGCTCAGCCATTGGTCGAGATTTCTTGATTGACGTGCTCCTCTTAGAGACCGACTGGCTTTGTATTGTGGACTGTCTGGAAGCAGTAGGAGACAATGGTCATGGAAGGAAAAAAAGTCTCGAAAACCCAAATCCCCATCCCCAAGTCCCCAAAGGTTTGGCTTCTGCTGTGTGCTTCCTTAAAACTCTTCAGGCATTTTAAAAGTCATTGGCTGGCAAGTGGAGCTGTCTCTTCTTAATATAAAGTGGGGAAAAAAAAGAAAAGAGAAATCGTCACTCATTGTCATCAAAATGTGACCTCTGGTCCCTAATAGTTATGGAGGACGGTACTGTCATATAGAGATAGTAAACCCACCCGGGGAAAGGAAAAGTAGTTTAATTCTCAGCACAAGCATTTTCTGTCCCTCAGGTAGGAAGCCTGCCATCCTCTGTCTGCATTATAGTAATGCACTAAATTACATTGGAGTGGGAGGTGGGGTGGAATCACCATTAATTACAGAACTGGGCATTTTGCAATCTCTATGGCAGATAAATATCATCCAGATTGACTTTATAGGTAAAAAAAATCCTATGTCTTCAAAGATCAGTACCTAAATTACTAGAGAAATTTCTAGAGGAAATTAAACAATCCTACACTGTGTAACACCTAGGTAAATGATTTACCAGGTAGAATGTACTTGCTTAAGATATGGTCTAAGGGGGCTGGGAAGGTGGCTCAGCGGTAGAGTGCTTGCCTTGCATGCCTGAGGCCCTGGGTTCGATTCCTCAGCACCACATAAGCAAAAAGAAAGAAAAAGCCGGAAGTGGGGCTGTGGCTCAAGTGGTAGAACGCTAGCCTTGAGCTGAAGAGCTGAGGGACAGCGCCCAGGCCCAGAGTTCAGGCCCCACGATCGGACCCCTCCCCCCAAAAAAAGATATGGCCTAAGGACATGCTGATCTTCTTAGTTTGTGAACAGATTCTCAGTAATATTTATACAATATGAACTGACCTAATGAGGCATTTCTCAGAATGCACCCCATCTTTTTATTGCTATTATTTTGTTGTTGGTGGTGGTCAGGGGTCTTGAACTTAGGTAGTGTGCCCTGTCCCTGAGCTCTTTCCCACAAGGCTAGCTAGCGCTCTACCACTCTGATCCACAACTTCATTTCTGGTTTTCTGGTGATTAACTAGAGATAAGAGTCTCATCAGCTTTTCTACCTGGGCTAGCTTTGAACCACAATCCTTAAGTCCCAGCCTTTTGAATAGCTAGGATTACAGGTGTAAGCCAACAACGCTCAGCTCCATAGCTCTTTTTTTTTTTGCTGGTCCTGGGGATTGAATTTAGGTCCTGGGCTCTGTCCCTGAGCCCCTCTGTGCTCAAGGCTAGCACTCTACCACTTGAGCCACAGCTCCAATTCTGACTTTTTTTTTTTTGTTCGGTCGTGGGCCCTGAACTCTGGGCCTGGGCGCTGTCCCTCAGATCTTCAGCTGAAGGCTAGCGCTCTACCACTTGAGCCCCAGAAATTTTTTAGTTGGATATAATTCCATTTATCAAGTCTCTCTCCTATTTGCTGTGCCTTGGGACTCTTTTCAGAAAGTTCCTGCCTATGCCAGTAAGTTCTAATGTATGCCATCTTTAAATGAACTGTGACTGCTCTTAAACACAAAAGAAGGTAATAGGGTGTGTGTGTGTGTGTGTGTGTGTGTGTGTGTGTGTGTGTGTGTGTGTGTGTGTGTGTGTGTGTGTGTGTGTGTGTGTGTGTGTGTGTGTGTGTGTGTGTGTGTGTGTGTGTGTGTGTGCGCGTGCTGATATTTGGGCTTGAACTCAGGGCCCTCACAATCTAGCTTGGCTTTTTTGTTTAAGGCTGATATTCTACCACTTGAGCCACATCTCCACTTTTGGCTTTTAAAAAATATTTTATTTGAAGGGGAAAAACAAGTCATTTAAGGATACAGGTAGACCCGTTGCAACAATGAGAAGTATAAGTTGTCATGTCGAAAACAAACTTTACAACTTTGGTGGGGGGGGAGGGAGGATTGGATGGGGGGGTGGGGAGGGAGGCTGGGAAGGGATGTGAAGGGTAAACAAAGGAGGAGGCTGCAATGCTTGATAAGAAATGTACTCATTATCTTGCCCATGTAATTGTAACCCCTCTGTACAGTATGTTCACAATAAAAAATATTTTATTTGCTTTTTGTTTATGTGGTACAAAGGACTCAGGGCTATGAAGCCCTATGCTAGGCAGGCACTCTACCACTAAGCCACATTCCCAGTTGGGTTTTTGTTTTTGTTTTTTTTTTGGTGCTGATCTAGGGGCTTGAACTCAGGACTTATGTGCTGTCACTGAGCTTTTCTGCTCAAGGCTAGTGCTCTCATTTGAGCCACAGCTCCCCTTCTGGCTTTTTTTTTTTTTTTGGCAGCTAATTAGAGTTAAGAGTCTCATGGGTTTTCCTGCCTGCGGTGGCTTCAAACCATGATCCTCAGATCTCAGTCTTCTGAGTAGCTAGGATTAGAGGGGTGAACCATTAGCATCTGGCTATTATTAATGTTTAATTAGTGTCCTTTTACCAGTGTTTGTGAATATGGACTAGCTGGGACACAAAGCAGACAGGACACCTATATTTTCAAACACAGTTGCAGCAGGTCTAATCAGTATTCTTCTGAGCCCTTACAGTAACTGAGCTGAGGCCTGAAATCCCTGACTCCAAGTATCTGCTTGCCTTACATTCCCAGGCTTTCTACTAACTGTTTTAAGGACTGAATCCAGGACCTTGCACATGCTAGGCAAGCTATCTTCCACTTGAGCCATGCTTCCAGCATAAGGCCATTCTTTTTTCAAATATCCAAAATACCTTCTCACTGGCAGAGTATCTCTTAGTTGCTAAATGGCAGGTGCTGCAACCTCCTGAGTCCCCACAACTCAATTCCTTCCTTGGATAAACCTTCTTCTTATCAAAGCTCAGTCAGAGTTTTCCTGCCTCAGAGAATATGACCACCTCAGGAATGCAAAAGACACTAAGAAACCCATGTCCCCACCCGCTTTTTTGGTGAAGCTGGGATCTGTGGGAATATAAAACTTTGAATTAGCTGGGTGTCAGTGGTTCACACCTGTAATCCTAGCTACTCAGGAGGCTGAGAGCTGAGGATCACAGCTCAAAGCCAGCCCAGGCAGGAAACTCTGTGAGACTCTTATCTCTAATAAACCACCTAGAAAACCAGAAGTGGCGCAGTGGCTCAAGTGGTAGAGCACTGGCCTTGAGCTGAAATGCTGAGGCACAGCGCTCAGGCCCAGAGTTCAAGCCCCACGACAAAAAAATAAAAGATAAAAACAAAAACAAAAAAAAAACTTCTGACTGTGGGGAGATAGCTTTTCCTTCACTATAAAGAAAGGACACTTAATTCAACTTTTTGTTGTTGTTGTTGTTGTGGGACTTGAACTCAGGCCTGGGCACTGCCCCTCAGCTCTTCAGCTCAAG
This sequence comes from Dipodomys merriami, assembly GCF_024711535.1. Taxonomy (NCBI): domain Eukaryota; kingdom Metazoa; phylum Chordata; class Mammalia; order Rodentia; family Heteromyidae; genus Dipodomys; species Dipodomys merriami. The sequence goes on along the minus strand of NW_027203270.1, from coordinate 17,452,455 downwards.
GCAATTTCTCTACCAGTTGAGCCACAGCACCACTTCTGGTTATCTGATGGTTTTATTGGAGATAAAGAGTCTCACAGGCTTTCCTGCTCAGGCTGGCTTTGAACCTTGATCCTTAGATCTGAGTCTTCTGAGTAGCTAGGATTATAGGCATGAGCCACCATCGTGCTGTTGCTGTGAGTCAGAAGTTTTTATACACAATACTAGAATGGGCTTGAAAGGTTGGACTTTGGGCAAAGAGAGCCAAGGGAGAATCAAGGTTAGTCATTTCCCTGAAGTGCTCAGCGCCACCTACTGGACGAATTTAGAGCATGCCTTTCTGCCAGGACCCATTGGAAATTGCTGGCATTTATTCTGGCATTTGAATTTTAAAAGGCTCTAAACTGTTATATTAAGAAAGATATGGAGCCGGGCGCTGGTGGCTCACGCCTGTAATCCTAGCTACTCAGGAGGCTGAGATCTGAGGATCACGGTTCAAAGCCAGCCTGGGCAGGAGAGACCGTGAGATTCCTATCTCCAATAAACCACCAGAAAACCGGAAGTGGCGCTGTAGCTCAAGTGGTAGAGCGCTGGCCTTGAGCTGAAGAGCTGAGGGACAGCGCCCAGGCCCAGAGTTCAAGCCCCACGACCGACAAAAAAAAAAAAAAAGGCTCTAAACTGGCAACAGTGGCTCACACCTGTAATCCTAGCTATTGAGGGTTGCAGTTTGAAGCCAGCCTGTGAAGGAAAAGCTGGGAGACTCTTATCTCCAATAAACCACCAGAAAACAGGAAGTGTCGCAGTGGCAAGTGATAGAGCACTAGCCTTCAGCTAAAGAGCTCAGGGACCTCACTCAGGCCGAGTTCAAGTCCCCGACCGAGAAACAAAAAGGCTCTAAACTGGACACCTGTGGCTCATGCTTGTAACTCTAGCTACTGAGATCTGTAGATATGGTTCAATGCCCACTTGGGCAGGAAACTCTCAGAGACTCTTATCACCAAAAGATGGAAGTGGAGCTGTGGCTAAAGTGGTAGAGTTCCAGCCTTTCATGGAAAACTGAAGGACAGCACCCAGGCTCTGAGTTCAAGACCCAGTATCCCTAGTACTGGCACAACCTCCCCTCATCTCCCCACACAAGGCTTTCATGCTGGGCGCCAGTGACTCACACCTGTAATCCTAGTTGTCCCTCACTATTTTGGGTTCACTAATTGCAGCTTCACTGTATCACGGACTACTACTACTACTACTACTACTACTACTACTACTACTACTATTATTACTTTGTCTGTCATGGGGCTTGAACTTGGCCTAGGTGCTGTCCCTCAGCTTTTCAGCTCAAGGCTAGAGCTCTACTACTTGAGCCACAGGGCCATTGCCGGTTTTCTGGTGGTTAATTGGAGAAAAGAGGCTCATGGACTTTCCTGCCCAGGCTGGCTTCGAACTGATCCTCAGATCTCAGCCTCCTGAGTAGCTAGGATTACAGACATAAGCCACCAGTGCCCAGCTATCACGTGTTAAAAAAAAAATCTAATTCTGTATCATGGAATTTTCGCTATATTGCAGGATTTTTGTGGTATATAGGTATTTATATGATATTTATCATTTTAATTATTTTTGCCTAAAATTTAAAACATTAAAATATAAAAGATGTAAATTCAAACATATTAAAATAATATTAATTTGAAATAAAATGCAATATGCATTTTATCAATGGATGAATACTGTACACAATGGAAATGCAGTACAACAGTACTGCTTATGCAAGTTTGCCAAGGTGAGATTGTACACAGCACACTATTGGCTGATGGAATGGAAGGAGACCAACCACAGCACTATGTTCTGTATACTGGGCGCTGAGTGGCTCAGTGACCGTAGCACCGGTCTGTTTGCACTCCCACATTGTGCCCACAAGTTCAGCATCTCTCCTTGTCGACATCTGATCGTTGTGTGTAGTGTTGCTCTGCGATGTGTTTTTGTGAAATTTCTGTAAAAGTTTGAATTTATTTCAAGCCCCATGATGCCACCCAAATGTTCTGCACCTTCTAAGGCTTCTGGCAGTGAATGCAAACACCAGAGAAAGATGCTTACCATCAAAGAAAATGTGGAACTTCTTGACATGCTAAAGGAAGGCAAAAGCTACTACTCAGCTGTAGGCTATCATTATAGGATCAATGAATCTACTGTTTGAACTACCTAAAGAGGAGAAGAATATTAGGTCTATGGTGACTTTTTAACAACACTGCAAAGAGGGTGGTTACTTCCTGCAATTGCAATAAGGCCATTGTGAGGATAGAGTATGCATTGGACCTGTGGATAAATGACTGCAGGAAGAAACACATCTCCCTGGATATCAACATCGTCTGAATGAAGGCCAAGAAACTGTATAATAGTTTTTGGAAAGCATGGATGTGAGGATGAAGATAAGGACAACACACAGACCAACCCCATTCAGTGCCAGCAAGGGCTGGTTTGACAAATTTCAAAGACACTTTGGACTCAAGAGCATTTCTCTGCATGAAGCAGCTCATTCTGTGGATAAAGCTGGAGCCAAGGAGTATGGGAATGACATGTTCAAATCCATCATCGAGGTAGGAGGCTGTAAGCCTGAACAAGAGACATGGATGAGACGAAGTTAGCAAGTGAAGAAGATAAGGAACAAGACACACTACGGGTTGGAGAAGAGAAAGAGTTGGCCTAACACTTGATTGCCTTGCAACCATGGTCAAAATGGCCAAAGAACTTCAGTGAGTGGTTGAAGAATGAGACTCCCAGATGCTTCATTCGTTGTACTTCATAAATACGATGGAGAATGGCATGTGAGTTTATAAAAACCTTCTGATTCAGAAGAAAAAGCAGCACCAGCAACTCACCATAAATGTTCATCACTTGGATGAAGCCATCAGTTACGCTTATACCTTTAGTGGAAATAGAAGTTATGGTCCAGGGCTGAGAAGGTGGCTCAGTGGTAGAGTGCTTGTCTTGCATGCCTGAGGCCCTGGGTTCGATTCCTCAGCACCACCTAAGCAAAAAGAAAAAAGCCGGAAGTGGCACTGTGGCTCAAGTGGTAGAGTGCTAGCCTTGAGCTGAAGAGCTGAGGGACAGTGCCCAGGCCCAGAGTTCAGGCCCCACGACCGGACCCCCCACCTCCCCAAAAAATAGAAGTTATGGTCCAGGATAAAGATACTGCACCACCTGATGAAGCATCTGAGGAAGTGGTGCCTTCAGAAGAGCTGTAACGCTCTTCTTGGCTGTGAAGTACATACACCTCATCATCACCTTCATTACCATCAGTACTACACAGCTACATAATTCATGGTCTTCATTGTTCAAGTTGTAGTACACTTCACTGGTGAGTACCCATATAGAATTTTATATGTTGTTAAAAATATGTAGGTTTAAGAGTATAGAGAGGCCGGGCGCTGGTGGCTCACGCCTGTAATCCTAGCTACTCAGGAGGCTGAGATCTGAGGATCACGGTTCAAAGCCACCCCGGGCAGGAGAGACCGTGAGACTCCTATCTCCAATAAACCACCAGAAAACCGGAAGTGGCGTTGTAGCTCAAGTGGTAGAGTGCTCGCCTTGAGCTGAAGAGCTGAGGGACAGCGCCCAGGCCCAGAGTTCAAGCCCCACGACCGACAAAAAAAAAAAAAAAAAAAGAGTATAGAGAGGACTGGGAAGGTGGCTCAGTAGTAGAGTGCTTGCCTTGCATGCCTGTGGCCCGGGGTTCAATTCATAAGCAAAAAAGGCCGGAAGTGGTGCTGTGGCTAAAATGGTAGAGTGCTAGCCTTGAGTTGAAGAGCTGAGGGACAGCACCCTGGCCCAGAGTTCAGGCCCCATGACCAACAACAACAACAAAAAAAGATTGTAGAAAGTGTTTTAGAGCATGTTGTGTTTATAAGAGCTGAGTGCTAGTGGCTCACGCCTGTAATCCTAACTACTCAGAAGGCTGAGATCTGAGGATCACAGTTCAAAGCCAGTCCAGGAAGGAAAGTTTGTGAGACTCTTTATCTCCAATTAGCCATCAGAAAACTGGAAGTGGTTCTGTGGCTCAAGTGGTAGAGCACTAGCCTTGAGCTGAAGAGTTCAAGGACAGTATCTAGGCCCAGAATTCAAGCCCTACAACCAACAATAACAAAAAAAGAGAAATGTTTATGAGAATGTGGAAAAAGTTAATAAGAGACTGGGAAAGGTATAGGAGAATGGGAAAAATTTATAAGGCCTTAATATTATATATATATATTTCTTTATATATCTATATCTATCTATCTATCTATATCTTTTTATAGGGGTTGGGAATGTGGCTTAGGGGTAGGGTGCTTGCCTAGCATGCATGAAGCACTGGGTTTGATTCTTCAGAACCACATACACAGAAAAAGCCAGAAGTCACGCTGTGGCTCAAGTGGTAGAGTGCTAGCCTTGAGCAAATGAAACTTCAGGGATAGTGCCCAGGCCTGAGTTCAAGGCCCAGGACTGGCATATATATATATATATATATATATATATATATATATATATATATATAAAACACTTCTACTTTGTGGATTTTCACCTATCATGGCAGGGGATACTCTGGAATGTAATTCCTGTGATAGGTGAGGGATCACTGTACATAGATTTGTTCAACAGTGATTTGTTCAACAGAAATGTCATGGAACATTCCACAGAAAGCTTTATGCTGAGTAACATAAGCCAGGTATAGAAAGATAGATTCTGCATGTTTTCATAAATTTATGAAATCTAAAAGAACTGAATGATCCATGCAGACAGTACCTCTTCCCAATTCATGCCAGTGCTGCATAACAAACCTCCCTTCTCTGTCTTTACTACTTATCTCTTTATTTGGTGTATTAGTGGTGAAGGCTGGGTCTGACATGTGGAACTTCTAGAGTTGGGCCTCTGGCCTGGAAATCCAGTTAGGGTGGCTAAATAAATGTGTAAATATCTATTGTATAAATGAGAGGGAAAGAGGGAACAGCTGACACTAAGCAAAAGGAAAGAAATATAAATATCACCTGATGTGGAAGAAATAATTATATTGTCAAAGCTCATAGAATTCACAAACTTTATAGACCATGATAATGACAATTTGCCTTGTGAAGGTTAAAATGTGCTCGTGATTTTAACTAAGTCTGACTATTCCACAATACTGTGAAATGTGTGAAATTTATGTAATCACCTAATCTCAATTTTTTTTTTTTTTTTTTGTCGGTCGTGGGGCTTGAACTCTGGGCCTGGGCGCTGTCCCTCAGCTCTTCAGCTCAAGGCCAGCGCTCTACCACTTGAGCTACAGCGCCACTTCCGGTTTTCTGGTGGTTTATTGGAGATAGGAGTCTCACGGTCTCTCCTGCCCGGGCTGGCTTTGAACCGTGATCCTCAGATCTCAGCCTCCTGAGTAGCTAGGATTACAGGCGTGAGCCACCAGCGCCCGGCCTAATCTCAATTTTTTAAGAAAAAAGAAAAGTGAGAGAAGGGATGCATTAGGAGCAATGGGTGACAATGTTGCCAGACACCTTATATTCATATACTGTTTTGTAGAATGGGAACTTCTTTGTATAACTACTTAAAGATAATAAAAAATATCTATTTCATAGTAAGTGTAGTTAATAATAGTACATATACATTTCAAAATGGTTGAAAGCTAGGTGCTGGTGGCTTACACCTATAATCCTAGCTACTTAGAAGGCTGAGATCTGAGGATCAAGATTCAGAGCCAGGACAGGAAAGGTGGCTCAGTGGTAGAGCGCTTGCCTTGCATGCATGAGGCACTGGGTTCGATTCCTCAGCACCACATAAGCAAAAAGAAAAAAAAAAGCTGGAAGTGGTGCTGTGGCTCAAGTGGTAGAGCGCTAGCCTTGAGCTGAAGAGCTGAGGGACAGCACCAAGGCCCAGAGTTCAGGCACCACGACCGGACCCTCCCCCCCCAAAAAAAAAAAAAAAATTCAGAGCAAACCTGGACAGGAAAGTCCATTGGAGACTCTTATCTCCAATTAACCACCAGAAAACCGGAAGTGGCACTGTGGCTCAAAGTGCTAGATGAAAGAGCTCAGGGACAGTGTCCAGGCCCTGAGTTCAAGCCTCAGGACTGGCAAAAAAAGGTGAAAGACAGGTTAGGTAAGAGGGTGCAGCCAGGCTGGAGTGGTGACACTGGCATTAGAGACTGCAGTGAGTGCCAATATTATTTCAATGTGAACAGAACCTTCCAATTGGCACTGCTGGTAGAGCACCTGTTGAAGTGGCTGCCCCCAGGACAGAGAGTGGGCCTTTCCTGGAGGTGGTATTCCATCTGCTGACGTTCTTCCATTGCCCAAGGTCCCCAGCGTTATGCTCATCAAGACAGGTGTTTGTGTCATCACAAACATGAAAGCTAAGTGCAACACCCACTTGGCCAAATTTCCAACCTTATGGAACATCCTGGGGTTGGAGGAGATGAACAGAATGGCCCAAACAGGGGCCACATTGTCACTGATGTGGCCCAAAACAGGCTTGTGCTTGATTGAGGTCTTCCTCAAGAGCATCAGAGATGCAATGAGGATCAGCCAGATCCATTGGTGTCCATTCCACCAAGGCCTCAGGAAGGACCTTGCTGGATTGGTCAGAAGACCCTCCAGTGTTGCAGGCAGGACCCTAGCAGCTCCACTTCCTGGAAATCCCTTTCCATAGGAAAGGTGTGATGTGAGGAGGTGTGAGCCCTTGGAGAAGACCTTTTTCCTGGTTACTCAGCCACCATTGATGTCCTCTACAAGCTCTACTTTCAAGATGAACATCTCAGAACTACTTCCAACACATAGCTACTCTCATAAGCAAACCCAGTCACTGTGAGTCAAGCCAGTGAATTCTGGGGTGTGCAAAAGATGATGTTTTTTGTTTAACTTTCTCTGTGCTTGCTTGCTTGCTTGCTTGCTTTCCTTCCTTTCTTCCTTCCTTTCTTCCCTTCTTTCCTTTCTTTCTTTCAGTCATAGGGCTTGAACTCGGAGCCTGGGAGCTGTCCCTAAGCTCTTTAGATCAAGGCAAGTGCTGTACCACTTGAGCCACAGCGCCTCTTCCATTTTTCTGGTGGTTAATTGGAGATAAAAGTCTCATGGGCTTTTCTGCCCCAGCTGACTTTGAACCAAGATACTCTGATCTCAGCCTCCTGAGTAGCTAGGATTACAGGTGTGAGCCACCGGCACCCAGCAGTATGTTTTATAGTTAATATGAGAACTTTGAATATTTGTAACTTACAGAAATTCTGAATTAGTTTAAAACACTTTCAGAAATGAGTTCTGGCATGGCTAGGCCCTTGGCTCATTGTCCCCTCCCCTCCCCCTGATCTTGGGGCTTGAATTCAGCAGGGCCTGGGCACTGTTCCAGCCTCTTTATGTTCAAGGCTAATGCTCTGCCACTTGAGCCACAGCACCACTTCCGGCTTTTACTGCTTATATGGTGCTGAGGAATTGAACCCAGGGGCTCATGCATGCAAGGCAAGAACTCTACCACTGAGCCACCTTCCCAGCCCCAGTTGTGGGTCTTGAACTCTTGTGCTTGCTTGCTTTCTTCTTTCTTCCTTCCTTCCTTTCTTTTTTCTTTCCTTCCTTCCTTCCTTCCTTTCTTCCTTTTCTTTCTTTTTCTTTCTCCCTTCCTTCCTTCCTTTCTTTCTTTTTTTCTTTCTTTCTTCCTTTTCTGTCTTTCGTTCTTTCTTGTTGGCCATGGGGCTTGAACTCTGGGCCTGGGAACTGTCCTTCAGCTCTTCAGCTCAAGGCTAGTGTTCTTAGCACTTGAGCCACAATGTCACTTCTGGATTACAGGCGTGAGCCACCTTATTTATATATTTATTTTTTAAAAATGATCACTTTCTTTCCATTGTGTGGCTTGAACTCTGGGCCTGGGCATTGTCCCTGAGCTGAAGGGCTCAAGGTGAGTACCACTTGAACCACAGTGCTCCTTCCATTTTTCTGGTGGTTTATTGGAGATAGGAGTCTTGTGGACTTTGCTTACTGGGCTGGCTTTGAACCGTGATCCTCAGATCTCAGCCTCCTGAGTAGCTAGGATTACAGGCATGAGCCACTGGTGCCTGGCTTAGACTTCTCTATCTCTGTCTCTCTCTCAACTCTGGGTCTGGGCACTGTCTTAGCTCTTCAGCTCAAGGCTAGTGCTCTACCACTTAGAGCCACAGTGCCAGTTCTGGCTTTTTCTGCTCATACGGTGCTGAGGAATCAAACCCAGGGCCTCATACATACAAGGCAAGCACTTTACCACTGAGCTACCTTCCCATCCCTTTCATCACTTTTATCTCACCTTTTCCTTCCCAAACCAATCTCAGTAAGCCTCATTTATTTTCACAAGTGAACATAAAGCATTTTGACCATACTCACCCTTTCCATTTTCCTTTGCCATTCCTTTAGCACCTCTAGCACTTCCACCCCATTTGTCATGTAATTGTATTGTAATCATTTGAAGACGGTTCACCTTATTTCACACATGTATGATCCCTTGCTCACTTACTTTCCCAGTACCTACTGCCTTTGTCATTTAATAGCTCTGTTAAGTTTTTTTTGTTTTTTTTTTTTGTTTTTTTTTTTTGTCGGCCGTGGGGCTTGAACTCTGGGCCTGGGCGCTGTCCCTCAGCTCTTCAGCTCAAGGCGAGCGCTCTACCACTTGAGCTACAGCGCCACTTCCGGTTTTCTGGTGGTTTATTGGAGATAGGAGTCTCACGGTCTCTCCTGCCCGGGCTGGCTTTGAACCGCGATCCTCAGATCTCAGCCTCCTGAGTAGCTAGGATTACAGGCGTGAGCCACCAGCGCCCGGCTAAGTTTTTTTTTTAATAGTGAAATAAGGAGGATAGAAATTACAATGCAAGCTATCTCCCCATAGTCAGAAGTTTTTGTTTTGTTTTGTTTCTGTAGGTCGTGGGTCTTGAACTCTGGGCCTGGGCGCTATCCCTGAGGTCTTCAGCTCAAGGCTAACACTTTACCACTTGAGCCACAGCTCCACTTCCGGTTTTCTGGTGGTTAATTGGAGATAAGACTCTCATGGACTTTCCTGCCCTGGCTGGCTTTGAACCATGATCCCCAGATCTCAGCCTCTTGAGTAGCTGGTATTACAGGTGTGAGCCACCAGCACCTAGGTTTTTTTTTTTTTTTTTTTTTTTTTTTTAGTGCCAGTCCTGGGGCTTAAATTCTATAGGTGCTGTCCCTGAGGTCTTTTTTTTTTTTTTCCTCAAGGTTAGTGCTCTACCTCTTGAGCCATATCTCCACTTCTGGCTTTTTGCTTTTTAGTTGGAGATCAGAGTCTCATGGAGTTTCTTGTCTGGACTGGCTTCAAACCTCTTAAGAAATCTCAGCCTCCTGAGTAGCTAGAATTACAGGCATGATCTCAGTGAGTTTTGTTTTATCATCTTCATTTACAAATATAATATTTTCCTCTACCTCCTCAAACAGTTCTACCATTAAAAACATATATATGTAATCCAACATACATACGCATGCCGGGCACCAGCGGCTCAGGCCTGTTTTCCTAGCTACTCAGGAGGCTGAAATCTGAGGACCAAGGTTCAAAGCCAGCCAGGGCAACAAAGTCCATATAATCTTATCTCCAATAAATCACCAGAAAGCCAGAAGTGGCGCTGTGGCTCAAGTGGTAAAGTGAGCTGAAGACCTCAGGGATAGCGCCCAGGGATAGCGCCCAGGCCCAGAGTTCAAGACCCACGACCGACAAAAAGAACCTCAAAACAATATATACTCATGTATGTGTATAAAATCGTGTGTGTGTGTGTATGCATGTTTGTATGTTTACCTATTCCCTGGAGCCCAATCCACTGTCTCCTGAATTTCCCTTGGGAACCTGAAAGGGGTCTCCTAGGTCTTTCTTGCCCCGACCTAGAGGCGCATGCGCAACTTGAGCCCTGTGATTGGATGGAGTCTAGTCGGCTGGGTCGCGTCACTTCCGAGGCGGGAGGATGAAGTTGGTCCACCATGGTTTCTTTCAAGTGCAGGTAGAGGCCGCGGGGGGCGTCCTTGCGTGGGGGACGGAGTCAGACTGTGAGCTGAGGGTTCACTTGAGGCGCTGCTTGCCCGGGTGAGGGGCGGGGAGCGGCGTGGAGGCTGAGCGCAGGCTGCGGACCCCGCGGGGCCCGCTGCGTCCTCGGGAGCCTTCCGGTTCCCCGCGACGCCCCCCACTTCGAAGGAGGCTGAGCCCAGCTCTGGAGGCCGGAGCGCCGGCTCGGGCGCCGAGGCCCTCATGGCCTGCGTTGTCGTGGCTGGAAACCCGAGCGGTGGTGCGGCGGTTTTCCCCCAACCCCCTCCCTCGAGGCTGGGCGGTGCCTGTCGGAGGCTGCGACGCCCCAAGTTCGCATGCGCGCGCCCGTCGGGCCTCAGTTCCGTCGCGGGAGCCGCCTGCAGCGTGAGCGGGAAGGTGTGGGTGGACTGACCGGACCGGGGCTCTGAGGCCCGTGGCACACCCTAGCTTGGTGACAGGTACCAAGACCATACCGTTTTTCAGAAGGCAGGGGAGGGTACTGATGGTTAGTTGACTGAATCTCCAACCCTTGTCAACTTGGGCAAATATCCTAAGTCCTTCGCGTCTGTTTTTTTTCTTCCCAGGGGCAACTTTGCGAAATAATCCGCCCACCCGTAAAGCTGCAGATGAATATAAAGGAGATACGATTCTGTTAGGTTCTTAAGCATTTGCTATAGTGATTTGAGTTTATTCTTTCTGAGAACCAGAAGGGGCGCTGTGGCTCAAGGGGTAGAGTGTTAGCCTTGAGCTGAAGAGCTGAGGGACAGCGCCCAGGTTCCCCCCCCCCAAAAAAAATATAAAAAATAAAAGACTAATGTCTGAAGATGTACCTCAATGTAGAGCATTAGCTTAGTGTGTGAATCTGGGGTTTCATCTCTAACCTTCCCCCCAGGCATGTTTGGCACACATATGTAGTAGTCCTAGTTACTCTGAACTCCGGGAGCCGACACAAGAGAGTCACTTGAAGTCAGGAGCTCAAGGGCAACCTAGTGAGATACCGTATATGATAATTTTTAAAAGTGAAAAAAAAAATTGGAGTCTTGCTGTAACCCGATCCATCTATGGAGGCCCTCAATTTTGTCCGTAGATAATGCTTTTGTGTTTATCCTGAGCCTTATGCTAGGAGCAAGTGGAAATGGAAGAGTCTGTGGCTAGAATTTGGTCCGGGGTGACCACTCCTGGATTTCCCTAGAGTGGCGTTACAACAGTTTCAAAAGCAGTGTGGTAGCGGAGCACTGGTGGCTCACCCTGTAATCCTAGCTACCTAGGGAGCTGCGACCTGAGGATCGTGGTTCAAAGCTAGCCTGGGCAGAAAAGTCCATTAGCCTCTTAACACCAATTAATCACAGAAAAATCTGGAAGTAGCGTCGTGGCTCAGATGGTAGAGCACTAGCCTTGAATAAAAGGAGCCCAGGGACAGCACCCAGGCCCAGAGTTGAAGCCCCAGGACTGGCAAAAAAAAAGCAATGTAGTGAGGCTTGATTAATAGCTGACTGAAAGTTATGTAGTACAAAATATTCAGCAGTGAGTGACTATTGAGATAAGTGTTACAAAGTTGCATGTCAAAGCCAGTTCCAAGGAGCTTGGGAAAAGAAATATGGCCTAACATACTTTTGAAAAAACACTACATCCACTAGTGATGGCTGTCACTTGTAGACAGATGCCTGTCCATTTAGAGGGAAATTCAGGGCTTCACTTCAGTAGTATGGGTAGCCCATTATTATTAGAGGCTATTTTACCATCAGAAGAGAAGCCAGCCTGAAGGCAAGACTGTGAGGTTGATAATATCTCATTGAAATCATAGTAATCATAACTTGCATCACTTCTGCATTTTCTGATTAGATAAAACAATAGATTCCTTTTTTTTTTCTTCTTAAAAGATTTCTTTGGGGGGCTGGGAAGGTGGCTCAGTGGTAGAGTGCTTGCTTTGTATGCATGAGGCCCTGAGTTCGATTCCTGAGCACCACATAAACAGAAAAAGCTGGAAGTGGCCCTGTGGCTCAGATGGTAAGAGCACTAGTCTTGAGCTAAAAAGAGCTGATGAGCTGAGGGATAGCACCCAGGCCTAGAGTTCAGGCCCCAGGACTGGCAAAAAAAAAAAAAAAAAAAAGATTTCTTTGGCTGGGAATGTGGCTTAGTGGTAGAGTGCTTGCCTAGCATGCATGAAGCCCTGGATTTGATTCCTCAGTACCACATAAACTGGAAAAACCAGAAGTGGCACTGTGGTTCAAGCAGTAGAGTGCTTGAGCAAAAGCAGCTCAGGGACAGTGCCCAGGCCCAGAGTTCAAGCCTCATGACTGGCAAAAAAAAAAAAAAAAAAAAGGATCTGTTTTACTCAAACATGTAACAGAGTGTTTGCAGGAAGGGAGCTGTTTGTGTCCTCCCTACCATATTTCTGTCCTCTGCTTCATAATAATAGAGATCAGAAGCATTTATTTATTTATTTTGCCAGTCCTGAGGCTTGAGCTCAGGGCCGAGGCTCTGTCCGTGAGCTTCTTTTGCTCAAGGCTAGTGCTCTGCCACTTGAGCTACAATGCCACTTCTGGCTTTTTCTGTGTATGTGGTTCCGAAGAATCGAACCCAGGACTTCATACATCTTAGGCAAGCACTCTACCACTGAGCCACATTCCCAGTCCCTGAAAGTAATTTTTTTTGGTTGCGGGGCTTGAACTCTGGGCCTGGACACTATCCCTCAGCTCTTCAGCTCAGGGCTAGCGCTCTACCACTTGAGGCACAGCTCCACTTCAGATTTTCTGGTGGTTAATTGGAGCTAAGAGTCTCATTGACTTTCCTGCCCAGGCTGATTTTGAGCTGTGATCCTCAGATCTCAGCCTCCTCAGTAGCTAGGATTACAAGCATGAGCCACCGGCGCCCAGCTTGAAAGTAATTTTACAAAGTATTTTTAGTGAACCTTCTTTTTTTTTTTTTTTTGGGTATGGTCGTGGGGCCTGAACTCTGGGCCTGGGCGCTGTCCCTCAGCTCTTCAGCTCAAGGCTAGCGCTCTACCACTTGAGCCACAGCGCCACTTCCAGCTTTTTTTTTCCTTTTTGCTTATGTGGTGCTGAGGAATCGAACTCAGGGCCTCAGGCATGCAAGGCAAGTGCTGTACCACTGAGCCACCTTCCCAGCCCCTGAACCTTCATTTTTATGTGGCTGTTTATACAAGTCAGGTATGTATTTTTCACTTGTGGTAGTGTCAGTTTTGCTCATCAAGGTCTAGATTAGAGCCAGGTGTAGTGGCTCATACCTTTACACCTGTAATCCTAGCTATTCAGGAGGTTAAGACCTGGAAGATAATGGTACAAAACCAGACATGTCAGAAAACTCTGAGAGATTACATCTCCAATGAATCAGCAACAAACTAGATTAGAGATACTGGTTCAGGTGGTAGTCAGCTGAGAAAGCAACCCCATACCAGTAAGATAAAAATAAAAAAGTTTGGATTTGGGGGTCACTTGGATTTTCAGATTAGGGCCACTCAGCCTGTAAGAGTTAATATTTGATCCACTTAGGCCCTCTGGCTAGAGGGAACTGGCTGCTTGGAAACACAGCATAGATGGGAAAAGCTATGCGAGGAACACATGGCTCATGTGTGTAGTCCTAGTTACTGAGATTTGAGGATTGGGGTTCAAAGCCAGTTTAGGCAGGAAAGTCCATCACACTCTTACGTCCAGTTAACCACCAACAAACTGGAAGCGGAACTGTGGCTCAAGTGGTAGAGCAAAAAAAAAGCTCAGAGACAGCACCTAGGCCTTGATTGTAAGCCTCAGGACCAGCACCCCCACCCCTAAAATGTTAATATATGTAATAGTTTATTGAGCATTTGTGATTTGCTATGCTAAGAACTTCATTATAGCCAGGGGTCAGTGGCTCAGGTCTGTAATCCTAGCTACTCAGGAGGCTGAGATCTGAGGATCACAGTTCCAAGCCAACCTGGGCAGGAAAATCCATGAGACTCTTATCTTCAATAAACCACTCAGAAAACCAGAAGTAGTACTGTGGCTCGCCTTGAGCTGAAGAGCTGAGGGATAGTGCCCAGGCCGAGTTCAAGCCACATGACTAAAAAAAAAAACTTCAGGGGCTGGGAAGGTGGCTCAGTGGTAGAGCACTTGCCTTGCATGCATAAGGCCCTGGGTTCGATTCCTCAGCACCACATTAAGCAAAAAGAAAAAAGCCGGAAGTGGCGCTGTGGCTCAAGTGGTAGAGCGCTAGCCTTGAGCTGAAGAGCTGAGGGACAGCGCCCAGGCCCAGAGTTCAGGCCCCACGACCGGACCCAAAAAAAAAAAAAAAAAAAAAAACAACAACAACAAAAAAACTTCATTATAGGTTTTCAAGTTTTCAAGACAGTAAGCTACTGTATTTATTTATATAGGAATAAATGGCCTGCAAGATGGTAAGAATTTTATGCACAGGCACACAACTATAAAAGAACAGAGTCAGTTTCATGTCACTCCCAAGCTCAGTGCTTACCTACATATCACGTTCATTTCTCTTCTTCCTCCTCCTGCTCCTCCTCCACCTCTTTTTTCCCAGGCAAGTGCACTGCCACTGAGCTACACTTCAGCCCACCATTCCTTCATTTAACAGGTATTTATTGAATTCCTATTGTGTACCTACAATGTGCTAGCTCTTTGGGGAAATAATAGTGACCAAAACAGATACAGCCTTTCTCCTCAAGTTGTAAATAGACCACGAAGGTAAACATGAATTTCAATTGTGATGTGTGGTGTGGAGGATTGTAGAGGGTCCTATGAGGATACTTGATGGGGTCAGTGATAGGGGAGGGAATAGGGAGAGGCTGTCCCCAGCTGTCTTGGAGTAATTGGGCAAAGAGTTACAAGGCTGTCTTGGAGTTAATTAGGCAAAGAGCTACCAGTGGCCATGTGGGAAGCCTTGAGACCTTGACACAAGCAGGAGCTTGTGTATTATCCTGTATTACAGTGACTGGGGGTGGGGAAATTGGGTGAGGTAAAATCCTGTACTGCTCCTTGACTAGTTTACTTTTCAGAACATGCAATCTAGCTCCATAGTTTGCATCTTATTTTCTTTTTTTTTTTTTTTCGGGTCCGGTCGTTGGGCCTGAACTCTTGGCCTGGGCGCTGTCCCTCAGCTCTTCAGCTCAAGGCTAGCGCTCTACTACTTCCGGCTTTTTTCTTTTTTCGTATGTGGTACTGAGGAATCGAACCCAGGGCCTCGAGCATGCAAGGCAAGTGCTCTGCCACTGAGCCACCTTCCCAGCCCTGCATCTTATTTTCTAGCTGTGCGTCAGAGCCCAGTTTCCTGTGTTCAAATATATGGCTAGACTACTTGGTACCCACAGGATGGGATATGGGGATAGGAAATGGGATAAATATCTAAATATGAGACCTTATCAGCATATAGTAATTTGCAGTGGGCAGTCAATTCAATGCCAAGTGCCAAAATTGTATCTCATCATGTGTGTCTCTGGTTTAACATTGTTTCATCCTTCCCTGCTTCAAGCCTGTTGTTAGCTTCCAAGGATACAAACATGTATAGACTCTTTCCTTCCACTGTGGTACTTCAGTATGTCACCTGCCTGCTACTTAAGATGCTACAGAGGTTAGTTTTGTTTTTCAGCTGTGGGGCTTGAACTCAGGGCCTGGGCTGTTTTGCTCAAGGCTAGTGCTCTACCACTTTGAACCACAGTGCTACTTCTGGTTTACTGGCAGTTCTTTGGAAATAAGTCTCTCACAGCCTTTTCTGCCAGGGCTGGCTTTGAACTGAGATTCTCAAATCTCAGCCTCCTGAGCAGCTAGGATCACAGGCATGAGCCACCGGCACCCAGCCAGTATTTTTTATTTAGCATGTGCTAGGGTTACAGTGGTGAAAAAGTAGGGGCATGATCTCTGCCCTCTTTAGCTTAAACTCCCAGAGAAGGGAGAAAGGGTTGGGACTGTGAGACTCTTAACAGTAGAGGCCAGGGGTATTGGTCTGGTGGGCCATGCCAAGGACTTGGGTTTTTCTGAGAGTGGGAAGCCATAGGAGATTTTCAGTCAGGGAATGGTCTCATTAGATTTGTGTAGGAAAGATCTGGCTCTTCAATGGGGACCCAAGATATGGATTGAGTGCTATTTACCAGGTAGGATTGCTAAACAAGGAAGGAGGGGATTCTCCTCACTTCTCAGTTTCCTTGCAAATCACAGATACTTGAAATCCACAGTGGAAAACATTTTTAGGAAGGAGCTTCACAAAATGGGGAGTCTCCCAAGGTAGAAGTTTAGCAAAGATTTAGTACTGGAGGGAAAGTAGGAAAGGGAGAAAAATAGATCCTGCTTCCCACACTGGAAATGGGAGTAGATGGTCAAAATGATAGTTTTTATCTGGAATTTGAGCTGGTAGGGAGGGGGCTATACTTGGTCATGCGGTCTAGCCACTCCTAGTTATTAAACACAATGGAAAACATGAGCTGGGCACAAGTGGCTCATGCCTGTAATCCTAGCTAGTCAGAAGGTTGGAATCTGAGGACCTTGGTTCAAGGCCAACTCGGGCAGGGAGTTCATGAAGCTCTTATCTCCAATTAAACAGCAAAAAGCCAGAGTGGAGCTGTGGCTCAAGTTGTAGAGCATAGCTTTGGGCATAAAAGCTCAGAGACAGTGTACAGGCCCAGAGTTCAAGCCCTAGACCTGGCACGAACGTGAAGAAGTGATATTTAGGCTTACCCAAACAAAACACAGGTATTATTAGTGTAAATATCAGAACATGCATTTGCCAGCATTCCCTCCAATTTTGTCTCTACCTCTTATAGTTCTTTTTTTTTTTTTTTTTTGGTTGGTCTTGGAGCTTGAACTCTGGGCGTGGGCGCTGTCCCTCAGCTCTTCAGCTCAAGGAGAGCACTCTACTGCTTGAGCCACAGTGCCACTTCAGGTTTTCTGGAGGTTAATTGGAGATAAGAGTCTAATGGATTTTTCTGCCCAGGCTGGCTTTGAACTGTGATCCTCAGATCTCAGCCTTCTGAGTAGCTAGGATTACAGGTATGAGCCACTGGTGCCCAGCTATAGTTATAACTTAACATCTGAGGAGAAGATGGTAGGTAGGGAATTTCTGTTCAGCTTACTTCCTGGTTTGAATTTCTTAGTCTAGTGCTGTTTAAAAATTGACATAATTTGGGGCTGGGAAGGTGGCTCAGTGGTAGAGCGCTTGCCTTGCATGCCTGAGGCCCTGGGTTCGATTCCTCAGCACCACATAAGCAAAAAGAACAAAAAAAAGCCGGAAGTGGCGCTGTGGCTCAAGGGGTAGAGTGCTAGCCTTGAGCTGAAGAGCTGAGGGACAGCGCCCAGGCCCAGAGTTCAGGCCCCATGACTGGACCCCCCCCAAAAAAATTGACATAATCTATCATATCAACAGGCTAGAGAAAAAAATTCACATGATCATATTAATAGATGTAGAAGAAGTATTTAACAAGTTTCAACACTGTTCATAAGGACAATTCTCAGCAAATTGGGAATATAAGACAGTTCTCTCAACTATAGCTAAAATCTTTTTTCTTTCTTTTTTTTGCTTTGTGCTACTACTCTGTATCCAAGAGTTGTCCCTTTGCTTATTCTCTCAAGACTGGTGCTCTACCTTCTTTCAGTCTGTTGGTGGTTAATTGGAGATAAGAGACTCACAGACTTTCCTATCTGGACTGGCCTTGAACTTTGTTCCTCATATCTCAGTCCAGCTTCCTGAGGAGTTAGGATTACAGGAATGAACCACAGACAACTGGCTTCATAACACCTTTTTTTTTTTTTTTTGGTCGGTCATGGGGCTTGAACTCGGCCTGAGCACTGTCCCTAGGCTCTTAAGCTCAAGGCTAGCTCTCTACCACTTGAGCTACAGCACCACTTCTGGTTTTCTGGTGGCTTATTGGAGATAAGAATTTCATGGCCTTTCCTTCTCAGGCTACCTTTGAACCGAGACCCTTAGATCTCAGCCTCCTGAATAGCTAGGGTGGCAGGTTTGAGCCACCAGCACCCAGCCTTTTTTTTTTTTTTTTAAATCAGTCTAGGCTTTAACTCAGTGCTTGGGTACTGTCCCTGAGCTTTTGTGCTCAAGGCTAGCATTCTACCACTTGAGCCACAGCTCTATGTCCAGCCTTTTTTTTTTTTGGGGGGGGGTTCGGTCGTGGGGCCTGAACTCTGGGCCTGGGCGCTGTCCCTCAGCTCTTCAGCTCAGGCTAGCGCTCTACTACTTGAGCCACAGCGCCACTTCTGGCTTTTTTCTTTTTGCTTATGCGGTGCTGAGGAATCGAACCCAGGGCCTCATGCATGCAAGGCAAGCACTCTACCACTGAGCCACCTTCCCAGCCCCCTATGTCCAGCTTTTGCTGGTTAATTGGAAATAAGAGTTTTCTTCCCTGGCTGGCTCAGTGCTCCTCAGATCTCAGCTTCCTAAGTAGCTAGGATTACAGGCATGAGCCACTTTTGCCCATCCTTTGTGTGCACGGGCGTGTATGTGTGTGCTGGTACTGGAGTTTGAACTTAAGGTTGGCATTCCACCAGTTGAACCACAGCTCCACTTCTGCCTTTTTGCCGGTTCATTGGAGATAAGAAGTAAATGAAGAGATATTCCATGTTCATGACTAGCCACCTCATTAATGTCTCTGGTAATGATAAGATCGTAAGTGAGCATGGTAGTGAGTGGCTGAAGTATGATGCAAGATAGGATGATAGGGGACAGGAGGTCAAGGAACTGAGAGGGCAGGGTACTGGAAGAAGTATCCATATCAATACAAATTACTAAGAATTATGACAACAGGGGAAGTTCAGAAGAGAGGAACTCAAGGTCTCCAGATAATGGATGGCAAAGGGGATGGCCAGGGGGAAGATGCATGATTTGAATGAAGGGTAGTGGGTAGTCGAGCCTGACTGGTTATAGGAGGAGGAACAAAGATGACCCTACTGTACCTCCAAGCCATTATGTAGGCGTGTGGAGAGTACACAGCCACCACTGCACAGGACTGCAGGAGAGCCTGTCCTCAGGAAGCACCAGGCATTGTTGGAGCAAGAGGAGTAAAGGTACCATTCTGAGTAGAGGCTGAAAATGAAAAGGATCTTTCTGGGAATAGACCACAAGGTCTCAGAATAACGGGGTTGAGAGATGGGGTAGAAAAGGTTATATACAACGTGGTTTGGGATTCAGGAGCCAGAAGATATCCTAAATTTTTTGGTCTGCTAATAGTGACTGATGTAAGGGCCTGGTGAGATTGGTCCCAGTTGTTTCCAAGCATTTGGAGTGGTGGGGTGCAGGTAGGAGGCCTGGGGGAGCTGCTACCAGATTCCTGAGGCTGGAAGAGAGGCAATGTCAAATCCTGTCAGTGGAAGTCAGCAGATCATGCTGGCTAATAGCTACAGAGATATTCAGGGTCTCCAAAGTTTAGTGTTCATCAAGCCCACCAGAGGACGACCTAGAGAGCCAGATTCCCAGATCTCAACTCTTCTGTATTAGTGGTCTTCAGTCTGAGTAGGGTCCTGGATCTATATTTTAACATGCTTCTGAAGCAGGTAGTGATTGGACTACATTGATGCAATGTGACTCTGAGCTCTCTGGTGCATAAAATGTATCAGGAACTGAATGAAGTGTGGAAATCTGATGATATACTCTGTAGTCACCTGTCTCAGGTCCCACCTAAAGTCCTGTTTAAGACCCTACCCACCATGCTACTCACTATTGATGTCATAGTAACTTGACATTGGTCAGTTTGTTCCTTTTAGTGTTCTAAGTAGATTTGTTAGCAGATTTCATAGAGCTGATTATAGACACTAATCTAGCATCATTTGAGTGAAATTGAACATGAGAAATGGAAATGGCTGATGTACACAAAAGAACAGTACAGTAAAACTCCACATATCCATCATCCCACCTCAACAACCTTCAGCATTTTTCCATATGACAGAAAAGACACCCAAATCCTGCCTTTTCTGACTCAAATGCGCTCCTCCACCCCCCCCCCCCCCCGCACCCCTCCTGTTGTGAGGCCTGAACTCTGGGCCTGGGCGCTGTCCCTTAGCTCTTCAGCTCAAGGCTAGCACTCTACCACTTGAGCCACAGTGCTACTTCTGTTTTTTTTTTCTGCTTATGTGGTGAAGGCAAGCTCAGTGGTAGAGTGCTTGCCTTGCATGCATGAGGCCCTGGATTCGATTCCTCAGCACCACATAAGCAGAAAAAAGCCGGAAGTGGTGCTGTGGCTCAAGTAGTAGAGCGCTAGCCTTGAATTGAAGAGCTGAGGAACAGGATCCAGGCCCAGAGTTCAAGCCCCACGACTGACCAAAAAAAAGTCTAGCTGGGTGATGGTGGCTCATGCCACTGTCTAGTTACTCTGGAGGCTGATATATAAGGATCCAAGTTCTAAGCCAGTCCAGAGATTCCTTTTTTTTTCTTCTGGTCCTGGGGCTTGAACTCAGCCTGGGCGCTGTCCCTGAGCCTCTCTGTGCTCCTGAGCCTCTCTGTGCTCAAGGCTAATGCTCTACCACTTAAGCCACAGTGCCACTTCCAGCTTTTTCTGTTTATGTGGTACTGAGAAATCAAATCCAGGGCTTCATGCATGCTAGGCAAGCACTTTACCACAAGCCACATTCCTGGCCCCCTCCCCGCCTTTTTTTTGGCTGGTTCTGGGGCTTGAATTCTGGGCCTGGGTGCTATTCCTGAGTCTTTTGCTCAAGGCTAGCATTCTACCACTTGAGCCACAGCACCACTTCCAGCTTTTTCTGAGTATTTTATTGGAGATAATAGTCTTACGGGCTTACCTGCTCAGGCTGGCTTCAAACTGTGATCAGATCTCAGCTTCCTGAATAGCTAGTATTGCAGGCATGAGCTACCAGTGCCTGGCTAGGTAAGGCTATTTTTAAACATAAGTGTAGATGTTGGCAATGGCAGCACCATCTCAGGTTATCACGTGTTCCTTCAATTAAGTGGGTCTCTGCTTTCCTGTATATTTCCTGGCATTAAAGTCAGTATAATATAGATTTTAAGTAGAATCATCATATACTTTTTCTTTAAAGTGCTGCTTCAGAGTAAAGGGCATTTCCCAGTTAAATTTCACAATTGTGTTTTTCAGTTCCAAAAATAACTTGGAATTCAGGGTGAAACATGGTCCTAGATAAATTACAGTAAGGCAGATTGAGAGAGACAGTGGGCAGCGGCAGATTGTGTATCTAAACCTGCCACTGTTTAGATATAGTTTATTGCATTCCAAAATAATCAAGAATCCAACACTGAGACTATTTGAAGCAACATTTAATTCTTCCTGGATTGTAACTTGGCTTTTATTTGTTTAAGTAATCTTTCCCAGAAATGATGCTGCAGGGACTCGTTACTTATAGAGTGTAGGCATTATTTTCTAATTTTTATTTATTGTTGGCTTGTTTTATTTTTTTGTTGGTAATGGGGCTTGAACTCTGGGCCTGGGTGCTGTCCCTGAGCTTTTCAGTTCAAGGTGAATGCTCTACCACTTGATGCACACACAGCACCACTTCTGGTTTTCTGGTGGTTAATTGGAGATAAAAATCTCACAGACCTTCCAGCCTGGGCTGGCTTTGAACCATGATCCTCAGATCTCAGCCTCCTGAGTAGCTAGAATTTACAGGTGTGAGCCAGTAGCCCCTGGCTTGCCTGTTTTATTAACACATCTTGGCCCCAGGTTTTCTGTTATCTAAGAGGACTGGAGTGGTTTATCTCCATGGTTCAGTTTCATGCAAGAAACCTGTATAAGATTCTCTCCACAGAAAAGGTGTGGGAGGTAGGTGTGCCAAATTCTCTTCTCAGAGCACTGCCATCTAAGGAGGAGGCAACTGTGTGAAAGGTCGTGGTGAAGAGGTGAGGGAAAAAGGCTGAATAGGAACCAGAAAAGCAAACAGCCAGCCATTGGCCTCCATAGACCCAGGTTTCCCCCTATTTTAATTTTTTGGTGCTAGTACTGGGGCTTGAAGTCAGAGCCTGGACATTGTTCCTGAGCTTTTTTGCTCAAGGCTAGTCCTCTACCATTTGAGCTAAAGCTCCACTTCCCGGATTTTTTGGTGATTAATTGGCCCAGGCTGGCTTCAAACTGTAATCCTCAGATTTCAGCCTCCTGAACAGCTAGGATTATAGGTGTGAGCCACTGGTTCCTGTCTCCTCTACCTTTTTTTTTTTTTTTTTTTGGTCGGTCGTGGGGCTTGAACTCTGGGCCTGAGCGCTGTCCCTCAGCTCTTCAGTTCAAGGCAGGCGCTCTACCACTTGAGCTACAGCGCCACTTCCGGTTTTCTGGTGGTTTTATTGGAGATAGGAGTCTCACGGTCTCTCCTGCCCGGGCTGGCTTTGAACCGCGATCCTCAGATCTCAGCCTTCTGAGTAGCTAGGATTACAGGCGTGAGCCACCAGCGCCAGGCTCTCCTCTACCTTTTACTAAAATATTTATCATTGCAGATAGGTTTCCTATAGCATTCTTAAAGTATCATTTCCTATTCTTGAATATTCTCAGCACATTTAATGTAAATATGGAGTTATGGGTTTGGTAATCTGCCAGGACAAAGGTAGGATATTGACTCTGAGTTGTCAGTTCTGAGTCTTTTTGCTGACCATTGTTATATATTTCAAATAGCATCTTTTTAGTTAGCCTAGGCTGGCATTTGAACTTGTGGTCTTCCTGCCCTTTGAGTCCTGAGTGCTAGACTTGCCAGGTATGCTACCATACCCAGCTTCCAACTTCATTTTAAAAAGCATATTAGCCAGGTGCCAGTGGCTCATGGAAATAATCTTAGTCACTCAGAAAATTGAGATCTGAGAATCTAGATTCAGAGCCAACCTGGGCAGACAAATCTGCAATATACTTATTTCCAATTAACTACCAGAAAACTGGAAGTGCCAAATGTGGCTCAAATTGTAGAGCTCCAGCCTTGAGTTAAAAAGCCAGGTGAGGGGCTGGGAAGGTGGCTCAGTGGTAGAGTGCTTGCCTTGCATGCCTGAGGCCCTGGGTTCAATTCCTCAGCACCACATAAGCAAAAAGGAAAAAAAAAAAACCAGAAGTGGCACTGTGGCTCAAGTGGTAGAGTGCTAGCCTTGAGCTGAAGAGCTGAGGGACAGCGCCCAGGCCCAGAGTTCAGGCCCCACGACCGGACCCCCCCCCCAAAAAAAAAAAAAAAAAAAAAGCCAGGTGAAAGCACAAGGCCTAGAGTTTGAGCCCTAGTACCAGTAGGAAAATAACAATCAAAAAAAGAAATCAGGGGCTGGGAAGGTGGCTCAGTGATAAGAGTGTTTGACTGACATGTATGAAGCCCTGGGTTTGATTCCTCAGTACCACATACACAGAAATAGCCAGAAGTGGAGCTGTGGCTCAAGTGGTAGAGCGCTAGCCATGAGCAAAAGAAGATCAAGGACAGTATCCAGGCCCTGAGTTCAAGCCCCAGGACTGGCAAAACAAAAAACAGGCCCAGAGTTTAAGCACTCAGTATTGACACAAAAACAGCATAAATCAATCAGTCAGTGGTACAGTGCCTATAGTTCTAGCTATTCAGCAGGCTGAGATTTGAGAACCATGATTTAAAGCTTGCCCAGGAAGGAAAGTCTATGAGATTCTTTTTTTTTTTTTTTTTTTTTGGTCAGTTGTGGGGCCTGAACTCGGCCTGGGCGCTGTCCCTTAGTTCTTCAGCTCAAGGACAGCACTCTACCACATGAGCCACGGTGCCACTTCCAGCCTTTTCTGCTTATGTGGTGCTGAGGAATTAAACCCAGGGCCTCATGCATCCAAGGCAAGCACTCTACCACTGAGCCACC
This sequence comes from Dipodomys merriami, assembly GCF_024711535.1. Taxonomy (NCBI): domain Eukaryota; kingdom Metazoa; phylum Chordata; class Mammalia; order Rodentia; family Heteromyidae; genus Dipodomys; species Dipodomys merriami. The sequence goes on along the minus strand of NW_027203270.1, from coordinate 17,428,737 downwards.
TACCCAGCCCCTCTTTGAGACTTTTACCTCCAGTTAATCAGCAAAAAGCCAGAAATAGCTAGGTGCTGGTGGCTCATGTCTGTAATCTTAGCTGCTCAGGAGGCTGAGATCTGAGGATCGCTGTTCAAAACTACCCTTGGGAGGAAAAGCCATGAGACTTTTACCTTCAATTAACCACCAGAAAATGGCAAGTGGAGCTGTGGCTCAAAGTGGTAGAGCACTAGCCTTTTTTTTTTTTTTTTTTTTTTGTCGGTTGTGGGGTTTTGTTATGCTTCTGTTCCTGCTGCAAATCTCCCTGAGTCTGCCTATTGTAAAGTTTAATGCTGAACTTCCTCCTTTCTCCCACTTCCAGTGGACCTCTGTGAACAGGTTCCTGGGTATTTTAGTAGAAGGAAAAAGCAATCAAATAGCCAGGTTTGCTAAATGCTTAAAATAGCATTGGCTGGCCATCTTGTAGTTCTTGTTGCACGGTAATCAAGCGTTTGTTTACTAGTCGTGCTCTTCCCTGTCACAGTCCCAAAACCCTGTAACAGCAGAGTCTAGGGTTTGTTTATTCACAATGTGGCCCTGGCTTCACATCCTCAATGGGTACTCAATATTTGTTGGCTGATGGCAAAAAGAAAGAAATATAAATATATAATTATATATTATATAATGTATATTTATTTATTTTTGGTCAGTCATGGGGCCTGAACTCTGGTCCTGGGTGCTGTCCCTCAGCTCTTCAGCTCAAGGCTAGCACTCTACCACTTGAGCATCAGCCCCACTTCGGGCTTTTTCTGCTTATGTGGTGCTGAAGAGTCGAACCCAGGGCCTCATGCATCCAAGGCAAGCACTCTAGCACTGAGCCACCTTCCCAGCCCTATAATGTTTAAATGAATGGGATCTATTTGAAACAAATACTGACTCAGAATTACATTCATCAACTAGAACTTCCTACAGGTCTTCCCCTGCTGGCTTAACTTTTGCCCTTACTTGCAGTGTTCAGGTTTTATTTATTTATTTAGTCCAGTTGTTGGGCCTGAACTCTGAGCCTGGGTGCTGTCCTTCAGCTCTTCAGCTCAAGGCTAGCGCTCTACCCCTTGAGCCCAGCACCACTTCCGATTTTTTTCTTTTTGCTTATGTGGTGCTGAGGAATCGAACCCAGGGCCTCAGGCATGCAAGGCAAGCACTCTACCAGTGAGCCACCCTCCGAGCCCTTCAGGTTATATTTAAAATGGACATTTTATTTGTCTTTGTTGCTTATCTCCTGTTATTTCATGTCTACTCCTTTATTTATTGTGAGAATACCGTACAGAGGGGTTACAATTACATGGGCAAGATAACGAGTACATTTCTTATCAAGCATTGTTGCCTCCTGTTTGTTTCCCCTTCCCAGCCCTTCCCATGCTCCCCCCTCCCCCCTCCCCCCCAGACTCCCCCCCACCCCCAACCAAAGTTGTTTTTTTTTTTGTTTTTTTGTTTTTTTTTTGTCGGTCGTGGGGCTTGAACTCTGGGCCTGGGCGCTGTCCCTCAGCTCTTCAGCTCAAGGCGAGCGCTCTACCACTTGAGCTACAGCGCCACTTCCGGTTTTTTCTGGTGGTTTATTGGAGATAGGAGTCTCACGGTCTCTCCTGCCCGGGCTGGCTTTGAACCGTGATCCTCAGATCTCAGCCTCCTGAGTAGCTAGGATTACAGGCGTGAGCCACCAGCGCCCGGCCCCAACCAAAGTTGTAAAGTTCCTTTTTCGACATAACAACTTGTGTATTTCATTGTTGCAGTAGGTCCACCTGTATCCCTAATTAAATGATGTGTTTTTTCCCTTCCACAAATTATACCAATATACTCATTTATTTTGTTTTTGCCCTGGAGTCTGGAATAGCTGGTACATGGTAGGTACTAAGTAAATATTGAACAAGTATGTGCTATGGCCACTCTATTGTGTAATTGTGTTTAGTCTCGAGTGCAGGTGTCATAAGTTGCTATATTTCATTCTTGGGGTTTTTTTTTTGTTTTGTTTTGTTTTTGGTCATGGGGATTGAACTCTGGGCCTGGGCGCTGTCCCTCAGCTCTTCAGCTCAAGGCTAGCACTCTACCACTGGAGCCACAGTGCCACTTCTGGCTTTTTTTTTCTGCTTACGTGGTGCTGAGGAATTGAACCCAGGGCCTCATGCATGCAAGGCAAGCACTGTACCTCTGAGTCACCTTCCCAGCCCATTGTTCCTGTTTTTGAAACCCATCCTTGCACCCAGTTACTGTTGCTCTAGTTTAGGTTCTGGCCACTTCTTTATTTTTGGTTGGTCGTGGGGCCTGAACTCTGGGTCTGGGCACTGTCCCTCAGCTCTTCAGTGCTCTACTTGAGCCACGTGCCACTTCCAGCATTTTCTGCTTATGTGGTACTGAGGAATCCAACTCAGGGCTTCATGCATACAAGGCAAGCACTCTAACACTGAGCCACTTTCCTAGCTCTGACCACTTCTTTTAAGCATGGTTTACATTGGCACATTGTCTGTCTTGTTGCTGATGTTGTCTAATTTTTTTAATTTTTATTTTTTTGTCGGTCATGGGGCTTGAACGCTGTCCCTGCACTCTTCAGCTTAAGGCAAGCACTCTACCGCTCGAGTCACAGCGCCACTTCCAGTTTTCTAGTGGTTTATTGGAGATAAGAGTCTTACGGACTTTCCTGCCCGGGCTGGCTTTGAACCAAGATCCTCAGATCTCAGCCTCCTGAGTAGCTAGGATTGCAGGCGTGAGCCACCCGTACCCGGCAAATTTTTTAAGGTAACCAATCTAAGGTCCAAGAGTCAGAAACCAGCAGGGCTTTGGGCCAGTAGAGTGTTATTGAGCCAGCATAGTAGTTGGATTTTTTTTTTTTTTGTCATGGGGCTTGAACTCTGGGCTTGGGGGCTGTCCCTCAGCATTTCAGCTCAAGGCTAGTGTTCTACTACTTGAATTACAGCACCACTTCTGGTTTTCTGAGTGTTTTATTGGAGATAAGAGTCTCATAGACTGTTCCTGCCAGGATGGTTTTGAACCGTGAACTTCAGATCTCAGCCTTCTGAGTAGCTAGGATTACAGGTGTGAGCCACCAGTGCCCAGCAGTAGTTGGAATTGTTTTGTCCCAGTGAAGTTTTCAAACAAATCTTGCAGCTTAGAGTGGTTGTTTTTCTTTTTGCCAGTCCTAGGACTTGAACTCAGGGCCTGGGCACTGTCCCTGAGCTTCATGTACTCAAGGCTAGCACTCTACCACTTTAGCCACAGTACCACTTCCAGTTTTTTCTATTTATGTGGTACTGAGGAATCGAACCCAGGGCTTCATGCATGCTAGGCAACAACTTTACCACTAGGCCACATTCCCAGCCCCTAGACTGGTTATTTGATAATGATGATTTCTTTCATCACAATTTTTTTTGCGGGGGGGTCGGTCGTGGGGCCTGAACTCTGAGGCCTGGATGCTGTCCCTCAGTTTTTCAGCTCAAGGCTAGCACTCTACCACTTGAGCCACAGTGCCACTTCTGGCTTTTTCTACTTATGTGGTGCTGAGGACCCTGCCCCTCTCATCACAATTATTATCATTTGTGTTTGTGTTTCCTTGTTTGTTGTTAGTCTCGTCAAGGCTCTGAATGCCCCTGAGGCCAAGCAGCAATCAGGAAGCATGTCTTGTTCACTGCCTTACAGGGATCCTACCCTGGGACACTGTGAACAAGTGCGTGCCCTCCTGGACCAAGTTATAGAGTTGGTGTGTGTGTGTGTATATGTGTATGTATGGTTGGGGTTTGAACTCAAGGCCTTGTGCAGACACTGTACTACTTGATCCACATCTCTAGACTGTTTTGCTTAGGTAAATTTTTTTTTTACTTTATTGTTGTTATAAATATGATGTACAGAGGGATTACAGTTACATAAGTCAGGTAATAGGTACATTTCCTTTCATACAGGATCATCCTTCCCTCATTCCCAGTCCTTCCCTCCTGTCTCCACCTGCAAGTTGTATAGTTCACTTTCAACACAGTGTCTAGTGAGCATGCTTAGGTAATTTTTGAGATTAGGTCTTATGTTTATGCCTGAGACAACTTGATCTGTGATCCTCCTATTTATGTTTCCTGTGTAATGAGAATGACAGGTGTATACTACCATATCAGGTTCTTATTTGGTTGAGTGGGGCTCTTTGCTGGCCTGGGCTGCCCTCAAACTGCAGTCCTCCCAATATCTACCTCCCTAGTAGTTAGGATTATAGGCATCAGTCACTGTGCTAGGTTTAGAATTTGTGTTCCTACCATACTTATACATGAAGAACTCTGAAAGTCTCCAGGTTGTCTGCTCAGAATTCTTCTAAAATCCTGTGGGAGTTTACTTTTTTAGTTGAGACCAGTTAGTAGCATGAATTCAGGATATTCACATTAAGGGTGCTTTCCCATGTGATTCCTCATTGACATGGACAGTTAGTCATGGGTAGAGGATCATTTGCCTATATTCCACATGGAGCAAATACATACCAGCGGCCTTAAATGCAGCTCACCAGTGTTGATCGGGTCCTTTTTCTTTTTCATCCCTCTGTTCAGAGAGGTCTGGGCTGCTTGTGTGTTTTCCAGATTGTTTCAGCATCTTCAATAGCATGAAATTCACATTGTGCCCAAGGCTAGCACTCTACCATTTGACTCGTCTTCTTTTTTTTTTTTTTTTTTGTCGGTCGTGGGGCTTGAACTCTGGGCCTGGGCGCTGTCCCTCAGCTCTTCAGCTCAAGGTGAGCACTCTACCACTTGAGCTACAGCGCCACTTCCGGTTTTCTGGTGGTTTATTAGAGATAGGAGTCTCACGGTCTCTCCTGCCTGGGCTGGCTTTGAACCGAGATCCTCAGATCTCAGACTCCTGAGTAGCTAGGATTACAGGCGTGAGCCACCAGCGCCCGGCTACCATTTGACTCTTCACCACTTCCAGCCTTTTCTGAGTAGTTTATTGGAGATAAGAGTCACAAATTTTCCTGCCCAGGCTTGCTTTGAACTGTGATCATCAGATCTCAGCCTCCTGAGTAGCTAGGATTACGGATGCACCAGTGCCTGTCTCTAAATTCACTTTAAAAAGCACATTTGAAACCCATGTTTTCATAGTAGAGTGTGCAGTTCTGACAGCTGATACTTTGGACTAAAGCAACGAGGAGCTCATTGAGTACTCTGCCTCCTCATGGACACCATGCTTCCAGGAGGCCATTTGGCAGGGCTGAGGCTAAGCCCCCTCCTCCCTCCTTCTCCGACAGAGGTTGTTGGAAAGCACAGGCTTCGTGTTTTACTGTAGAGCAGAGCTTGCCTCATGTGAAAGTAATCTCGAGCCTTCCTTCCAGGGTTTTTTTTTTTTTGTTTTTTGTTTTTTTGTTTTTGTTTTTGCCAGTCCTGGGGCTTGAACTCTAAGCCTGGGCATTGTTCCTGAACTTCTTTTGCTCAAGGTGAGTGCTCTACCACTTGAGCCACAGTGCCACTTCTGGCTTTTTTGAGTAGTTTGTTGGCGATAAGAGTCTCACTGAAGCTGAGCTCTGGTTGCTTACGCCTATAATACTAGCTACTCAGGAGTCTGAGATCTGAGGATCAAGGTTCAAAGCCAGCCTGGGCAGGAATGTCCATGAGCTTCCTATCTCCAATTAACCACCAGAAAAGTGGAAGTGGCACTGTGGCTCAAGTGGTAGAGCACTTGCCTTGAGCTGAAGAGCTAAGGGACAGCGCCCAGGCCCTGAGTTCAAGCCCCATGACTGATTAAAAAAAAAAAAGTCTCACTGAGTTTCCTGCCTGGGCTGGCTTTGAACCATGATCCTCAGATCTCAGCCTCCTGAGTAGCTAGGATTACAGGCATGAGCCACCGGTGACCAGCTTTCCAGGGTGTTACCTGACACCAACTGCATTCTTTAAACTAGGGGTCCTCAGGCTGGCATCCCCAAATACACTCCATAACACATTGTTACAGCATTCCACAGTGGTCCTGCTGAAGGTTTCTTCTGGCCCCTAACGCCAGTCACTCTGCCATGGGAAGATGCTAACACTAGAACAGCTAGAGGCAAAGTAGCTGCCTCTGAGGCAGGTGATTATTTTTTCCAGTCAAAGACAACATTGACTGTTGCATCTCAGACACTTGAGACTAGAGAAAAGCATCTTTATTCTTTTGCTTTCTGAAAATAGCTATGAATTTTCAGAGAGCTGTTCAGATATGACTTGTAACTTACGTCACTCTACATAGAGTTGGATAATCTGGTTGGAACAGATTATCTATGCAATAGAAGAGGAAGCAGAGGCTGGGGAACAGAACTTCACCAGAACATGACCACACCAGTGCTTTCTGTTCCTAAGCCACTCCTTGCCTGGAGATTTCAACATCCTGGCTTCCATTTGGAACCCTCTCTGCCCTTTAGCCTGATTCTCTCCAGTTTTAAACTGAAGGGTTCTTAGATCCCCTTCCTTTGATTCTCAGAAAAAGTTGTTTTAATTTATGTGTGTAGTTTTCTGAGTAGCCATCAACTACTTACTTTTCTTGGTGATTTTTTTTTTTTTTTTAACACGTCTTGGGTCTTAAACTCAGGGCCTGGACGCTCCCCCCCCCCCCCCCCCCCCCGCCAAGGCTAGTGCTCTACCACTTGAGTCACAGCTCTACTCCTGGCCTTTTGGTGGTTAATTGGAGATAAGAATATCACAGACTTACCTAGGATCACAGGTGTGAACCACTGGTGCCTGGCTGATTTGTTGTTTTTCATTGCTTGAGAGAAGGAAGGAGTCTTAGGAACATTGTATCTGTGCATCACAAAGGAGAATTTTGACTGAAGTATGAATGGAGTAGATGTCATAAAGGGTGACATTTCTGTTCAGATTTCACTTGGGGGTGATAATTCATTACTAAGCTGAGATTCTGGAAGGCCTTGAAAAGAACCTCTTGAAGGAAAATATGGAAGGAACTAAGATTGCGGATCTGTGAATCTCTGGCTACTGGGGCCTTGAACCACCCTTGAAGGGACTTTGCTTCCTATATACTCTTGTAATGTATATCTCAACCTCATTAATATATGAGATAGAAGTAGAGAGCTGTGCTGTGTGACCTCTGAGCTCTCTTGCTTCTTTGTGCCAATTTATGTGGCTCAATAGTGCAAGTCCATATCTCCAGTCCCTCCCCCGCAGTGAAGAACATGCATCTCTCGTGCAAGCGGTATGTTCTTACTTCCTGATATGTGATCTGTGGTTTCTAGTAAGGAGGTCTTCTCCCCCCTTCTCTGTCTCTCTGTCTCTCTCTTTCTCTGTCTCTGTCTCTCTCTTTCTCTCTCTGTGTACAGGTCTTGGGGCTTGAATTCAGTGCCTGGGTACTGTCCCTGAGCTGCTTCAAGGCTAGTGCACTCCTTGTCTCTGTCTTGCTGCCCACTATGGTGCAAAAAGTCCAGGTAGACTGGACTGGCCCTTCATCCAATTATCTCCAAATGCTAGAAATCACAAACAAGATACTTCTCATTCCTTTCCATGCTGTCACTCTTACCATCCAGGTCCATGATCTGGTCATAAACTGAAACCCAGAGTTAAGTATTTTGGTATGAAATGCATAATTTATATGTGTATTAGTTTTTCTTACAAGCCATTTTCAAAGAAAATAGGCCTCGCTTAGATTTTTGCTATATGTAGAAAATGTCTAGAGTTTCCAGCTAGAAATGTAGCCACAAGGGCAATTTCTTTTTTTTTTTTTTTTTCTTCTTTTGTCGGTAGTGGGGCCTGAACTCTGGGCCTGGGTGCTGTCCCTCTTCAGCTCAAGGCTAGCCATAGCGCCACTTCCTGCTTTTTCTGCTTATGTGGTACTGAGGAATTGAACCTAGGGTCTCATGCATGCAAGGCAAACACTCTACCACTGAGCCACCTTCCCAGCCCCACAAGGGCAATTTCTTTATTTATTTTACTTTATAGTAGTCTCCCTTGCTGGAGGAGTCCTGGATGCCATAGCGAGGCAGTAGAGCTGCCTCATCTGCGTCTTTGGACACCTTGGTGCATCTGTTTCTGAGAGCAGTAGCCTACCAGTCCATTATTTTGGCCACATACACTGCTGAGGGGAAAAGTTGGGAAGTTCAAGAACTTAAAAAACTTTTCAGCTCCATGTAGTCAGGAACATGATGCTGAAATTGACACCTGATTCTTAAGTAAATGGCTGGCTGTGAGTGTGATTCCTACCATCACTCTGGGTTGGGTGGGAGGATTGGTGCTGCTATTTCCCATGCTGTGCAACTGGTTCTCCTACCAGTTTCCAGACTGAACGCTGCTGTGCACTCTCCTCACAGATTGGGGCTGCAGGCTGAGAATGGATTCCATTAACCCTGTCCCATGCCTACCCCAGGCAACATGGTTCTCAGGGCCTGGGGATGGAGACTGGCCTGTAGTATTAGGTCAGTGGCTCAAGGAATCCCAAAAAACTACAAGGTGTGTAGTTTTCTCTCTTTGCTTCATGTGCTGGCATGATTTAAGTTGCATGAAAAATGGAATTTATTGAGAGTATGATGGTATCTTTTACTGGGAGTCTTGCTGAACCTGTTTGCTTTTATCCTGCTTTTCTCTGGGTGTGGTACAGTTTGGAGACAGCTAAGTGTCTATGTTCTTTCTGTTTTGCTGGCCTTGGTGACATTTTCTAACACAAAAATTAAGACATGGGATAACTGACTTCTAACATTGGGTTTTCCTGTTTATTAATGAAACTAAAGTTTTATGATTGATTTTTATAACAAGGTCCTTTTTTTTTGTCGGTCATGGGGCTTGAGCTCTGGGCTTGGGCGCTGTCCCTCAGGTCTTCAGCTCAAGGCGAGCACTCTACCACTTGAGCCACAGTGCCACTTGCGGTTTTCTGGTGGTTTATTGGAGATAAGAGTCTCATGGACTTGCCTTGCCCGGGCTGGCTTTGAACCGCAATCCTCAGATCTCAGCCTCCTCAGTAGCTAGGATTACAAGAGTGAGCCGCCGGTGCCCGGCTGAGGTCCTATTTTTTAGTGAGTTTCTTTTTTCTTTCTTTCTTTTTTTTTTTTTGGTCGGTCGTAGGGGCTTTAACTCTGGGGCCTGGACACTGTCCCTCAGGTCTTCAGCTCAAGGCAAGCGCTCTACCACTTGAACCACAGCGCCACTTCCTGTTTTCAAGTGGTTTATTGAAGATAAGAGTCTTTCCTGCCCACGCTGGCTTTGAACCGAGATCCTCAGATCTCAGCCTCCTGAGTAGCTAGGATTACAGGCGTGAGCCACCGGTGCCGGTAGTGAGTTTCTTTTATTTGGAAACAACCAGTGTTGATAAACCAGGGACTTCCTGAAACCTTGTAAAGCCACTTACAGGGTCAGGATCCTGCCCAACTGTTGGTGCTACTGCCATTGTCACATTCCCTATGACTTAATCTGTGGACACAGATTAATTAATTTTGGAAGCTGGTATTTAGTACTTGACGTTCAACTCCATTTGATAGAATTGGGGCTTAGCTCTAGGTTGTAGGTTTTAAACAGACCAACTGCAGGCTCCCATAGGAGGCCCTAATGGACTTAGGGCATCTCTGGTCCTGGCCCAGATGCTGAGCCCTGCTGTCCTTCCCTGAGCAGTTTCCCCTCCCCCTGTCTTCTTCCTCATCCTGGGAAGTGGCTGGATCCCAGACCATTTGGGGTGGGCCCAGTCTGAATGCCTGGTGTAAGGACCTGGAGTTGTGGTGAGAGAAAACCTTTTTCCAAATAGCCTTGTGGCTGGATTGACATCCCATTATGTAAACATTCTGAACAGTGCTTACCTGGGGGGCCTAATGCAAGCTTTCTGTCATTTGCTGTAATGATCTAATGAAGCAATCTTACTCTTGGCACTGGACCTGTGAAGGATTATGGAACCTGAGTATGACATGGGCACTGAGGCCTGCTCTGATCTTTACCAAGGTTTGGATCTGGACACTTCCCAAGTCCCAGCATTTGATTAAGACTTAGCTTGGCCTGTAGAATGGAACTTGGAACTTACTTCTGACAGCAGGGATAGTGCCAGCAAGACCCAGGTAAAGAGCATGGGGCTTCACATGCCTCTGATCACAGTTCATCCAGCATAAACCTGGAACAGTGTGGGTAAAAAGAAGACATAATCACTTATCAGATGAGAGCTAAGGCTTTTCCAGAAATGGATAAAGTGGTATGGATCAGAAAGTCATTTTTTTTTCTTTTGTGCAAGTACTGGGACTTGAACTAAGGGTCTTGTGCTCTAACTTGGCTTTTTTGCTCAAGTCTAGCACTCTACTACTAAAGTCACACCTCTATTTCTGCTTTCTGGTGGCTAATTGGAGATGAGTCTCATAGACTTTGCTCTCCAGGCTGACTTTGAACCATAATCCTCAGATCTCAGTCTCCTGAATAGCTAGGACTATAGGTGTGAGCCACGGATTAAATTTTTTGATTAAGTGTAGTTTAGTTGAAGTGACAGTTAAAGTTCAAGCAGAATCCTTCTTCAGTGGGGCAGTTTAGCTTAGAACAGCCACCTGGGGCTGGGAAGGTGGCTCAGTGGTAGAGCGCTTGCCTTGCATGCATGAGGCCCTGAGTTCCATTCCTCAGCACCACATAAGCAAAAAAAAAAAAAAAGAACAGCCACCTGATCATGATATGGATGTCTGCTGGTAGTCCTCTCAGTATTCCTGGTTTCTTTTTTTGTTTTTGTTTTTTTGTTTTTTTTTGTGAGTCGTGGGGCTTGAACTCTCGGTCTGGGCACTGTCCCTCAGCTCTTCAGCTCAAGGCTAGCACTCTACCACTTGAGCCACTGCACCACTTCCGGTTTTCTGGTGGTTTATTGGAGATAAGTGTCTCATGGACATTCTTTCCCGGGCTGGCTTTGAACCATGATCCTCAGATCTCAGCCTCCTGAGTAGCTAGGATGACAGGCGTGAGCCACGGATGCCCCGAAATATTCATGGTTTCTTAACATCCGCATAGTTGCTCTCATCTTGGGAAAGATAGAACAAGGTTTGTGTGTGTGTGTGTGTGTGGCACGCGTGCACATGCATGCATGTGCAAGGGGTGGGGGTGGGGGGCAGGGTAGGGTGGGGAGAGGGCTTGAACTCAGGGCCTGGGCACTATCCCTGAGCCTCTTTTCCTCAAGGCTAGCACTCTACCATTTGAGCCACAGCACCACTTCTGGCTTTTCTGTTTACGTGGTACTGAGGAATCAAACCCAGGGCTTCATGCATGTTAGGCAAGCACTCTCCCACTAAGTCATATTCCCAGCCCCAATGTTTTTAATATGTATGTTGTGAGGTGGGGGACATAAGTAGTGGGGTGAAAGCTTTGCACAGTTACTGTTTCATTTCTAGCATCTTCTGCACACACAGCACCACAGTCATAAAGGTGGGCTGTGTGGACCTTTCACAGGCTCTGTCTTTTTTTTTTTTTTTTGTCGGTCGTGGGGCTTGAACTCTGGGCTTGGGCGCTGTACCTCAGCTCTTCAGCTCAAGGCGAGCGCTCTACCACTTGAGCTACAGCGCCACTTCCAGTTTTCTGGTGGTTTATTGGAGATAGGAGTCTCACGGTCTCTCCTGCCCGGGCTGGCTTTGAACTGAGATCCTCAGATCTCAGCCTCCTGAATAGCTAGGATTACAAGCGTGAGCCACCAGCGCCCGGCTCTGTCTTTTTAAGTGGCCTCAGACATTTCTTTCCCAATGAGAGAATACTAGTCCACCATCAGCCACCTTTATCTCCATATCTCTCTTAGCTGGTGCCTTGAGCAGACACTTGTGTAAGTGGCAAAGAGCAGGGGAGGCTGGGAAAGTAAAGAATTAAGAACAGTTGTGGACAATAGGGAGGTGTGTCCTGTGGATTAACAACATACTGTTGCACAAATGGGGGTCTTCTCATTTCATGTAGCCAGCTGTGGCTCACTAGAGAATGCTGATTTAGAAAATGTCAATGGTAGGTTAGGATGCTTACCAACCTCTTGTCCAGAACTGCTCTGTACTCTATTGCATTTCAATAAGATGTTTGTGAGGCCTGTGGTCATATATTTGTGGCCATTCTGATACCATCCAGGGGCTTCTCCACCCAGAAACATCCATCTCCAGTGTCCTCTTGAAAAAGTATAAGAATTGGTGTAATTTCCTTTTTCCTGTTCTTAAAACAAAAACAGAAACAAAACTTAAGTTGTTTTGCAAATATTCAGGGCAGGAAAATAATAAATGGCACAATGTAAGTTCCCCAGAACAGATTTCCCAAGAACAATCAGGTAAGTGCTGGCAAATTCAACTGCCTGTGACACTGGCCAGGTCATTGGGTCCTAAGCTGACTAACACTGTCTGCTTGTTCTCAGGGGTATTGTGGCTTGCCATCAGCCATGTCAGTGCAGAGAAGAAAAAATAAACAAGTGCTAACCTGCTGAACAATGTAGCATGCAGGCCCTGGACACACACGTGCTATGGCTGGGCTTAGAGCTGAGGTCCACAGAGGGAGAGGGATTTGCATGCAACAGTCAGGGCATATTGCTGAGTTCTCCTCCTGTATCACTAGCTGATTTGGTTTTGTTCTTCCAGGAGGAATCTGATGAGGGGGCGGGTCATGGACTGGGTCACCTGTCCATTCATGCTGCCGGTGATGTTTAGCTGCATGGGCATCTACGGCCTCCTCAAGCTTCTGCAGTGGATTCGCATGAAGGCCTACGTGCGGAACTCCGTGGTGGTGATTACAGGCGCTACCTCCGGGCTGGGGAAAGGTGGGTTGTAGGGGATGCCCTGCACGGGGCTGTGCATGTGCGGGGGTGCGGTGGACAGCTAGTTAGGCATGAGGAGATACTGGTGGTATAGGGACTATAAAACATTCAAAAAGAGATGCCGCTGTTCTTGGTCCAGTTGGAAAAGCCCTTATGAAATAGTCAGTCCTCAGTGTCAGTTCCATGTTGAAAGAAGAATGAGGGGCTGGGAAGGTGGCTCAGTGGTTGAGTGCTTGCCTTGCATGCTTAAGGCCTTGGGTTTAATTCTTCAGCACCATATAAGCAGAAAAGGCCAGAAGTGGCATTGTGGCTCAAGTGGTAGAGCACTAGCCTTGAGCTGAAGAACTGAGGGATAGCGCCCAGGCCCAGAGTTCAGGCTCCACAACTGACCAAAAAAAAAAAAGAAGAAGAAGAAGAATGAGATATGAAAGCTCTTAATTTTCAGATATGGACAACTAGCTTAACGTGTTTTTAACCTCTTTGAGGACCAAATGAGGGATGCTTTTCTCTGGATTAAGCAGTACCCCTACCCCTTCCTGGGGCCTCTGCACATGGCCTGGATGCTTGCTGTCCCCATGCCTTCCCCCTCCTAGGGCTTGACAGGGGATAGGATTATTGGGGTCTCAGCTGCTCTTTAACCAGTCTTTAATTCTGTTCCCCCTCAGTGACACTTTGAGCTTTGAAGCCCAGGATGGTGTGCCGGAGATACAGTGGCATCCATCAAGTTCTGACTCCCTTTTTTTCCTAGACGCTTACACAAATAAGTTGCATTGGCTGGCAGTCTAAATGCAGGACTAATGCAGACACATGGTATGGAGCCCCTATCCTGTTTCCATCAGGCTACACCCACCACACTGCTGCGCACTTTCAGGAAGAGGAAGACAAGCTTCCAGAACCTAACTTTCTGCTTCTACATATTGGTTGGTGGAAGCATGGCTAGCACCCCATTCTAAGCATCTGCTCAGAGTGAGGCTCTGGGCCAAGTGCTAAACCCACAGAAGACACTTCGACAGGTCCCTTTCCTTGGTGAGGTTACAGTCTCCTGGCAAAAGGCCAGGTCTATCTCTATATAAGGCCACTTCAGTTGTGGATGTTCTCAAGCAGGCCAGATAAAAGAGGCATCTCCCCCATATATGTGTTTATTTATATATGCCTTTGCATCGATGTTATACATGCCTCTTGTGCTGATCATTTTTGGTATGTGAGCTCATTGCATCTCACAGCTGTAAGGCCTAGGCATGAATTGCCTAGGACTTCAGCAAAAAGCACAAAGCTAAGTGTCAAACCTGTGTTCTCTGACCCCAGAACTCAATCTTTTCTTGTGTGTATGTCAGTACTTGGGTTTGAACTCAGGGCCTGGGCACTGTCCCTTAGTTTTTTTGCTCAAGGCTAGAGCTCTACCACTTGAGCCACAGCTCCACTTCCCCAGAACTCAGTTTTATGGCCTTATCTGAGGGGGAGATTGTCCTGCAGTGGTGTGGGACGTAGGGACAGCATTCTAGATGGGGCAGATGTAGCTCTTTGGAACACAAAGGAGCAGACAGGGCCATCTCTAGGGTAAGAGGCCTGCAGTCAGCCAGGGAAGGCTTTAGAGTGTGGAGTCATTTGTATAGCTAATGTCATGGCTGTTGCTTGAGGTCTCTGATGGTGAACTTAGTGTCTGCCATTGGATATCCAGATCCTTGCAGCGACAGCTGCCTCTCCAGGCCTTTTGCCATCACTCAGTCCTCTGACCTTACCCAGCTGCTATAAATAGAATGGTCAGGAGCTGCTGCTCTTAATCTCAGAGAGAAGCGGTTTTGTTTTTTGTTTTTTGTTTTTTGTTTTTTTGAGTCCGGTCGTGGGGCCTGAACTCTGGGCCTGGGCTCTGTCCGTCAGCTCTTCAGCTCAAGGCTAGCGCTCTACCACTTGAGCCACAGCACCACTTTTGGCTTTTTTCTTTTTGCTTATGTGGTGCTGAGGAATTGGACCCAGGGCCTCAGGCATGCAAGGCAAGCGCTCTACCACTAAGCCACCTTCCCAGCCCGAGAAGCAGTTTTTTAAAGTCCTTGAAGAGCATTTGGGCGTTGGCTGGTGGGGTGGCAGGTGCACTGCTGGTGTGTGTGGGATATGTGGATATCTCAGAAGGACACTGTCCTTTGTCATTATTCTGCATCTACTCTCCTGACACCAAGACTGAGTCAATAGGAAGTGTCTGGAGGGAACCATGCCTGTGTGTGTACTGTATGATGGCAGGTCATTTCAGGTCCCAGTCACCCTGCTTGTATGCTGCCCCATTTACCTACCTAGGGACAGGAGTCTCTCCTTCCAGATAAAGCAGGAACAGTTGTAACCTGCAACATCCTCAGTTGACACTGCCAAAGAAATGCTGCTGTCTCTAACTTTCTGGGGAAGAAGTGCTACATTGTCTTTAGTGGCCTGCCATGCCAGCCACCCTGCTCAGAGGTTACGTGAGAGTCTTCAAATAGCTTTCTGTATTCTGTTGTCCTCTACTTTGACCTTGAAGAACAGTAGCTTCATTGACTAAACAAAATGTTCTGGATGCCTACTTCAGCCTGAAGCAAGGCTGAACACAGCTGTTTTGATTGACAGCCCAGGTGTGCTGGCAGTGCTGGGGCCCTGTCTGCAGCTCTGACACAGCCTTTTCAATTTGACCCTCCTCTCTTCCTGCGTCAGCTCCTGAGAGATGAAGACAGAATGCCTTGTAACTTGTTTTCAGTTCTGTTACTCCCTTATACAAACTTTAATTTCCTCCTTTTGGCTTTGCTAAGAAGCAGAGCTTAACCTTTTGTACAGAAGCTGTTTGTATAACAGTATGACCCTCACCTTTGATCCTGTGTGTCTATCATGTCCACCACAAAATTTCCTGTATGTTAGTAAGGGTAGGACAGGAAAGAATAGGGTGAAGAAACCAGGAAGGCCAAAAGTTCTTGATCTTTGGGGATGATTCAGTAAACCAGAGAAGTAATTCTAGCCTCAGGAATGCTGGCAATGGGTTTGGTGTACAGAGGTAGGCCTGCCCATCCTACCTACACAGTGGTGACCTTTGCCACCCTTCTATCAGAGCCAGGCAGAAGCAATGGCTGCAGCTTTCTTGGTGTGTCTGTCCTTCATTAGAACGAGCCAACCAAACCTCCTTCAAAGGTGTTGGGCATTTTAACACAATGGTGGCTAGTGCCTGTAATCCTAGCTTCTGGGGAGGCTGAGAAGGAAGAAGCAAGATGTGGGATTCTCCACATCCCCTCTGCCTTCTGTCCTCCCTTCCACTTGGCTGCCTGAACACCACCTCCATCTACCTTCTGTCCCAGTATCGCCTGCTTTAGCGCTGGAGAACTTTGTTCAAAGCTCCCTTTGCCTGTAGCACTTTGTGAGAGCCAGCCCCTTGAGCCCCAGAACTTGTGGGAGAGCTCTGATGCCCTCTCACACAGAGTCCACTATCCTGATTTTCTGCAGGACTGCCCCAGTCCCCTGTAGTTCTGTGCTGATTGCACTTGTATAGCCTGAGGAACAGGTCAGGTAGTGTTGGACACAGCCTCTGGGGCCATAGTATCACAACACTTGGCTCCACCTGACTTTCCCAGTTGGGGTTGGCTGAGCCTCAGGAACCTTGCTTAGCCTTGCTGGGCCTCCTAGCCATGAATGTGGGGGTGATGCTGAAAGGGTTACTAAATAAGAGAACCATAGAAAGTTGTGACACTAGTACTTCACAGATCTGTCCACCTCTGTCATCTTCCTCTTTGCTGGGCATATCTAGATATGTCACATATCTAGACAGGGGCTTGCTACAGTGGGCCCTGACACCCAGATCCAGCCTGAGTCACACCTTGTAATATTGGGTAAACTGGAACTGAACTGCTTGAGGTAGTATAGTGTTGGTGTCTTCAATATCTTCTCTTCCCTTAGAATGTGCAAAAGTCTTCTATGCTGCGGGGGCGAAGCTGGTGCTCTGTGGCCGGAACATAAGGGCCCTGGATGACCTCACCAAAGAGCTTGCTTCTTCTGCCTCTCAGGTGAGTCCAAGGCAGGTTTTCTGTGAGAAAGGAAGGGTCATTGCTGCCTGTCAGCCATGGGCAGCTGAAGAGACAGTGGCCCATAACTGGGCTGCTGAACAGGACATCCACATGGTTATACCATGCCAGGGAAGGATGCAAGGCTCCAAGTGAAGTGAGCCACAGGCAAGCAGAAGGAAGAACCATCCTGTGGCTTAGCTATCCCCAGGCCACCACTGGCAGCTAGGCTGTGGTAAGGGAAGTCTGCTCAGGGAATGGACTCCCCTTCCTTTGTAATCTCTACTCACCTGGTTGACCAGGAGCGGGCAGTGGATGATGACTGTAAGGTTTTTGTCTTTGTTTTGCCAGTCCTGAGGCTTGAACTTTGGGCTTGGGCACTCTCCTGAGCTCCTTTTGCTTAAGGCTAGCATTCCGAGTCACAATGTCAATTCCAGTTTTTCTGTGATTTAATTGGAGATAAAAGTCTTTTTTTTTTTTTGGGGGTCCGGTCATGGGGCCTGAACTCTGGGCCTGGGCACTATCCCTCAGCTCTTCAGGTCAAGGTTAGCACTCTACCACTTGAGCCACAACGCCACTTCCGGCTTTTTTTCTTTTTGCTTATGTGGTGCTGGGGAATCGAACCCAGGGCCTTACGCATGCAAGGCAAGTGCTCTACCACTGAGCCACCTTCCCAGCCCAAGAGATAAAAGTCTTAATAGCTGTGCACCGGTGGCTCACGACTGTAATCCTAGCTACTCAGGAGGCTGAGATCTGAAGATCTCAGTTCAAAGCCAGCCCAGGCAGGAAAGTCCATGAGATTCTTTTTTTTTTTTGGTCGGTCGTGGGACTTGAACTCTGGGCCTGGGCACTGTCCCTCAGCTCTTCAGCTCAAGGTAAGCGCTCTACCACTTGAGCTACAGCGCCACTTCTGGTTTTCTGGTGGTTTATTGGAGATAGGAGTCTCACGGTTTCTCCTGCCCGGGCTGGCTTTGAACCGCGATCCTCAGATCTCAGCCTCCTGAGTAGCTAGGATTACAGGCGTGAGCCACCAGCGCCCGGCTCTCCATGAGATTCTTATCTCCAGTGAACTACCAGAAAGCTGGAAGTGGTACTGTGGCTCAAGTGCTAGAGTGTTAGCCTTGAGCTGAAGAGCTGAGGGTCAGCTCCCAGGCCAAGAGTTCAAGCCCTACGACTGACACCCCCCCCCCCTAAAAAAAAGAAGAACAAAACAAAACTCAGACTTTCCTGCACAGACTAGCTTTGAACTTCGATCCTCAGATCTCAGCCTCTTGAGTAGCTAGGATTATAGGCATGAACCACTGGTGCCCAGTTGACTGTAAGATTTTTAATAATTTTTAAATGATAGGAGCTGGGAAGGTGGCTCAGTGGTAGAGTGCTTGCCTTGCATGCATGATGCCCTGGGTTTGATTCCTCAGCACCACATAAGCAGAAAAAGCCGGAAGTGGTGCTGTGGCTGAAGAGGTAGAGAGCTAGCTTTGATCTGAAGAGCTGAGAGACAGTACCCAGGCCCAGAGTTCAGGCCCATGACCGACAAATAAATAAATAAATGTGCATAATATTGATTGTTTTAACTATCTGTAAGTTTATAGCTCAGTGGTATTAATTGTATTTACAATGTAACTTTTACCACTGTTACACAATTTTATTGATTTTTTGAGATGGGGGTCTTGCTCTATAGTCCAGGCTAGTTTGAAATTCATCCTTCTCCTGCCTCAGCCTCCTGAAGGAAGAACCATCCTATGACACACCACCATGCCCAGCCCTAAAAATTAAAATGTTCCCAATAAAAGCTCTGTACTCATTAAACATCCCTCCCTTCCCTTAGCCCCTAGAATCTTGTCTTCAGCTTTCTGTCTCTGAAGTTTGCCTGCCCTAGGGACCTCATATAAGGGAGATCATTACGGTATTTGCTCCCCTGGGCCTTATTTTATTTAGTGTTATGTCTTCAAGGCTTATCCAGGTTGACTACATACTGGCATTTCCTTCCTTTTAGAGGCTGGACAGGTTCTAGTGTGGGTGACTGCATTCTGTCCATCATTTATCTGTCACAGACATTGGGTTTGTTCCCTCCTTTTGGTGATTGTGAGGAATAATATGCAAGTCTGCTAGAGACCCTGCTTTTGATGCTTTTGGATATGTAGCTGGGAGTGGCATTCCTAGATGATATAGTAGTTCAAATTAACCTTTTGAGAAGCTGCCAGACTGCTTTTTATAGCAGCTACCCGCAGTGCACAGGGCCCCACTTTCTCTACCCTTGATACTGGTTGTTTTTTCTTTCTTATCTAGAGAGGCAGGAAGTGAATCTTTTTTTGATTTTGAGCTTTTTTGGGAGAGGGGACGGAGGAGGAGGTCAGTCCTGGGCTTAAACTCAAGGACTGGGCACTGTTCCTGAGCTAGCTTGCTAGCTTGCTTGCTTGCTTGCTTTCCTTCTTTCTTCCATGTTGGTCATGGGGCCTGAACTCTGGGCCTGGGCGCTGTCCCTCAGCTCTTCAGACCAAGACTAGCACTCTACCACTTGAGCCACAGCCCCACTTCCAGCTTTTTCTTCTTATGTGGTACTGAGGAATTGAACCTAGAGCCTCATTCATGCAAGGCAAGTACTTTACCACTGAGCCACCTTCCTAGCCCGTCTGTGAGCTTTCTTTTTTTTTTTGGTCTAGTCGTGGGGCCTGAACTCTGGGCCTGGGCGCTGTCCCTCAGCTCTTCAGCCCAAGGCTAGCACTCTACCACTTGAGCTACAGCGCCACTTCTGGCTCTTTTTCTTTTTGCTTATGTGGTGCTGAGGAATCGAACCCAGGGCCTCAGGCATGCAAGGCAAGCGCTCTACCACTGAGCCACCTTCCCAGCCCTCTGTGAGCTTTCTTGCTCAAAGCTTTTGCTCTGTCACTTGAGCCACAGCTAGACTTCTGGTTTTTGGGGGTTTTTTTGTTGTTATTCTTTCTTTTTTCTTTTTCTTTTCTTTTTTTTTTTTTTTTTGGTGTTGGTCTGGACTTGAACTCAGGATCTCACGATCTCCCATGGCTTTTTCTCTTTGTCTGAGAATGAGACTTGAACTCGGTATCTTGTGCTTTTTGTTCATTGCTTGGTGCTTTACCATTTGAGCCACACCTCTACTTCTGTGGTTTTGGTGGACTTTCCTGCCGAAGCTGGCTTCAAACCATAATTCTCAGATCTTACTTAGCCTCCTGAGTAACTGGGATTACAGGCTTGAGCCACACAGGCCCAGCTTGTTGGGAGGTTTTTGACTAATGATTCCATGTCTTTAGTTGATTTAGGTTTACTGAGATTTTCTTTCTTCTTGAGTCAGTTTGGATAATTTGTATTCCAAAGGATCTGCCCATTTCTCCTAGGAAATCTAATATGTTGATATATTGATTTATTCATAGTACTGTCTTATTTCGATCTTTGTTAGTTCAGCAGTACTGCCCACTATTCATTTCTGAATTTAGTTATTTGTATCTCCTCTCTTTTTTGATCAAGCTAGCCCATGGTTTCTCAGTTTTGTCAGTTTTTTCAAAGCACCACCTTCTGGTCTCATTGACTTTCTCTATCATCTGTTTTGTTTTTCTCTGCCCTAATCTTGATGACTTCCCTCATTTGCTGGCTTTGAAAGTCTCTCAGTGCACTGGAGAAGAATGTATATTCTGCTGCGGATTGATAGTCACAGATTTGTTAAGCCATATATGGTTTACTATCTTGTGCAAAACCTCCATTTCCTGTTGATTTGTCTGTTATTGAAATAGAGTATTTGGCTGGAGGCGTAGCTCAGTTGGTAGAGTGCTAACCAGTAAGTGACAGTATCAGGTACTGAGTTTGAGTCCTGGTCTCAGACCTAAAAAAAATACAAATAAGATAGAGAAATATGAAAAAAAGCAAAAAAGAAAATACAGTGAATTCTTTGTTTCTCCCTCTAGTTCAGTTTTGCTTTATCTATTTTTATGTTTATGATTGTTGTGTTTTCTTTTTATTTATTTTTTTATTGTGAAAATACTGGTTGTGTTTTCTTTTAATGTTTATTATGTAATATCCTTTTTTTTCTGGGATTTGAATTCAGGGCCTCTCCTTTCTTAAAAAAATTGTGTGTAAATTTTGATGCTCTCCCCCCCACCCAGTAAAAGCAGGCAAAGGTCCTTGACATCTACTGGAAGCTGCTTCAGTGGCTGAAACAGTGCTACCCCATCCTCATACTGCCACTTCAGTAATAGGAGTAGCAGATTACTCTTATCATTCACCCTGGCCCAGAAACTGCGTTTCCCATAGCTGACTGCTGGGCTGTGGATAGCCACCACAAACCTAATGGCTAAAATGAACGGAAGTTAACTGCAGTTTGCCAGGCAAGTCACAAGTTTCATTTCTCTCCACTTCATGCTGAATCTCACCAGCCTTTACAGATGCAAAATTTCTCTGTCTTCCCCTGCTAGACTGCTTCAGGGGTCAAGAACCATGTCTTGCTTTCTGCCTTATCCCAGTGCCTAGCATGTAAGGAATTTGTAATAATGTCTCCTGAACAAATGAGTAGAAATGATTTAAGCTGGGAAGGATGGCAGCTGTCTTGTCTATGGCATCACTGTTGAGCACCATTGTCATGGGCAGCAGAGGACGGGGGTGGCGGCTTTGGTTAACAGCTCCCTACCATGCATGACATAGCCTGTGGGATTTACAGTCTGCCTGGTGAAAGAAAGAGGGGCATGTGGTCACATCTCGGGTATAGTCACCTTCAATTCAGGAGAAGAGTTGCGCCCCCGCCCCCCTGCCCCCCTCCCCCCAGGCCAGCTGTGAGAACTAGAGCCAGGAAAACCCATGGCTGTATCCCTGGAAAAGGCTGGTAGTGGCTTATATCATTTGTGCCCACCGGGCCAGCCCTAGGACTCTGAAAAGCAAGGACACAGAGCTCAGATCACTGTTGCTCAGATTTACTTGTTGTCTTGTATTTGACCAGGGGCAGACATACAAGCCTTCCACAGTGGCCTTTGACCTCACAGACCCTCCATCCATCGCAGCTGCTGCATCTAAGATCCTGCAGAGCTTTGGCTATGTGGACATCCTTATCAACAATGCTGGGATTAGCTACCGTGGGACTATCGTTGATACCAAAATGGATGTAGACAGGAAGGTCATGGAGACAAACTATTTTGGCCCTATTGCTCTAACAAAAGGTAACTGGCTAGAGTTAAAAAGAGAAGAGCTCTGGGGCTAGGAAGGTGGCTCAGTGATAGAGTGCTTGCCTTGCATGCATGAGGCCCTGGGTTTGATTCCTCAGCACCACATAAGCAAAAAGAAAAAGCCAGAAGTGGTGCTGTGGCTCAGGTGGTAGAACACTAGCCTTGAGCTGAAGAGCTGAGGGACAGCACCCAGGCCCAGAGTTCAGGCCCCACGACCGGACCAAAAAAAAAAAAAGAGAAGAGCACTCATCCATTGACAGGCCTTTTGTCTCACTTGGTTTCTTTTGAGTGAGATATCACCTGTCCCCATCCATCAGTTCATCCTGTGGTAGGTGCCATTACAGTTGGAGTGTTTGCTGTTTACTACTGTTTCCAGGCTGGTATTTGCATTTTATCTGCCTATGCCTTCCTATCAGTAACAGCCTCACTGGCACAGCATGGCCTGCATTTCAACCCTCTATGATGTCTGTCACAGATTTCAAACTAGGAACTAGGCTCTCTCTGCAACAAAGGGCCTGGGCTGTGGAACTGGGTGGTTAGGCTGTCTGTTGGCTCCCTCCTGCCTTCTCCCCCTTGCATGGCTTTCCATGCTGAGGGGCCATGACTGGTCACCCCAGCAGTATCATGCTCCTTAAGTCCTTGCCCTTTTCCCTCAGCACTCCTGCCCTCCATGATCAAGAGGAAGAAAGGCCACATCGTTGCCATCAGCAGCATCCAGGGCAAATACAGCATTCCTTTCAGATCAGCCTGTGAGTACCTCACAAAATATTGTTGTGGGGCTGGGAAGGTGGCTCAGTGATAGAGTGCTTGGCTTGCATGCATGAGGCGCTGGGTTCAATTCCTCAGTACCACATAAGCAGAAAAAAGCCGGAAGTGGTGCTGTGCCTCAAGTAGTAGAGCGCTAGCCTTGAGCTGAAGAGCTGAGGGACAGCACCTAAGCCCAGAGTTCAGGTCCCATGACTGACAAAAAAAAAAAAAGATTTAAAAAGTAGTTTTGGCCAGATACTGGTTGGTCATAACTGTAATCCTAGATACTCAGAAGACTGAGATCTGAGAATTAAGATTTAAAGCTAACCCAGGCAGGAAAGTCCATGAAACTCTTATTCCAATTAACCAACCAAAAAAATGGTCCTTGAGCTGTGCCTCAAGTAGTGTGTGCTATCCTTGAGCAGAAAAGCTCAGGGACAGTTCCCAGGCCCAGAATTCAAGCCCCAGGACCAGCACACACACACAAAAATACAATTTTAGAAGTGGAGCTGTGGCTCAGTGGTAGAGTGCTAGCCTTGAGCAAAGAAGCTCAGGGACAGTGCCCAGGCCCCCAGAGTTCAAGCTTCAAGAGAGAGAGAGAGAGAGAGAGAGAGAGAGAACCAGCAAAAAAATCAGACACACAAAAATTAATTTCATGAGCTACTATAGTAAATTTTATCTTTATTTCATATTCTGAAAGGCAGCACCGACATGGGACAGTTGTATTTGCTGTCACTACCTCCAAGGCCTGACAGCATGGGCAGCCACAGCCCTGTCAATGAAGAGGAGCTGAGCTGTTTCAGACAATTCCATGATAGTTGTAACCAGCCATTGAATAAAAGCTTATTCTTACTCCCAGGTCTGACCCCAGCTTTCCTAATTGGTTTTGGTTGTGCCCTGGACTGTCCTTGGACCAGTCACTGAATTTTCCTGACCTGAGGTTTTTAGTGATCATCCATGCTTCCGAGGGTTAGTTCTAAGACAAAAGGAGACAACTAAAGCCCTTTGTAATCAGAAAGAATGCATCCGTGATTGTTTATCCAGTTATTTGTTTGTCAGTATTCTGCCATTGAAGGCTGCTCATATGGCTCAGGGAAAATAGTCCTGTGTATAATCACAAAAGACAAAGCAACTGAGGTGAACTGTTTACGAAATCAGAGTAGAGGATATGCAGAGTTCTTTGTACTATTTCCAATGACTAAATCCCACTGGTTTGGTTTGGTTCATCCCTGGCCGAATCCCCCATTGATTTTTTTTTTTTTGGGGTCCGGTCGTGGGGCCTGAACTCTGGGCCTGGGCACTGTCCCTGAGCTCTTCAGCTCAAGGCTAGCGCTCTCTTTTTTCCTTTTTTTTTTGGCTGGTCATGAGGCCTGAAACTCTGGGCCTGGGCATTGTCCCTCAGCTCTTCAGCTCAAGGCTAGCGCTCTACCACTTGAGCCACAGCGCCACTTCCGGCTTTTTCTGCCTATGTATTGCTGAGCAATCAAACCCAGGGTCTCATGCATACAAGGCAAGCGCTCTACCACTGAGCCAACTTCCCAGCCGCTCTCCCCCCCCTTTTTTTTTAGTTTGTCAGTCATGGGTCTTGAACTCAGTTTGGGCGCTGTCCCTGAGCTCTTTAGCTCAAGGCTAACACTCTACTACTTGAGCTACAGTGCCACTTCCAATTTTCTGGTGGTTAATTGGAGATAAGAGTCTCAACAGACTTTCCTGCCCGGGCTGGCTTTGAACCATGATCCTCAGATTTTAGCCTCCTGAGGAGCTAGGATTACAGGCATGAGCCACCAGGACCCGGCTGGTATTTATTCTCTTAATTACTGATTGCAGTAGACATACGTAGATGATCCAGGTGGTGTGTGGTGACCAGAACAAATCTGGCTGAATCTCACCCAGTGAGCGGCAACCTTCTCACCTATTAACTCTGGAGAACAGCCTCATCTCCCTCTGGTGCTGCGTAGGGAGCCTATGTCTGAGGCCTTCTGCCCAGTCCTAGGGTGGGGCTCAGCCCCTGGAATCGTGGCAGATAGGAGGTCTCCATCCACCTATCACCAGTTGCTCACTCAACCCAGGACCTCTGCCAGATGTATCCTGACTTGGATGATACTTCTTTTCTTTTTCCTTCCATATTTTCTTGGTTGATGAAGCATTTAGGACTCTCAGTTAGAGAAAACTTGTTTTGTGCAATGGCTGATTTGGTCCCCAAGGACATCACTAGAGAGTCTCCAGTTTCCATGTACCAGCTTGGGGAACTGTTGCTGAGTGCAGAGGTGGCTCTGCACTCTTACTCTAAGGCCTTCTGTAATATTTGAGTGTTTTACTCAGTACACATTAAACTGTTGCTTTTGTAATTTTGTTGTTGTTGTTGTTGTTGGTCATGGGGCTTGAACTCTGGGCCTGGGCGCTGTCCCTCAGTTCTTTAACTCAAGGCTAGTGCTCTACCATTTGAGCTACAGTACTACTTCTGGTTTTCAGGTAGTTTATTGAAGATTAGACTTTACTGCTCGGGCTGGCTGCAATCCTTAGATCTCAGCCTCCTAAGTAGCTAGGATTATAGGTGTGAGCCACTGGCACCTGGCAATTTAAAAAAAAAATTGGTATTACTAGAGGTTTAAGTGCTTTGCATTTGCTAAGCAGGTGTTTTACCACTTGAGCCATTCCACCAGCCTTTTATTGGCCTGTCCTGGGGCTTTGAACTCAAGGCCTGGGCACTGTCCCTGAGCTTTTGTGCTCAAGGCTAGTTAGTGTTCTACCACTTCTAGCCACACCTCTACTTAAGACTATTTGGTGGTTAATTCAAGATAAGAGTCTCATGGACATTCCTGCTCAGGCTAGCTTTGAACTGCAGTCCTCACATCTTTTTTTTCTTAAACTTGGAACAATTTTAGACTTAGAAGTTATAATAGGGCTGGGAATATAGTCTAGTTGTAGAGTGCTTGTCTAGCATGCATGAAACTCTGCGTTTGATTCCTCAGTACCACAGAAAAAGCCAGAAGTGGCACTGTGGCTCAAGTGATAGAGTGCTAGCCTTGAGCAAATGAAGCTCAGGGACTGCCCAGGCTCTGAGTTCAAGCCCTAGGACAGGCCAAAAAAAAAAAAAAAAAAAAAGAATTCCCATGTACCATTCATGCAGATTCCTCAGTAGCACATTCACTGTCTATGCATGTTGGTTGTGGGGCTTGAACTCTGGGCCTGGGCACTGTCTTTGAGCTCTTTAGCTCAAGGTGAGCGCTCTGCCACTTGAGCCAAAGTGCCATTTCTAATTTTCTGGTGGCTTATTGGAGATAAGAGTTTCACAGACTTTCCTGCCTGGGCTGGCTTTGCACCATGATCCTCAGGTCTTAGCTTCCTGAGTTGCTAGGATTACAGGTGTGAGCCACCAGCATCCAGCTCTTTTTTTTTTTTTTTTTTTCCTTCTGAGCCATATGAGAGGAAGCTAGAGGCATGATGCTGTTTATCTCCTGACTAGAGTGTTTCCTAAGAACCAAGTACACAGGAAAGCTATCAGTCAGGACGTGAACACTGCCATGATGCTGTAGTCTTAACTGCTAAGCCCAGGCTTTGGGCCTTATCATGCCAGAGCTCTCACTGGCTCTGTCCACATCTGCAGATGCAGCCTCCAAGCATGCCACCCAGGCATTCTTTGACTGTCTACGTGCAGAGACGGAGCATGACAAGATTGAGGTGACTGTCATCAGCCCCGGTTACATCCACACCAACCTCTCCTTAAATGCTATCACTGCTGATGGCTCCAAATATGGAGGTAAGGCTGGTTTCTTGCTTTTTTTTTCTTTTTTTTCTTTTTTTCTTTTTTTTGTCATTTGTGGGGCTTGAACTCTTGACCTGGGTACTGTCCTTCAGCTCTTCAGCTCAAGGTGAGTGCTCTACCACTTGGGCCACATTTCCAGTTTTCTGGTGGTTAATTGGAGATCAAGAGTCTCATGGCCTTTCCTGCCCAGGCTGGCTTTGAACGGAGATCCTCAGATCTCAGCCTCCTGATTAGCTAGGATTACAGGTGTGAGTTACTGGCACTTGGCTGCTTTTTTTTTTTTTTTAATGAAAAATTATTGGTTAGCCACAGAGACATGCTGCTCTTACCTCAGTTGTTGTTTACTTTTATTTGGAATATAATTTTCAAAACTATTTGGCATGGATATTGGTTGACCAAAAACTGCCCTTACCTAAGTAAGCATCTCCACTATAGCTTTTATTCAGAATACTGTCTCTGTAGGCAGAGGACTACAAGGCAGAAGACATAAGCTCAAATGCTACCCAACACATGTTAGCACATGTTAGCACAATTAGGACTAAGTTAATCTCATGGCGAGAGGGTGGAGGGGCTCATGAGATTGTCTTTATCCAGGGCCAGCCTTAAGAGGTGAGGCTGGGTATGGTGCAGTGCCTCTGAACCTCAATCTGAGGCAGCTCTGAGCTGACCTGCAGTTACCACTGTGGTTTTTGCCTCTCACATCAGCTGGCCAAGTGCTGGTGCTATTAGAGCCAGCTTTGACTTCCTAAGCTTGGTATGGGCCTGATGGTCTATACTGCAGTGACTGTCCAGGGCTATCAGTCCTGCACCTGCCCAGTCAGGCTCAAACTTAAGACTGTCGAGGCCTCGTTGGCAGTGTCCCTGCCACAGAATGCTACAGAGGCAGGCCAGACAACTCCATGGCTGTTTATCCCTGGAAGATATTGCTGAAGCAGCTCTCTCTCTTTCTGGCACATAAGCAGCAATCAGAAACTTTCCATCGTTCTCTGTTAAACACAGTGAGAGGCAAACAGCAGTGAGGGAGCTCAGGTATCAGGACAGCTACGATGGTGTTCTGGGCTGCTGACTGATCCTGCTTTACTGGCAAAATTATTAGATCAATAGCAGAGAAAGCTGCTATCCTCGTACTTCCTAACCCTCCGAGCTACCTCCTTCAGCACCTACAGCAAACCCAATGTTTTTTCCCTGCCCCTCATTCAACTACAACCTGACATCAGGAGCTGAGACTGTCTATTACTGTTGACTTAGTATACTGGTGGTCAAATGGTCTCCCTCTGAAGCCCAGCTACACACATAGTAGATGGTACAGCATCCTCTAGTCGTTGGTTCTCCTAGAGGCAAACATTTCCAAAGCCAGGAGGCTCCACAGAAATAGTATTAAGGGCTCACTCTTTGAGGGCCACCCACCTCTGCTAGCCTTCGCTTTTGCCACAGACCACTAAACACCAACTGGGTCCCTACTCTGTCCTGTCCTCACATCCTGTCCACATCTCCACTCAGAATGGCAAAATAGTTCTGCATTTCCTCAAAGCATAAAAACCACTTGGGATGGGGCATGCTGCCTGTAAAACACCCAAACTCTGGAAGAGCTCTTGGTGGGACTGCAGCAAGCTGGCCTAGGGGTCATGTCAGCTTAAGTCCTCCAAGGGGTCTTTGTCTTCCAAATTCACATGTCCCTTTTCTTTTGTTTACTGTAGTTATGGACAAAACCACAACCCAGGGCCAATGCCCTACAATGGTGGCCCGGAATGTTCTTGTTGCTGTGGGCAAGAAGAGGAAAGATGTGATACTGGCTGACTTACTGCCATCCTGGGCCATTTATCTTCGAACTCTGGTTCCTGAGCTCTTTTTCAGAATCATGGCCTCCAGAGCCAAAAAAGAGCAGAAAACTAAGACCTCCTGATGCTGGTCAGAGCCGACAGCTCCAGCCAGCCTGGCCAGGCCAAGCAGCACACCTCTGTGGGTGTGCTTGCTCCACAAGAATAGCATATTAGTGGAGGTCTGTCTCCCAGGTGGGAAGAGACACGTCTGCAGGACTCAGGCCTGCTGCAGAGAACTAGAAGCAAGAACCAGCAAGCTTCTTCCCGGGGTGAGTGGCGAACAAAGAATAAACATGGAGCTGTGCTTTAACGCTAAAATATGAAATAAATGACTAGAATGTAAGAGTCAGTCCTCAAGGACTGTGTCCTTTGCATTCATGCCCTACCTGCACCTAGAAATGGGGTTTCAGGCTTGGCATCAGATGTGCTAGCAATGGACCCATTTTCTCATGTCTAACTTACCCAAGACCACCTTTTGTGCTCAGGGGAGACGGCCATAGGCTTAGGAAATTATTATTCATGTTTCCAGGTTCTGTGATTACCCATTCACACTGCAAAACTGGTAAATGCATAATGGAAGATTCTCCGTCTCCTAATGAAGCTGGCCTTAGTACCAGGAGTTCCCCATGTTTGTTTGTTTTTTTTGTTTTGGTCAGTCCTGAGCTGCTTTTACTCAAGGCTAGCATGCTACCACTTGAGCCACAGCACCACTTCTAGCTTTTTCTGCCTGTATGGTAACTGAGGAATCAAACCCAGGGCTT
Source organism: Dipodomys merriami (assembly GCF_024711535.1). NCBI lineage: Eukaryota > Metazoa > Chordata > Mammalia > Rodentia > Heteromyidae > Dipodomys > Dipodomys merriami. The sequence goes on along the minus strand of NW_027203270.1, from coordinate 17,399,796 downwards.
CATGCATGCTAAGCAAGCACTCTATCAAGCTACCTTCCCAGCCCTGAAGACGAATTTAGAGACAGAGTCCCTGCCTGGATCTATGCTTCCCCTAGAAAGTGAAGTTCACAGAAACTGGCCAAGCAGGCAGAGGTTCTGAGGTAGCACCTGGCTTCTTGGGTGGGGGGTGGGGGGGTGGGAGTGGGGTTGCGGAGAGATTCTGTAGTGGTTTTTTAGTTGGGGCAGAGATAGAACATGTTCCTTTTTCTTTTTTTGTGCCAGTCCTGGGGCTTAAATTCAGGACCTCCGAGCTCTCTCCCTTAGCTGTTTTTTGTTTTGGGTTGGTCGTGGGGCTTGAACTCTGGACTTGGGTGCTGTCCCTGCACTTTTCATCTCAAGGCGAGCACTCTACCGCTTGAGCCACAGTGCCACTTCTGGTTTTCCAGTGGTTTGTTGAAGATAAGTCTCACAGACTTTCCTGCCTAGGCTGGCTTTGAACTGAAATCAGCCTCCTGAGCCACTGGTGCCCGGCTTCCCTTAGCCATTTGCTCATGGCTAGCACTCTATAACTTGAGCCATAGTTTCAGTGGCTTTTTACTATTTAATTGGAGATAAGACTCCTAAATTTTCCTGCCCATGCTGGCACCAAATCTCAATCTTCCAGCTCTCAGCCTCCTGAGTAGATTAAAGTGTAAGCACCCAGCGCCCAGCCATAACTTTTTGTTTTTTATGGGTGTACAAAGGAATCATCCAGGACTCATGCATGGTAGGCAGGCATTCTACCACTACGCCATATTCCTAGCCCCTTAGATCCTAAAAGTGTGATTTTTAAAAAATTGGTTCTGCTTTCAGATACCTGATAAATTTTGTTTTCTACTCTGCTCTAGGGTCTGGTTTGTGGGCAGGAGCAAGGCACCTGTTTCCTGAGTCAGAGAGCAACCCCTCAATAGCTTTCAGTGCAGTGTACAGTGCATGGAGAGTGCACACTTCCTAGGCTCACAGCACATGAGCCAGATGTGAAATCTAAAGCCCAGAGGCAGAGGAGACACAAACGCAAAAGCTCACCAAGCTCAGCCCTTCCCAGTTCCTGTCAGCTGTCCTCTAATGCAGACCTCTTTGCTGCTCTGAAAGTGACTGGGGTAGGAAGTCTTGACCCGTGGGGTTACCTTTCCACAAGATAACCCAGATCATGTGGCCTTTATTTCTTCTCAACTGGAAAAACTGTATGAAGCCTTGTGGTCTATCACTGAAAAGTAGAAGGTACTTATGAGAAACTATGTGGGGGTTGCTGGTTGTGGTGGGATGTACATTTGCTTCCCCTCCCACAACCTTGCCTCAAGCATACCTACTGCTGTCCTGTTGTACTTGCCACCTGGCCCTGGCCAGATAACCAAGATACCATCTAAGAATCTGGGTTAGTCCACACAAGACTCTTTGTTTAGTGCAGCGTAGGGAATGGTGAACAAGCCGCTATTTGCGCCTCTTACTATTTTGGATGAGGGCATTTGCCCAGCTGACTGCAGGTCCTTGCCCTGTCAGGCCCCAGCTACCTCCTCCATGAGATCTGATGTACAGAAAGAACAAGGCCAGGCCAGGCCAGGCCAGACACAGAGCATCTGTTACAAAACCAGTTACCATGCTATGTCTGCCCATAGGCTTGAAGCCAGTCAGTGCTCAAGTACCAGAGGTCATAGGCACTAATTTCAACTCATCCTACACAAAAGAGATCTGGGGCCTTTTGGGACTACCTGTTGCCAGATCAGTTCATTGTTCCTAATGACCAATCTGTCACATAAACAATATGTACCCAATGTCTTCTTGCCAGCAAGCACTCAACTGAGCGATCAGCATTTCTAGACCCTTGGGATTAAGTTCAAGTTTCTTAAAACTTGCTGGGGTCATGAGCCACATTTTGTGTGTGTGTGCCAGTCCTGGGGTTTGAGCACAGGGGTTGGCTGCTGTCTCTGAGCTCTTTTGCTCAAGGCTAGCACTCTACTACTTGAGCCACAATCTTTTTAAAGCTCTGGATCTTCTCTACCAAAAATGCCTTCCTTCCTCTGCATCCCGGGTAAGCACCCCTTCATGACTTCTCATGTCTATACAGTGGGTGAAAGTTAACTGGTGTGTCTTAAGTTCTACCCTTTGGAAGTGCTACACTGCACCAGGCGCTAGTGGCAGCCAGTACCCATGTACACACCCTACTACATGGCTCTTTGGAACAGCTGGAGATAAAGGGAGCATGCCAGACTACACAATCCACCTTTTGATAAGGGACAAGCACAGGAAGAACTGGGCTTCTGTGGACAAGGCAGCCCCCCAGCCAGGATGCTTACAGACTGCTGTGAGGGCTCTTCCTATGGCCTGGGACCAGGGAGTGAATTCTGTCTTCATCAGGAACTTTAGAAAAGGCAGAAATGTTAGCTGTGTCCTTGTAAATCAGACCTTTGGAGGAGGGCTGGACCCAAGGTCTCCAAGTAAACCAAAGGAAGCCAGCCCCTGTGGCATTTCTACCTTATTTACCTTGACTAAACAGCACATCAGCAGTGCTGGCAATGATGAGAGCAAGGCAAGCTGTGAGACTGGCGGGCCTCATTTGAGACCTAGGCCTGTCCTCACCACAAATGCTGACAAGGGACTGCAGCAATAAACAGGTCATGACCCATACATATATAGCAGCATAGGCATAGAAAGAGAACAGCAAGAGTTGAAATTCTCATAATTTTAATGGTCAACAGCTTCTGGTTGGCTCTGAATGGTGCAGTTAAACAATACACTTAAAGACATCCCCCCACCCCCAAGCGCGTTCACACCCATCAGTAGCATTGGCCTCCATCCACACTCCACCACCTAGTCAGACTTCCACAGCCACGGACCCAGTCCTGGGTTATGGAAATCCATACCTTAGTGTAATGAGCTGAAAAAACCCTTGGTATACCCATGATCTGTGTTATTTTAAAAAATAACAAGTATGAAACCAAACACCTTCCCAGGCTCTGCTGCCTCACAGAGCCCAAAGTGTTGCTGTGACGATCTGAGTCCTCTCGTCTCTTGTGGGCTGTGTGGTTCTGCTCCGCGACCTGCTCTCCTGCAGTCATACGGCGTAGAGCTCGTAAACCTTCTTTACACAGTACACCAGGGCGGCCAATGCTATCGTGTTATGCAGTCTCTTTCTGTGCAGGTCGTCCTTCCGGACCAGCACCACTGGGGTGGAGGAGGTGAGCGTGTGCAGAGGCAGGCGGGACAGTTTATAGGCGTCGTACTCCACCTGGTACTTGCAGCACGGGTCAAACTGCCAGGAGATCCCATAGAGGGTGCAGCAGGCCAAGCTGAGCACGCCGGCAGGCAGGGAGATGTAGTGGGAATAATCCCGGGGCAGTGCCAATGGGGTGAAGAGGCAGGTGGTGCCCGCCAGCACGGCCGTCTTGTGCAGGCAGTTGCCCACGGTGATCCAGCGCGCTGTCTCATCACCAATGCGGGTGGGCTCTATCACAATGTACTTGTACTGGGCTTCCAGGGCCTGCTCCAGCTCGTACTCAAACTGGTCCTGGGCGTTCTCCCCATTGTAGATCTCGTGCACAATGTAGCAGTCCGTGGCCGACAAGCTTACCCTTTGGTGGAGGGAGAGAGACAAGGAACTTAGGGTGAGAAGCATGAATTGTGTTTGGTAAGGCTTGGGGACAGATGCCAGGGAGCATCTTCTCTGTTTATCTGCTTCAGAACCCAACACACAAGATCACTAAAGATTTTTTATGTGAAGGCAAGAAATAGTGAAACAGACACAGAAGAGCTGTAGTGTTGGAGATGACCAGCTACTGTACACGCACAGGGCATCAGCATGGGCTCAAAGAAAAGCCTCTGTCCACAGAGCTACAGACATGGGAGCATAACAGAAGCACAGGCTCAACAGTGTTCCTGTTTCTCCAGTTACCTACAAATGGGAGGAGGCATTTAGTGAGAAGAGACTCCAGGACAACTAATGCTAACCCACCCTGCTCTTTGCCTACCACAGGCCACCCTTGGCCTGCAGAGCAAAAGGTAAAGAAGGAAAGCAGCTAAGGTGAGGAACTCTACAGAGCACAGCTGCTCATCACTGCAACAAGGCCCTTTTGGGAGACCAGGAGAGGTGGTGGACCCAGCCACTTCCGAGGATACACAGCCCTGAGCAGTAGCTCTCAACTTAGGTGGGGAAAAAGGAAGAACCACCACCTGCCAGACTTCTCCACAAACAACCCAGGACTGTCATCTAGAGAGCTGCTATCACTCACACAAGGGCCCTGTAAACTGTGCATGGAGATCTACCCCAAGGCCAGTCTGATCCCAGCTTCTTCCTGGCACTTAGATAACATGAGCCTGACCAAGTGAAGATAGGGGTATCCAGTGCTGTGCCTTAGCCCCATCAATGATCATAGGCTGAAAGGTGTACTAGGCAATTTGAGGATTCCACTTGAGGCCTCACCAGTGTAGAATTCCCACTAACCCAGAATCTTCTCCACCTGTGTCAGGCAAACCTAAATGCAGAGCTGCACATTCCTTGTCATGTGTTAAGACTGTGTTGCTCTGACAAAAGACCTGAGAGAAACAATTATAGAGTAGGAAGGGTTTATTTTGGTTTAGTTCATGGTAAGCAGGTTCCATGTTTGTGGGCCTGTGTGAGGCAAGACATCATAGTGGAGATGGTGTGGTAGGTGAGAATGTTCACCCCATGGCATCCAAGAAGCAGACAGGAAAGGGACAGAGCAAGACAGACCCCTCAAAGACACTTCATCCCTTGACCTTCCAACCTGGCCCTACTTTCCAATCTTCCACTTTCCCGTAAGTGTATTCAGCTCACAAGTCCATTCATCGACTAAGCAAACCACCAACATGCTGCTTTACTAATCTCCTAGGTAGCCCTCAATCTAGTCAAACTGACAAAATGAGCCATCATCATCATGAGGCTTGCTTCAGCCTGTCTGCATCTACTTCTAGTTTGATGTCACCAGTTGTCTGCCAGGAAACCTTCCTTTTCCAAGCCTCACAGGGATACTTGTATACCAGGCAGGATCAAACTTCAACCCACAAGGTCCCCATGTAGAGCCATCTCTATGAAATGTTTCAGTGAAAAGCAGCCACAGTTCCTTAGCTAGTCAGACTGGCTCAGGGAGCTGGAATGTCACTGCTCCTCTACCCAAGTTCATGTACCTCTGAATTCTCTAGGAGAGAGTACACTAAGTCATAAAGATCACCTACATGTAGCTGATCATTGGCTAGTAGTAAGAGCCCAGAGACATAGAAAGTACAGCCACTTAGCCTGTCTTGGGCAAGCACACTACAGGAAACGGCTACACATCAGTGACCACAGCACAGGAATACCTAGTAAAGATGCTTAAAACAAGGTCGTCACCAGTTCAGCCCAGGGTGATCCCAGTTCCCCAGCTGTCCTTCAAAAGTGGAAGAAATAAAATGGAGTCAGGAGGGTAACAATCAGACTAAGGGCAAACTTAGAAGATGGCTGGGAATGTGGCTTAGTAGAGTGCTTGCCTGCCATGCATGAAGCCCTGGGTTTGATTCCTCAGTATCACATAAACAGAAAAGGCCACAAGTGGCATTGTGGCTCAAGTGGAGAGTGCTAGCCTTGAGCAAAAGCAGCTCAGAGGCAGTGCCTAGGCCCTGAGTTCAAGCCCTAAGACTGCCCCCCACCACTCCCACCCCCCCAAAAAAACGGGCTCCTTACTGGACAATGTGATGAATAAATCCTTCTTGTTGTCATTTCTGGGCTAGAGCTGACACTTTTTAATGCCAGTCCTGGGGCTTGAACTCATGGCCTAAGTACTGTCCCTGAGCTTTTTTGCTCAAGGCTAGTGCCCTACTACTTGAGCCACAGCGCCACTTCCGGTTTTATGATAGTTTCATCAATTTTCCTTTTTGGGCTGGCTTTAAACCATGATCCTCAGATCTCAGCAACCTGAATATCTAGGCTAATAAGTATGAGTCATCATCTGCAGCTAGCCTAATGCTTTACTTTTAATTTCACTTATTTATTTGGCATTGGTTTAGAGTCAGACAATACCTTCTAATTAAATAACAAACCCTGATTTAACTGTGCACTAGGGAAAAAGCTGCTCCCTGGGGTCCTACCAGGAGCCTCAGCAAGGGGACTGGGTATACCTCAGTGGCAAAGCACTTGTCTACCATTTGTGAGGCCCTAGGCTCATCCACAGTACCATCAAATATACATATAAAATATAGAGAGGGGGGAGAGGAGGGAGGGAAAGTGAAGAGGAGAGCTCAGCCTGCAAGAAGGCCAAAGCAGCCAGGCATGCCCATCACAGACACAGGGTTTCCTATTAAGGCTCTTTGTGGAATTTCTCCCCTTGGAACAAGTTCAAAGGAGAGGAAGGTGAAAAGGAGGTCACTGCAGTTGTTTCTCCCAAGCAGGATCCAGCATTTTAAGACATCTTTAGGAAGCCCGAGGCTGCCTTTCAAGCAAGAGGCTGAATAATTCTCAATCACACAGGAATCAAAGTAAGTGCTAAAGCCAGGAATGGTGGTTTACACCTATAATCCCAGGAACTGGAAGTGGGAAGACCTTGAATTCAAGGCCAGCCTATACTACTTGGCCAGAAAATGCCACAAAAGGGAAAAAAGGAAGAAAAAAAAAAGGCTGTGCTAAGTAACAGAGTGACTTCCCACCCCACCCCTGCCCAGATAGGAAGGGACAAAGGGCTCCACTCCCAAATGGGAGCGTCCCAGGAGAGATTTCCTTCATATCTCAAGTCCATCAGAGGCTGAGGGACAGTGGCACCCAGCCAGAGTAACCAAGCACATACCTGAGAAGCCACTGCTTCCAAGGCACTTGAGCCCTGCTGACTTTCAGGTAATCCCAGGACACCTTGCTGTGCAAAGTGTCAGAGGTGAGCACTCATCCCTATGGAACACTCAGCAAAACATGGTGTCAACTTGGGGTTACAGAGTGTTCTAATCAAAACGTAGCTGTGTGTCATACCCAGCTACTTCATCCCAGTAAAGAACAACCAGTTCAACAGACCACTCCATCTTGGAAACACATCAGTGAGCAGATGCTACCTCCCCTGACTCCTGACCAGTCTCTAGCTCCTTCTGTATGTCTAGCTGGCATCCACATCCACTCAGAGCCATGCTGCCCCAGCCACTCTGCAGAGCACCACCCCCAAGGCCTTGGGCAGGTTCCAGGAAAAAGATTTCTCCTGACATTTGTCAAGACAGATTAGTGGGTATGTGCCTAAGTCTCAGCATGCCTGGGACCCCTACAGGTTGGAGGTCAGTGGAAGACTCTAGCACCCTGGCCTCACTGCAGGAAGTCTTAGAATACTCGCTTAGTATGTGTACATCTAGGTGTGACCACCTAGTGCTCAAACTCCCAGAGAAGATTCTACTGACAAGCTCCCCAATGCCTGTTAAGGTCACCTCAGCTGTCTGGAGCCCCAGTATACCAGATCTGCCATGGATGGACTTAGCCCAACTATAAAGAGAGAAAACAGAGGCAAGGCTGGGAATGTGGCTTAGTGACAGAGTGCTTGCCTAGCATGCGTGAAGCCCTGAGTTCATTTCCTCAGTACCACATAACAGAAAAGACCAGAAGTGGCACTGTGGCTTAAGTGGTAGATTGCTAGCCTTGAGCAAAAGCAGCTCAGGGATCATGCCCAGGCCCTGAGTTCAAGCCTCAGAACTGGCAAAAACAAAAAGCCAGGCACTAGTGACTCATGCCTGTAATCCTAGCTACTCAGGAGGCTGAGATCTGAGAATCATGTCTCAAAGCCAGTCCAGGCAAGAATGTCTGTGAGACTCATCTCCAATTAACCACCGAAAAACCAGAAGTGGCGCTGTGGCTCAAAGTGGTAGAGCACGAGCCTTGAGATGAAGAGCTCAGGGACAGCACCCAGGCCCAGAGTTCAAGCCCCAGGACTGACAAAACAAAATGTGAGCAAACCCAACCAAGCAAGCAAGAGCATCAATGGATAGACACTGAAGCTGCAGAACAAGCGGTTTCCTGCATATCTATCTGCCTGGCAGCAGGAACAACTCAGAGCCAGGTAAGGAAGAAGTCTCAGGCTCCACTAGGACAAGATAGAATCTTCAAGAGTAGATCTCTAGGATCTCATTCAAAACAGAAGGAAGGAGATGGCAATGGTCAAGCCAACACCAACAATGCATATGAAGCACAGGAACTCCTCTGTCCTGAAATAGACAAAGCTGTCAGGACCCCACTTCCTCCTACACTGTGTGGAATGGGATGCTCTCTGCACTGCACACATAAGTTCTAGAGGGCATGGGTCTGTACCTAGAATGCTCATATGGACTCTCAACTATTCTACTTCAAAAATTGATGGCTAACCTCCCCAGGAGAGTCAGCACCCAGCTCAAGTGGCTTGCTTTTGCTTCTGCAGCATGGGCAAGAGCCATTTAGAAAGAGGCTTTGAACTACTCAAGGCATCACAAGCTGACCTTAACTCCTAAGGGCATGCACTTTAGAACCTGAGTGGCCTGATGGTGGGGACATGGGAAATTTTTTTTTTTAATGTTTTTGTGTGGGTACTGCAGCTCTGAATTCAGGATCTTTCCCTGGCTTTTTGATTCATGGCTGGCACTCTATCATGTAAGCCACACCTCCACTTCTGGCTTTTGGTGGTTAATTGGAAATAGAAATCTCACAAGCTTTCCTGCCTGGGCTAGCTTTGAACTTCATTCAATCCTCAGATCTTAGTGTGCTGAGTAGGTAGGTATGAGCCCCTATTACCTTGCTGGAAGTATCTCTCTCTTTTTGAAAAGCAGTACAGGTTGAAGATTCTCTGATTTCCTTGATGAACAAGTGTTTGATTTTGGTTTTTGATTTGGAGATAATTTCATATGCATATTTTGGGAGTGGAAGCCAAGTCAGGAGTTCATTTATGTACACTTACACCCAAAGGACCTCCTGGGGCTTGAACTCACTGTCCCTGAGTTGCTTTTGCTCAAGACTAGCACTCTACCACTTGAGCCATAGCACCACTTCAAGCTTTTTCTGTTTATGTGGTACTCAGGAATTGAACCCAGGGCTTCATGTATGCTAGGCAAGTATTCTACCACTAAGCTACATTCCCAGCCCTATCTTTTTAAAATTTTCATTGCATGTGTAAAATGACCTCAACTAAGAGTCTACATTGATGAGACTTTAATCTCCAAGAATGTTGAAAGAGGGACATTATCAAGATATACTGTATTCATAAACTGGTTTGTTAAATGGCAATTGCTTTGTAGAACTACTTAAATAAGTGAACTTAAAAAAAAAAAAAAAGTAGGGCTGAGAATGTGGCTCAAGTGGTAGAGTACTAGCTTTGAGCAAAAGTAGCTCAAGGGCAGTGCCCAGGATCTGAGTGCAAGGCCCAGGACTGGCAAAAAAAATAAATAAATAAAGTATCAATGAATTTCCTGCCCCAGCTGGCTTTGAAACTCAATGCTTAGATCTCAGCCTCCTGAGTAGCAAGGATTACAGAGGTGAGCCACTGGCACCCTGCTTTTTTTTTTTTTAAGGTATGTATTTGCTTGTATATAAACCAAGCATTTCTGGAAGGAGATACAGACCTGATAATGTGACTGTCACTGGAGATGGCACTAAGTGGCTAAAGAAAGAAAAAGGAGTCCCTTCTTAATGACCTTTGATCCTTTTAAACTGGCAATCTCTGAAACTTAAGAAACAGGGTCATTGTCTTGATACACTACAACAACAACCTTGTTCAAGCACCTCAGTCCACTACTACTTGTGACTGGCCCTCAGCTTATCACTACACTACAATAAACTAGCTCAGGTGATAACTGGCAAAGGAATGCCCCAGCTCTAAGCATTCACACAGAGTAAATAAAGGAGGATACCCTCAGGGCAGGAACCCAAAGGTGTAATTCCTCTGAATATTTAAAATACTATTTATCAAAAAGAATTACAGCTGGGTACTGGTGGCTCATGCCTGTAAAACTAGCTACTCAGGAGGCTGAGATCTGAGGGTCGTGTTTTAAAACCAGCCAGGATAATAAAGTGTGTGAGACTCTTACCTCCAATAGACCACCAGAAAACAGGAAGTGGTGCTGTGGCTGAAGTAGTAGAGCGCTAGTCTTGAGCTAGTCTTCACAGTGCCCAGAACCAGAGTTCAAGCCCCACAACTGACACACACACACACACACACACACACACACACACACACACACACACACACACACACACACACACACACACACACACACACACACACACACACACACACACACACACACACACACACACACACACACACACACACACACACACACACACACACAGAGAGACTGGCTTCAATGGGCAACTATGAAGAACAAGAAGATGGGCTGGGAAGGTGGTTCAGTGGTAGAGTGCTTGCCTTGCATGCATGAGGGCCTGGGTTCGATTCCTCAGCACCACATAAGCAAAAAGAAAAAAGCTGGAAGTGGCACTGTGGCTCAAGTGGTAGAGCACTAGCCTTGAGCTGAAGAGCTGAGGGACAGCGCCCAGGCCCAGAGTTCAGGCCCCATGACCGGACCCCTCCCCTCCCCCAAAAAAAGCTTCACCAGTAAGGTGGTTTCTGACTGGGGGAGCTCCCATGGGCCAAAGCAAGTAGTTTTCCACTTGAAAAGCTGCATGGCGAACACAAGCTTTTTATTTATCTAACTGTGGTAAAATCCACCAAGCAAAATTAACTACCTTAATCTTTTGAAGTGTACAGTAAGTAGTGTTAAATACATTCACAACTATTGTGCCACCAATTTCTAGAACTTCATCTTGGCAAAACCAAAACTTTACTAATTGAACAATAACTCATTTTCCCACTCTAACCTCTGGCAGCCACATTCTACTATGTGACTACCATAGTGTGTCTCTTTTTGTAACTGGTCATTTTTTTTCCATAATATCTCCAAGGGCCAGTCATACTGTACCTTGTCCAAAATCTCCTTCCTTCCTTGTGGCTGAATGAGATGCCATTGTACAACTACTTCACATTTTGTTTATCCATCCATACATATGCCAATGGATACTTGGGTTGTTACTCCCTTTTGACTATTATGTAACACTGCTATAAACACAGGTGAACAAGAATCTATTCAATTCTTTTGGGTATGTTTCTGAAAGAGGAATTGTTAGATTATACAATTCTATGTTTAATTTTCTGAGGACTCGATACACTGCTTTCCACAGCAGCTATAACTACTTTACTTCCCCACCAGCAGCACACCAGGGTTCCAACATCTCCACAACCTTGACTATACTTGTTATTTCCTGCTGAACAGTAACTATCCTAATGTGGTCTTTTCACTGTAGTTTGGATTTACATTTTTTCCCCTTTTTATTTTTTCTTCAAGGCTGGGCTGGAACCTAGGGCCTGACACATCTTAGGCAAGCCCTACTCCCACTGATCTGCACCTCTAACCGAGAGAGAGAGAGAGAGAGAGAGAGAGAGAGAGAGAGAGAGAGAGAGAGAGAGAGAGAGAGAGAGAGAGAGAGAGAGAGAGAGAGAGAGAGAGAGAGAGAGAGAGAGAGAGAGAGAGAGAGAGAGAGAGAGAGAGAGAGAGAGAGAGAGAGAGAGAGAGAGAGAGAGGAGTGTGCGTGCGCGCGCACCTGTACATGCCAGTCTTGGGACTTGAACTCAGGGACTGGATGTTATCCCTGAGCTTTTTTGCTCAAGGCTAGCACTCTTAACATTTGAGCCACAGCTCTACTTCCTGCTTTTGGGTGATTATAGATAAGAGTCTCATAGGCTTTCCTGCCAAGTTTGGTTAGGGGTGTGTATGGGGGGGGGAGTGTTGGTCATGGGGCCTAAACTCTGGGCCTGGGTAATGTCCCTCAGCTCTTCAGCTCAAGGCTAGCACTCTACCACTTGAGCCATAGCACCACTTCGGCTTTTTCTACTTATGTGGTACAGAGGAATCAAACCCAGGCTCATGCATGCAAGGCCAGCACTCTACTGCTGAGTCTCTCTCTCTCTCTCTCTCTCTCTCTCTCTCTCTCTCTCCTCTCTCTCTCTCTCTGCCAGTCCTGGGACTTGAACAGGCCTGGGCACTGTTCCTGAGCTTCTTTTGCTCAAGGCTAGCACCCTACCATTTGAGCCACAATGCCATTTCTGGCTTGTTCTGTTTATGTGGTACTGAAGACAGGAACCTAGGGTTACATGCATGTTAGGCAAGCACTCTACCACTAAGCCACATTTCCAGCCCCTCATTGCCTTCTTTCATTTAGCATATTTTTAAGAAATAAAATGTTATAGTACGTTTACTCTGTCACATTAGAAACCTAACTTGTGTGTTTAACATACAGTTTTTCACAACCCAATGTAGATATATGAGAAATATCAATGGTGTTATACACCAAAAAGCTTTTCTGTTTAAAAAAATAACAAAAACAAAACAACTGCCAGTTGTCAGTAGCTAATGTCTATAATCCTGGCTACTCAGGAGGCTGAGACCTCCTGACAGGATATGAGATGACAGGATAGAACTCTGCACAATTACATCTCTAGTTATCTAGCAAAAAGCTGTGTAGCTCAAGTAGTAGAGCACCAGCCAGGAGCAACAAAACAAAGCTTGAGGCCCTGAATTCAAAAACAGTGATTTTTCTAATGGAGGAAAAAAAGAATTATAGCTGGGCATCAGTGGCTCACATTGGTAATCCTAGCTATTCAGGAGGCTGAGATCTGAAAATCACAGTTCAAAGCCAGCTTGGGCAGGAAAATCTATAGACACTTATCTCCAATAAACTACTCAGAAAATACTGAAAGTGGCGCTGTAGCTCAAGTGGTAGAGCACAATGAGCACAGAAAGGCTCAGTGACAGAGCCTAGGCCCTGAGTTCAAGCCCCAGAACCGGCAAAAAAAAAGTTTAATTGCGTGCAGTGGCACACACCTGCAGTGCCAGATACTTAGGAAGATCACTTGAGCTAGGGAACTTGAGATCAGCCTGGGGAACATAGCAGCAATCCTCTCGAATAAGAAAAAAGAAAAATCCCACTTGATAACCTGTATTTCTTGGAGTGACCAGATACTTGGGGCCTCTACTTCCAAGGACAGGAGGAGGTGGCTCACTTGTGCTTTGGGTTCTTCCCAGTATCTGTGGGGAAGCCACAGGGAAGATGCCCAACCCACCATAATGAGAAGGGTCTTTTTTTTTGTTTGTTTTTTGGGTCTGGTCGTGGGGCCTGAACTCTGGGCCTGGGCGCTATCCCTCAGCTCTTCAGCTCAAGGCTAGCACTCTACCACTTGAGCCACAGCGCCACTTCCAGCTTTTTTCTGCTTATTTGTGCTGAGGAATCTAACCTAGGGCCTCATGCATTCAAGGCAAGCGCTCTACCACTGAGCCACCTTCCCAGCCCTGAGAAGGGTCTTATGTGAGGATGTTAGCCTCACACCCTGCAGGTCTTAACTAGGGAAGAAGGAGGCAACACCATTTCCCTGTTGTATGTAAGCAAGCTTTGGCCACGTTGCCCTGTAAGCCTTTACCATCCTTGCTTCTTGCAAGACCCAGAACCTAACTGCTGTGGAAGCTCCTGGCTGTAGTGTATGCCATTTACTGGACTGTGGCCCTAGGCTCTCAGGCAGGGATCAAGCCTAAGCTCACATCTACAATACAAAGCAGGGCTCGCTGCTCAAGCTCCAACAAGACCAGACCTTCCCAGCTCTGGGACTGAATGTAACAAGTTCCCCAAAGTCATTAGCAGAAATATTTGTAATGAGTGGCAGGAAGAGAAAAGCTATTATGGTAATTAGGGGAAGTGGTGCCTGAAATTTTAAAGGAGGTGGTCTGTCAGGCTACTTTTTACTTCATAAACATGTGGTCACTTGACCACCACATGTGATATGAGGTATGCTAGACTTTACCTCTACCCACAGGATCAGGAAACCATGTTGCCTAACAAAGTATTGCTTCCTCAGGACACAGGAGAAAGCAGAAAGATGAAGCAGTCAAGTTAAATGCCACAGAATTAAAGATCAACATAAACATAGGCACAGAGAGAGAGGCCCAAACACTAAGAAGTACCTGTGTTGCATGGCACCTGATACTGCCTTGGTCTCAGAGAAAATCACATGTAGGAGGCCACCCTCCTACTCTGCAGTCTGCTGACTATGAGTGGCTCTTCTGCCTCAGCAACAAGGACACAGCGCTCCAAATGTGGGAGTCTAGGGGCCAGGGTTCAAGTTGCCTCTCACTCACTGGCCCTGTGTCAAAGGGCAAAATACCTAGCTCCTCTGAGCCAATTTCTCTCCTGTCAAATAGAGCCAAAGGCCCTGGCTTACTCAAAGCACTGCAGTGACCTCAGGACCTGAGCCAGGTATGTAACCAAAGGGGGAAGTTGCAAAGCACCACTCAAGAATCTGTAGCTGTTTAAGATTAAACAACAACAACAGCCCGGTACTGGTGGCTCACACCTGTAATCCAACTCAGAGGCTGAGATCTGAGGACAGTAGTTAAAAACCAGCCTGGGCAGTAAAGTCCATGAGACTAAACTACTTAGAAAAAGCTGGAAGTGGCGCTGTGGCTCAAGTGGTAGAGCACTAGCATTGAGCACAAAGAGGCTCAGGGAGAGTGCCCAGGCCCTGAGTTCAAGCCCTTCAACCGACAAAAACAACACACACAAAAACCAAACCAAACAAAAACCCCACAACTCAGCCCCTCAGGCATGCTAACATTTCAAGACCTGATAGCCACAAGTGGCTCAAGGTTGCCCTGATGCACAGCAGAGATAAAGTTGTACACAGCCCCTATCTGAAGGGCTCTTAGGACTACATGATGGTTATTGCCTTTTTCTAAGAACTTTGTGACTCACAAATAAAAGGAGGAAGGGTGAAAAAATGCAGTCATTATATTCAGTGTTTATGAACTACAGAACTTGAGGGTAGGGATGAGAAGGGGGAAAATGGGAGAGACCACTGATCAAGATACACTGTACTGCCAGGTACCAGTGATCCTAGCTATTCAGGAGGCTGAGATCTGAGGATCAAGGTTCAAAGCCAGCCTAGGCAGGAAAGTCCTTGAGACTCTTGTTGTTGTTGTTGTTGTTTTTTGGGTCCGGTCGTGCAGCCTGAACTCTGGGCCTGGGTGCTGTCCCTCAGCTCTTCAGCTCAAGGCTAGCGCTCTACCACTTGAGCCACAGCACCACTTCTGGCTTTTTTCTTTTTGCTTATGTGGTGCTGAGGAATCAAACCCAGGGCCTCAGGCATACAAGGCGAGCACTCTACCACTGAGCCACCTTCCTAGCCTCTTGAGACTCTTATTTCCAATAAACCACTAGAAAACTGGAAGTGGTGCTGTGGCTCAAGTGGTAAAGTGCTCGCCTTGAGCTGAAGAGTTAAGAGACAGCACCCAGGCCCAGAGTTCAAGCCTCATGAGTGATCTCCCCCACCCCCCCCCAAAAAGATGCATTGTACTCATAACTTTGACTTCTGAAACTGAAATCCCTTTTACAACTATTTAATAAAAATAAGCGTTTTTTAAAATTATGAAAGATGACTTGGAAAAAAAAAAAATTCTGTGCCCATTCAGTTGCTGCTAGCACCAGAGACAGAACATGGGCGTAGATGGGAGGTTCCTGCGTGTCCTTTACTCACAGAGCACTTCCTCCCTCAACCTACTGCCTGTCACTCACTGAAGACAGGCTCAACCCAGGCCAGGTAGAGAAGCCCAGCTAAAGCTGGGCCTTAGCCTATCCCACCTCTCTGGAGACAAATGAGCCCCTTCTCCTTAGATGCAACTTCCTACATTCGGCCTACAGCATGGAACCTCAGAAATACAAAACAAAGCAACTAGAATCTATACTGCTTGAGTGAATCAAGGAAAATGGAAATGTCAAGACAATGAACGCCAAAGAGACTGAACCACTATAGGTCCTAAGATATACATCCAAGTCTGCAAGCAGAATGTACTGCCCAGCCCAACTGTGGGCACTGACCCATTTTTCATTAACCAGCTGGGCAGAACATCATAGCCCACAGTGGCTACACATTGACAGACTTGGTGCCAGGTGCACATCTCACCTAAAACCCAAGGAAAGGACAACTCCCACATTACATGAGCCAGAATGGAGTCACTTGATAAATGAAATATATTAAGCTTGCCAGGCACCAGTGGCTCCTGTCTGTAATGCTAGCTACTCAGGAGGCTGAGATATGAGGATCTCGGTTCCAAGCCAGCCCAAGCAAGAAAGGCCCATGAGACTCTCTCCAGTTTACCACTAGAAAACAGGAAGTGGTGCTGTGGCTCAAAGGGGTAGAGCTACCTTGAGCAAAAAAAGCTCAGGGACAGCTCCCAGGCCTCCCAATGACTAAAAAAAATATTTAAAAAAAAAAATCTATACATCTGTATATCCCTGGCTCTAAAAGGAAAGGAAGAACAGAAAAGGGTTTGATCACCCTACGAATGTGAATCAACTCTCCCATATGGACAGTTGGAGCCAGCTGGAGTAGACTCTAAACCCTTCATGTCCATCTAGACCTCATCCACCTGGCTTCACAGATAAGGCACATTCCTTCAACAAAATGGCATAGCAGGGAAGGATATGCTGATGACCCCACAGCAACCCTAGGGAAATGGCTGCCTAACAAATGCCAGGGTGGTGACTGCATAGGTTGCAGAAAATTGTCTAACCCCCAAATATCAACATCCCAGGCCACCCTACATCATGATCAGATGAAGATCAAGCACACCTTCACATGATTATAAAAACAGGAACTCAGGAACACACGGCTATACTCACATTCCGACAATCACGGAGAACTCAGGGATGCTCAGGGGCCCTGAGAGTGACACCAAGCAGCCCAAGTAAGATAGTCTGTCTGTGCGCTGGTCCAGGCTGGCACACAGGTGGAAGTACACACAGAATACAATCTGTGCTTTCCTAGATGGGCAAGTGTGCCTCAAAGATGCCGCAGGACAAGTGGTACTCTGTCTGATGTGCTGGCTGCCAGTATGCTGAATTTTGGACAAGAATTCAGGTTACAGCTCAGAGTCTGATGTTCTTCATTATAAATACTGTTGGTTCCCTAGATTTAATGGAGTGGAGAGAAAAATCAACATGCAAGCAGCTATCAATTTGCTATTTTCACCCCTCCTATTTTAGTATAGACCAACACAGTCTATATCTATAGAACGTTCAGCAGTGATGGTAATATTCTCCAGTATGTCCAATATGGTAGCCACTAGCCAAAAGTGGAGACTGAGCACTTAAAATGTGATCAATGAGACTGAAGAGTGGAATTCTTTACTGTACTTATTTTAACTTAAATGTAATCACCACATGTGGCCAGTGGCTATTGTCTTGCTATGGTAGTTCATTCAACTTTAATGCAAGAGCAGTTCCTACATTCAAGAAGCAGATAAAGCAAGACCCCAGAATCAGAGGAAAAGGACTACAAGCCAGCCAAAGCCTAGGGACTAGAGTCTAGGGCCCCAGACAGATGTACCAAATTGGCCAAAGCACTGCCCTGTTCCAGCCCCTGCCCAGACCATTCAATTCCTTCAGTTTCAGCCTGAGGCAGACTCTCCTACCAGGTGTGATCCACAGCTCTGGTAGTGCTCTTAACTTGGGAGTTGAAACTTGAGTCAGCTTGAATGTGACACGGAACAAAGTCATTTAGAGCCATAAACAGCCTACCTCCAGCCTTGGAAGCCAGTAACACTCAGGCCCCATATTCTCTGGTGCTAGGCAATCAATTAATCTAGCCTACTCCACCCAAACACTCACCCCCCCCCCCCCCAGTGAGCTGGAATGGAGGTGTGCCTCAGTCAGCTCCCCAGGGCAGGAGGCAGGTTCGTCCCGGGAGGATCTTAGGAGAGGCTAAGGGTAGTGACTTCCCACAGAAGCTGGCTAGGATCTTACAGCCAAGGCAAACAGAAGGTAGCCTCCAGCCACTCTCCACATTATCTGGAAGGAGAGCAGATGGCGACTCTCAAGCCACAAAACAAGAAACCCCACTGCTGGCTGACACACAGAATCTACATGGCTGAGTAGAGCCTTCAGTTCCTGGCCGAAGGTTGCAACCAGAACACTTACAGAGCTAGGCAGGTAACGACAATGAGTCAAGCTGTCAGGTGAGAATGATGAACAACTAGAGAGCACTGGCCCTGACTAAAGAGAGTCAGCCACTATCCATCTTTGCTGGGAGTTTTATGTGAAATCTGTTGGCACCTAACTTAAATTCTCTTCAGACTTTGAAGGACTGGATTCAGCTTGTGGGCTGGCTGCTGGTTGGCCAACTATTTGAATTAACACTTGTTTCAAGACAACAACAACAAAAAACAATTCTATTTTCTTTGGTCAATAAAAGCTTAACTTCTGTTGGCAAGGCTCCTTACCATGTCTGAGGCACCCCTATTTGACCTCATAGATATTTGTATCCAGAGAAAAGAATCGCCTTTTCTGACACCCAGTGTTCTAAGCAGGTCATTCCCTATTGCTAAGAGATTAATGCTTAAAGATCTTTAAAGTGTCCAGTACTTTTTTAAGGCATCTAGAAACCAGAGATAACTTCCTTTCATGGTCCTATTGGTCAGATAAATACGAAATGGTGCTAGAAAAATAAATGATTTATCACTGCTTTTCCAAAGAGGAAAGGCAAAACATTGGATTAAGCTTTGAACCAAACAATAAAAAAAGCAAGCCATCACAACTTCCAAACAGGAGAATCCTGTGGGCTGGGAAAGTCAGCTTCAGACAACAAAGAGCAAGGGAGTGAATCAGAGAAAAGGGATAATGCACTGTACTTGAGAAAAAGAACTTTTCTGTTTGTCGAGTCTCACGAAAGAAAAGGCCCAAAGAACAGCAAAGCCAAAACTTTCTTCTGACCTCTATACTAGTCAAAGCCGTGGCAAAATGGATATAGGACAGTTTAATCCAGGTGGTCCCACCAATGGAGACTCGTCATCAAAAACTTCTAAACAGCTTCGAGTAACTCCAAGCTGAAAATGCTTTCCAGAAGCAAAAAAACCCTGCAACTTCAACACCAAACACGCCAACAACTCCACTCTTGTCTCTCCTGGAAATCAGTTCCCTAAGTCGAGGCCCATCTTGGAATAAACAAGCCCCTAGCGCTTTACCCGCACGCCCTCCATAAGGAAAGGTCACTTTAAAGGACTTTACGGCAGGAACGGGTAGAATCCTCGGGAAGGCGCGAGGTTCGCCCTCAGAGGGGGCGGCGGGCCCCAACCAGGGAGGCGCTTTGGGGGAGGGTGGAGGCCCCAGCAAACGCGCGAATCGCACGCCCTGCCCGCGGCCCTTCGCCCAGACGAGCTTCCCTTCCTTTCTCCCCCGAGAGCCCCGTGCTCGTCTCGTCGGGGACAGCGACCCAGACGGCCACGTGCGTGGCGGGGCGGGCGAGAGCTCAAACGCCACTTTGGGCCCTGGGCAGCTGGGCGGCCCCCGGGCCTGCACGGCGCCCGGCTTCGCCCCCGCGCGCACTACCAGGCCCACCGCAGCCGCCGCCGCCCCTCCGAGTCTCCGCTCCGCCGAGGCCGCGGCCGGCCCGCTCCACCTGGACCCCCCCCCCCTCCGACCTCCCAGAACGGGTAGGGACAGGAGCCGCGACCTGGTGGAGAGGACGCACAGCGTGGAAGTCCCATGGCCGCGGTCCCCGAGCCACCCGCACGGCAGCCGCGAGCCTCCGGCCTCACCTCTCTCGGGAGCTGCCGCCGCTGCTGCCTGGGCCCAGACGCCTCCTTCCCCACGCGGCCATCTTGGAGACACTCGGCTCGCCCCGGGCTGGCGCCGAGGCGGCTCGGAAGGGCGCGCAGGCCGAGGGGAAACGTAGTCCAGCGAGCGGCCTGGGCGAGGCAGACGACGGGGCACGGACTACAACACCCACAATGCTATGTGCCGGAAGTAGTCGCCGAGACGCGGGCGCGCAGCTGAGCGCGGGGCGGGTGCCACTGAAGGAGCTCGTCCCACCGTCGTAGCCTGCAAGTCGGGGTGCCCACCGCCTGGACGTCCTTGGGCTTGGAGAGCTTGTGGCTGAAGGAGAGGGGAAAGAAAGAGCCTACAACTCCCAGAGCGCCACGCGGGGAAGCCCGGGCCCGCTCCCAGTGCGCGCCCGTCGGCTCGCTCGTTCGACTTGCCCGCCCTCGCGGCCCGCCAGGCCTGGGCCTCGCCTCCCCTGCCCTTCAAGGCCGCCTAGTCCTGCTGAGGTCATCGCGGGGCGGAGGCGCCACTCAGCCCTCCTTGGAAGCAGTCCCTGGCTCCCCCCTCCCCCCAGTCATCTGGATTTGGGATACTTGGAAGACCAAGCCGACTCAGCCCCTGCTGCTTGGAGGTTCCTGTTTAGGGGTGCAGGCTGTAGGAGGAAATATGCCAAAAGCAAAGAAGAGAACTAGCGATGACACTGATTCTTGCTGTAAAGGAAATAGGGTTTCTTTGGTAGGGATTCAATCACTTTCCAGGTCGCATTCTTACACAGCATCACTATCTTTGAGTGTCTTCGAGGGCATGGGTTGGACAGCCAGTCAGCACACGTGCCCAGTCCCTGTTTAGGACTTGTCATTTCCCTTTCAGGATACTGTTGTAAGTTGTTGCCACCTCCGATCTATGGACTACTTGGGGAATCCTTACATGTTATGAACATCTCCGTCCCTCTTTTGCCTCCACAGGCAACATAATTACAGGAGCTAAAGTACCAGAAGTTTCCAGATCCAAAGTGAGTACTCCACTCTACTTTGGTGAACCCAACAAGGTAGAGCAGGAAGCCAGCAGGTAAAGTGGTGACTCACTGAGAAGCCCTCTACCATTTGCAGACAAAAATGTGGGCTTCTTGGAGTTCCCAGCAGTCCCTCCTCACCTGCAGACAGATCCTGCTCCCTAACACAGTGTACAAGCCCTCTTTAGTTTAGTTGTTTTCTGACTCTGCAGCTGCAACTGTTTCCCTTCTCTGCCTGAAACTTGCCAACGCTGGCAAAATTCTGAGGAATTGTGGGTCCACAGATGTGCCATGCTTTGCTTTAAATGCCCTTCCCACCCAGTCACCTTTCAAGACTTTGGACCTGTCTGGTCTCTTAACAAGTTCCTGTTTTGTTTTGTAGATCCTGGGGCTTGAACTCTGGGCCTGAGCCCTGTCCCTGCGCTCTTCAGCTCAAGGCGAGCTCTCTACTGCATGAGCCACAGTACCACTTCCAGTTTTCTAGTGGTTTATTGAGATAAGAGTCTCATGGATGTTCCTGCCCAGGCTGGCTTTGAACCTCGATCCTCAGATCTCAGCCTCCTGAGTAGCTAGGATTACAGGCGAGATCCACTGGTGCCCTGCAAGTTCCTGTGTTTGTTTTTTTTATAAGTGTGTGTGTGTGTGTGTGTGTGTGTGTGTGTGTGTGTTGTGGGGCTTGAACTCTGGGCCTGGGCGCTGTCCCTCAGCTCTTCAGTTCAAGGTGAGTGCTCTACCACTTGAGCCACAGCACCATTTCTGGTTTTCTGGTGGTTTATTGGAGATAAAGAGATTCAGGGACTTTCCTGCCTGGGCTGGCTTTGAACTGTGATTCTCAGATCTCAGACTCCTGAGTGGCTAGAATTACAGGCATGAGCCTCTGGCACCCGCCTAAGTTCCTGGTTTTCGTTTCCTGGTTTCCAAATGTCAATATGTGGCACATGCTAGAAATCTCCTAATGACCGCCATGTTATCTTGTCACTACCTGTGCATGTGTCTCTTTGTTGGACTGGGGTGGCAATGAAGAGGGAGTCCCAGGAATTCTAGAACACCAAGTGTTAAGCATGGTGCCACACTTCAGGGTAAGCTGCTTATGCACTTTTTCTGTGTCAGCTTCCTTTTTTTTGTGACACGGTGGTTATATTCATACCTCTTTTCAGAGGACAGCTGGGAGTATTTCATGAGATGACACATGCATTGAACCTAGAAAAGGACCAAGTCCAAGGTAACAGTAACGACTGGTTGTTAAGGGTTTCCCAGTGCCAGCCTATGTTTTGAGTTACCTCTTGATCTTAACCCTATGAAAGTGATACTGTTGTCAACCTTGTCATTTGCAAATGAGAAGAACAAGACACCAAAGATCTAAATGACTTACACAGAGGCCACTCTGCATAAGGAATACTGGAAGGATTTGAACCCAGGTCATCCAGGTGCAGAAATAATGCTACTGTGCCTCCGGAAGTTACTTTGTTTTTGTTTTTGTTTTGTTTTTTGCCAGTTGTGGGGCCTGAACTCTGGGCCTGGACGCTGTCCCTCAGCTCTTCAGCTCAAGGTTAGCACTCTGCCACTTGAGCTACAGCGCCACTTCTGGCTTTTTCTGCTTATGTGGTGCTGAGGAATCGAACCCAGTGCCTCATGCATGCAAAGCAAGCACTCTACCACTGAGCCCCCTTCCCAGCCCCGGAAGTACTTTGGAAATATGTTGTCATTAATGACAAAGGTACCTGGTCACTGTGTAGTGCAGAGTAAATAAAAATGCTCAAACAGCTGTGGATACAGGAGGTCCAGCTTTCCAGCTTTCCCTCCATCCCCTTGACTTCTAGATGGCCATCTGCTTCCAACGTACTGAGAACCTCACAGCATGGTGTCTTGATCACTATTAGTACATAGACACTATTTGGAAGATTCCTGGGCAGGTTGACTCACTCAGCACATTACCTGAGTAGTGCTTACTGAGGGTACTACCTAGCCATAGAAATTGGGATTCCTGGGGGTGACTGCAGAGGTGCTCTCTGGATAGCTGACAGGTGGCAGCCAGTGGAAAGGGCATGTCCCTCTAACTGCTCATAAATAATAGACCATTTCTCTTCCCACACTTTTCACTCATTCATCATTAACAAATAATGGTGGGGCAGACTATGCCAGGCAGCTTTTTTTCCACGCACACAGGTATAACATTTAGCCAGACAAACATTGTTCCTGGGCTTAGGAACTTTACATTCCAACCAGATGAACAACTGAGTGAATGTGTACTTTCAGAGCAATAAATACCAAGAGGAAAAGACACTATGATGTAATGGGGTGACTGAGTTACAAAAGATGTCTTTTGATTGGTAACACTTGAACAGGATCTGAGTAAAGACAGAACATGTAATTGTAGGGCTACACACAGAATGTTCCAAAGTGGGAATGTGTATGGATCATTTTACTTATAAGTGGAACACAGTGAAATAGAAGCCGGGTGCTGGTGGCTCACGCCTGTAATCCTAGCTACTCAGGAGGCTGAGATCTGAGGATCGCGGTTCAAAGCCAGCCCGGGCAGGAGAGACCGTGAGACTCCTATCTCCAATAAACCACCAGAAAACCGGAAGTGGCGCTGTAGCTCAAGTGGTAGAGCGCTTACCTTGAGCTGAAGAGCTGAGGGACAGCACCCAGGCTCAGAGTTCAAGCCCCACGACCGACAAAAAAAAAAAAAAAGTGGAACACAGTGAAATAGAATAGGTATTTTAGACCTTTGGTTGTTAGTTGTCTGTGAATTTCAGCTTTTTCAACTATAAAGTGGGGGCTATTTTATATTACAGTATCTAATTAGGAAAATATAGTCTAGGTATTTCAAACAGAAAGAAGTGAATCCAGGGTATTGTTGACAAAGTTGTTGGAAGGATAGGAAAAGCAGGAGCAGAAGGAAACTCAGAGACAAACAACTAGAGTTAGCTGTTTCCTCCAGCTAAAGTTAAAAAAAGAGAATGAAAAACTATTTCCAAAAGCCAGGTTCCTGAGCTGCCAAATAGGAACCCTTACCAAGGTGTTACTGACAGGCAGTTGATGTCAGGTCTAGAGAATGGCATTAATGACTTGTCCCTTTCATTTTTTAACATCCCGCAAGGCCTCTCATTGGCAGAAACAGTTGACAAGGGCATCTGGGAAATGTAGTTTGCAGCTGTACCAGTGACAAGTAATCACACATAGATCTGTAGAAAGGTGAATGTGGGATGAAGACTGCAGACACCATTGGCACTGCCCATCTCACAGAACTGTTAGAGAAGCAGAAACGTTATGCTCAAAAAATTGTACTTATTTTAGCTTTGTAGGGAAAGGAGAATCTTCCAGAAACATATTTTTGGTATAGTAGTTCTACAGAAGGCTTCAAATTTTCAACTAAAAGCAACAAAAATGAGTTTCAAAAATACAATTTTAAGGGCTGGGAAGGTGGCTCAGTTGTAGAGTGCTTGCCTTGCATGCATGAGACCCTGGGTTCCATTCCTCAGCACCACATAAGCAGAAAAAAAAAGCCGGAAGTGGCGCTGTGGCTCAAGTGGTAGTTGCTAGCCTTGAGCTGAAGAGCTGAGGGACAGAGCCCAGGCCCAAAGTTCAGACCCCAGGACCAGACCCTCCCCCCGCCCCCCAAAAATAGAATTTTAAGCCGGGCGCCAGTGGCTCACACCTGTAATCTTAGCTACTCAGGAGGCTGAGATATTAGGATTGCGGTTCAAAGCCTGCCTGGGCAGGAAAGTCCATGAGACTCTTATCTCCAAAAAACCACTAGAAAGCTGGTAGTTGCACTGTTGCTCAAGCGATAGAGCACTTGCCTTGAGCTGAAGAGTGCAGGGACAGTGCCTAGGCCCAGAGTTCAAGCCCCACCACCAATTAAAAAAAAAAAAAGTGGGCTGGGAAGGTGGCTCAGTGGTAGAGCGCTTGCCTTGCATGCCTGAGGCCCTGGGTTTGATTCCTCAGCACCACATAAGCAAAAAAAAAAAAAAAGTGTGTGTGTGGGGGGGTGCACTGGGTACCAGTGGCTCACACCTATAATCCTAGCTACTCAGTAGTCTGATATCTAAGGATCACAGTTTGAAACCAGCTGAGACAGGAAAAGTCCATGAAACTCTTATCTCCAATTAGACACCAAAACAACAAAACAAGGGCTGGGAAAGTGGCTCAGTGGTTAGAGTGCTTGCCTTGCATGCATGAGGCCCTGGGTTCGATTCCTCAGCCAGAAGTGGCACTATGGCTGGAGCATTAATCTTGAGGTGAAGTGGTGAGGGACAGCACCCAGGCCCAGCATTCAGGCCCCATGACCGGCCAAAAAAAAAAAAAAACACCCCAAAACAAAACAAAACAAAAACCCAGAAGTAGAGCTTTGGCTCAAGTGGCAGAGTACTAGCCTTGAGCACAAAAGCTCAAGAATGGCATCCAAGGGGCTGAGAAGGTGGCTCGGTGGTAGACTGCTTGCCTGGCATGTACGAAGCCCTGAGTTCAATTCCTCAGTACCACATACACAGAAAAAGGCAGAAGTGGGTGCTGTGGCTCAAGTGGTAGAGTGCTAGCCTTGAGCTAAAGAGCTGAGGGACAGTGCCCAGGCCCAGAGTTCAAGCCCCATGACTGGCAAAAGAAAAGAAAAAAAGAATGGCACCCAAGCCCTAAGTTTAAACCCCAAGACCTGAACAACAGAAACAACAAAAAGGTGGGGTTGGGAAAGATAATAATAAGTTGGATGTCAGTGACTCATACCTGTAATCCTAGTTACTCAGGAAACCGAGATCTGAGGACTGCGAATCAAAGCCAGCCAGGGAAGGAAAGTCCATGAGACTCTTATCTTCAGTGAACTACTAAAAAGCCAGAAATGGTGCTGTGACTTGAAGTGGTAGGACATGAGCCTTCAACAGAAAAGCTCAGGGACAGTGTCCAGACCCTGAGTTCAAACACAGACACACACACGCACACACACACACACACACACACACACACAGTACACAGTGTCCAGACCCTGAGTTCAAACACACACACACACACACACACACACGATGATAACAATGACAATGATAAAGAGAGGCTAGAGGTCTGACTTGGAAGTAGAGTGCCTGCCTAGTCCCTGAGTCCCTGAGTTCCAATTCTAGTACCACAAGGGGGAAAATAAAGGTATGTAGGCCAGACATGGTGGTGCAAATTTGTAATCTCAGCTGCTCCCAAAGGCAGAATAGGATTATAAGCTCAAAGCCAACTTGTTCTACATAACATGACTCTGTCTCAAAAACAAAATACAAACAATAGGGCTGGAAATGTGACTCAAGTGGTAGAGTACTTATATTTGTGAGGCTCAGGTTCATATGCCCAGGCCCTTGGTTCCCTGTTTGACCCTCTTAAAGAGATGATGCCTTAGAAAAGCTTACTGAGGGGGCTGGGAAGGTGGCTCAGTGGTAGAGCGCTTGCCTTGCATGCATGAGGCCCTGGGTTCGATTCTCAGCACCACATAAGCAAAAAGAAAAAAGCGCTAGCCTTGAGCTGAAGAGCTGAGGGACAGCGCCCAGGCCCAGAGTTCAGGCCCCACGACTGGACACCCCCCCCCCCAAAAAAAAAAGAAAAAGAAAAGCTTACTGAGGTAAAAATGTTACAGTTTCTTCACTTCTTAAAAATGTTGCTCACAGTGCTTTTCTAATTTGTGTTATCTGATAGTGTTTGATATTCCCATACATTAAATATATACTTTCCCCTCTACAATTACTTTATTCTCCCCCCCCCCTTTTCTTCCCTCCCTCTTCCTTCTCCCCCCTCCCCTTTCCTCTCTCCTCTTTGTGCCAGTACTAGAGCCTGGACACTGTCTCTTAGCCTTTATCAAGGCTAGTGCTCCACTATTTGTACCATAGCTTCACTTCTTGATTTTTGCTGGTTACCTGGAGATGAGTCTATCGGATTTTGCTGCTTGGTCTGGTTTCAAACCAAGTTCCTCAGATTTCAGCCTTCTATGTAGCTAGGATTGCACACACATGCTCACCAGCACCATGAGCCCCACCCTTTTTGTGGTACTGAGTTGGAACTCAGGTCCTTGTGCTTCCTAGGCAGGTGCTCTACCACTGAACCACACTTCCAGCCCTTTCTTGCTTCCACAATTTTTCAGCTAGGGTCCCATATTTCTCCCAGCCTTGGACCCTGATTCCCCTAACATTGGCCTTTCACATGGCTAGAATAATAGGTGTGTGCCAAGCCAGGCTTACCAAATGAGAGGGGATCTCACTAACACTTTCCCAAGGCTGCCCTTGAACTTGATCCTCTAATCTCTGCATCTGAGTATCTGGGATTGCATACATCACCATGTCTAGCATTACCAATCTCTCTCTCTCTCTCTCTCTCTCTCTCTCTCTCTCTCTCTCTCTCTCTCTCTCTCTCTCTCTCTCCTTTCTTCCTTTCTTTTTGTCGGTCAGGAGCTTGAACTCTGGGCCTGGGTGCTGCCCCTCAGCTCTTCAGCTCAAGGCTAGTGCTCTACCACTTGAGCCACAGCATCACTTCCAGTTTTCTGGTGGTTTATTGGAGATAAGAGTCTCCTGGACTTTCCTGGCTGGGCTGGCTTTGAACTGTGACCCTCAGATCTCAGCCTTCCAAGTAGCTAGGATTATAGGTGTGAACCACCGACACCCAGCTTACCACTTTTTTATACTAGTGTCTTCCTGAGTGAGTGACATGACACCAAGAAATGTGTTGAACTCCACCTGGCAGGCTTTGGGATTCACGGGCCACATGTTATTCCTTTGTCATCAAAGCCTTGCAGAACACCTGCTCTGAGCAAAGCCTGAAAAAGCCCTGGTGATACAGAAGTGAGTAGACAGTGTTCCTGTTGTCAAGCTCACCTGCCCAGCCAACTCAGAGTGGAGGTGTGTAGAGTGACCGGCTTTCCCTATTGCAGAGGAGGGCTCTCAGGACATGGGGGTTTCTCTACAGGGAGAGCCAGGCAAACTAGGCTAAGTTATCATGTGGTGTGGTGAGCAGAGCAAAGCTGGTTTGATAATTATATTTTTTTTTTTTTTTTTTTGGCTAGTCCTGGGGCTTAACCTCAGGGTTTGGCTGCTGTACCTGAGCTTTTTTGCTCAAGGCTAACACTCTACCACTTGAGCCATAGCTCCACTGTGGCTTCTGGTGGCTAACTGGAGGTAAGAGTCTCATGGAGGCCAGGTGCTGGTGGCTCACGCCTGTAATCCTAGCTACTCAGGAGGCTGAGATCTGAGGATCGCAGCTCAAAGCCAGCTGGGGCAGGAAAGTCCGTGAAACTCTTATCTCCAATAAACCACCAGAAAACTGGAAGTGGTGCTGTAGCTCAAGTGGTAGAGCACTAGCCTTGAGCTGAAGAGCTATGGGACAGCGCTCAGGCCCAGAGTTCAAGCCCCATGACTGACCAAAAAAAAAAAAAAAAAAAAGAATCTCATGGACTTTTTTGCTTGGGCTGACTTTGAAATGATCCTCAGATCTGAGCCTCTGAGTAGCTAGGACTACAGGTGTGAGCCACTGGTACCTGGCTAGTCCTTTTTTTTTTTTTTTTTTTTTTGTCGGTTGTGGGGCTTGAACTCTGGGCCTGGGCGCTGTCCCTCAGCTCTTCAGCTCAAGGCGAGTACTCTACCACTTGAGCTACAGCGCCACTTCCGGTTTTCTGGTGGTTTATTGGAGATAGGAGTCTCATGGTCTTTCTTGCCCGGGCTGGCTTTGAACCGTGATCCTCAGATCTCAGCCTCCTGAGTAGCTAGGATTACAGGCATGAGCCACCAGCGCCCGGCTAGGCTAGTCCTTTTTTTAAGTTTTTTGTTTTTTATTTGTTGGTCATGGGGCTTGGACTCTGGGTTTGGGTGCTGTCCCTGCGCTCTTCAGTTCATGGTGAGTGCTCTACCACTTGAGTCACAGCGCTACTTCTGGTTTTCTAGTGGTTTATTGTAGAGAAGAGTTTCATGGACTTTCCTGCCTGGGCTGGCTTTGAACCATGATCCTCAGATCTCAGCCTCCTGATTAGCTAGGATTACAGGCGTGAGCCACCGGCTCCCTTTGCTTTTTATAGCTCATTTCATACCTATGACACCTCCTGAGACACCCATAAGCCAGGTGGGATATCTAGTAGTGTTGACTTCATGAGCTTGGAAACAAACAGGTTAAGCACCCGCCCACACATGGGGACCAAATCTCCTGTTGATCCTACAGGGCCACACACCTTATTCTCACCTGTCTCTCCACAGGCAAACATTATCAAAGAAAGCCTTGGATTGATGATGGTAGTTGACCAGCTGGTTAAATGTAGTTTGAGCGAGTTCATAGAAAGCTTCCATGCAGCCTAGGATATTTTTTCTATCCATTTTTCCATCTCATTCCTGGTTAGCTGGTGCATGCATCAGGCTGGACCAATGGCAGCCATAGTAGGCCAGCCAACCTTCAAGGAACAGAGGTCTCAATGGTACAGGCAGGCAGGAGTTTGATATTTCCAGGGAGGTGCTCTGCAGATGAGGTAGCAAGACATTTAATTAGAAGTGGATGGGGGAAGAAGATTGCTATAGGGAAGGGTACCCTGAAGAAGCATCTTAGTCGGCTTATGCTGGGGTAAGGGTGGCTTAAACAACACACACTTATTGATCACAGTTCTAGAAGCCAGGAGTCCACAATTAAGGTGCCAACAGCTGCCTTTCCTGACTTGCAAACAGATAGCCAGATAGAGATAAGCAGAGAAATCTTTTTTTTTTGTTGTTGTCGGTCATGGGGCTTGAACTCTGGGCTTGGGCGCTGTCCCTCAGCTCTTCAGCTCAAGGCGAGCGCTCTACCACTTGAGCTACAGCGCCACTTCTGGTTTTCTAGTGGTTTATTGGAGATAGGAGTCTCACGGTCTTTCCTGCCCGGGCTGGCTTTGAACCGAGATTCTCAGATCTCAGCCTCCTGAGTAGCTAGGATTACAGGCGTGAGCCACCGGCGCCCGGCTAAGCAGAGAAATCTTATAAGGACACCAATTCTAAAGGATTAGGGCCCTACCTTTATGACCTCACTTAACCTTAATTACTTCCTGAAAATTAAATATCTAAATATAGTCACATTCTGAGGTACTGAAGGTTCAGGTTTATAACACTTTGGGTATGACTTGAATGTGTTCTCTCCCTCCCCCCTCCCCCCCAGGTCCACATGTTGGAGGTTGGTGCCCAATGCAGCCTTATGGAAGGTGAGGGATCCTTTAAGAGGTGGGGCCTAACAAAATGTAACTAGACCTGCTTTTAGACATAATTGATGTAATTACCAATTTCTTGGGGTTCTATGCAGTAGTTCCTGTGAGAGAGGTTGTTATAAAGGAGCAGGACTAGTCTGACCTAGTGCTATAGCTTCCTGTTTTGCCACATGATCTCATCTCCCCATCTCTCATGTGCTCCCTGGATTGTGCCATCTTCCATGTTCCCCCAAAGCCCTCTTTAGAGGCTAAATAGAGAGGACTGGCCTTGAGCCTCCAAAACTGATCTAAATAAACCTCCCTTCTTTTTAAAGCCTTGAGTATTCTGTGAAAAGAATACAAAGGTTCAGTGCATGAATTGGGAGGACACAAAATGAAATGGGACTTCTCCTGTCCCACCCATGCCCTGTCTTGACCACCTTCTGCCTCAAAGTGGGAGGCGAATAGAAAGCAGGAATTGGAGACCAGAGAGAAGACTGATTTGCAAGCATGCAGTGTGTCTGGCCGGGGCACAGTGGACTGGCAAACAGTTATGCGTGAAGGAGCTGGAAGGGGAGGGACTGCGAGGAGTCTCGGCACACAGGGAAGATGGGGCCTGTGCACACAGCAGGACTGTTCATGTTGTCAAGAGATGGTTGTGCCCGTGTTCATCAACAGATGACCAGATAAACACCAGGTGGCTGGTCCAGCCAGTGCAGAATTATTCAGCCACAAAAATGAATGCAGTTTTCGTCCATGCTACAGCATGGGTGAACCTGGAGAGCATTGCTTATTGTAAGTAAAGAAGCCAGAGACAGAGAAGAAACGTTGATTCATTGACAGGAAATGTCCACAATAGGCTAATTCAAAGAGAAAGCAGATGAGTGGTTGCCAGGAGCTGAGGTTGGGGGAAAGACATGGGAAATGATTGCTCATGGGAATAGATTTCTTTTTGAGGTGATGGGAATGTTTGGGAACTACATAGAGGTGGTGGTGGTTGCAAGAACTACTGAGATTTGTGTGTGTGTGCTGCTCCTATCACCTGAACTCAGGGCCTTGGCACTGTCCCTGGACTTTTTTTGCTCTAGGCTAGTACTCCTCCCAGGAGAAGCCAGCTTCTGCTTCCTGTAGCACTGTAGTTGGTGAAGGGCCAACACTAGGATGATGGTGACCGGCCCTCCTAACAGCCATTCTGTGGCTTTGGTGCCCACCATTCTCTCTCTTCTTTCTGGCTTTGAATGGGGAGTGCTAGGGATAGAACTCAGCCTTCGGCAAGTGCTCTACCATTGACTTATACCCAGTCTCATTATTCAGATCAATGGATTGGCAGTAGGCCACATGCCATATGCCTAGCAGGCAAGGATGTTCTTGCTTATCCTGATTACTGGTCTGTGGGCTACCAGATCCCTTCCCTTCCTCAGTGTCACAGAAGGATTGTAGCCTGCATACTACATCTGCCCAAGCCTTGGCCAGTGGACTTCTGATTGGGGATTGGACAGCAAGGTTTCTAGGCTTGGCAGTGTTTTTAGTAGTGGCCACAGCAGGGAGCAGCAGACACAACTAGCTGTGCCTCAGGCAGTGAGCTTCTCTACTGGGTACCCTTAGCCCTGCTGTGGTCACAACTTTGACACTTCCTGTCCCTTCAGTCTCTGTTGTAAAGACAGCTTCCTGTGTTACCAATAAAAGGATAATCTCACCTTTTCACCTCTATTTTGCTTCCAAGTTTTCACAGCCAATCCCTTACACCAAAATTCTCTCTGTTTGAAGCACCTGGGAAGTCTCCATTTCTTCTGCTTCTGTAATTAGCTGATATTGTTCCTGGCAGCAAGAGTGACTTCCTAGCAAACAGTCCCTCAAAGCTGGGCACCTGAGTATTTATCTGGCTGGAACTTACGAATTACCTCATTATTAGGAGGGATAATGGGTACCTTAAAGCTTGGAGTTTTCAGTGCTGCTATGGTTCAAATGTGTCTCTCAAAGGTTAGGTGCTAGCCAGGCATGGGTGGCTCACACCTATAATCCTAGCTACTCAGGAGGCTGCCATCTGAGGACTGCAGTTTGAAGTCAGCCTGGGTAGGAAAGACCATGAGATTCTCCAACTAAACAGCAGAAAATTGGAAGCCGTGCTATGGCTCCAAGTGATAGAGTGCTAGCCTTGAGCAAAAGAGCTAAGGGACAGTGCCTAGGCCCTGAATTCAATCACACAATGGAAGAAAAAAAGTTATGTTATGGACACTTAGTTTCCAACAGACATTTAGTCTCGGCACTGGTAAGTGCTGAGAGACCTTTAAGGTAGGACTCTCTTTAAGGTAGGGCTCTGCCTTCAGGGATGGGTTAATGTTATTATTGCAGGAATGGCCCACTTGTGAAGATGAGTTTGTCTCCCTCTCTCTTGCATGCACATGCCTTCTTGCTTTTTTGCCATTCCTCATGGGATGATGCAGCAAGAGCCCTGTTGGCTCATTGGCCTTTCCAGCCTCTACAACTGCAAGGTCTCTATCTCTGTTCTTTGTAAATCACTCAATCTCAAGGATTCTGCTGTGACAGCATAAAATGGACCAAGTGGCAAACCCAGTACTTATAAGTGAACACTGTGTGTGTGTGCTGGTTCTGGAGCTTGAACTCAAGGGCCTGGCTGCTGTCCCTTAGCTCAAGGCTGGCATTCTGGCACTCTACCATTGAGCTACAGCTCCACTTACAGCTTTTTGATGATTAATTGAAGATACAAGTCTCATGGAGTTTCCTGCCTAGGCTGGCTCTTTGAAATGCATTTCTCAAATCTCAACCTCCTGAGTAGTTAGGATTACAGGGGTGAGCCACCAGCTCCTGACAGTGAAATGTCCTTTGAAAGCAAAGCCCAAGGGCCTGCGTGGTGACTGACTACAATTGCGGTCCTGGGGCCAACACCTAGTGTGACCCTGGAGTGGCTGATGGTTGCCCACCACCATAGACATTCAGCAGGAAGAATATGATCACTCATTTTGCCCGAGGCACCAACAGAAAGCCAGAGAGCATCTTTGACAACCAGAAAAGCATCTTTAATATCTTGTAGCCATAGGATGGATACAACTGAAAACACAATACTAAATTCAATCCTGCAGGCCGTGGGTTACAGTACAAGTTGAATCCACGACCTTACTGGATCTTTTATGTGAATGTTAGGCATTGATCTGGAAGGAGTGGGACCCTGAGAATATTAAAGGGATATATGGGTGAACTTGAACCAACTCAAGTCCTGAGCTGAGGACAGTGTATGTGGCCAGGTGGTCCACAAATCTCCATGTACGGCCTCAGTTTTAAGAGTGTCACCCAGCCTCCTCCATGCTGGAAAGGTACTCCAGATAAGCCATACACTTAGCTCAAGACAGAGCCCCCATCCTAACCTTCTGAATGAGCAAGGAAGTTGCTGTTAGTCTGATCTATTTATTGCTTTCTGAGACCATGTTACCACATGCCAGCCCAGCACTAGAAAGGACAGGAACTGGTTTTGGATCCTGGTCCCTCAGGCTGTGCTGGCCATAGGCTAATGACCTCTGTCACTCTGACCCTCATCTATCAAAGAGGCCTAATAACTGATCTGTCCTGGGACTGCGGGGGGAAATTGAAAGGAGTAAGGAAGAGCAGCTAACTGCTGTGTCTCTTCCTATTTTGGTAGGTGGAAAGTGTCGTGGCCCTCAGCCTGTGCCAGATTCCTGCCTGCTTTTCCAGGTGTTTACCAAGGTCAGGCCCCAATCTCCTAGCTCTGGGCCAGAAATCCCAGGACTAACTCACTCACTAACTTGGACTTTTGCGTCTGTGTGATATCTGGCCTCTTCCTAAGAATCTCTATAAAGCTGTCATTCAGGGGCTGTAGTGTGGCCTGGAAGGTGGGGAGGTGTAGGTGGGCCATGGTAGGGGATCCAGGATGGCTCAAATGGGCTACAGATGACAAAGTCACCGAGATCAGTGTTGGAATCCTGACACCAGCAGCAGCACCCCTGTGCTGGGAGACCTGAGCTGGGCCCTAGTCAATGCCTCAGAGGCTCATCTTCTCTGGAGTGTGGCTGTCCCCAGCAATGCAGGCGGCATGACAATGAGAAAAGGGCTGACACCGAAAGGGCACAATGAGGGACCCCTCCAGGTGGCTGGTCTGCCCTTCCTTCCTTCCCCTGGGGCTCTATGTCCGTCCTTATACCTCAGCCTCTCACCAGCTAAAACAGGATAAGGGACATGTATGTCATGCGATATTTGTCTGAGAAATGACCAGGGAGCCCAGACACCAGTGGGGGTGGGTCCTGAGTAGGAAAGGCACGTGAGTTATCACCTATGAAGACTAGGGAGAGAACAGAACACCTCATCTGCTTGGGGGGGGGGGGAATCGTGTCCCTCTGCCCTGTATTTACCAGGACCCCGAGTGACCAGCATCTGACCACGGACTCCTGGAGTGTTTCAGGATAGAGAGGGGGTAAGACAGGAGGCCAGGCAGATGGTGGGGGGCGGGTAGCACCAGAGGGACCAGGTTGGGCAGTGTGGGCTGAGATGGGGCTGGGCTCCAGGGAGACCGGGACTTGTGGTTACTGCCACTTCAATAACCAGATCAGGCCAGCACAGCCGTGTGGAGCCCCCAGAATGGTATCAGTGGGACTTTAAGGCAGCTGAGGCGGTGAGGATGTCTAGGTCACCCCCCGCAGGAACTTGGGACAAACCCACTGAGGAAGCCCCTGCTGCTTTTCCCAGGCCCAAGGTCCCTCCTTCAAGTACTGTTATGGACGCAGGCCCACCACAGGACTTACCTGTGGTCAGAACCCAGCATGCAATCTCAGGTTTGGGGGGACAATCGGGCTAGGCCAGGATGCAGTGGGGTGCTTGGGAAGGCAACCATGCTGGCCCAAGCCAGTGACTCACAGTGGTGGGGCTCAGGGACCCACAGGCCTCTTGGTGCAGATCTGGGTGTGGGAGGGTGTCTGTGCAGGTGTATGGGCCCCTGAGTGGCTATAGCTGGGGAGAGTGGGGGTCTTGAAGCTGAGATTGGAGAGTGAGGAGGTGAGTGGAAACATCACCTCCAGGCTAACCCAACACCAAAGAGAGGGGTTACCATGGAGGTTTGGATGACAATGGACCTCCCTCCTACTCCTAGTCCCAAGGTGACCCGAGAAAGCCCAGATAGGCAATAGCAAAAAGGCCAGAGGTCCTGGGGCATGCCACTCCCCAGGTGACCAGTATCCCAGCATCTACTTCCCTGAGCCCCTGTACTGGGAGAGGGAGACATGGGATGTCCCAGCAGCCTCTGGGAACAAGAGCCCAGCCTCGGGTGCCCTCAATCTTGGAAGGTGTAATTCACCCCTAGGGATTGACTACTGGTACTGCAACCTGTAAGGGACCTTAGCTCCTGGGGTCCTCTGCCAGCCCTTGAGAACAGGATCAGATTTGACCTCTATAGGGGGCAGGGCATGAGGTCAGACCTCAGAGACCTGAGCAGCCTCTACAGAGACATCACTAGGCCCCGCTGGGCAGGTCCCATAGCACCAAGGTGAGTTTGGTGCATTGCCCAGGTTGTCACCCAGGGCAGTGGGTATGGGAAGGGTCTGAAGTCAAGTCAGGGAACAGAATGTGCTCGCCACAGGTGCTCTAACATCTGATGGTAGGAAAGAGATCCCTTGGGCTGACATGCTTCTTCCTTTTGAGTGATGCAAGATGGTGCGTCTCCCTCCCTCTCCCAGATCCAAGGCAATCCCGCTGAGAAAACCCAGGTAGGGATGGCCAAAAGAAAAAAAAAACAAAACAGCCAGAGAATGCAGGGATGCTGCAATGCCTGTCAGGCCCAGAGGGTGCTGGAACAGGGACCAAGGTTTCCTACAACGCTGATACAGAAGATGGTAATAGATGACGGTACCAAGGAAAGGAAGACATTCACTGCCCTCTAGTCTGTCTCCACCTCCTGCACATGTGTTCATGTATGTTCATGTGTATGTTGAGCCAGAGCTCCTCCACTACTTTTATCTCCCATGTGAGGGAGTGTCACCCTCCACCATGTCTACACTGCTGGGCCAGGGCACTGAGGTCTGAGAAGAAGAGGCAGCGCTGGCGCAGGTGAAGCTCGGCGCTACCACCCTTGGAGTTGGCACACGAGGTTTTCTTGTTGCTCCTCTTGGCTCCAGTGAGAGCATCCTCCTCACTTGTAGGAAAGACACAGCCCAGGAAGTGGTGCCCGGGCCCCACCCTGGCCTCTGCTGATCAAGGAGCAGGGATCCCGCTTGGCCAGGGCAGAAGGCCTCTGAGAAGCTCTGTAGGGACCACAGCTGCTGGCCTGCAATTTGCCTGGGTCCCTGGATCGATCTGAATCCTTTGCCAGCAGCCCCAGGAACCCGGATATAGGTCTGCAGCTGACCGTCCTTACAAAAATAACTCTGAGCCTGGTCCCAGGGGGAGCAGGGTCCTGAGAGCACACAGCTGGGTGGGGTCCGTGTGGAAGGCCAGCAGGGGGCGCTCCCGCCTGCCAGGGTCATGGCTGCAGGCGTTCCAAGTACTGCGGCAGTGGGTTCTCCTTGACGTACTTCTGGATGTACCAGCAGGTGAGGTGGGCCTTCAGGTCCTCCTCCACCACAAAGTCCAGGGCAGCCTGGGACCAGGCAGAAGGAGAGCAACCATCAGAATCTAAA
Source organism: Dipodomys merriami (assembly GCF_024711535.1). NCBI lineage: Eukaryota > Metazoa > Chordata > Mammalia > Rodentia > Heteromyidae > Dipodomys > Dipodomys merriami. The sequence continues at coordinate 17,363,359 of NW_027203270.1, read as the reverse complement.
GCCTGCACCCAGGGGCTACACTGCCCAGCTTGAGCTGGGGGCCGCGGTTGGCCCCCTCTGCAGCCTCCAGGCTCCATGGCTGACCACTCTCCCACTTTGGGCCAGTGCCTGAGGTTCACCCCCTGGGAATTCAGGATGACTCCACAGATATGGGGCTTTGCAGATATCAGCTTTGCAGCCTGGCTCAGAAAGTATTACAGAAGGATAAAGGAGCAGGGGCTGTGGTGGGGATACAGTCAGTGGAGGCTGCTGACCAGCCATGGGGACACTGAAGGTCTTACCTGCTGCAGGTATAATCATCATGACACCCCAACCTGCTAACCAGGCAACTAGAGGTTTGATAGGCTTCAGAGAAGAAAAGGGGTTGGGACAGGAATGGGGCACATACCCACTGACCAGAACATTCATCTGTCTGGAGCCCCAGGGCAGTCAGGCTGTGGTGGACCTACAGGTCCAGCTGTACCAGACTGTATCAATCAGGGGCTAGTAGCTAGAAACTAGGGAAAGCAAGGAGGCTGTTCAGTGCCCACCTACTGCTTGCTACAACCCATTGACTAGCCAGGTTTGAGGGGCTGAGCTCTGGCCAAGAAGCAAGCTGGAATCAACTCTGGAACTCTCGTCTTAAGAAGGAGTGTGGGGGCTAGGCAGGTGTCTCAGTAGTACAGTGAGGGAAGAAGAGCTGAGGGACAGTGCCCAGAAAAGGCCAGAAATGGCCCTGTGGCTCAAGTGGTAGAGCGCTAGCCTTGAGCTGAAGAGCTGAAGGACAGAGCTCAGTCCCAGAGTTCAGGCCCTGCGACTGGCAAAAAAAAAAAAAAAAGGAATGTGGCAGCCCTTGACCATGTCTGCTGCTCACCTACCTTGGCCAGGTGCTTGGCGATGCCACGCCCGCGGTAGGCATCAGGGACCTCTGTGTGCTGCAGGTCTACGATCCGCTTGCCTACATACTCGTACAGAAGGACGGCCCGGTCATGGCATCCTGAAGGATCAACGACAGAGACCACTGAGGTGTAAACTCCAGGGGCAAAGACTCTGTGGGTCCCAGAGAAGCCAGATGTAGAGGCCTGGGTGGAGGGACAGGCATCTGGAGCCAGACTACTGGAGTAGTACTGTAGCTGAATTCTGAATAACCTCTCTGTGCCTCAATTTGCTCATCCATAAAAGTGAGGATATGAGCAAATATCCCTCAGAGGGCTGTGACATGCTCAGCACACAAGCCCTCTCTATCCCATGGAGGATATCCACCTCCTCCCAAGACTGGAGTGTTGTGAAGTCTATCTGGGCACACAGAGCAGGGCATAGCAAATCTATAAGAACAGAGAAGGATGAGACCATCACCAGATGCAGCTAGACCCCTGCTGGATCCTGTCTGAGATGAGCTTCCTCCCAGACCTGAAGGAAGCTCACTAGTCCACCTAAATCCTGCTGGGATTTAACTGAAGTTGCTCAATCACAATTTTGGTTCTCCATTTCTCTGTCCGCCTAACCACTCACCTATCCATCTACCTACTCACCTACCCTTCCACCCATCCACCCATCCACTCATTCAATTATCCATCCTTCTATTCACATACCTACCCACTCACTAGTTTTATCTAATCATCCATTCAACTATCCATCTATCTGCTCATCCACCCATTGATCCATTCAATGATCCATCGATCCATCCATCCATCAATCCATCAAATGTTTACTAAGCCCAGGCAGTGTTCAAGTGCTAGGCATGGAGTCAGGAGGAAAATGAACAGGAGATATGCCATAACTGACTAAGAGAGATAAACAAGAGCACTTAATATGTCAGGGGACAGTGGAGGCTTGTGGGCAATGCTGGGTCGGGGGAGAAGTCCAGGAGTAAGAACAACCATGCAGGGGCTGGGAAGGTGGCTCAGTGGTGGAGTGCTTGCCCTGCATGCATGAGGCCCTGGGTTTAATTCCTCAGCACCACATAAGCAGAAAAAGCCCGAAGTGGCGCTGTGGCTCAAGTGGTAGAGTGCTAGCCTTGAGCTGAAGAGCTCAGGGGTGGTACCCAGGCCTAGTTCAGGTCCCAGGACCACCACCACCAACAAAACAACAACTATGCAAAGGCTCTGGGCCAGGGTGGCTGTAGTGGATCAGGGTAGAAGATGGGAAGGGACGTGCCATTGTAAGTGGTGTGTGTGGGTTCTACAGCGCAGGAGAGTGGCTCTATGGGGGAGACAGCCTGGAGAGAGGCAGGGAGCCCAGTGGGTGGTGTGAGGGGGTAGGTGGGGACAATCAGTTGTTCTGATGAGTGATGGAAAGAGCAGAGGACAGTTCCAAAAATGTTCCAGGCAGGACCTGCTGTGGTTTAGATGTGCACAGAAAGAAGTCAAGGCAAACCTGAGGGTTCTCCAAATGGAGGGAGCTGTGTGTGTGTATGAAGGAAATAAGCTGGGGAGCCCAGGGCCATGTGGCCAGGGCAGCCAGGGGGGCCTCCCAGGACAGATTCTCTAAGCTGAGAGGTGAAGGATACACAGGAAGCAGCCAAGGGAAGAACAGAGGCGGGACAGGCAAAAGGCTCTGCCTAAGCAAAGGCCCTGAGGTTAGAAGACATGATTCCCAGTCCCTAACAGAAAACACGGCAGTGCTGAGTCTTTTTCTTTTCTTTTCTTCTTTTTTCTTTTTTTTGGCCAGTCCTGGGGCTTGAATTCAGGGCCTGAGCACGGTCCCTGAGCTTTTTTTGTTCAAGGCTAGCACTCTACCACTGTAGCCATAGCATCACTTCTGGCTTTTTCTGTTTTTTTTCTTGTACCGAATCAAACCCAGGGCTTCATGCATGCTAGGCAAGCACTCTACCACTAAGCCACATTCCTAGCCCCTTTTTTCTACTTTCTAAAATCAAATTCTATTTAATGTATTTTAATTGTAAAGCAAATTGCATTTCAAGAATTTTAAATTTATTTATTTCCAGTCATGGGACTTGAACTCTGGGCCTGGGTACTGTCCCTGAGCTTCTTTTGCTCAAGGCTAGCACTCCACCACTTGAGCCACAGTGCCACTTCCAGCTTTTTGTGTTTATGTGGTAATGAGCAATCAAACCCAGGGCTCCAAACATGCTAGGCAAACGCTCTACCACTAAGCCACATTCCCAGCCCAAGAAATTTAACTTTAAAGCACCAGAGAATTAGCTCCTACATGTTGCCTGTACTCACAGCCCCTTAGGTCTTGCAAAGGGAAGATTGACAGGCAGAGTCCAACAGCAAATTGGACATCAGAACAGGATCCAACTGGTTAGGAGGCTTTCTGGGTCTTTGGTATCCTTGAGTCTCCTCCAGGCTTCAAGAAGGGAGTCTATGATTCAGCTCCCAAGTTCCAGATGGGCAAACTGAGGCCTGTACAGGGATGGGGATGGTGCTGTCTCTAGCCCAGAGCAGTAGGAGGAATTCAAGGGCAGCTCCAGCTAGTCATGATGCCTGGCCTGCTCAGGCTGCCTGCTCTGGGCAGGCATCACAGGATGCTGCAGGGCACTACGGATATTGGGGGCTCCTGTGGGGGCCACTGTGGGTCACATAGGACCTCACATAGGGACTGAGTGCAGCAGTCTGTCTTGCAATTTCTAGAGTGCCAGGGGAGGGCAAAGACAGCTGCTGACTCTTTGGGCCCCAGCACTCCTGTCTTCAAAGTGGGAGGATGTAGAAAACCCCAGGTTGTGGAACCTGAGTGACACTTCCTCTTGTAGTAAACGGGACACTTAGCTCTGGCTGAGGTGGGAGAGAACAGGTATGAAAGGACAGGACTGGGACTTTTCCCAGCTTCTTAGATGATAACTTAGATGATAACCTTTAGATGATAACTCTCACAGGGAGGCTGGTGGCTCCATCCTAGCTTAGTTGTGCCGTGGTCTTCCAACCTATAAAATGGTCACAGCACAGCCTGCACTTCAGAATCGGCATGAGGGCTCAGATGAGCCTGAGCTGGAGCCTCCTCTCACACACCGTGTCACCAAGTCCTAGCCATGCTTCCTGCCATGTCTGTCTAGAACCTGGACCTTTTCCTCCAACTCTACTCACATTACTTGAATTCCTGCAGTGACCACTCTCTGCCCTATCCTGCCAGACCCTCCCCCCCTCAGCACAGCCAGAAGGAGCTGGGGCTACACCTCTGTTCTCTGCTTGGGACCTTTGAGGGAACCTACCTTGCAAAGAGGTTAAAGCCAGATTCACACAAGTTCACGCTAACTTCACCTCCTAGCTTCATCTCTCTATCTGGAAAGGATCCTTGCTGGTCTGAGTGCTCACTAGTTACCCCAGGGCCTTTGCTCTTTCAATTCTCTACTTGGAACATTCATTTCTCAGCTGTTTCTTGCCTCCTCTGGGTCTATACTCACATGCCTCTCTCTTGGGAAGGGGTTTTCTTAGACACCTAAATCCAAACAGCAGCCTGGTCCTGTCATAACCCTCTCCCTGCATTACCTCTCACCTGAGTATTTCTGTGCCAATACGGGGGCTCACATTCTTGCTTGGCTTTTCTTGCTCAAGGCTGGCACTCTACCACTTGAACCACATCTCTACTTCTGGCTTTTTTTTTGGGGGGGGGGGTCTGGTCGTGGGGCCTGAACTCTGGGCCTGGGTGCTGTCCCTCAGCTCTTCAGCTCAAGGCTAGCACTTTACCACTTGAGCCACAGTACCACTTCCGGCTTTTTTTCTTTTTGCTTATGTGGTGCTGGGGAATCGAACCCAGGGCCTCATGCATGCAAGGCAAGTGCTCTACCACTGAGCCACCTTCCCAGTCCCATACTTCTGGCTTTTTTTTTTTGTCAGTTGTGGACCTTGAACTCAGAACCTGGGCGCTGTCCCTCAGCTCTTCAGCTCAAAGCTAGTGTTCTACCACTTAAGCACAGCGCCACTTTCGGCTTTCTGAGTGGTTTATTGGAGATAAGAGTCTCACACTTTCCTGTGCGGGCTGGCTTTGAACCATGAGCCTCAGATCTCAGCCTCCTGAGTAGCTAGGATTACAGGTATGAGCCACTGGAACCCGGCTCACTTTTGGGTTCTTCATGGTTAATTAAAAATAAAAGTTTTATGGACTTTTCTGTCCAAGCTGGCTTTGAACAGCAATCCTCAGATCTCAGCCTCCTAAGTAGCTAGGATTGCAGATGCGAGGCACCAGCACCTGGTCCTGAGTCTTTATCACTTATTTGTTGACCATCAGCCCTGCAAGTCCCCAGTACCTGGAAGAGTTCAGGCACACAATAGGTGCTCAATAAACACTGTGGACGGAATCCCAGCTCTTCCACCTTGAGATACAAGGCCTTAGGTGAATCACTCATTTCCTTGTGCCTCAGTATCAACAGGAACTGAGGGGATTGGGTTTCCAGCTTCCACTCCACTCCCTGTGGCAGAGCACAGGGCCTTCTCCAACTCAAGGGCTTAACCAGTGAAGCAGCTCAGATGTCTCCCCCTACCTCTCCACTCCCCCTCCCCCCTGCTCAGAACCATCATCAGCCTAGCACTGCCTCAGGGACAGCTGGGGGCACATGACTGATTGAAGGCAGAGAATGACAGCCTAGATGTGCTCCTGACTGCTCAAGTTCCTCAGAGCGGTAGAGGTAGCTGCTGCCCTGGAGGCAGGAGCCCCTATCCACACCTGTTCCCTATCTTAGCTCAGCTGGCCAGGCAGGACAGACCACCTGTCTGAGCCCTCAGATATACATCTGCCCGGACAGCATGGCCTGGAAACTTGGAGGAGGACCTGCCCCGGAGACCAGGGAAGAGCTGCCTGGAGGCTGGGAGGATCCAGGCCACTTTTCTAGTTGGCCACAAGGCAGTGGCTTCCAGAGGGGCAAGTGTATGACTATGGTGAGGTTGGAGGGCTGTCCTTTGGCTGCTATCCCTCTCTCCCTCTCTGAGTCCCTCCCTCTCCCCTACTGAGACTAATGGCCTCCAGAGCCACCCAGAATCTCACAATACCTCAGAAGAGGATCTGAAAAGCCGCAAGGCCTCCCTCTCTCCACAACAGTGGACAGGGCCCCCAGTATCATTGGTGGTCCGGCTATTACAGCAGGTCTTACTTCTATGAGGGAATAGGTTGGAGTTGTCACACTTGTCACAGGCATATGTCAGTTATATCCTGGAGGCCATGCAAACAGTGGGGCCTGGCTCCACACCCAGGCCACCCAAAGAGAATCCCAGGCTCCTTCTGACTTTGTGCCTGTCGGCAGCCACATTTGGGAAGCCACACCAAGGGAGATGCAATCCCAGCAGACATTAGACAAGCCTCTTCCCTACTGGGCCTCCACCTTTCCTTCTCAGAGATGGGTACAGCAGGAGTCTCTAAGGGGCTTGGGCCATTTCCCCAGAGAGTCCTAGTGGGAGATTCAGAGAGTTCCGGGTCCTTGATCTCATAGTTCTATTTTCAACCCCTCAGACAACCTAGGGGAAGGGGGTGTGGGCTGGCACAAACTACAGGAAGCTAAGACTTGAATTGGCTTTGTGGTTTAAAAAATAAGGATCAGTCTATGTTTATCAGCCCTTGTTCTGTTCTGCAGCACCGAGCCCCCCAGTCTTTCACCCCGCCAGCCAAAAAGAGAAAGCTACCTGGCGCTATTCCCACCACGGAGATGGAGAAACCGAGGCAAACTGGTCAAACTCTCAGAGACACCTACCTGTCCCCCTCCCCCACGGGACAGAAACCCCTTTTCTCCAGCAGCCCCCAGGTTCCCCCACCCGCACCGCACACCCCCCCCCACCCTTCGGAGATTCTCCCCCCCCCCCCTCCCGCCCCTCCACGTCTCTTGAGCAGTAAAGCCAAGGCTTCTATGGAGGGGGAGCAAGATGCCCCAGGACCCTCGGACCAGAAAAGGGGCACGGCTGAGTGCTCCGCGGGGCGGCCGGCCGACACCGGAAACCAGCGGGCCGAAGCAGGTGCCAGTGGCCTGTGGCCCAGGTCCGGGCCGCTGCCGTCGGTCTCCCCGGTGGGGGGATCCCCTCGCGCGCCGGTCCTCGCGGGGGCTTCCTCCGCCCCGCGCGCCCCCGGGGACCCCCACCCCACCCCACCCCGTGCGGGGGGCCCGGGCCGGGGAGCAACTGGCGGGCAAACAAAAGGCGGGGGCGGCGGGTTACCGTTGAGCCGCACGGTGAACTGGCGGCGCCGGCGGTCGTGCTCCACGCGGATGGGGCAGCCCTGCTCCAGCGCGCCCAGCGGCACGGTGGCCGCCGCGTGCGCCATCGTGCGGGCCGCGGGCCGGGGAACCGGCGCGGGGCGGACGGGCCGGGCGGGGGGGGGCGGGGAGGGCGCGATCGGGCGGCGCGCGCGGGCGCAGGGACCCGGCCGGGAGCTGCGGGCGGCGGCGCGGACACTGACACCCGGCGGCGGCGGCGGCGGCGGCGGAGCCACAGAAAGAAAAAAAAAAAAAAAAAGAAAGAAAAAGGGGGGCGGGGGCGGAAATCAGCTGGGAGTCACGTGCGCGGCGCGGCCAGTGCGCGCGCCGCCGCTTGTTTTGATACATTCCTTTCGCCTCTTAAAGGGGCCGCGCGCGGCGCTCCGCCCCCCAGCCACGGAACCCCGCGCTGCCACCCCCCCCCCCCCCCCGGCGCTCTCGCGTTTCCTCCGCCAGCCGCCGACTCTCGGACTTGCACACCTACACGACTCTTCTCCAGAAAGAGATGTCACCACTGGCAGGGAAATTCTAATGGTTCTTCTCCCCCGCCACCCTCCCCCCCATACCTTCACCCCCCCACACTGTCAGCATTTACTAAGCGCTTTCTGTGTGCGCCCCCCCTCCCTCCCCGGGCCCCCGCCTAAGTTAAGTATACTATACAGCAAGCGCTGGGGGAGATTCTCAACCCAAGCCTGATTCCGTCTTCCAGAGGGACCAACCATCGAGTACTAAAGACATACCTTAAGGGCACACGCGCCTGCGCCCCAGGTCAGCTGCGGAGCCCACCCCACCCGTGTGCAGTTGCTCGGAAGGGGTTAACCCCTAGAGGCTTTGTTTGGGTTGAAGGCTGTCTCTCCCACCGAGAGGAAGGAGGGCGAGATCCCTGGGGCTGGGGGGTGGGGCAAACTGTTTGGGTGGGGGGTGGGGGTGGGGAGGATCCGTGGAAAGCAGAAAACCTCAGAAAAGACCATTTGGAAAGCCACAAGCCTCTCCCGAAGCGGCTCCCCACCCCCCACCACTAGGATCCATTCCACAGCTGAGGCAGTCGCCAGAAGACACGAGAATCCTGAGGACACAGGATTCTGGGCTGCTCGGGCTGGTTGACCTCAAGGCACAAACCTCAGTTCCAAGCCCTTCCCTCTTCCTTGTGCCCAAAGCTTGGCTCCGGGGCACTGAATCACATGACTACCGGTTACTGTGTTTACTATTTTGTTAATTAAGGTGCAAACTGGACATTCACGTTCATGTGACCACTACTGGGGGAAATAGAAACACCCTGATTTCAATTGGTGCTCCCCTTTTTTTTTGGTACTGGCGTTGGAACTCAGGGCTTTGAGCTTGTTTTGTTCATGCTTGCTCAGCCTCTTTCTGCTCCACAGCTTGAGCTATACCTCTAGCCCAGCTTTTTGCTGGTTATTTTGGAGATGGAGATGAACTTTTCTGCCGGGTTTCACTTTGAAGCACAATCTTACAGATCTCAGCTTCCTGAGTAGCTTTGATATAGGTGTGAGCCACTAGTCTTGGCTAGGGTCCTCCTTTTGAGGTAACCACAACCGCTGATCTTTAGCATCACTAACTTTTTCTAGAACAGTCTATGAGTAGAATCAGACTACTTTGACTTTCCAGTGTCCACTCCCTCCTCCTCCTCCTCCCCCAACCAACATATGCCTATGGTTGGCCTGAATAATTGCCTCTTTTTGATTACACATACGAGCGCATTGTGTGTTTATACCAGTTGTCTACCCACCTATTGACCAGGCGATTGTAATCGATATGTTCTCTAGATCTGTCCTATAGAGTCTGCATTGCCAGACTCCCCTGATAGCTACCAGAAATGATGATAGAGTAAGTTCATGTTTAGTTTTGTGAGAGACTGCCACATCTTTCAATTTTAGCCATTTTTGTATGCGAAGCCACAGCTCATTGTGGCTTCTATTGAGCCATTTCCAGCTGCTGTTGTGGCCTCTGGGGATATTCATTCTTCTGCCTGCTTTTTGCCTCATTCTTTTTGTTTCAATCCCATGGAGTTTCTTTCGTTGTTTGTTTATAGGTGTTTGGTCGGATAGAGTTATTGAGAATATCTTCTCCTGGTAGGTATTTAAAAAAAAAATTAAAGCAAGTGTGTGTTGGATCCAGGTGTTTGGAAACAAACGAGGCAGGGATGAGTCATTACATGTTAGGAGATAAAGATCCTGGGGTCAGGGAGACTCCGCGCTTAGCTGAGTCAGAGCTGGCTACCACCCTAAGCAAGGATGATAAAACTGTGTAGGTGATCTCAGGTGACTTCCGTCTCTTTGAAGAACCCAAGTGGAAAGGAGAGGTCAAAGCATGTAGCTCAGATATGAGGGCCCCCTCATGTGCTTGCCCACTTCTGGGCCTTTGCACCAACTGTCTGTGCCCTGTCAGCCTAGACCTGGGGGAGATTCCTGAGAAACCTCTGGCAGGGAGCAGCCAGGCCAGGCTCCTTCTTTTCTTTGACTCCTAAGACTCCTCTATTTTTTTCATTTTTGGTGTCAGGACTGGGGCTTGAACTCAGGGGCCTGGCCATTGTCCTTGAGGGTTTATTGTTTTTAGGCCCGAGCCACACATGCTGCTGGGGTGGGATGCGATTCTTAGGCTGCCCATCTTCTCCTCCATCTAGAGTAAGAGTACTGGCTTTGGTGCAGCAGGTCCAGCTCTGCCTTTTCCCTGTGAATCCTGCGGGTCCCCTTCAGACAGGGCGCCCAAGCTTTGAAATGACATACTAGTGGTAGAATTATAGCAGCAAGACATAAGGTGACTGCCGACATATATGGGACATTATCATTCGTTATCGAGAAGTTTGTTGTCGTTAGTCATGGGCTTGAACTCAAAGCCTGGGCAGTGTCCCTGAGCTCTTTTTTTTTTTTTTTTGGTCAGTGCTGGGGCTTGAACTCTGGGTCTGGGCACTGTTTCTGAACTCTTCAGTTCAAGGCCAGTGCTCTACCACTTGAGCCATAGCACTACTTCCGGCTTCCTGGTGATTGATTGGAGATAAGAGTCTCAGAGACTTTCCTCAGGGCTTTGAACCAGGAACCTCAGACTGCAGCCTCTTGAGTAGCTATGATTACGGTTGTGAGCCTCTGGTGTCCAGCTCCTTAAGTTCTTTTGCTCAAGGCTAGAGCTCTACCACTTTGAGCTATAGCTCTACTTCCGGTTTTCTGGTGGTTAAATGGAGATCAGAGTTTCTTGGGTGCTGGGAATGTGGCTTAGTGGTAGAGTGCTTGTCTAGCATGCATGGAGCCCTGGGTTTGATTTCTTAGTACCACATAAACAGAAAAAGCCAGAAGTGTACTGTGGCTCAAGGGGTAGGCTTGAGCAAAAGAAACTCAGGAAGAGTGCCCACACTCTGAGTTCAAGCCCCAGGACTGGGGAAAAAAGAGTCTCATGGACCTTTTCTTCCCAGGCTGACTTTGAACCGTAATCTTCAGGCTCAGCCTTCTGACTAGCTAGGATTACAGGGGTGAGCCACTAGCACCAAGCCAGAAGGTTTCATTTTCTCCTATACTTATATTGGCAAGCTCCCATTCATCACTTGAAGCCCAGATCAATTAGTGACCATTCTGAGATGCTTTCTCTGATCTCAGCCTTGTTTGGGCATGGTGGCACCCAGTGACTCCTGAAGCTCCTCTGAGTAAAACCATTACTGAGGGGGTGGGGGGGGGGAATGGAGGTGGATATCTCTATTCCATTGTGTGGAAGGGCCCATGGCTTGTTCAACTCCACTCTTTTTTATTTTTTTTTGGTTGTGGGGCTTGAACTGAGGGCCTGGGTGCTATCCCTGAGCTCATTTGCTCAAGGCTAGTGCTCTACCACTTTGAGCCTTAGCTCCACTTCAGGTTTTCTGGTGGTTAATTGGAGATGGAGTGTCACTGATTTTCCTGCCTGAGCTGGCTTTGAACCATGATCCTCAAATCTCAGCCTCCTCAGTAGCTAGGATTACAGGCATGAGCCACCTGCACCTGGCTCACTCATTTTACAGAATGGGAAACAGACAGCAAAAGCAGAAGCAGGGCCTGAAGGATGAGAATATCAGCCCAGAACAGATAAATCTCAGTGTAAGTCCCACTATCTCAGATAAGTCCCATGATCCATTTGGGCCCAGACTTTGGGTTCCGCATGTGATACTCAGTCTCTGTTTTCTCTTTTGTAACACCGAAATAATTCCTCCCTCTGGGTACCAATGGCTGATGCCTGTAATCCTAGCTACTCAGGAGGTTCAGATCTGAGAATCATGGTTCGAAGCCAGACTAGCAAAGTCCAGGAGACTCTTTTTGTTTGTTTTTGTTTTTGTTTTTGTTTGTCCATGAGACTCTTATCTCCAATTAAACATCAGAAAGATGTAGGTGGTGCTGTGATTTAAAGTGGTAGAGCAGTAGCCTTGAGTGAGAAAGTTTGGGGACAGCACCCAGACCCTGAGTTCAAGCACCTGGATCCTTTTTTTTTTTTTTTTTTGTAACCATCTTCCCTCCTCTTCTACGATTGTAGTGAGTTAGATTCATAGACACTGAAATCCATCCACTGAATTGCAGTTTAGTACTTTTTGTTTTTTCAGCCCATAGGGGCTTGGATTCAGGCCCTCACTTTCTCACGTGTTTTTCTGCTCAAGACTGGCATTCTACCAGTTGAGCCACACCTCCATTTTCAACTTTTTGGTGGTTCATTGGATATAACAGTCTCATAGTCTCATAGAGTTTGAACCAGGCTGGCTTTGAACTGTGACCCTTAGATCTCAGTCTGCTGAGTAGCTAGGATTACAGATGTTGAGCCACTGGCTTAGATGTGTTTTGCAAAGATTATTTTCCTGTGGTGGTTTTTTTTTTTTTTTTTTTTGGTCGGTCATGGGCCTTGAACTCTGGGCTAAGGTGCTGTCCCTGTGCTCTTCAGCTCAAGGCGAACACTATATTGCTTGAGCCACTGCGCCACTTCCGGTTTTCTAGTGGTTTTTAATGGAGATAAGAGTCTCACAGACTTTCCTGCCTGGGCTGGCTTTGAACTGCGATCCTCAGATCTCAGCCTCCTGAGTAGCTAGGATTACAGGAGTGAGCCACCGGTGCCTGGCTCCTGTGGTTGTTTTGAGCATCACAGAAAATCAGTAACATCCAGTGTGGTTGCTCTTATCACGATTACCACTGCCATTGCATTGCTCCAGTGTGTTATCGTGACTAGGACAGTGACTCCCAACCCAGGACTGCCAAAGCCACCTGCTCCTTTACTCCTCCTCCCCACCTCCTCCCCATCCATTGGCTCAGGTCCCACCAGCTAGGCCTCTGTGATAGTGACACAGGCTCTCGCAGAGCCTAGACCATGGTTTCTGAGTTGTTTTTGGTTTTGTTTTTGCCAGTCCTGGGACTTGAACTCAGGGCCTGAACTTCTTTTGCTCAAGGTTAGCATTACCACTTGAGCCACAGTGTTATTTCTACTTCTAGCTTTTTCTATTTGTGTGGTATTGAGGAACTGAACTTCATGCGTGCTTCATGCATGCTAGGCAAGCATTCTACCATTAAGCCACATTCCCAGCCTGTTTGTTGTTTATAATATTCATTTATCAAAACCTGCCAGCTGGCCTCAGCTGCTGGGGGCGGGGGAGGTGAAGGGAGGTCTGGGAGATTTGCCTTGCTCTCCCTGTGTCCCTCCTGGCCACACATTCAGCCTGGCACAGCATCCATGGTCTTCATTGGAGCCCCACTGGGTGTGGGTTTTCTAGGGGAGCCCCTTGTCAGCAGAGGCCCCAGCTCTGAAAGGCTGGCATTGATTCTGCCCCAGGGACTTTGGATTGAAGGTGTCACTGTCAGCACCTGGGCCATAAAGGTGTCACCCTCAGGCTCTGTAGTAATTGTCTCCTGCCAGGGAGGTTCTTCCCATAGCATGACTGTCCTGTTTGATATACAGGGGAGACTGAGGCAGGACTAGAACCCTGTGTACTGTCTTCTGAGCCTGACAGCTTGGCTGCTGGGCCTCTTGTGCCTTCATGAGACCTATCTCAGTTTGTGTGACCCGCGGTTCTGGGGCCATCCCATGTAGCCCGTGTGCATCCTTTCCAATCATTACGGCACCCCTCAGAGTCCCTGCTTTACCTCATCCCCTCTTTCCCTCTTTTTTTCTGACTCTCTTTCTTTTGTGCTTGTCCTGGGGCTTGAACTCAGGGCCTGGGTAATAGGATTACAGGCATGAGCCATGAAAGCCAGGGTTCAAGCTTATTTTAGCTTTGTGTCTGCTCCCCAGCATTCTGAGAAGTGCCACCTGTTGTGGTTCCCCCCCCCCAAGCAAGCCTCACCTCATCTGTCCCTCTTCTCCTAATGGAAACAGAATGCCCTGCAGCCTCTCCCCCTTGTGTACAGAGGTTGTTGTGGGTCTATATTGTCCTCTCCCCTAGGATGATCTTCCTCAGATACATCTACTTAGGAGAGGAGTGATTTTGTACAAGATATTCACTCTCATGACAAAAAACGGTAGAGTGATCCGCATGCCTGCCTGTGGGGCTCTGGCTAAGGCCACTATGGAAAATCACCTAATGAAGTATTACACAGTGGTAAAAAGGAGGAGCGTGCTGTCTTCCTGCTGAAATGGGAGGATTTAAAGAGTATAAAAGGGCTAGGAACGTGACTCAGTGGTAGAGTGCTTGCCTAGCATGCATATAACCCTGGGTTCGATGCCTCAGTACCATGTAAACAATAAGAGCTGGAAGTGGCACTGAGGCTCAAGTGGTAGAGTGCTAGCCTTGAGCAAAAGAAGGTTGGGGACAGTGCCCAGGCCCTGAGTTCAAGTCCCAGGACTGGCAAATAAATAAATAAATAACTATAAATAAGAGGGTATAAAAGATGACATTAAATGAACAACAAAATAAGCAGGAAAGTGATAAAAAGGGAAAAAAGATTTGTTTCTGTGAGGATCCATGAGGAAGGGACAACCATTTCCAAGCCCTAGGGAGGTGACCAGGAGTTGAAGGAGACAGGCAGGACACTGTTCTCACTCTACCCTGTCGTCTTTTATATTTTGGACAAAAAAGTCCCCCTCCTCCAGGAAGCCTTTCCTGATGTCATGGCCTGAGGTGTCCCCTCCTCCTACCAAGGGACACTGAGTGTTTCAGAACTTCCAGGAGAGGCCTATTGCTTTCTCTTTCTAGATGCCTGTGTCCCACAGGTGCTCAGCAGGGGTGTCCCTCCTCGGGCCAGACTGGCTGCCCCAAGAGAAGGACCTGAAAGTAGCGGTCCCTCATAGCTGTGAGCTCTCCTGGCCTTTGAGGAGCAGTGCAGATCATACGCCAGCATGGTTCTAATCCTCACCTTGGAAAATTGCAACTTTTTTTGTTGTTGTTGGTTGTGGGGCCTTAACTCTGGGCCTACACACTGTCCCTCAGCTCTTCAGCTCAAGGCTAGCGCTCTACCACTTGAACCATAGCGCCACTTCCAGCTTTTTTCTTTTTGCCTATATGGTGCTGGGGAATTGAACCCAGGGCCTCAGGCATGCAAGGCAAGTGCTCTACCACTGAGCTACCTTCCCAGCCCCCCAAAAATGTTTTTAATGCTAATCCTAAGGCTTGAACTCAGGGCTGGGGTACTGTCCCTGAGCGTTTTTACTCTCTACCACTTGAGCCAAGGCTCCACTTCTGGCTTTTTAGGTGATTAATTGGTGATCAAAATCTTCTGGACTTTCCTGCCTGGACTGGCTTTGAACCTTGATCCTCAGATCTCAACCTCCTGAGTAGCTAGGATTACAGGTGTGAGCTACCCACTCCTGCCTGAAAACTCTAAATTATAGTGGGGAAACAAAGCCTTACCCTGGATCATGCTAGCAGACAGAAGACCCAGACCTGAATCTCAGATGTCTTGTTGTACCCTGGGGGAGACTGCCATGAAAAGACCCCATCTTTGTTTTTACTGAGAGGCCTCGTCTGGAGGTGCCTTTCTCCTGTCTACCTCTGTGTGATGAAGACATTCTGGGGGATGAGGACTCCAACCTGGAGTTGCCCAGAACACTACCTGGAGGAGGTGGTACCTGCTCCACCTCCCCACCCCCCACCAAGATCAGCTAGCCACCAAGCCCTAGCTCTCCACCACTTTATCTTTTCTTCCCACCCAGCTGCACAACTTGTTTTTTTAATCTTTTGATGAGCAGGCTCCCTACCCTTAATCCCAACAGAGGATGCCCTAAGCCTCCTTATTGCCTGGCCTCCTCCTTCAGCTTCCATCTACTTCCTGCCCACCACTGTGACCTCTTCCTGTTCCTCACATTCCTCCATGGGCTCCATTCCCACCTATATCTTTGTGTGTCTCAAAGGGTAGAATGTTAGCCACAGTGCCCAGGACCTGGATGCAAGCCCCAGGGCTTGTATAGAAAAAGAGATCAGACTACATTCCTTGTGATGTCAATGTCTACAAGTCTCCATGGTGATTCTTGACCTGGTGCAACTGTCATAAACTTCCCTTAAGCACAGAGAGCAGCCCCACCCCCAGCAGGAGGACTCGTGTAGGCCACGTGCCAGCTCAGTTCCCTTCCTCCCTGCCCTGCATCCTAGGCTACTCCTTCCTGGCCTCTGCAGGACCTCTTTACTGGGAGGGGTATCACAGCAGTTCCTCCACTGTGCCAGCTCCCTGCCCCCGCCACCAAGTCCACCTGTGCAGCATGGGTGTGGGCTCTTTCCTGTTGGCTGGGGCTGGCTTAGAAAGATCATACAGCTTTCTTTCTAACTTGTTCTTGGCTCTCAAATCTTTAAGCACAAAAAAAATGTGCAGCCAGGTGCTGGTGGCTCACGCCATAATCCTAGTTTCTCAAGAGGCTGAGATCTGAGGATCATGGTTCAAAGCCAGCCTGGGCAGGAACATCTGTGAGATTCTTTATCTCCAATAAAACCACTAGAAAGCTGGAAGTGGTGCTGTGGCTCAAGTGGTAGAGTGCTTGCCTTGAGCTGCAGAGCTGAGGGACAGCGCCCAGGCCCAGAGTTCAAGCCCCACAACTGACAAGAAAAATAACAACAAAAAACCCCCCCCAACCTCCTCAGGGTAGTGTAAACAGGTCCTCAGGAGGGCAAGGAAGCTGCTGTTGTCAGGGTGCCTGCTTGACCAATGCATGTCTGAATCCACCTGAGCCATGGATCTCTCTGCGGTTCCCCAGCAGTCCTCCTCCTCCACCACCTCCACCAGGGCCTGGTCCTTCTCTTCATCCAAGGCTGTTTGCACCCCACCAGCTTCCCAAGGCCAACCACTTGAATGGCCTTTTGCCAGGAAGCCCAGCCAGTGTGCTTGAGCCAAAGGGCTAAGTTTGGAGTTGTGCCACTAATTCCAAGGAAGTAGAAGAAGGCCTCTCAGACTCTGAGGACAGTGGCCTCCATCTCTGCATGGGGAAGCTGGATGAAACTCAGAGAAAACCCCAGTGTTTGATAGTGCTTCTCCTTCTGGCTGTACTGGGGTTTGAACTGAGGGTCTCAAGCTTGTTCTGCAGGAGCCTTTGCCGCTTAAGCCATGTCACCAGCCCCTTTTGCTTTAGTTGCTTTTCAGAGAGGGTCTCAGACATTTTACCAGGGCTGGCCTCGGACCAGATCTTCCTATCTCTGCCTCCTGTGGAGCTGAGATCACAGGAGGCTGGAATCCCCATGCTTGGTTTAATGATGGAGATGGGAGGTCTTACTAACTTTTTGTCTTGATTGGTATCAAACTGTAATACTGACAGGCTGGAGGGCAGAGGCAGCTGAGAAAAACCACTTCCTTCTACAGCACCTGTCCCAATTATATACCACCTGTCCCAATCATCCTGTCCTTTGGGGAGGGGGGCACTAGCCCCAAACTGTTCAAAGTCGCAAAACAAGTTACGTGCTAAAAGTTCCTGCTGACTCTGGCCATATAAACCCTGCTACAACCAGACTCTGCGCAACCTCTCTGATTGTGACCAGGGAGTTTGCCTGGGAGTGCACCCCAATAAACTTTCCTTTCTTTACCTCCTGCATGGTCTTACCTTCCTTAAAACCTTACAGATACTCCTGGACTCATTGGGATGATGGGTGTGGGAGACTAGTGCACTTCTGTAGCATTTTACTGGGCCATACCACACATCCAGTCCAATTTCCAGTCTGCCTGGACACTGGACTTTATATTCCCACTGGACTCCCACAGGCCAGGGAGGAGACATCTCAAGACCTCGAACCCAAGGCTATGCTCCTGAGGTCAGAGGACAGATTGAACATCTACAAGGACACCAATGATTTCTCCTTTTGCCTGCCCCACATGAACCCTGGTTTACTCTTTTCTCCTTCCTCAGACAGAATGTTAAGCATTCTCCTATCCTGCCTGTGGCCCAGGGGTCCCATAATTAGGCACAGCCAATCAGATGCTTGGGAAGGATTTTTGTTGGTGGTGGTGGTAGTTGTGGGGCTTGAACTCTGGGCCTGGGTGCTTTCCTTCAACTCAAGGCTAGCACTCTACCACAGTGACACTTCCAAGATGCTTGAGATAGCCACGTGGCTGGGACATGGCCAAATTGGGGCCTCAGCTCCTCCCCACGGTGGCTGGGTGCCCTGCAGCTTTGGCAGTGACCCGTGCACACCCACGTGGCCCTGTCTAGTGACTGTGGCTTTTTCTCTGAGTGTGCAGCTGACAGATGGAGAGTCCTGGAATGACCTTAGTTTCTCTAAAAATACTCCATTTTTGGCCATCCACCACCTGGGCCATTAACCTTCTAACCTCACCTCCTTCCACTGTTCTCCTCCCTTTGTGCTCTTCCTGTACCCTGGACACATTGGTCCTTTCAATTTGCCCTTAAAGTTTCCTTTTTTAGTTTTATTAAAGCATGACATGTACATGGTGTTAAAAAGCCACATAGCACAGCAAGACCTATAACAAACAAGCCAGCGGCTGCCTGTTCCCCTGGCTCACTCAAACCCCATGGATGAACTGAGTCCAGCATCTGTGAGGCCCTGGGCTTCTAGCACTAGTAATAAAAAGAGGGACCCAAACAGAACAAGCTCCTGCCCTCCACAGCTGGCACCCCAAGATCATTTCCTCCAGCCCTTTGAACCCTTTCTTATCATGTGCATATACCGTTTTCTTTTTAAATTTTCATTTCCTTTCAATTTTAAACAATATCTGATAGCCACTGGATATTGAGCAATCATAGAATATAGGAGATATATGTACCTATCATGGGAGATAAGGATTTCACTCTCTTACAAATAGAATCCTATATTTTGCCTGCAAATCCTATTTCAAGTTTGGGATATACCAGTGTTTATGTTTACAATGTGATGGTCATGTAAATATCACTCCCAGCCAAGCTATGTAGTACCTTATGACTACATTATCTATTTTGTATTGCTTGTTTATCCAGGAGTTCTTTTTTTTTTTTTTTTGCCAGTCATGGGGCCTGAACTCTGGGTCTGGGTGCTGTCCCTCAGCTCTTCAGCTCAAGGCTAGTGCTCTACCACTGGAGCCACAGCACCACTTCCGGCTTTTTCTGTTTATGTGGTGCTGAGGAATCGAACCCAGGGCCTCATGCTTGCAAGGCATGCACTCTACTGCTGAGCCACCTTCCCAGCCCACTTTGACAATTTTATAGATGCCTCTTGTCACTGTCACTGACCTTCTCTCTCTGAGTACTAGGTACCATAGCCTATTTGAAGTCTGTTCCCTATCCTCAGGGTCTTAGGGCTCTAGTTACCTGTTGGGAGCCAACTATCTCACTGGAACATCTTGAGGCTGTTTCACCGTCTCACCCTGCCCTAAGTAATGACCACCTTTTCACCTTGCCCCAAGCAAACACCCTGCAGCTACTAATGACCACCTTTTCACCTTGTCCTAAGAAAGCACCCTGCAGCTGCTTCGGCCAATGAAAAAGCTTCCTTATTCCAAGCATATAAATACCCTTGTGTGAAAAATAAAAATTAGCAGCTTGATCAGAATCCTTGTCTTGCTGTCATTCTTCGTGTCTCTTGTCCCTTCATTCCTTCTCGCTTAGGTTCATTGCCCTCGTTGAAGTCCTGTGGGTCCGGACAGTTACCTAGGCCTGGGCTCAGAACATATCTCTGGGAAGACTTCCTCGACCACCCAGTGCTTTCCTTCCATGCTAGCTAGCTTTTGCTTGTATTCATTCTCTCTTACCCCTCTTGGGAAAGTATTTCTTCTTGTTCACTGGTGGATTTGCTTACATCTCCAGCTCTGCAGAGGGCTCACTTCACACAGGCAGGGGGCCTTGTCTGCCAACTGGATCTTACTCCACACAAGGACAGGCAAAGATAGATGCTGAAGAAGTAAATGTGGAAAAAGCACATGGACCTAAGCACAGGGTCTCCAGGAGGCAAACTTCATCAGGAAGATGCTGGTTATGGTCATGGCTTCTTGGGAATAAGAGGATCCCAGTGAGAGGGAGTGAGAGGCCCCCATCACAGCAGAGGGATGGGCACAGCTTGGGGATGGATGAAAGGGGACTTGAAGCAAAGATAAGATAGATAAGCCAGGCACTGGTGGCTCATGCCACCACTGAGATCTGAGGATCACAGTTCAAAGCCAGCCTGGGCAGGAAAGTCCCTGAGACTCTTAGCTCCAATTAACCACCAGAAAACCAAAAGTGGTGCTGTGGCTTAAAGTGGTAGAGCACTAGCCTTGAGCTGAAGAGCTCAAGGGACAGTGCCCAGGCCCAGAGTTTAAGCCCCATGACCACCACCACCACCACCACCAACAAAAGGTTCTGGCCCAGACCAAGGGTGGGCTCCAGGTCGCTCAGTTGCTTCCCAGTTCAGATCCAAAGGGAGCCCTTTGTTGACAGGCCCTGGGTGGGCCCTACTGTGGCATCAACTCAGTGTAAATGTGCTTCCTCCTCTCTTCTCTCTGTTGTGCTGGCCAGCAAAGTGCTTGTTACAGTAGTCCTTTCCACTCATTGTGGTTACAAGAACACCCTTGTGGCAGTCACTGGTGGCTCACCATGTAATCCTAGCTACCCAGGAGGTTGAGATCTGAGGTTCAAAGAAAGTCTTGGACAGAAAACAGAGACTCTCGTCCCCAATTAACCAGTAAGAAGCCAGTAATGGAGGTATAGCTTAAGTGTAAGAGTGGCAACCTTGAGTGAAAAGACAAGCTAGTGGTCATGGTCCTAAATTAAACCCTAGGACCAGCATAAAACCCTAGGACACATACAAATACACTTGTATGATTTTGGATTCCAGATAAGACAAGCCTTTCACTTAAAAGCCCAGGCGGGGCATGCTGGGTGCTGGTGGGCTCCTGCCTGTAATCCTAGCTATTCAGTATCACAGTTCAAAGCCAGCCTGGGCCGAAAAGTCCCCTTGAGACTCTTATCTCCAATTAACTACCAGGAAACAGGAAGGGACAATGTGGCTCAAAGTGGTAGAGCAGTAGCCTTGAGCAAAAAGAGGTCAGGGTCAGGGCTCAGGCCCTGAATTCAAGGCCCTCAACTGAAAAAGCAAAACAAAATGAAACAACCCAGAATATAGTATTGTCAGCTGTCCTTAGGGCAATCTCAGTGAAAAGTCCCAGGTGCCAATATATGCATGTCCTTTATCTTCTACACAGGAAGGACTATGTCTGAGGACCCTGGGGATAGAAAAGCACTCTGCAGAGGCTCCTTGGGTTCCTGCATGGCTACCACAGCCCGTGTCCCCTGCAGGGAATTCGGTAGGCCAGAGAGGAGGCTCCTTTAGGAGCAAAGAGCTTCTGTCTTTCCAGAAAGGAGCAGAAAAAGCTCAAGGGTAACTTGACTGTTCAGAAGCAGAGTGTAACAATACATTTCAATGGACACATGGACAGGAGAAGGTAGGATGAATTGTTGCCATCTGACAGACCGGCACTTGGGCAATAATTCTGCCATCATTAGTGGCAGTTCAGCCTTTTGGACCCTCTGCTTTCTCTTCTGCTAAATGGATATGATGATAATGTATGTCTTCCTGGGGTACTATGAGCTTTCCTCGGCTCCTCAAACATTCCTGTACACCTATTGTGTGCTGGGTACACTACAGCCAGCAAAGCATAGCACTGTTGCCTTGCAGCTTGCATAGTTATGTGTTTATCATAGGAGGTCATGCTTAGAAGTGCCAGCACATAGTAGGTGCTGTAGAAAAGGTACTTGCTGTGTTGCAGGAAGAATGGTGTCACCACTATGAATCCTTCCTCTGGTATTTGAGAACAATGGCCGCTTAAATACCTCACAGTAGATAAAGAATAAAAAGTAAAATATAGCCAGGCACTGGTGGCTCAGGCCTGTAATCCTAGCTACTCAGAGGCTAAGGTCCGAGGATCATGGTTTGAAGCCAATCTGAGCAGGAAAGACTGTGAGACTCTTATCTGCAATTAATCACTCAAAAAAAAAAAAAAGCCGGAAGGGGAGCTGTGGTTCAAGTGGTAGCCTTGAGCAAAAAAGGTCAGGGATAGCCCCCAAGCTGTGAGTTCAAGTTTTAGGATTGGTGGGTGCGCACACAGAGCCAGGCACTGGTGACTCATGCTTGTTATCCCATTTACCTGGGAGGTTAAGACTGAGCGGGTAGGGACTGGAAGTCAACCTGTGAGCAGAAAGGTTCAAGAGATCCCTTCGGCACTGATAGCTGGGCACAGTGGTGCATACCTGCCAAACCAGCTATGACAGAAATCCTAAATTAAGTGAATCTTGGATCAGCATATGTCTATCTTAAAAATAACTGGGATAAGCTGGGTGCCAGTGGCTCACACCTATAATCCTAGCGACCCAGGAGGCTGAGATCTGCAGATGATGGTTTGAAGCCAGCTGGTACAGGAAAGTCTGTGAGTTTTATCTTCAGTAAATTACAAAAAAGAAAAAAAAAAGGCAGAAGTGGTGCTGTGGCTCTAATGGTAGAATTCTAGCCTCGAGCAGAAAGAAGCTCACGGATAATGCCCAGGCCCTAGGACTAGGAAAACAAACAAACAACAACAACCAAACCAAACCAAACACCAGAAAAACAAACACACAAAAATCAAATCTGGGGCAAAATGGGCTCCAGTTATAGCTCAGTGGTATAGTCCTGCCTAACAAGCACAACGCTCTGAGTTCAAACCCTAGTACTACAAAAAAGAAAGAAGAGACGAAAGAGAAAGAAAAAGGAAAGAAAAAAGAAAGCAGCAGTGGAATCTCTCTTGCAGTTTCTTTGGCCTGTGGTGAATTCTGGAACCTGATGCAGAGCAAGGGGCTCCCTCTGGAAGGGAGGAACTAGCCAGCACCTGCGTTGGAGCAGGGCCAGCCTGATGGGCTCCTGGCCACCAACAGAACAGTTATGGTCAGAGAGGCCTGGCCTGGTGTGCAGGGCAGGGTAGGGAGGAAGGTGGGAATGTGTCTGTTAAAGAGGCAGGGAAGGGCATTCCTGGTGCTCTTTAATAGAGGCTCAAGGAGGCCTGGCGCTGTGGCTCATGCCAGGACTGAGGTTCTAGGCTAGCCTAGGCAAGAAGCCAGTGAGGCCCACAACTCTTACCAATAAAGCTAGGCATGGTGGTGTGTGCCTATGGCCCCCATTGTGGGGGAGGTCAGAGGTAGGAGTGTCTCAGTCTGAAGCTAGTTGGGCAAAAACCTGAAACCTTATCTGATAAATATCTAAAGGAAAAAAAAAGACTGGTGGTGTGATTCAAGGGGTAGAGCACCTGTCTGGAAGCAGGAAGGCAGGAATCCAAATCCCAGTGTCACAACAATAAAAGCTCAAGGAGAAAAGCTTAGCTTGGGAGTGGCTGGACTGGGGGATGTCTGAAGACACAGGCAGAACCACTTTGGAAGCCATGGCCCTGTGTGGGGTGTGGCCATCTCTGTTTTGGAAGGTATTCTCCTTAGCTGGGCTGTGGAAGGCCTGGGGCCAGGACTACACAGAGCAGCGGAGGCTGGGTGGCATTCATAGCACAGTGCATGCAGCAGGTCTTACACAGGGTACCCCAGAGAATCGCCATACTGGGTCTGGTCACCAGAGGGCGCTGTGAGCCAGCAAGCTGTGGAGGTTGCTGCAGGATGGCAGCACAGCTGTGCACAGCTGGGTGTATAGGTTGCCTGTGAATGTCCCCACACTCATAAGCCCCACTGACATTAGTGTGCACAAGTGTACTTGGGATGTGTGACCCATACCAGGGTATGAACACGTGTCAAGGACACATTTAGGTTAAAATAGGGGTTTTTATCTCTCATCTTCCATAATCACACCGAGCACCTTATCTTTCTCCTACAAACCATGGGCCTGAAGGTTTTTGCATGTGTGGTTCCCTCTACCAGGAATGCTCTTCCCTTCCCTCCCATGACCTCTTCCTGACCTCCATCTTTAAAATGACAGCCTCACCTCCAGATACATGCCTTGCTCCTCCCTTACTTCCCCCCCCCCCCCACAGCAAGTGTCACCCTCAGACACCCTAGCATCTATTTTAGGCCTTTTACTGGTTTGTTTGGCCCACCTCTTCTTTGAGAGCAGGGAGTGGCTTCTGTCTTGCTCAATACTGAACCCTCAGAGCTAGGCACCGGGAGATGCTCAATAAATATTTGTTCAATGAATGGGCTGCTCCCATCACCCCATCTCTTTCCAGCTCATTGTCACTCAGGTGTCACACAGACATCCTAACTTTGCCCTTCCACCCCCGCCTTCCCATCCTGAGCTTCAGTTTCCCCTGCCTTTGTAGAAAAGGGGTGTTCTCTGAAGAAACAACAGGGCAAGAGGCAGTTATCTGCGGATCCATATCCAATCTCCCTTCCAGTTTCTGAGTGGTCATGGGGTTCAGAACCTGGTTGTGCCATCAGAAGACACACGGAGGTCAGCAGGCTTCACTGTCATAGGCAGCATGGGCTCCTCAGCCCAGTAGCTCTGGGTCTACAGGTGACAGCCCAGCCTGACTTGGGCAGCGTTCCCCGCCAGCCAGGGCTGGTCTTTCCAGGGAGGCCGTCTGGCCTGAAAGTTCCTATGGGTCCCTAAAGGCTCAGGGTCAAGGTCACCTCATCTGCAAAGCCTCCCCTGACCCCACCCAGGTAGAGTCAGTCCCCTTCCTGGGACTCCTGGCTCATGCATCTATTAATAGAACCCCACATGGAGGGTTTTTTTTTTTTTAATTCTTGGGCTGTTTGTCAGGTTCCCTGACTAAGCCACAAAGTCCCCGTGTTTGAGGCCTCATCTGAGTCACCCAGGACCTAAGAGGCTGGCACGGGACTGGAGTCATTTTACCCGTGTCTGCGGCATACCTTCCTCCTTCCTCCGTTCATTCCTTAAATAGTTATTAGGTACCTACTGTGTGCCCTGCTCTGGGCCAGGCCTTAGGAATGCAGCCAGGAATGAGATGGGCAGGATTCCCACTCAGAAGTGGGGGCAGTGTTTGCAGGGGGCTGTGGTGGAAACAGTAAGCAAGCAGGAGATGGGCAGCATGGATGCTGGGGCAGAGAATTAAGGCTGATTTGGAGGGGCTGGGAAGGTGGCTCAGTGGTAGAGCGCTTGCCTTGCATGCTCAAGGCCCTGGGTTCGATTCCTCAGCACCACATAAGCAAAAAGAAAAAAGCCGGAAGTGGCGCTGTGGCTCAAGTGGTAGAGCGCTAGCCTTGAGCTGAAGAGCTGAGGGACAGCGCCCAGGCCCAGAGTTCAGGCCCCATGACTGGACCCCAAAAAAAAAAAAAAAAAAAAAAGGCTGATTTGGAGACCAAGACAGTGAGGGTTTCCTGATGTGTTCATTTAAGAGGGTCTGAGAGATAAAAGGGGACCAATCCAGGAACATGGTGGGGGTGGATGAACAGAAAGGGCCAGTACTGGCAAGTTCAAGGGGCAGCTCTAAGACCCTGCAACACAGTATGGAACTGAGTGGCCAGAAGGAGGGAAGAGTGGGAGGAGCAGAAATCCAGCTGTTGGCAGTGGCTTGAACCCAGAAAACCTGCCAGACGGGCTTGCACTTCTGGCAGGGAGGTGGCTAATGCTGGGTGCCTATTTTACAGCTGGGTAAGTGCAGGTCCCAAAGTGATCTGAGACAGCTCCAGGGGGTGGGAGATGTGTGTGGCAGAGCTGAGGTGGCTTCCAGTCGGAGGTCATCCACAGTATGTTTCTGAACTCATTTCCTGGGCACCTGGTGAATGCCAGGCCAGACACTTCCAAACCTGAACTTGTGAAATGCTTTCAGAGACCTGTAAACAGAGTCTGAAAGATTCGGTGACTTGTCCCAGACCATCCAGCTAGTAAGTGGTAGAGTTGGCATTCAAACCCACACTTGGCTATGTCCAAAGTCGAGGATTTTCCATCCCACCTCCTGGAAAGGGTGAGCAAGAGACACAGGAAGAGAGTAATGATAATTACAAGGCCTTTCCCTCTTACTTCATCAGGCCCTCCCCATCACTGTGTGGGAGGGCCCTGCGGGGTCCCCATTTTACACACAACCAGGCAGAGGTCAGTCTCCTGCTCTAAGCCTTCCTAGCAGGTGGTGGAACCTGCTTCCTTCATGTGAGGACTCTGACAGGGCACACACTCATGCCTGCCAGGGGCTGACCCCTTGACCTGGCCCAGTACTTCCTCCTTTTACTAACCTTGGCTTTCCATCCAGTGTCACCTGATCCCAGCGTGTGATCCACCAGTGGCTCCTGCAATTCTCGAGGCTCCAGATGAGGGGCAGAGGGAGGATGGTCTAGCTATG
Organism: Dipodomys merriami; assembly: GCF_024711535.1. Lineage (NCBI taxonomy): Eukaryota > Metazoa > Chordata > Mammalia > Rodentia > Heteromyidae > Dipodomys > Dipodomys merriami. The sequence continues at coordinate 17,337,649 of NW_027203270.1, read as the reverse complement.
GTATCACCCAGAAAAGAACCGATCCAGCTGGGTGCCGGTGGCTCATGTCTGTAATCCTAGTTACCCTTGGAGGCTGAGATGGTGGTTCAAAGCCAGCCTGGGCAGGAAAGTCCGTGGGGCTCTTAGCTCGAGTTAGCCATCAACAAACAAACAAAACTGGAAGTGGAGCTGTAGCTCCAAGTGGTAGAGCTCAGGGACAGCGCTCTGGTCCTGAGTTCAAGCGCTACGACCGACAAAAAGAAGAGGAAAGAGAGAAGCAGGGACCCCCATCAGGGGCAAAGGGAGTAAAGACCCTAAAAGTCCGCACACAGAGGCACTAGGAGCAAAAACCAAGAAAGCTACTTGCGCTGACTTGTCACTAGGCACCACCAGGTTCCTCCCCGCATCCCGACTCCGGCACGCGCGGGCGCTCGTGGATGCTTGCTGATGCAGGACACAAGCGCGTGCACGCCCCGCACGGCGATCAACCCATTGCAACAGTCAGTCAACAAACACGTTCGGAGCGCGCGCGCGCCAACGCGCAGCCCGGGTTCCTCCGCAGCCTCGCCGCAGGCCGAGAGGCGATCACCGCTGCTCTCCCAGAGGCGGAAATGCAAACTCAGGGTGCCGGGGACTTGCCCAAGGTCATCCCTCTTCCTCCCTTCCCCCTCCCGCCCCCCCTTGTCCCCCTCCTCCCACTGATACAACGTTGCCGCGTAGGATAGGACTCGAGTAGATACACCCAGGGTGTACTTTTAAAGCCGCCGCAGCATCCGCCTAGCCGGGTTACCCTCGGGATCTCCGGGTTTTTCCAGATTACGTACACGGGATGCACCCACGCAGCGCGCCACCCGGGCGGAGGGGTGGGGGCGTCCGGGGGCGGGGCCTGTACGGGACTGGCGGGGACGGATGCAGCGGGTCTCTGGGACTAGAGGGGAAGGAGTGGGAGGGGCTATTGCCTTGACAGGCAGCAGGTGGAAGGCGGGCCTTCGCGGAGGGGCGGAGTCTGGATGGGCTAGGGCTTCCTGAGTGGCTAGTAGGTTAGACAGACGGTAGTGGGCGTGACCACTTCCTGATAGGCAAGGGATGGGCCCTGGAGACACGTAGGCCAATCGGCGCGCGGGGGAGGGGCCTTGTTGGCGCCGTCTGTCCCGGGCCCTTGGCGCTGCCCAGTCTGGCTGTGGCACCGCCCGTTGTGAACGCGTACTTGCTAGCTCTCACCCGCCTCTGCTCCTCTACCGCGTCCGGGCCGCCCGCCCGTAGCCATGAACGCGCTCGGCCCGGGTATAGCCCGCCGTCCTCTAGATTAGTCCCCGCCGCTTCCTAGAACCCGTTTGCAGCATGGAGTCGCCCGCCCCGAACCAGCCCGCCAGCATGCCCCAGTCCAAAGGTAAGCTCGCCCGCCGGACCGCGGCCTTACCCTCTCTCCCAGCCCGAGCTCGGGCTGTGAATCCCGACTTCTTTGTGATCCTACCCTATAAGGTTCCGTGCAATAGCACCCCAGCCCAGAAACTCCCTCTCTTAGGCCTTGGGTTGCACCCAGGCCGAGATCTCCCGGACTGGACCCAGGCTAGGACTTCGTTCTGCTCACCTAGTTCCAGGCCAGGGGCCTCACCCTGATCTCAGGCCTCGGGGCTGCAGCCTGGACCGAAACAAAGCTAGACCCTTGTGGGACTTGCTCCGATCCCCCTCACCCCCGAGTCTTTAGGCTGCACCAAGTCTCTCATTTTTAGTCCCTGGCCTCTGGGCTCTATCTTTATCCAGGTTGGAACTATACTCTTACTCTTCATCCGGGCCCCAACGGTGCTAGTATTACTGGAGACCTTATTATGTCCCAGTGCTGGGTCTCTGACTATACTCCACATAAGAACTCCTTGGATCCCCCCACCTCCCTCCCCAATCTCTCCATTCTTGTGAGCCTCCTCTTACAGCCTTGTCTTTCCAGAACACATCTTGGTCTCCCACTCCTGAGCAGCACACTGCCCCTTTGCAGATTTCTCTTTGGCTGAGTTGCAATCTTTGCACTTGGGGGCGACCCTTTCCCATGCTAATTAGTGTCTCCAAGGCTGGTTGTTTCTAGACCTTGTTCCTGCTCCTTGGGACCTGGGTTGGCTGCCAGCCATGTAAGGGGCTTGATCTTGTCTTCTCCAAGTAACTGGCCTTCCTGGAAATTTTTGCGAGGTGGCTGTGGTGGCGGTAGCAACAGCGGGATTTGTCATGAGGGTGAGGGAGGGAGGATGAGACTTGGAGGGTAAAAGGGGGATTTTTTTCAGGAAGAGGAAAGGATGTTTTTGGTGTGGGGGAGTCTCAGTAGGCTGAGCTGTGTGAGAATGAGCTCCAAATGAAACTAGCAGCCCTGCATGGCCTGCTTCTTGCCCTATATATGACAAACCCCTTGGGTTCTTTGGGCCTCAGTTACCTTACCTGTCAAATGGATATCCCAAATATGACAGGAAACAATGTTTTGAAGCAAGTGTGGATGAGGTGGTTGAAAGTTCAGCATGACACCTGGCACATAGTAGGTCCTCAGGGAGGGCAGTTGCTGCACCCATCCTTATGATGGCCATTTTTCCTATTGGAAAGGTTGCAGCCATATAGGACCAGAGCTCTGCCTCTGGGTTGTATTTGCAGAGTGAGCAGGAGGAAGGGAGAAGTGGTTGTGTAGAGGCCCCTCAGCAGAGGTGGGACCTGCTCCTCCTTTCCTGGAGGGGCTCACCAGTGTGGGGTCCTCAGAGGGTGTGGGTCCTTCCTCACCCCTGCTGCCAGTGGCTGTGGTAGCTGTGGGCTGGAGGTGGGTGGGCAGGATAATTACGTCTTACATAAGTGGGAGGCCGGATCCCTGACCATTGCCCAACCGCTGGCTGTGAGTAACTCAGGAGGCACTCACTGGGGGAGGTGGCTGGGAGACCTCGTGGAGCTGCAAACCTCAGGGACTGGGAAATTAGACATTCATCCACCCAGGAACAGTTTGGAAGCAGTGTTTGTTTTTGGAGGCATTTCAGCATTTCCAGACAGGAGATGCCTCATCAAAATAAAAGTTGTAAATGTGGAGTGTGTGTGTGTGTGTGTGTGTGTGTGTGTGTGTGTGTGTGTGTGTGTGTGTGAAGTATGGTAGCAGAGCCCTGTGGGAGTATCCTGCTATGTGACTTGAGGCTAGCCACTACCCTATCTGGGCCTCAGTCTGCAGGCCAACATAAATTCCAGCTTATAGATCCATGTAGCATGATAGTGGATGGATTGGATAATGGCCCAGGGACCCTATTGTTTGGTTTAGGTTTGAATAAGGAGGTGGTAGAGGAGCTACCATGTCCTTTACCAAAAATCTCAAGAGATGACCCTTCTTAAACTCTTTTCCCTGTGTTATTCTTGTCTTCTTTATCCTTATTGCCCTACTTACAGATGAGGAAACTGAGTCTCGCAGGCACTAGGTGCTTTGCCAGAGGCTGCTCAGTGGTTCCCCAGGCTCTCCTATGTCCCACTCTTATACTAGGTTCTAGAGCTGAGCTGTGGGGTACCCCACACCTCCTTGTCTATCACCTCCATGTCCAGGGGGCCATATGGATCCTGAAGGATGGCCTAGGCCAAGGTGCCACCCATGTGCACAGTCCTGACAGATGGCATGTTGTGTGCTTCCTGTAGCCTGGCCCATTCAGCAGATGCAGACTGAGGCTTCCAGGGGAGTGGCTGGACTGACTGCACAGAGCAGAGCGGGTTCTTACATTGCCCTCCTGATGCCCTCCTTATCCTGGGCACGAAGATCCCTCGCACAAAGCTCTTGCTTTAACTTCTTGAAAGACTTTGAACAAAGCAAGGGAGTGGCTGGCACTTGGCCTTACCTTTGTGCTTCCTTCCTGGCAGTGGACACTTGCCCGTGCTCTGTGCACTGGTCTGGGGAATTCTTCTCCAGTGCATGAGAGTCGGGCTCCACAGCTTGGTTTTTCCCACCTCCTTGCTCACATATTGGCTGGGGTCAGGGACTAGTGGGGTGAGCACAGTTCAGTAAGCCACATTTGCTCTTGGGGCACCATGTGTGTTGTGCAGTATGCATGGTCTCTGCCTAGAAGGGCCGTTCTTGGGATTTTCATGATTATTGTCATAGGGCTTGGATTCAGGCTGGTGGTGGCCCTGGCTTCAGAAGCACTATCCTGGACTGGCCCTGCCTGTTGTTCTTACAGCACCCCTCCTCCCCCTCCCCATCCTGGCTGTTGGAAAGACTGGAAGGTGGCACCTCAGGGACTTCCCCCTACCCTGGTATGACGCACAGGAAACTCTCTATCAGCCAGCCTGTGGCTCAGAGCCCGAAGGGAGCAAAGTTCCCAGCCGGCCTGTGTGGGGAGAGGGAGAGGGCCACAGGGCCGGGCAGTGAGGCTTCCGGTGGGTGAGTCAGCAGGCCTGATGCTGACTCACTGCTGGCATGCCGGGTGCTGCCTGCAGCTTAAAGCAGTAATGCCTGGTGGTGGGCAGGTGGGTGTGTAGGGGCTGCAGCCAGGGCCCTGCAAGAAGCAGTTGGTCCTGAGCTGGTCATGGCAAGCAGCCTTATCCTGGACCTTGGCTAGGCTGGGACCCCTGGACAAACCCTTCTGTCTTGCCCGGGAACTTCCTCTGTTAGGCAAAGGGCTCTGTTTCCTCTTGCTCACCGCAGGCTGGAGCAGGTGGCAGTAGCTGTTTACTGCTTTTGGCCCAGGGGACTCCTTCAGGCTCAGAGGTACAGATGGGGCCAGTGAGGGTCAGGGGCAGAGGCAGTGCAAGGCTAGGGAGGTTGGCCTCAGTGGCCTCTGCCTGAGCTCCCGGAAGCCAGTGATGTGAAGATCTGGAGCTTCTCTGCCTGGGGTCAAATCCCATCTGGGCCCCTTTTGCAATGTGACATTGGATAAGTTGCATCTGGTGCATTCTCTGTGTGCTTCTCTGGTACAGTCCAGTTTCCAGGAAAGTCTCCGTTTCCCTCACTTTCAGAATGGCAATAGGGACCTCTTTAGCTAGGTGGAGGCAGACAGCCTTTTTCTACAGTGGCCAAGTGTCAGGTACTGGACTATACCCTCCAGGAGGAACTGCTCGGTTAGGCAGGAAGTGGGGGTGGAGTCTCAGCTCTGGTGGGATGGGCCTGGTTTCTAATCCTGGAAACACCACTTCCTCACCTGGGCAAGTGACTTGCCCCCCTCTGACCCTTCAGTCTCCTCTTCTGGGAAGTGGGAGGAAAACACCCCTTCCGTGTAGGGTGGTAGTGAAGATAGTGTTTGTCAAAGCAAATGGCACATGTGATTATTTTACAGTTGTGGTGTGGCTGCTGTTCACTGGGGGTAAATACACAGGACAGAGCTTCCCATGATGCCCTTATTGGCTCTGTGATGCCAGTTTTCCCTGGCTATAGGGCTCTTGAATGTTAGCCGGAATCTTCTAGGCTCTCAGACCTCTTATTTCTGTGATCCTCAAGCTGGAGCTGGGGCTTGCTTTTACCCCCAGGCTTCTTGGAGAAGATGAATGGGGAGCAAAGAACTGGGGAGGGGGGTGCCACCACCCCTGGCTTGGTGCCCTTTGCATTAAAAGGTGAATAAGGGAAGCATGGGAAATGTGGGAGTGGCCTCAGGAGCAGCATCCTGGGCCGAGAGGTCTACCTCAGTGTGGGGATGTACTGGCCTGGCAGGGGAAGCAGGGTGCATCCGACTCTCATGCCTCCCCTAGGCCATGGCCCTGTGCTGCTTGCCCAGTGGCTCCTCCCTGCTTCATGCCCAGAGTGTGGAGGCCGACAGGACCCAACAGGACCCAGCGATCTAGTGGCAGCCTGCTGGACCCCAATGATTCAGACACCAAGCCTGCCTACTTATATCTGATCTGAGGAGGGTCACCAGGCTCTCTGCCCTAGTCCCCTTCCTGTCCTGTGGGTTCCTCTCTGACCTGGCATTCCAGGGGCTTCTCTGGGAAGGCTGACTACTAGCAGCCTCTCCCTGTTGGTTCACTGTCCCAGGTAATTCAGATAGTCTCTCCTGCTGTGTATGGGCCATGACCAGGCCTACACCTGCTCTTTGGCCCCTCCTGGTGGTGGTGTCCCAACCTGACAGATGGGTCTTCCATTTCCCTCCTTTTAAAAGAAGTATGAATGAATGACCTGGGTATTGGTGGCTCATGCCTGTAATCCTAGCTGTGTGGGAGATCTGAATATCAACGTTTGAAGCCCCTCAGGGCAGGAAAGTCTGTGAGCCTCTTCTCCAATTAACTACTCAAAAAAAAAAAAGTTGGAAGTGGAGCTGTGGTTTAGTGGTAGAGTGCTAACCTTGAGCAAAAAAAGCCCAGGGACAGTGCCCAAGCCCCAAATTCAAGTCCCAGTATCAGACCACACACACACACACACACACACACACACACACACACACACACACACACACACACACACACACACACACACACACACACACACACACACACACACACACACACACACACACACACACACACACACACACACACACACACACACACACACACACACGTATCCACAAATGCCAAGAGGATATGTGGAATGTGCCTGTGTGTTTTGCTTTGCTCTTTCTTTCCTTCTTTCCTTCTTTTCTTCCTTCCTTCCTTCCTTCCTTCCTTCCTTCCTTCCTTCCTTCCTTCCTTCCTTCCTTCCTTCCTCCTTTCTTCCTTCTTTTTTGCCAGTCCTGGTGTTTGACCTCAGGGCCTGGGCATTGTCCCTGAGCTTCTTTTTGCTCAAGGCTAGCACTCTACCACTTGAGCTACAGCACCACTTCCGGCCTTTTCTGTTTATGTGGTACTGAGGAATCGAGCCCAGGGCTTCATGCGTGCTAAGCAAACACTCTACCACTAAGCCACATTCCCAGCCCCTCTTCTTTTTTTTAAATGAGATGAATTCCGTGTGCACATTACCCAGCTAAAGAAATCCAGCAAAGCTTACCAATTGCATCTCCCTTTCATCTCCCCTAGTGGCTGTCCTGATATTTACATTAATTATTGCATGCTTTTCTTGGTTATTTTTAAAAAGTAAGCTTCAAAATTAGGCATCGGATGGCTCATGTCTGTAATCCTAGCTACTCAGTAGACTGAGATCTGAGGATCATAGTTCAAAGCCAGACTGGACAGGGAAGTCTGTAAGATTTTTATCTCCAATAAATGCCAAAAAGTAGAATGTGGCTCAAGTTGTAGAGTACAGTCTTGAGTGGAAATGCTAAGGGACAGTGCTCAGACCTTAAGTTCAAGCCCCAGAACCATCATGTGTGTGCATGCACGCGCACACACACACACACACACACACACACACACACACACACAAAGAAAACTAGTGTACACAGGGTTTGCTTAGCTCACTGTCCTGCAGAATCCTTGGATCCTGTGTTCCACATTTCAGTCCTGGAGTGTGTTGATAGGGAACAGCTTGAGCCAGCCAGTGGGGTGAGCTCCATATCCTTCTCACAAGGTGCATCGCCTCCCTTTCTCGTCTGCACACTAGAAGTAGGTATTCAGTTGCAGGGCTGACATGTTCACTTATGAAAGCGTTGTTGCTGTAGATGTTGTTACATTGAGTAAAATTCTCCTACCTGGCCCCAGAGTATGCTGTTCCTAGCCTGTGCAGCTATATTGGCAGGCTTGACGGGGCTCCTCTGTACCCTCTGCTCACGTCACTGGCTTCATGGGTTCCCCAGGAACCCATGAGCTGGTGTTAAGCGACAGACCAAGTTCCATGGGGCAGGGTTTTGAAGGGCCCAGATGTCCACAGCAGAGTTTCAGCCCAATCAGGAGCTAGGGGAAGTGACATGGCATGGCTGGTGCATGGTGAAGAGTCCACTAAATGTCAATAGGAGTTGTGTTGTGGGGTGGGCAGCTGGAGGTGTGATTTCTGGAGCAAAGGAGATGAGGGCATGAAGAGCTCAGTCTGGGGAGGTCTGATGAAGGGAGAAGGTGACTGAGCTCATGCTGGAGCCAGCTGCCCGCCCTGGGGCCATTGCCTGTCCTCTCCTTTCCATCTTCCCTTGGTTCTGGTGTGTACTAGCTATTCCCGGCTCTTGCTTGTACCATGGCTTGGTGCAAGCGTTGGCTGCCTCATTTCAGACCTCACTTTTACTGCTTGTAGGTTTCTTCAGCGCAGGATTGCTCTTGTCCTGGCCAGGAAAGTCACTTCTGATGGCTGGTGTGTGAGCAGTGTCCCTGGCCTCTGCCTGCCACTGCAATCCCACTGCCCAGTCAGGACAGCTGTAAAGGTCCTCACACTTGTTCCGGGGGCCCCTGTTGGAGTGTCATCTTCGATGGCAGGCCCCTGGCTGCCAGGTTTCTACAGCATACAGGAGGCTAGATGGTGCAGAATGGATATGGTGAGAAACCCTAGCATGCTTAGCAGAGAAGCAGGCCCTGTGAGGTAGAGGGATGGAGATGCTGAGGGCTCAGAGGCCAATACCTGGCCAAGTGACTATATACAGCTGGAGAGCAAGAGGTCAGGTCTAAGGGTCAGTGGCTCCCTCATCATCTGGTCTGCCGCTCATCTGTAACGGGTGGCACAGATGGCCTAGAAGCATGGGGTGGGCTATGGGGTTGGTTGGGGGCAGATCCCAGGAGTGGTATATAGTAGGTGCTAAGTAAATGACAGAGAAGTTGTCACCTCTTCTGTCAGCCTGAGGCTGCTGTTTCAAAGCCCCAGGTCATGGCTTCCAGGACCTTGGGTATCAGCCCAAGGTAGGGTGTGTATGTGTGTATGTGTGTGTGTGGGGGAACTCAGCTCTGAAAGAGCTTGGGAGACCTCTTTAAGAGTATCTCGATCACAGATGAGGTGTTGTGCACATCTCTGATTGATGCTGATAAGCCTGAGCTATCAGTGCAAAGTTGCCCACCTCACCTCGCCTTGGGCTTCAGATTCCCTGCTGTGTGGTTGTGGGTTGGCCTAGCTGTGTTCCCAGGGACTTGCAGGATGGAGGTGGTCAGCTTCATAGGGGTCTGGGAAATCTTGCCATTGATACCTGCATAGCAGCGTTTGATATATCCAGTGGGCTTAGCCAACTGGGTTTGGGACTTCTCTGTGGAATCAGGAGTCAGAGGAAGATGGACAGTGGGGTGGGGACCAGCACAAAAGCTGCAGGGGTTGCACCTGTTGTTGGTAACCTCGGGGTAGCACTGACTGGGACTTGGTGCAGGTTTCTTCTGTGTGTGGTCCATATTCTGGCTGTCTTTGTTGAAGCTAGCCAGCCTCCAGACCTGCCTTCATGCTGGACTGGCCGTACCAGATGCTTGATGTGTACCTCTGTCACCCGGTCTCTGACTCACGTATGTGACAGACCTTGAAGACTTTTCCCTCAAGTTGCTGCTCAGCTAGGTAGCATCTGATAGGTGGTAACCCCAGATGACCCCTGTCTAATCTTCCTTGAGTTAGGAGTCAGACACAGCTAAGGCACCTGCTGATAGAACCCAGGAGGTCATTGTTGCTGGCACCCAGAAAGGTTCGGTCCCTTGCCTGAGGGCACATACCTAGGAAGTGGCAGAGTTGCAGATCCAAATCCACTGGGCTGCAGACATCCTCTCTGATATAGTAACCACAGAAAGGTCATTTGTAGAAAATGACTGGAGAGAGGTCACCGGAACTGAGAGCTAATCATGAAGGGACTTACCTGTTGGTGGTCAGGGGTACTCTCTGAAAAGGCACCTAGCAAAGTTATGTGCCAGCTCAGATGGAATTGCCAAGAGAACTGGTATGTGCAAAGGCCTTGAGTTGGAAAAGAGGGAAATGAGTAAGGGGCAAGAACTTCATACCAAGGCAGCAACTTTATCTCAGTCCATTGGAATGACCTGGGGTCAGTCCCTGAATCCCTCTCAGCCCTTACGCCCTGCCTTGGGGACTTCCTTGAGGCTGGTATGGCCTGAGACCACACTGATGCCTGGCTAGCTGTGGCCTGAGGCCACACAGATCCTCGCTTGCGCCTGCATCAGGGCCCTGGCTGAGAGGACTTGTTGTGGTTTGCCTGTGCTGGCTGAGAGCCTCTGTTTGTTATGGTGACAGTCGTCACCTCAAGCCACACCTGGGTAACCCTGGCTGCCTGGCCATCTGGGCCTGGCCCCAGAATTGACGAGGACAGTGGCAGCAGCTGATGGCCTGAGGCTTGTTTCTGCCCTGTCTCCATGGTGGCCTCCCCCACTCCCCATGACAGCTGGTGGCTGCCCCGCAGTGCTCAGGTCATTCCTGACGCAGGCCGATGTCCCTGCAGGGGAGGTGCCAAGGCAAGGTGGGTGCTGCCCAACCCTGCCTAGCTTCAGGGACAGACATGGCCTTGGTGAGAGGAAATAGAGCCCTGGAGGGGGGCATATCTTACGCCATCCACGAATCTCTGGCATGAGGTGGGCAGCAGGCGTCAGCCAGAGAGGGAGGGGTGGGGGCTGGGAGCAGAGGCAGTGCAGGGAAGGGTGCAGCTGTGAGCCCCCACAGAGACACCAGTGTCTGCTGGGGCCTGGGGACCAGGCCGTGGCTCTGAGTTCAACAGGCAGTCATTCTTCCTGCCATCTGACAACTTATGTTCTTGCTTCAAAAATCCTCAAAGCCGGGCGCTGGTGGCTCACGCCTGTAATCCTAGCTACTCAGGAGGCTGAAATCTGAGGATCACAGTTGAAAGCCAGTCCGGGTAAGAAAGTCCATGAGACTCTTACCTCCACTTAACCACCAGAAAACTGGAAGTAGTGCTGTGGCTCAAGTGGTAGAGCTGAAGAGCCCAGGGACAATGCCCAGGCCCAGAGTTCAAACCCCATGACTGACAAAAAAAATCCCCCAACACACACAGAAAACCCCAACAAACCAAAAAACTTAACACTACAAACTGCCTATAATTGTCATTGTTTAAGATGGATTCCCCACACCCCACACCCCCTTTTCAGAGAGGACAGTAATAAACAGGCTAACTATTTATGTGCCATTGCATTACTAGTGCCACTTCCTGGGTAGCATGCCCCATGTGAGCTCCTTGCAGATGGGCTCAGTCCTGGACCTCCAGGTGGGGCAGGTGGCATTTCTGTCTTTTAGGGAGGGTGGCATTACTGCTGTGCGCTTCTCTGGGGCAGAGTGGAGGCCTGTGCATGCACCAGTCTCAGGCCAGTGCAGAGCTTCTGTCTGTGCCTGCCACGCCACACTTGCTGTGGTACACTGTGGCTTAGAGTCCCTTCTTGGCAGCGACTTAGATGCAAGGGCAGAAAGGGCTTCAGGAGTGGATAGTCTGGCATGGCTCAGCTTCTCTCTGCTTTCTTACTGTAATATAGAATGTGCTAGGCCTGGGGCGGGGAAGGGGGGTCCCTGGGGAAGCCCAGGCTAGGTGCTGTTTGCTGTGATCATGGGCTCCTACTGCTGTCCCTGCACACAGGGAGACCCTTGTAGGAGGCTATAGTGATTGTGGCCAGGCCTGGCAGGTGTCCAGTCAGCATCCTCAGGGGACATACTCCTGGTCAGCCTAAGTGTCCAGGCCTGTTGCCCAGGTGCCCGATGAGGCTCTGATGTCACTTGTGTGAGGCTGAAGTTGGAGCTGAAGCCGGTTCATGTGGCTTCAGGGACTGGGGTCCTCTGGGCAGGGGGGTAGCAGGGCATGGGCAGTTCTTAGCCCCCAGGAGGCCAGTAATGGGAGTGAGGCAGCAGCAGAGGTGCATAGGTGGGCAATGCGGGTAGAGAAACAGGGTGAGGACAGGCATGTGGCCCATGTGTTTCTACTCTGATTGGCATCGTGGAGCCATGGTTGAATCCCGGCTCAGCCACTCACTAGGTTTGTGGTGCCTTGGGAAATCCTTTCCCCTCTCAGGAGAGTAGAGCCTGTCATCAGGGTACCCAGAAGCACTGGCAGACCCCTGAATCTGCCCTGGGTCTTGCTTTCCTGCTTGTAAGATGACAGCCATGGTTTCTTCAGAGGTGACCTAACCTAATCCAGGGGTTGCTCTCCTGCTAAGTCCCATGCAGCCTGCTAGGTTCTATGATCTATAAAGGCCGACTTTCTTCTTCTGTGCCAGCCCAGGGCTGGACACCTGGCTGCACCCTGCTGCCATCTTGAGTGTGGCCAGGCCGCTCTCATTTCCAGGAGTCAGGACTGAAAGAGAGGTGTTCTGGGTCTTGGGCCTCCTGTGCCATGGGGAGGAGAGGGTTTCTGGGTTCCCCAGGAAAGGCAGTTATGGTGAGAATTTTGCATGGGGCTGAGGTGTGGTAGGGAGCCAAGCACAGCTCAGCCTCTGGGTGAGCAGGTCTGGCTACCCTCCAGGTAGCTTGAGCTGGGTTCCAGCCCTGACCAAAGGTCAGTTCAGAGCTTACCTTGTCTGGTGTTCTCACTTCACAGGTGAGTAGTCAGGTGTGTGGCCTCACATGCCCTTAGAAAGCATGCAGGCAACAGCCCTGTTCCCTGTCCATTGTGTAACTATAGCTTTGGTTGCTTCTCCTGGGCATTGGTTTCCTGCTCAGCTCGGGCATCAGGCTGGCATCTTTCCTCTTGCCATGTTTGTTTGTTTGTTTTTTCCTCCCCTGTAGTTTTCTCCTCCAAAGAGTCCTTTTAGGGGCTAGTGACCTATTGGGTGGAGGAGATGCTGAGCTGGAGGGGGTTGGGACTCTCATGATGGTGTGTGGGAGCTGAGCCTGGGTGGCCCATCTGGCTGGGAGACGGAGACTCTTAGGGCTAGGCTGGGCAGGATACCCACTAAGCCTGAGTCTTGTGTTTGACAGAGCCAAGTTGGGGAGCCTCAATCTGGCCTTCTCCCAAGCCTCTAGTCACCCCACATGGGCTTGTTTTCCACAGTGACTCATGGGCAAACAGGCTCAGAGAAGGGACCCAAATGGAGCTCAGTCTTCCCCCACCATCAAGGTTGGCCCAAGTGGGGACAGATACTGCCCTAGGGAAGTATCTCAAACTAGAGGCTTCTGCAGCTCCAGTACAAGATGTGGGTGTGGGCAAGCAGGCCGAGCAGGAAGTCTGTCCCTAAAGCCTTCCCTGGACTGCCTTTCTACCTGGGTTCCCTGTCTGCCAGTGTCTGTGGGTCAGTTCCACTTTTGTGAGAACACCCAGTCAGGCTGGGAGTGTGGCTCAGTGGTAGATGCTCAAGATAGCTTGCTCTGCTTGTGTGAAGCCCTGGCTTTATCCTCAGTACTTCAAAACAAAACAAAACAAAACAAAACCAAACAAGACACCAGTCCTGTCATACTGGATTAGGGCCAACCCTAGTGACCTCATTTTAATTTAATTACCTCTGTAAAAAAATCTTATCTCCAAATAAGGTCACATTCTGAGGTAGTAGGGGTCAGGACTTCAACATAAGTTTTGAGAGACACAGCTCAGACCTTGATTAGAAGTTAAGCACAGACCTTCTGCAGAATCAGGAGTGCCTGTGCCTGGCACGCTCACTCCTTCGACCTGGATGTGCTTCTATAGCTAGGTGGGCTGCCCAAGCCCTTTCCCCACCCTAGGTCCACTTTAATCTTCAGCTGTAATGATAGGTACAGTGTGTGTGTGTGTGTGTGTGTGTGTGTGTGTGTGTGTGTGTGTGTGTGTGTGTGTGTGTGTGTGTGTGTGTGACCTGCAGGCCAGCAATGGGGCAGGTGGCCCTGGAGTGACAGTCACAGCTGCAACTCAGCTTCTGGGAGGGCAGAGGAGCTTGGGCCTGGCCAGTGTGCATGGGATCTAGTCCTAGCCTGGCCACTTCCTCCTTCCAGCCCAGGCAGGCACATGCTGTGGACACCTAAGGCTCTGAGGCCCCTGATCACATTGACCACTGATCACATTGACCACTCTGCATCTGTGCTGGAGACCCAGGGTCTCTTGAGGTCTGAGAGCCTGTGTCATGGCCCCCAGCATTACCTAGGGCAGGGGATGTTGATAGATGGAGAGATTAACCAGACTCCTCACCTTGCCATTTTAGGAAAATCCAAGAAGAAAAAGGATTTACGGATAACCTGTGTGTCCAAGCCGCCTGTGCCCAATCCCACGTGAGTCTGCCTCAGTTTCCCCTGATCATCTTGGAGAGGCCTTCTGAAGGGGGTTGGGAGAACAAGGAGGTAGGGTGTGGCTGGGTGCCTCTGCTCCTTGTCTTGGTCTGGGCTGCACTGGGCCCGATGGGTTCCATGGAAGCTGATGATCATTATCTGCTGTGGGCCTCTTCCCAGCCCTGTCTTGGGGTTCAGCCCAAGGCCACCCACAGCAGCCCCATGCTGGCACCCAGGAGATACTCCAGAACTGACGAGATGACCCTGGGATCCGCCCACTGGGACCAGGACCTGCCTAGTTCCCTTGCTAGGCCTTTTCTTCCTCCTGGTGTGGGGCAGCATGGGATTGAGGGCACTGTGGTCTTGCTGAGCCTTACAGGTCTGCTTTCTCCACAGACCTCCTCGGAATCTAGACTCCCGCACCTTCATCACCATTGAAGACAGAGTAGGTGCCGGCTGAGATGCAGGGCCCTCTCCTGCATCCTCTGCTAAGGCTGAGCTGGCCCTGGAGGGCCAGTGGGACTTGGCTATGGGTGGTGGACCTCGCTGGGCTCTGGGGAGGAACCTGTCTTCGGGCTGTGGCTCTGGGCCTCCTCCCTCTGACTTTCCTGTTTGGAAGAGGTCTGGTCAGCCTGCTTTACAAAGCCATGGGGAGCCCAGAGCTGGCATGTTATCTGACCTCAATTTATGAGCCTTGAGCCCCTGAATCTCTCTTACCCCAACTCTTGCCAGCACTTGACTTCCTGACATCTTTGCTTAGTGCCTGTGTGTCTGTCCCTTTAGAGACAGAGGTTGTGTGTGTGTGTGTGTGTGTGTGTGTGTGTACACAGATGTTTTATTGAGGGCAGCATCAGGCTCAGAGAGGCTAAATGGCTTCCCCAAGTTCACACAGTGAGGAGTGGCCGGTACAAGGTTACAACCCAGATCTGTCCATCTTGGCCTCTACTGCTCTTTCTGCTGGATGAAGGACAAGGGCCAGGCAGGTTTGACATGGCCGCCACCAATTCCCTCTCTTTTCTGTCTCCTAAGAACTTTGAGGTAGAGGCTGATGACCTGGTGACCATCTCAGAGCTGGGTCGTGGAGCCTATGGGGTGGTGGAGAAGGTGCGACATGCGCAGAGTGGCACCATTATGGCTGTAAAGGTAAATAAAACTCACCCTTTCCCATGTCCTGCCCTGCCAGGGAGCGCCTGGTCCTGGAGGCAGCTATGAGGAGGCATGGGGCTGAGCTGGGCCTGTCAACTGCCCACCATGTGGTCCTGTCATTCCTTATGACTAGTGACAGGGTGGCGCCTCTCAGGCCAGGCCTGGCTTCCTGGGAGGGGGGAGATAGGCCCTGCCCCAGCAGCTTTTAACCGGAAGCCTTCCCACAGCGCATCCGGGCCACGGTGAACTCACAGGAGCAGAAGCGGCTGCTCATGGACTTGGACATCAACATGCGCACAGTTGACTGCTTCTACACCGTCACCTTCTACGGGGCCCTCTTCAGAGAGGTGCGGCCTGGTGGGGGAGGGTGGGGGGCTCCTGCCCAACCTATGTATTGCCAGCAACCTCTGTGTGTCGAGTGCTGGGGCCTCACTGGGAAACAGCATTGCTGGATGCTTGTTGTTGTACTTGCCCCTCCCTGTCCCCATGCCTTAGTTTCCTCGTCTGTACAATGAGTCAGTTACTGAGCTTGCCTCCTGAAGTTGTCATGGAAACCAGTGGTGTATGTCCGGCTGGTGGGCAGGGAGAGGGGTTAGCTCTGGACTCTGGGAAAGAAGCGTGGAGCTGCCTCCTACAGAGCTGGTGAGGTAGTGCAGAAAGCTTGGTGAGGAATAGGCGGGGGAGGAGGTGCTGGGCTAGAAGGGAGGGTTTGCTGTCTATGCTGTATAGGACTTACTTTTTTTTTTTTTTCTTTTTCGGTTGGTGATGGGGCTTGAACTCAGGGTCTAGGCACTGTCCCTGAGCTTTTTCATTCAAGGTTTAGCACTCTGCCATTTTGAGCCACAGTGCCACTTCCGCTTTTCTGGTGGTTAATTGAAGATAAGTCTCAGAGATTTTCTTGCCCCGGCTGGCATCGAACCACATCCTCAGATCAGCCTCCTGAGTAGCTAGGATTATAGGCGTAAGCCACCAGCATCCTGCTGGGACTTGCTTTTGTATAACACTGCTAGTAGTCTTAAAGGCTTCTAGTTCCATACTCTTCCATGGAGCCCTTCTCAGGTCCCAGTGGTGGCGCAGAGCCTCTGTGTCATGCATCTGCTCTGGCAGGCTGCACCCCAGTGGGTCAGGAGGCTTAGCTAGGCTCTGTCTTCTTGGTAGCCATCTTGAGGATGTTGAAGGAGCAGGCCATGGCCCCATGACTCCCAGTTTCTCCATGTCCTCAAAGTCCCTTCCCAGGGGAGCTTGGGGCTAGTGCTCAGAAGCCAGGCCACATAGAGCAGGGCCCAGAAGGGTCACTGAATACTGCTGCCCCCTGCAGGGAGATGTGTGGATCTGCATGGAGCTCATGGACACGTCCCTGGACAAGTTCTACCGGAAGGTGCTGGAGAAAAACATGACGATTCCAGAGGACATTCTGGGGGAAATCGCTGTGTCTGTAAGTGGCCCAGTCCCCATGGGTTGGGGAGTCAAAGTCCCCGCCTTGTCCAGCAGGCACAGAGCCTGCTGTGTGACTATATTGGCACAGTAATTGCTCCTCAAAGGCTTGGTTTCCCTACTTGGGACCAGCCCTTTATGGAGACAGTAGGGGCTTGGGGTTTCTGGACTCCCACAATTCTTGCCTCTAGGCCCCTGAGTGTTACTCTCAAATTCGTGATTGTCCCCCCATCACCCAGGATTTACTAGTACTGTAATTAATGGCCTGGATATAAAAAATGATGATTTTTTTTTTTTGTCTGTGGGGCTTGAACATCTGTGCCTGGGCGCTGTCCCTCAGCTCTTCAGCTCAAGGCTAGCACTCTACCACTTGAGCCACAGTGCCATTTCTGGTTTTCTTATGGTTTATTGGAGATAAGGGTCTTACAGACTTTCCTGCCTGGCTGGCTTCGAACTGCGATCCTTAGATCTCAGCTTCCTGCGTAGCTAGGATTACAGGCGTGAGCCACCAGTGCCAGGCTAGATGATCACATTAAAAAAAAAAAAAGAATTTAGGACTTACAACTGCCTCATATTAAGAAAGTCCTGAGGCAGTGTACAGAGGTATAAGCTGAGCTGGAGAAACATTTGTTTTTGGAATCCATACCTTCCTAGAAGTGGGAAGCAGCTGTTGGGTTTGAGAAGTTGAAGGGAAAGGGAGACAGGATCTGGGATATCCATAGTTCTCAATCCTGGAGGTATCTGGAAACATTTTTTTTTTGGGGGGGCGGTTGTGGGGCCTGAACTCTGGGCCTGGGCATTGTCCCTCAGCTCTTCAGCTCAAGGCTAGTGCTCTACCACTTGAGCCACAGCGCCACTTCCGGCTTTTTTCTTTTTGCTTATGTGGTGCTGAAGAATCGAACCCAGGGCCTCAGGCATGCAAAGCAAGCGCTGTACCACTGAGCCACCTTCCCAGCCAGCCCCATCTGGAAACATTTAAAATAGCCCATGTATCCGGCTCCCCTGTGACCCAGTCCCCAGTGGGTAGCTCTTCTGAGGGATGGAGAAGAGCCTTGGGGCCTGGTAGGTCAAAGTGATGGCTGCTGGGAAACACAGCCTGGGCTCTGCAGAGTTCCCAGGCAGGTCATATCCAACTTTGAGGGTAAGAGAAAGCTTAGGAGGCTGAAGAGTCTACACTAAGACTCCAGGATGCTGGGGCCTGGGCAGGAGCTGTGGGGACCAGGGCTGGAATGTGTGTGTGGGGGGTGGGGTTTTTTACCCTATCATTGTCAATTCCACCTGCAGTAACAGTGGTCCTGACTCTCTTGTCCTTACCCAGATCGTACGGGCTCTGGAACACCTGCATAGCAAGCTGTCTGTGATCCACAGAGGTCAGTCTCTCCACCTCCTGCCCCACCAGCACAGAGGCTGCAGACTGAGACCTAGGGAGGGGAGAGATTGTGAGAGGCAGAGGGGTCCAGGCTGCTTTCTACCCTGTGATCTACTGTGCTCAGAGTCGGGACTGGATAACCTTGGTTTGGCTGATTGCTTCCTGTTTGTTACTACTACTACTACTACTATTACTACTACTATCTTTAGTGTAAAAAGAGGTTTCAATTCAATATTGTCAATTTATGAGTACAATGATTTTTTTTTTTTTGGTGTCAGTCCTGGGGTTTGAACCCAAGGCCTAGGTGCTGTCCCTTAGCTTCTTAAAGCTAGCACTCTGCCAATTGAGCCACAGCTCCACTTCTGGCTTTTTTGGTAGTTTAGTGGAGATGATTCTCATAGAATTTCCTGCCTGGGTTGGCTTTGAACCACCATCCTCAGATCTTTGCTTCCTGCATAACTAGGATTATAGGCGTGAGCCACCATCTCTCCACTTAGTATCTTGATGTGTTGCCCTTTCATTTTGTTTTGTGAGTTCAAACTGGAGTTTGAACACAGGGCCTTGCGCTTACTAAACTGCCACTCTGCCAGTGAAGTCACATCTCCAGCCTGGGCTTTTCAATGGTTATTTTGGAGATGGAATCTCAAGGACTTTGCCTAAGGCTGGTCCTGAACCTCAGTCCTCACATCTCAGCCTCATGAATAGCTAGGATTACAGGCATGAGCCACTGGCACCTGGGTTTTACTTGGTGTTCTTTCTTTCTTTCTTTCTTTCTTTCTTTCTTTCTTTCTTTCTTTCTTTCTTTCTTTCTTTCTTTCTTTCTTTCTTTCTTTCTTTCTTTCTTCTTTCTTTCTTTTTGTTGGTCATGGGACCTGAATTCTGGGCCTGGGTACTGTCCCTCAGCTCTTCAGCTCAAGGCTAGCACTCTACCATTGAGCCACAGCACTACTTCTGGCTTTTTCTGCTTATGTGGTGTTTAGGAGTCGAACCCAGAGCCTCATGCATGCAAGGCCAGCACTCTACTACTGAGCTACTTTTCTAGCCCCTTGGTGTTATGACACACAGTTTACTGTGAACCACACAGCTGTAGTGTGTACCTCTTGCTGGGCAAGTTCCACCACAGGACCACCCTGAATGAACTCTGCAATCTCTTCCTTCCTAATACCTGCTCTGTGCATGGTGCCAGGGTGGCTTTTATTGCTAGTGGGTTGTGCTGTCAAGCACAATATGGCTGCATTTGTCACCTTGGCCTGGAACCTTCCAGCCCTTTTCTGTGTATGTGCTTACATGCATCCCCATGGAGATGTGAGATGCATGGGTGTGCACAGATTGGCTGGGAGGGCCACTGCCATGCTGGTCATCACATTGCAAATCTGGAATGCTCTGTGTGTGCACACACAGCCTGTGCCTTAATCAACCCTATTGCTGACATCGGACTTTTGGCTCATGAGCTGTGTGTGGGCCGTGGATTCCCTTTGTGGTAGAGCCACGTCAGGGCACATCTTGGCCCACCCCTCTGCACAATTGGGGTCTGGCACAGGACCTCTCACGGCTTCCATCCCCTCATCTTGTCCTTGGGGCCCCAGGAACCTACTGTGGGTCCTTAGTGGTGAGCCAGGAAGGGTAGCGGTCTAGGATGGGGCCTGCCTCTAGAGGGCGCTGTCCAGGTGTGGCTGAGAAAGGTGTGTTCCATTTGACAGATGTGAAACCGTCCAACGTCCTCATCAACAAGGAGGGCCATGTGAAGATGTGTGACTTTGGCATCAGCGGCTACCTGGTAGACTCTGTGGCAAAGACGATGGATGCTGGCTGCAAGCCCTACATGGCTGTGAGTGGTGCTGTTGGGCTGGGGCCACTGCCTCTGTGTAGTGGGCAGGCTTCCAGACTTCCCTGTGAGGGAGATAACCCTTCACCCCATTACCTGCATCCCCCATGCCCTGTGGTCCGTAATTCTGTGGCCTATATTATCAGGAAGTTAGGTTCCTTGGGCCCTCCCCAGGGAGTCTGGCTGGGAAGCAGGGATTGGCGTTGGCCCTTGCTGGCCTCTGTCAGAAGGACAGGTGGATTGGGGGAGGGCCTCCATTTTGGGGTCAGAAAGGTTAGACTTGACTGAGAGCCTTGGGTGTCTCCCTTACCCTGACCTGGGTGTTCACATCCCCCTTAATCCTCTTTCAGCCTGAAAGAATCAACCCTGAGCTGAACCAGAAGGGCTACAATGTCAAGTCTGACGTCTGGAGTCTCGGCATCACCATGGTACCGCCCAGGGCTGAGTGCAGTCCTTGCTGGTCAGGTGGGGCCGGGTGGGGCTGTGCTTGGACCTTGAGCTCTTGGGGGGGGGGTGGGAAGGGGCTTTGAATACTTTCAAAGAAAATCTGCTGTCAAACATTCCTGATTATATGACAATGAGATACAGGATCATTTCCCTGATCATTTGGTTTACACATCACAAACATCCTCTGAGCTCTGAAGTCAGTCACTGGCCTCCTCCCTAGAGCTCCGGGTGCATGTCAAAAAATCCGAAGTGGAGCTCTCACTGTGCAAGTGATTTCCAAAGCCAGATGATAGAAATTCTCCAAGCAAGAAATGCATTGTTCATGGGTCCTAGATCCTTACCCTGGGCTCAGTAAGATAGGGCCTGTGAAGGCTGCAAGGGCTACTGGTTTGAGGAGTGGGCATAGGTACCACATCTTTTGATCTTGGCTGGAGTGCAGCCAAGATCCAGATTGGGGGTTCTGGCTCTTATTCCTTCTAGAAATGCCTGACAGCTCCTCTCCAAGCTGGGAGAGGTGAAGGTCAAAGTTTATTTGGGCTCTGCATTCAAGCTTCTAGTTGAGAAAGCACAGTGGCACCAATATGCAGGAAGGATCAGAGAGGGCAGGAAAGTGAATGGCACTGTCCCCTAGTTCTAGGGGGATGAGAGAGATAAGGGGCGGGGCAGATACTATGTTATAGTCACAGTGGCTGTCCTGGTGTATGGACCATTCAGTGGACTCAGCAACCTGGAGTGGTCCTCAGCCCAGGACTCATGGGGCATGTCTGTGGATCCAATAGAACCTGGCTCAGGGAAATTTGTGCCACCCAGCCCTTTGGCTAGCTGATGTTGGGGTAGTCAGAACCCATCAGATCTGTGTTGAGGTATCATGGTCACTCTGAGAGCCTCTAGATCTCTATTTGGGCATCCTGTGGTCCCTCTAGTCAGCTCAGACCCATGGTGAGGGGCCCAGGCCCCAAGATGCCCCCTTCATGCCAGTACAAGCCCCTGACTGGCTATAAATTGGGGTTCCCATAGTTCTTCCTTTGTCAGATTACTCCAGAATGTCTCATACCTTCCAGGGTAGAGTTTACTACATTTACTGGTTTCCCAGACTGCATTTACTAGTTTCCCACAAAGAATGTGGCCAGAAACAACCAGATGGAAGAAGGGCCAGGCTGGATGTAGGGCAGCAGCCCCCACACAGTGCTCCCTTGCCCCACCCTGCCAGCTGTGCAGGATGCAGTCTCTCCTAGAAGTCAGCAAGTAGGGCTGCAAGTACCAGTGCTCTAGTTACTGGGCCGACCGGTGGCCAGGACAGGGAGGATGTGTGTTTCTGTTCTACACACAAGATGTGTAGGAAAATCATGTTATTTCTGTGCAGGTGAAGGCTGCCCAGTTGTGGGTCACACAGACATATTCTGGGGCATGGGATTACCCTGCACAGCTCTGGGTCCCTTAGACCTGGTCAGCACAGACTTAAGTCTGGAAGGTTCTTTGCCTGTATCAAATGCTGGCATAAGTGGTGAGTGAGGTCACTGTGGGGGCCTCCCAGGGGTCAGAATTTTATTGCTCTGACTGTGACTCAGCCACTTATAAGGACTGGCTCCAGATGCTGGCCGCTTAGGGCTTTCTAAATGTTTCCACGACCGATAGCACCTTACCATGTATCTTTGTGTTCAGAGGCAGTTTTTTTTTTTTTTTTTTTTTTTTTTTGGGTCCGGTCATGGGTCCTGAACTCTGGGCCTGGGCACTATCCCTCAGCTCTTCAGCTCAAGGCTAGCACTCTACCACTTGAGCCACAGCACCACTTCTTTATGCTTATATGGTGCTGAGGAATCGAACTCAGGGCCTCAAATATGCAAGGCAAGCATTCTACCACTGAGCCACCTTCCCAGCCCATGTTTTTTGTTTTTAAAGATGAGCTAGGAATCGGTGGTCCAGGCCTTGGCTGCTCTCTATCCTTGTCAGGCCCCGACGGCCGCCAGACTTTCTCTTGCTGTGTACAGAGGAAACTTACATCTGCATGGTGGAATCTGCATATTCTGGAAGAGAGTGTGCCCAGTTCTGTCCTGAGATCACAGCAGGCGCAGGCTGCCGCCGGCCGCCACTGTGGGCGGGTTTCCGCCTCAGCTGGGAAGGCCCCTTCCTGGTGTAATAATTAGTGCTCTGTTCCCGCTGGTGCTGTATGTGTTGCCGACACAAGGCTTTTGTTTGAGCGGAGGCCTCTCTTCGTTCATTGCGGTGATTATGGCCTGTCACTGAGGCCTTGGGCTGGAACTATGCAATTCATTGCTATTCTAGGCAGGGGCCTGGGCTGACCTGATTGTGGTGCTTGTATCCCAGCAGTCAGAAGCTGAACTCAGAGTGTGTTGTAGGCTGGCTAGTCTCTTCCCAGTGTCTTCCCGCCTACTGCCGGCATAGCTTGGGTAGTACTAGGAGTCCCAATTGAGCGGGAGGGACAGAGATCTATCAGCCACCTCTTGTCACCTACAAGGAGTCCAGGCCCAGCAGGAGGGTGACAGTGTGCCAATCACGTGTGTTGGCCAGAACACAAGTGATGGGTTGGAGAGGGGAAGGCTCCCCGGAGGAGGCGGCAGTGCTGGTGGGTGGGGTTGGGGCTCTACAGAGAAGGGCTGCAGATCTCAGTCAGCTGACCTGATGCAGAGAGAGCCATATCATTTCCTGCTTGCACAGGTGAGTAGCAATGGACAAGCAATAGATATTTAAGTCTGTGTCAAAGAGATATTAGGGAGGAGAGTGGCTTGAGGCAATCAGAGACTAAGGGCCTGACTAGCTGAAGCGCTTTGCAAAGGGTCTGTTGGCTGGGTGGAGGAGCTTGGTGCTGGCACCCCCTGGCTTTTGTGTCTGGTCTGCTGCAATGTGTCAGGGGAGTGACACTAGCCTAGTGGTCTGGCTGTGGGTGCTGGGCCGTGCCGGGCTCTTCCTCCTCCCCCTGCTTTGGGTGCAAAGTATGTGTTCATGTGGTGGCCAGAGCCTGCTGACCTATGTCCCCGTTGCAGATTGAGATGGCCATCTTGCGTTTCCCTTATGAGTCCTGGGGGACCCCATTCCAGCAGCTGAAGCAGGTGGTGGAGGAGCCGTCTCCTCAGCTCCCAGCTGACCGGTTCTCCTCCGAGTTTGTGGACTTCACTGCCCAGTGGTGAGTTTTGGGGCTGTGTCCCAGCCTCCTCTTGAATCCTGGCCTCCCCGGGCACATGGTGTTAGAGCATAGAAAGCAGTTTGAACATGAGGTATGTCTAGCCAGACCACTGTGCTGGTAGGAAGTGTTAGAATAGTTCTTCCAGAAACATGTGGATTGGGTAGACCAGAAGAGAAGATAACTACATGGAAAATTTGAATGCGTAAAAATTTTGCTTTTATTAATGTCTAGAACATTGCATAGAATTAGGAAATACCTATAGAAGCCTTATAGAAATGAATCATGGGGGCTGGGAATGTGGCTTAGTGGTAGAGTGCTTGCCTAGCATGCATGAAGCCCTGGGTTCAATTCCTCAGTACCACATAAACAGAAAAAAGAAAGAAAGAAAGAAAAAAGAAATAAGTCATGTTAAAGTTAGAAAGGATATAAGAACACAGGCCAGGCCAGGTGATGTGACCCTTGTTCTCTAACCATAAGTAAACGGAACAGGAAGTGAATAACGAAAGAGGAAGAAGTTATGGGAAATTAAAAGTAATTTTTTTCTGAATAACTCGGGTTATGAAAGAAATTTTAGAAAGACAATGAGAGCCTCTCAGTATCTATGTGAGATACTCAGGAAAATCCAGAGCCTTTATTTCATCTACTAGAAAATAGGGGTGGTGGTGAGAAACTAATTGGGATTGTCCTTCTTCCAGGACCAGTGATAAAGAATGTGCATTCCTGATTAAACAGACTACTGTAGCATTTTGCGATTGTCATCATGAGACACTCCCAGAATCACTCTGGAGACAAACTAAAAATCAGAGTTAGGGAAAGTTGCTACAATATAGTTTGCTATACCTTGGGGGGACCCTTCTCCCTGCCCCAATACTCCTGTTCCTTCTTCCTTGAGTCCCAGGAGTGTGTGTCCCCAGGCTGGCTAGACTGGCTTTCTCTGTATCGACTTGACCTCAGCACCCTTCCCCCTTCCATTCTGTTGTAGCTTGAGGAAGAACCCTGCAGAGCGCATGAGCTACCTGGAGCTGATGGTGAGCACGGGAAGGGCCTACCTTACACTTTGGGGCAGGCAGTGGCTGGGTGTAGCTGTCCCAGATGCAGAATAGCAACTCCTGCTCTCATTCACACACACGCACGCACGCACGCACGCACGCACGCACGCACATCTTCCTTCTTCCTTCTGCACCCCAGGCCTGTGGAGGATTACACAGGCTGGGATGGCAGGGCAGAGTCACCAAGGTAGCATGAGGGAAGGCTTCCTGGAGGAAGATCATTTGAACTGATGGAAGGAAGGGTGGAGAGTGGAGAGAGCATTTCCAGCAGGGGGTCCAGTGTGGGGCATGTGGGGCATGTGGAGAAGGGGTGGTTAGTGTGGCAGGATGAGGTGGGGTCTTGAACTACTCTCTCCCAGTCCTGGAGGGCTTCATAGAGGTGAAGGACAAGTAGGAGTTTGCCAGGCAGAAGGAGCACAGAGATGGTGTGGGTTGGGGAAGAGGGTTTCTTCCCCCTCTCCCTCTCTGGTGACGGTGCCTTTGTCTCCCCTCCAGGAGCACCCTTTCTTCACCCTGCACAAAACCAAGAAGACGGACATTGCTGCCTTTGTAAAGGAGATCCTGGGAGAGGATTCATAGCGGGCTGACCTGGGATTCCACTGGCTTTCCAGCACCCGAGTCCTCTCTGCTGGGGCAAGTGCTTGCCCACAGCCATAAGCTACTGCCATCCTGGCCCTGGGCATTCTGGGAGGAATCGAGGGGGCTGCTCCTGCCTTGGCTCTGCAACCAGCCATGTGTCTCAAGTGCCAAAGAACCAGATCTTCCAGGACTCCCAGCTAGGCCCATGGGGGCCTCGTCAGTGCCTCTGCTCTGCTGCTCCAAGGACCCCAAGTCTCCACCAAGCCTTGGACTTGGAGGGGCCTGGGCACCCCACGTGAACTCTGCTGCCCCTCCCGGAGAAGGCAGCCAGTGCCTGTGTGGACGAGCCACCAGCTCGGGCCCCGCCTGCATGCCATCCAAGTTGTATATATATATTTTTTATCTCAACTGAATGGACTTTGCACACTTTGGCCCAGGGCGGCCACACCTCTGTTCTGGCCTCGTGTGGAGGACACAGTAGGGGATGAGCCATGTGAATCCCTAAGTCTCTCATGGGGTAACCTTCAGCTATCTGGGGCCTTGACTCAGCACTGGCTAGTGGCCTTGAGGGGCACACCTGTCCAGCCCCCCTCACCACCTCTAATAGTGTTGGGTCACTTTTATTTTCTTTTTCTTAATTTTAATTTATCTTCTGTTGACTTTTCCTTTTGCTTTGTGGGATGGGCTGTTTTTGTTTTTTCTCCTTGTTTTTTTTTGTTTTTGTTTTTGTTTTTCCTTGCATGGTTTGGAGTTGATTACTTCTCCAGCCCTGGGCTTCCTGCAGGCTGAGACCTGCCCTTCTGCTCCGGCTGGAGTCTAGGGAGATGGGGCTCAAGGTCTCTCGGTGGGCCTGTGAGGGCTCACCGGGTCTGTGGGTGTGCTTTGGTGGTGTTTTTAAACAGAAAAAAAGAAAATATATTTTTGTGAAAGAAAGGCCTGCCCCTCTCTGGCCTTTCCCTGGCGGCCCCAGGCAGGCAACTGGTTGCTGTTTTAATTAAAAAGAAAAGAAAAGAGACTGTGTGACGATTGTGCTGAGCCTACTCCTCCTTGGGGAGGTCCCCGAGAATGTTGCAGGAGAGCTCCATGAGGAAGTGGGAATCACCGGCCCACTAGGCCCCTTGTGAAGAGACACAAGGCTTCCAGGGGTCCAAGGCTTTCAGTGCCCAGGTGCCAGGCACGCTGCTGGATGTTGGTTTTTGGTGGGGACTTCGTGTCCTGCCACCATCTAAGGCTGACAACAGCCAGATGTCTGAGCTACGGGCACACCCCCACCGTGCCCAAGGCACTATATGGGTACCTTGTCAGTGTCTCTGTGCTGTACTGGTTTACAGATAAGAAAACACACCCAGCCAGTCGAAGTATAACTTGCCCAAAGCCACACAGCTTGTAAAACGGAGACATGGACCCAGAGTGGTGCCCCGGGAGAAGGCATTTAGAAGTCCCCCTGCCAGCTTGCAGTCTGACTCTGAGGTCCTTGTGTGGGATGGGTAAACACTTCCTTCAGTCCTGAGCATTCCTCTCATTAGCAGGAAAGTGTCTGGCTTCAAGCGCTGTGGGATCCAGGCACTTGGTTAATGTCCCCTAGGACTTCCTGTGTCCACGCACCACCTTCCTGGGGGCAGTATGCGGGTTGAGCAAACTGTGAGCCTGAGCTCTTCCCAAGTCCCAGACATAGCTCTTATTGGCTGTGAAGGGGTACTTGCCCACTCCCTGGCCAATCACAGGCCAGGAGGATGAACGATGACTGATGAGGCATAGATGGGCCATGGGAGGAGTCACCCACCACCTCTCAAGGTGTGAGGCAGAGAGCCACCGTATTCCTACAAGTGAGGTCAGGCACCCATAGGGTCTGTCTTCTGCCTTCACCCACCACTCTTCCACCCTCAGCCCTTGATGCCCACTGTTAACCCTTCCTTGGACTGCAGATGCAGAGAGCTTTGGTCTCAGACCCGACCCCAGGCCCCTTGAGGTACCTGTATCCTCTGCCTGAAACCCCTCCCCTCTTTCCCTTCTCACCTCTCCAGGTTTCCCTTGTGACTGCTTTCACTGAGCAGATGCGATCTGCCAACTTATCCCCTGCCAACCTCGAGCAGGAGGTCAGTCGAGCGAATAGCGAATGCACGAGGGAGGGAACCAATCCGCACAGCCCCAGTGTAGGCCACAGCGGGGATGTGCGCCTGCGCGTCCTTGCGGGCGCTCAGGGCCACGGAGCCAAGTCTCGGGCGCGGTCTCCTCGCCTGCGGCCGCCAGGAGGCAGCAGAGCCCGGACTTTGCCCCGGTGCGTCAGGAGCCCCGCCCGGCCGTGTGACAGTGTGCGGGGATAGCGTATAGCACACGTGGTGTCCCGCCCTCCACAGTGGGCCAGGCACTGCTGCTTCCAGAGAAAGCACTGGGCAACACGGTTGCAAAGTTAATCGTTTTCAGTCTTCCCGTAAGGGCTGCGGGGCACTTGATCAAGTAGTTTATTTACACTTTGCTAAGTCCTGCCAGGAGTACATAGCACTTTACCATTTTTTTTTGCAGGGTCCTCTACGTAGTACTGCAAACACCAGGCATTTTGCATTCCATTACCATTTAATGCCACCCTTCAGCTTTCACAAAGGGCATTCTGTAGTCAAATATGCAGACAGGGCGTTGACCTTTCCAAGGCCCAGACTCAGACTTGGAACAGGGCCTGCAAACCACAGATACTGTACAGGTACCTCCCCCAGCCTCCTATGAGCTTCAGGGCCTGACCTCACCTCTTGTTGGTGGGGGGGGTCTCGATTTCCCGGCAGGCAGCAAGGTTGGGGCAGGCACCTCCCGGATTAATGTGGCCCTCTGGGTGGACACAGATGGCAGAGGCACGTGGCCTTTCCCTTTCAATTGCAGTTAAGAGACACTCAGGTTAGCATTAATATCAGAGCAGACAGGCCAGTTTGAGAGCACCCGCCTGCCTCCAACAGAGGCTTGGCCAGTTCTGTGCTGGGTCCAGGCAGGTAGCCTCTTTGTTAGGTCTTTCCTTCCTCAAATTCATGCTGTAAGCTAGCTCATACCTATAATCCAGGCTACTCTGAGGATTGTGGTTCAAAGCTAGCCTGGGCAGGAAAGTCTGAGAGACTCTTATCTCCAATTAACAAGCAATAAGCTGGAAGTAGAACTGTGACTTGAATGGTAGAAGGCTAGTCTTGAGTGGAGAAAAAAGCAAGACCATGAGGCCCTGAGTTCAAGCAAACCCTGGTAACAAGCACACCACACACACACACACACACACACACACACACACACACACACACACACACACAGTGCTCATAGCATCCTGCCTTGGTTTCTATCTTGATGTGCCACAGGACCTTTACACTAGCTGTTGCTTCCTAGAATACTCTCCCTGGAAATGTTCTGCTTAGTAGGCTACCTCCTCAGAGAGGCCTCCATGACTGCCCTATGCTTGTCCTGTTTTCTTCATTTGTTGATTTACATTTGTGTCAGTCCTCTGCCTATAGGATAGACTGGGAGTCTCTGTCCTGTGTCCTGTGCAGAGCCTGGCTCAGCTGCTCCTGTTGATGGCACAGGAAACAGGACAGGGGCCCAAGGCTGAACTCAGGAAGCTGGTAACTGAGGCCTCAGAGCCTGGCAGAGATGTGTTAAGGTTTGAGCTGGTCAGAGCCATGGTACTGTTTATTTCCAGTGGGCTCACAGGAGCTAGGCACCTACACAGTCTGACTTCTTGCCTCTGCCTTTCAGAGGATGGAGCCCCTGGGGGTCTCCATGCATGGAGCTGCCTCTCTGCTCTTGAAGCTGGGCCTGGAGAGGCCACTTGCTCACCTGGCTGTCCCTGAACCAGATTAAAGCTGTCTCCCCTCTACCATCAAAGCTATTAGACATTGGTCAAGTTGCATTGTATTCATAAATTGCTTTGTTAAATGGCAACACCTCTGAACAACTACTTAAAGATAATGATAGTAATAAAAGCTGCCAGGGCAGTTGATCTAGGAAAGGGGCCATGCAGTGGCTTCTTTCCAGGCTTTTCAGACTTCCTCATGGGCAGGGAAGTGGCTGGGGAACAGAGTCTCCCTCCATGAGGTGGGAATGTCTGCTCACGCTTCTGTGTGCACACCCTCCCTAGCAGCACGGCCCTCAGGCCTTGCAGCAACCTCTTGCATCCACCAGCAACAAGGACCTCATGCCCACACAGGTGAGCTACCTGCATGGGGCTGAGATCATCTCTGAGCTTTCTACCCTGAGGGTGCACTCTCCATTGCTTACCCCTGGGCCTCTGTGATCTCTTTGGAAGAGGTAGGAGTGTCTGTGTATCTCCAGGTTGTAGTTACTAGCTAGCGTCTTGGTATAGGGGCAACTCAATTCCCTGTGGCTTACTTCAACAGTAGCATGTTGTGTGGATTGTTCTCTGAGCCCTTACAATGCAGCAGGGACCCCTGGAGCCTTGGAGCCACAGTGGGGCTGAGAGACCCAGCCTGCCCTCAGCAAGTTCAGCCAGCGCAGCAGACATGTAGGCTGGAGTCACAGGCACTGGAAACTAGTGCTTCCCACCTGTCCCCTCCCTCCCTGGGGGCACCCAGCCAATTCCATCAAAATTAATTACATCATTTAAACTAATTAAGCCTCCTGTACGATTAAGTAGTTTCAATTAGATGGATTCATTGAATTATTTAAATTTGAGTTTCAAAGCTCCCAGGGTGGGAGGGGGACTGAGTGGCACTAAAGGGGTTAAAGGATTGGAGGTCAAAGGGCAGGGGGTCCTATAGGCCTGGGAGGAGACTAGACTTGATTTTTGTGGGTGTCAGGGAACTCTTCCAGGTCTTTTTTTGGGGGGGGTAGGTGAGGTCCTGGGGTTTGAACTCTGGGCTTGAGCACTGTCCCTCAGCTCTTCAGCTTAAGGCTAGTGTTCTACCTGAGCCATAGCACCACTTCTGGCTTTTTCTGCTTATGTGGTGCTGTGGAACCGAACCCAGGGCCTCATGCATGCAAGGCAAGCGTTCTACACTGAGCCACCTTCCCAGCCCTTCCCAGGGCTTTTGAACAGGGGACAGATGTAGGCTGATTCACAGAAGGGAAAACCAAAGCAATGAGGTCACTCTGTTACCATGTTCCTGTCCCTGCCACATGGACAACTTTTTGCCTTCAGAGTCCTTCCCATGCCTTCTCCTGACCTGCCTGTCCCCCAGTTCAGAAAGCCCTGAGTCCCAACTGTCCCCCCAGCTATGTAATATCTCCCTGCGCCCCTGCTTCCTCCGAAAGCCAGCTGGGGCTCCTAACACTGGTCCTGCAGGATCCTGGTGGTCTCAAGCACACCCTGAAAAGTTCTTTTTTTTGGGGGGGTCCGGTCGTGGGGCCTGAACTCTGGGCCTGGGTGCTGTCCCTCAGCTCTTCAGCTCAAGGCTAGCGCTCTACCACTTGAGCCACAGCGCCACTTCCAGTTTTTTTTTCTTTTTGCTTATGTGGTGCTGAGGAATCGAACCCAGGGTCTCATGCATGCAAGGCAAGCGCTCTTCCACTGAGCCACCTTCCCAGCTCCACCCTGAAAAGTTCTAAGGTAAATTAAAGGCAACCACATATTTGATGCTAAGTTCATATGCCTGTCTCTCTAGCCCAGGTCCTTTCCTATCCATCCTGGGCCAGACCCTGTGCTGGGGCCTACTGCATCCTTGGGGAAAGTGCCAGCATGGGTCCAGGACAACTGAGTCACAGGTCTCCTGGTGTCTGCCAATGGCTATGAGAGGAAGAGGATGAATCAGGGGACCAGAAGGCTTGGCTGAGACATGGGGGGGGGAGCAGGGAGGAGGGGGAAATGCACATCTCATTGGGCCACAGTGAGCAAAAATCACAAAGGATGCATATTTCAATGAATCTGGACTTCCCTATATGTGCAGCCTCATTGGGACCTTACCTGGAGCCTTCACAGTCCTCATTCCTGGACCCCAGTCCTAATCTATACTGCAAGCCCTACATCTCAGCCCACCCTGACCCCTTGGCTTATCCTAAGACAGACCATGGGGTGTAGTTCACATTGCTGGGTTCCCAGGGTTAGGCTCCAGCTGTAATCTGGCTTCTCCTTATTCTTTTGCCCTGTCTCCTTACTGGATTTTGCTAGAGGAAGGTCCTTAATGAAGCTCTTGCTCTTGAATGCTTGTCCCAGGCTCTGCTTCTGTGAGGAGCTAGTATGAGATAACCTGCAGCCACTAGGCACCTTGTATCTATTCTAATATTAGGACTCTAGGTTTGCTATTTATAAAAACAGACCAAGTGCCATGGCTCATACCTGTCCCAACTATTCAGGAGGTGGAGATGCAGGACAATCTCTATCTGAAGCCAGCTGGGGCAAAAAGTTTGTAAAACTCCATCTCAACCAATAAGAGCGGAGTGAGGGAGGAAACATTTGTCCAGCTATGTGGATCACTGTCTGAGGCTGGCCCCAGGCAAAAATGTAAGACCTTATCTAAAAAATGAAGCCAAAAGGATTGGAGGTGTTAGATTATATTAGACTTTGCCAGAAAACCATGCAGACATCCAGGTACAGAGAACAATGAAAGGTTCATTGCCGGAAAAGGAGGGAGAAGTGAGAAGAAGTGCCAACTATTGTCTGAGGTGACCTATATAACCTAGGAGGTATAGGAAGGGCTAAAGGGGGCTAGGAGGTGGAGACCCTGGTGTGGGTGTGAGGGCCAGGGGCTTCATCATGGAGGACTAAGATTTATGGCTTCTGTCCAAACAGTAGATAAGAGGTCCTGCAACTGCTCAGACCTGAAGATCACTCTAAGCGGCTCTTGTTGCTTTACATGGTGGTAGCTGCCTCAGAGAAGTACCATCCCAAGGTATAGGGGATTGGAGGCTGATTACTGCCTTCACTAAATGGGCTTAGGGAGTATGCTAAGCTGTAGAGAGGGGAAGGAGTGTACTAAGCTATGGGAAGGGAGCTCATTTCACTAATAGGAAGTATGGCTCAAATAGTAGAGCCCCTGCCTAGCAAGTACAAAGCCCTGAGTTCAAACCCCAGTATCTCAAACAAAACAAAACAAAAGAAAAAAAACCCCAAACCAACCTTCACATTAATTGTGGTTTAAACATGACAGACAATTATTATTTTCTAGCTGTCAGAGGGTCAGTGGTTTAAAGCAAAATGATAATTTTTGGGGCTGGAACCTAGGCCGTTCCCATTGGTTGTCCTGCTATCCTGGTGATTGGTGTCCTCATCCATATGATCCCAGGTGAACCCAAGACAAAGCTCATATTCTGGGCAGCAGGATGGGAGAGATGAAGTGGTAGTAAATCCCTTGTCTTGAAGGGCATGTACCCAGAAGTGAGGGTCAGCATAGTGTCACATCCCATTGGTCACTTTTCAGTCATGTGATCACTGTGCTGCAAAGGAGGCTGGGAAATGTAGTTTATTTTACATACAGTCAGTGCTAGGAGTGTTCTATGCTATTACAGGAGAGAAGAACAGGAGAAATCTATCTATACCTACCACACCAA
Organism: Dipodomys merriami; assembly: GCF_024711535.1. Classification (NCBI taxonomy): domain Eukaryota; kingdom Metazoa; phylum Chordata; class Mammalia; order Rodentia; family Heteromyidae; genus Dipodomys; species Dipodomys merriami. Next base: position 17,305,282 of record NW_027203270.1, on the reverse strand, counting down.
GCAAGAATGAATGTTACTTTAAAGGGGGAACAAGAGGCTTCTTTTAGAGAGAATAGTCTTTAAGGAAATATTCTGAGTATTCTGTGGGTAGATAATGGGAAGCATCTTCCAGGGAGGGCCCAAATGGCTCATGAGCGATGGAGGAGGCTGAGGATCTTCTCTCCAGTGATGGCCGGTGAGGAGCTGCGTGAGGCGACGACACCCCCACTTTGAAATCTAATGTTCTCTAATTTACAGGGAAAGTCTCTCTCTCTCTCTCTCTCTCTCTCTCTCTCTCTCTCTCTCTCTCTCTCTCACACACACACACACACACACACACACACACACACACACACACACACACACACACAGAGCAGCAGCCTGAGAGGGGTGAGGGAGGTCATAGGAAAGGAGCCAGTTGTGGATGGGGACTCAACCTGCACACAGAAGGAAAGCCTGAGGGGACAAACATGACAGACATGGAATGATGCAGCCAAGGGGGAAAGGTCAAGGGACCTGACAACACTCTGAAATTTCAGGAGGAGCATTTAGAAGGCAAATTTCTCTAATGAGAGGTTAGAATGCGTTGGTTTTAAACCTTAGTGGTTGTTCTCTGAGACTGGGGCTGGGTTGGCCAGACTAATCATGCCAGGGATTCAGATGCACTTCCTGCCTCACACAGAGACAAATCTGGGACATTCTGCTCCATAATTGCTTTTAGTGCCAGTGCTGGGATTGAACTCGGGCCTTAGACATTGTCCCTTCACCATTTTTTTTTTGTCAGTTGTGGGGCTTGAACTCAGTGCCTGGGTGCTGTTCTTGAGCCTCTTTGTGCTCAAGGCTAGTGCTCTACCACTTGAGCCACAGCACTACTTCTGGTTTTTGAGTGGTTAATTGGAGATACGAATCTCAGAGGGACTTTTCTGCCCAGGCTGGCTTTTAATCATGATCCTCAGATCTCAGCCTCCTGAGTAGCTAGGATTACAGGCGTGAGCCACCAGAGTCCGGCTTGTCCCTTCACTTTTACACTCAAGGTTGGCACTCCCTGTTGAGCTACTGCTCCACTTCTGGCTTTTGTTGTTGTTGTTGATGATTGTGGGGCCTGAACTCTGGGCCTGAGCACTGTCCCTCAGCTCTTCAGCTCAAGCCACAGTGCCACTTCCAGCTTTTATTCTGCTTATGTGGTACTGAGGAATCCAACCCAGGGCCTCATGCATGCAAGGCAAGTACTCTACCACCGAGCCACCTTCCCAACCCCACTTCTGGCTTTTTATTGGTTAACTGGTGATCCAAGTCTCACAGATGCTTTTTTCCTGCCAGGTGGGTTTCAAACCAAATCTTAGCTTTCTGAGTAGGTGTGAGAGATGTGAGCTACCAGCCGCCAGCCTGGCAAGACCTCTTCGTGGAGAGTTCTGTGTCCCTCAGTACTATGTCATCTCTGTGGGAGCAGCCACTGCTGGGGCTCAATACCTGCTTTCATTAATTTATTAGTGGTTTGCAAATAAGTCTAAAATAAACTAGTGGCTACATAATGATGACTCTAATTCTTTGAATCTTCATTTATTAGCTGAAATGGTTCCATAGAGAGAAACATCTCCTTAGCCAAACCTCTACTCTTTGGCTACCTTTTGGTTAGGGTTTGTAAGGAAGAAACAGAATATAGGTGTGGCTTGGCCCCTCTAGCAAATCTCTAAATAAAAATTCTCTCCCAGAGCTGGGCACCAGTGGCTCATGCCTGTAATCTTTATTTTTTAGGAGGCTGAGATATGAGGATCCAGGTTCAAGGCCAGCTCATGAAAATCTGTGAGCCTTTCATTTCCAATTAACCATCAAAAAGCCAGAAGTGGAGCTATGGCTCAAGTGGTAGAGTACCAGCCTGAGTGAAAAAGCTAAGGGACAGTGCATAGGCCCTGAGTTCAAGACCCAGTATGGCACACACTCACAGATTCTCTCCTAATGGTGTTTACTAGGTGTAAATTAATGGAGCTCATTAATTCAGAGATATTTTATGTGCTTTAATTAGCTACAAAAGTACCCCCTATTAAGGCATAAATGGTCACTTGTTTCAAGTTGGCTCTGAGTCCTTGGATATGAGAGTGGTGTTCTTTGAGAGGTTGTTTGTTGTCTGGTTTGGAAAAGCGTTGCAGGTTCATCTTTTTCATTTCCTGTTTCAAACTGGACCCAGACATTTCTCCAGGGATCCCTCAGTCTTGGGGGTGAGAAATGGTAGTTAGAAGCCAGAACCTTGGCAGTAGGAGAGCCACAAGATTACTACAATAGCCATTATTTCCACAGCATTCATTTATACTGATCTTCTGATTCCAATTCAGGATAACTTAGCTTTTATTTCTATTATCTGTCAGTATCTTTGTTCTCTAGGCAGGAGTCTAATTCTCAGTGGTACTGGATCAATAGAATAAGAAACACCATCTTCTTGGGCCCACAGTACACACACACACACACACACACACACACACACACACACACACACACACACACACAAAACAATAACACTACTATAATTCAGTGATTGAGAACAACCACAGGTGATTTTTTTTCCCTACCCAAACTAACTATGCTGACTGCAAGTGATCTGAAAATTAGGAGAAGCCAAGTGCTGGTGGCTCATGCTTATAATCCAAGTTATTCAGGAGGCTGAGATCTGAGGATTGTGGTTCAAAACCAGCATAGGCAGAAATGTTCATGAGACTCTTATCTTCAGTTACCAAAAAAAGATAGAAGTGAAGATGTGGCTCAAGTGGTAGAGAGTGCCAGCCTTGAGCAAAAAGCTCAGGGACAGCACCCAGGCCATGAGTTCAAGCCCCAACCCCCGCCCCCCTCACATGGTATGATTTTTTATTATAATTTTTTTTTGCCAGTCCAGGGGGCTTTCACTCAGAGATGAACAGTCAAATCATGATATGCTAAAATCCTGGAGTAGATCTCTATAGGGTAGCAAAAATTGGCTCACAACCAAACAGGTTCATTTGTTTGCTTTTGCTCTTAATGTTTAGGGAATTTTTAAAAATAATGTTTTATAAGGATATAATATAATCACATGGTTCTAAAATCAAATCTATGAAACTAATTATGTTAGGAGAAGTCTAGCTCCTATCCCTGTCTGTTCCACCCTGTCTCTACTCTTCCCCACAAGTAACTATTGTAAAACATATGGTTCATTATTGCTGGCATGTGTAAAACATGGCCACAAATCTTTTGGCATTTCTTCTTTAGGAAGGTGGTCCTGCCAGGTGCCAGTGGCTCACTCATGCAATCCTAGCTACTCAGGAAGCCGAGATCTGAGGATCATGGTTTGAAGCCAACCCAGACAGCAAAGTCCATGAGATTCTTATCTCCAATAGACTACTCTGAAAAAGCCAGAAGTGGTGCTGTGGCTCAAGTAGTAGAGTGCTAGCCTTGAGCATAAAGAGTCTCGGGGACAGCATCCAGGCCTGGCTTTGCCTTTCTTTCTTTCTTTTTTTTTTGGTGGGGGGGGTCCGGTCGTGGGGCCTGAACTCTGGGCCTGGGCACTGTCCCTCACTCTTCAGTTCAAGGCTAGCACTCTACCACTTGAGCCACAGTGTCACTTCCGGCTTTTTTTTCCTTTTTACTTATGTGGTGCTGAGGAATCGAACCCAGGGCCTCAGGCATGCAAGGCAAGCGCTCTACCACTGAGCCACCTTCCCAGCCCCGTGCTTTGCCTTTCTCATTTTTAGCATAAGCTGATTCATACATGTGTGTGCTCTTCTCTTTGTTATGCACGATAGTGCCCTTTTCCCCCATAACTCTCACTTTTCACCAGATAATATGCTTGATCCCCTTAGAGAGATTTGAGTCACAGAGGTGGATTTTGCTTTGTTAGCAAATCTTTTTTCTATTAATAGATGAGTTAAAACCATACAATCAATATGTGTAGCTTTAACTGTTATACTGTTTTGTTCCATTTATGACTACCTTGGTCTCTTTGATGAATTGTCTTTCAATAGAGTGTTTTGTCTTTTATGATGTCTTTTTTTTTTTTTTTTGCCAGTCCTGGGGCTTGAACTCAGGGCCTGGGCACTGTCCTTGAGCTTCATTTTGCTCAAGGCTAGCACTCTAATACTTGAGCCACAGTACCACTTCCAGCCTTTTCTGTTTATGTGGTACTAAGGAATTGAACTCAAGGCTTCATGGTAGGCAAGCACTCTACCACTAGGCCACATTCCCAGCCCTTTTATGATATCTTTCGGTACTTAAGAAGTTTCATATTTGCATGTCGGCACTAGGGCTTGAACTTAGGGCCTCATGCTCTCACTTGGCTTTTTCACTCAAGGCTGGCACTATATCATGTGAGCTATACCTCTTCTGGCTTTTTGTTGGGTAATTAGAGGTAAGAGTTTCAAGGATTTGCCTGCTCAAGTTGGTTTTGAACCTGGATCCTCAGATCTTAGCCTGTTGAGTTAGCTAAGATTACAGGTGTGAGGTTCCCATTTCCACCCCTCCCCGCTTTTTCCCTTGGTGATAGGGTCTCACTAAGTAGCCCAGGTTGTCTTGGCATTTTTTGGGGGGGGGTCATGGGACTTGAACTCGAGGCCTGGGTGCTGTCCCTGAGCTCTTCAGCTCAAGGCTAGTACTCTACCACTTGAGCCACAGCACCACTTCTGGTTTTCTGGTGGTTTATTGGAGATAAGAGTCTCAAAGAGGGTCTGGGAAGATGGCTCAGTGGTAGAGTGCTTACCTCGCATGCATGAGGCACTGGGTTTGATTCCTCAGCACCACATAAACAGAAAAAAGTCAGGAGTGGCACTGTGGCTCAAGCAGTAGAGTGCTAGCCTTGAGCTGAAGAGCTGAGGGACAGCGCCCAGACACAGAGTTCAAGTCCCACTTCTAGCCAGGGGCTGGTGGCTCACGCCTGTACTCAGGAGCCTGAGATCTGAGAATTGAGGTTTGAAGCCAACCTAGGGAGTAAAGTCCTCTTGAGACACTTATCTCTAATTAGCCACCAGAAAACTGGAAGTGTAGCTATGGCCCAAAGGGCTAGAGCCCTAGCCTTAAGTGAAAAAGCTCAGGGACAGCACCCAGGCCCTGAGTTCAAGCCCCAATACTGACTTAAAAAAAAAAAAAAAGAGTCTCAAAGACTTCCCTGTCCAGGCTGGCTTTGAACCATGATCCTCAGATCTCAGCCTCCAGAGTTGCTAGGATCACAGATGTGAGCCACTGTGAACCACCAGTACCCATTGCTTTCATCTCTTTTACCTAGATTCCCTCCCTCCCCTTCTCTTCCTCTTCCCCCTTCTCTTCTTTTTCTTCCTCTCTTCCTTTTCATGTCTAATTTGAGTTCCTATTGTCTGTGTCCTGCCCATTTCAATTTTACACTCATCTGGCTTTTTCCATCCAGTTGGAGTTGTGGTGTGTTAACACCAGGAGCCCATGGTCCCTGTGCCACCTCAGCCCTGGGGCCTGGCTCTGGTCGCACGGTCCCCACCCCCCACATGCTGTGCACGGTAGGGTCCCCCTGGTGTTGGCAACATGCACCATTGTCAGCCTAGTATAGTTCATACCTGAGGTTTCTCTTCCAGCCCTTCCTTGACAATGTTGATGGTCCCTGGGTTCTGAGTTTCCATCAGTCCCTTCAGCCGGGAGGGAGCAGGAAGCAAGCTTTTGTAGCAGTAAGGGCATGGGGTTTCTTTGTTACTGCGACCTGCCTGCCTTAGCCTGACTTACACAGAGGGGCGGGGCCAGAGTGGAGTGGCAGAGCACTTTGCGGGGCAAGCATGAGGCTCTGATCCATCTCAGTGCTGCAAAAACAAACAAACCAACAAATGACAAACACAGAACTGACTCATGGAGAGAAATGCTGCCACAGCAAACTCCTGGATTGGGTGGCACTGGCTTGGTGCCGGGGTGGCAGATGGCCAGGAGACTGATATTAGAGATGGCAAACCACCCAGCAAGGCTGTCTCCTGCGACAGTCTGGAAACAATGGAGTGACCCCAGAATTTCTCGTTTTAGAGGAAGAGATTGGAGAGGGAAGAATCTGAATAGGGTGACAGTTCAGGTCTCTTGCATTTGACAGGTGTAAGAAAGATGTCAACTCAGAAAAGCCTTGAAAAGAGTGGGGATAAGTCTGAAATCCAGGATAATGGGGCTGAAAGTAGCTCAGGTGCTTCTCAGGTCCTCACAGTAAGAGATGGTACATTATTTAAAGCACTTTGTACTGCATAAGTCCAGCAAAACCACTCTGTGGATGAGGGGTATGGCCTGCCACCTGCCTTTCCAGACACACCCACTGGTTTCTGTGAGAGAAAGGGGTCATCAGCAACAAGGGCATAGTGTGTGGGCAACTTCATTTCTTGGCCAGAAACACTGACACACAGAAGAGATTGGAGGCAACTAGACCCGAATCCTCAGTGGTTAAAGGCAAAGCAGGCCAGGACATTTTCCTGGTCTATCAAAGCTTTGGATGACTTGAAATAGGATCCAATGGCTCTAGGGCTGTTGCACATCTGGAAGACAAGGAGTAGTTGGGAAAGCAGGAAATCTCTCTCCAGACATGGCTAAGAAGGAAAATAAGAAGGAGAAGAGCATTCCCCAAAGACAGCCGGAGCTTCTGGAGGAACCTGGGTGGGGGAGCTTCTCCAGAGAGAAGTCCCAAGCCCTTCAAATCAGACCTTCTCACCAGCTTTCAGGGGCTCACGCCTGTAATCCTAGCTACTCCAAGGGCTGAGATTTGAGGATTGTGCTTCAAAGCCAGATCAGGCAGGATAGTCTGTGAGACTCTTATCCCCAGTGAATCAGCAAAAAACTGAAAGTGGAGCTGTGGCTCAGTCTTGAGCACAAAAACTCAGGGACAGTGCTCAGGCTCTGAGTTCAAGACTCAGGACCAACACTAAATAAATAAACAAATATATTTTTTAAAAAAGACATGCTTTCTCACATCAGGCAGGAGCTGCCCAAAGGGTTCTTAAAAATTGCTCTGGATTTGAAATGTCCAGACAGGTTCCAAATGGGAAAGTTCTTGTGGCTGTTTCTTTGTCCTTGTTGGGGCTAGATGGAGAGAAAGATGGCTTGTGATTTTAGTTTAGGAGGCTCTGGACAAAGATGCTTCACAGACAGATCACTGCCACATTCCAGCTGGGGACTTCCCATTCTTGGCTGAATTTCTCTTGTGTCTCCATCAACATAAGTGTATACTTGAACTGAGATCTCACCAACCATTGCTCGCTCTATCTATCTATCTATCTATCTATCTATCTATCTATCTATCTATCTATCTATCTATCTATCTATCTATCTATCTATCTATCTATCTATCTATCTATCTATCTATCTGTCTACCTATCCATCCATCCTATTTATTTATTTAGCCAGTTCCAGGATTTGAAATCAGTATCTCAAGCTCTTGCTCAGCTTGATCATAGCTGGCATCTTACCACTTGGTGACTTTTTGTCAATAAATTAGAAATGTGGTCTTACTGAATTTTTTTCTTTTTTCCTTTGTCCAGTCTGGCTTCAAACTATGTTCTTCTAATCTCAGCCTCCTGAATAGTCACAATGGCAAGCAGGAAACACCAGTGCTCAGCTAATGATGTTATTAAAAAAATTTATACTGTTATTTTAAAGGTGATATACAGAGGGATTACAGTTATGTACATCAGGTAAAGAGTATATTCCTTTTGTTTTTTAAAAATAATTGTATTTATTTATTGTATTTATGTGGTACCAAGGAATTGAACTCATGTATGCTAGGCAAGCACTCTACCACTAAGCCACATTCCTTGCCCTAACCATGTTATTTTGTAACTGATTTTGTGTGTGTGTATGTGTATGCTGAGACTAGGACTTGAACTCACGGTTTCACATTCTTTCTTCACTTTTTCTGCTCAAGGCTGGTACCCTACCACTTGAGTCATAACTCCATTTCTGTCTTTTTGCTGGTTAATTGGAGATAAGAACCTCATAAACTTTCCTGCTCTAGCTGGCTTCAAACCACAATCCTCTGATCTCAGACTCCTGAGTAGCTAGGATTGCAGAGGTGAATCATCTGTATCTGATTTAAAAAACAAACAAAACTAGTTTAAGTAAGTTTAGTTGATGTATAATTTATAGATGATAAAAGTTACCAATTTGGGCTGGGAAGGTGGCTCAGTGGTAGAGCGCTTGCCTTGCATGCTCAAGGTCCTGGGTTCGATTCCTCAGCACCACATAAGCAAAAAGAAAAAAGCCGGAAGTGGCGCTGTGGCTCAAGTGGTAGAGCGCTAGCCTTGAGCTGAAGAGCTGAGGGACAGCGCCCAGGCCCAGAGTTCAGGCCCCACGACCGGACAATATATATATATATATATATATATATATATATATATATATATATATATATATATATTAAAAGAATAATAAAAAAAATAAAAAAGTTACCAATTTGAAGCTATAGTTGTGTAAATATGGGCAGCTGTGTAACTAGCACCCTAGTCAAGATGCACAACACTTGCAATCCTCACAGCCTATGGCCCTTCCCTCCAATAAAAGGATTTGTTTCCTGTCACTGTTGTTTGCTTTCTCCAGAATCCCATGCATAATGGATCCCATAATGGGATCACTCTACACAAAGTCCTTTGTGATGAGCTTCATTCTGTTAACATAATGTTTTTGAGATTGATCTAAAAGTCCTTTCCTTTTTACTGCCCAGTCATACTATGCAGTATAGATGTAGCACAGTTTGTGTACTACCCAGCCGGCAGTTGGTGGGCACTTGGGTTGTATTTTCTGGTGAGAACAGCTGCCATGAACATTGGTGTGCAGGTTGTATGTGTGGTCACAGGCTTTTACTCCTCTTGGGTTAAGAGATAAGAGTATAATTTCTGGGTTGTATAATTTCTGGGTTGTATATTTGACTTGGGAAGAGACAGCAGAATGCAGAATGTATTCTGAGATGGCTATACCATTCTGCATTCCAATCAGCCTACTTTATTTTGGGAGCTGGTCCTGGGGCTTGAACTCAGGGTCTGGACACTGTCCCTGAGCTTTTTCACTCCAGGTTTGAGCCATTTTGGTGGTTAATTGGAGATAAGAGTCTCATGAACTTTCCTGCCTGGGCTATCTTTAAACCATGATCCTCCGATCTCAGCCTCCTATGTAGCTAGGATTATAGGCATGAGCCACCAACACCCACACACGTGTTTACTTCTACCTGTAAAGTATGTGTGAGGCATATGAAACAGAGCAGGTTTGTGGGTTAGTCCTGCTATTATAACAAAGGCCTAGAGATGACCAATTTCTTATCCTTCCAGGTTTGGAGGTTTCAGTCTGTAATTAATTGGCCCCATTGCTCTGGGTGGGTGGCAGTGGATCATAGGGGCGGGCATGCTGGAGCAAGACTTCATGGCTGGGGAGCAGCTGGGGTCCCAGTATGGGCAAGACGAGAGATGGGGCTAGAAAGGGTGCCCTTGGCTGAAGCACAGTCATTGCAGCTGTCTGGTGGCTAGGGCTGCAGGTGCATGGCTCAGTTGGTGGTGGCAGTGGGGGGGGCTGCGCTGAACTTGGCTCTGCACTCCTTTCTACTTCCCTCCAGACCAATCGGTCAGTCAGTGGGTCAGTGGGGGTAGGGAGGAGGCCCATGCTCGCTGTCCTTTTACTCTCTGGAGGGCCAGGCAGCCGGCCTGATCAATGAGCAGCCAAAGCAAAATGTCAGGAGCAATTAGAAGGTGCCCTTGGCATGAGCTTCCTCAGCAACAATATGTCTTTATTAATGATGCTTTGGATGATGCGACTGGAATAGCGGGCAGAGCAGGTCATGTGTCATGGCCTCCCAGAGTGGTATACGCACACAAGTTCATTCACTGCTGCATTCTCAGGTGCAGATGAGTCCTTGGGCTTCAGGCCCACCGAACTCTCAGTCTTCTCACCTGTATAATGGGAACATGGGGTGTGGTGGGCGTCAGTCAGACACTGCATCATAACAAACACCCTCTCAACTCCCCTGCTGCAAGCCGGGCCAGGTGGTGGCAAAAGAGGAAGGCCCCAGTACAGGAGGGGAAGATATAAAATGTGCTCAGGGCAGCCCTATGTCATGCTGTGTTTAACGAGTCAGGGGTCATCAAACCACCAACGAAGGTACCATTACCAGGGTTTGAACTCAGGACCTTACCCCCTTGCTTGACTTTTTCACTCATGTCTGTCATATGTATGTCACAAGTTGAGCCACAGCTCTACTTCTGGCTCTTCGGTGGTTCATTGGAGATAAGAATCTCATGGAAAAAGCCAGATGCCTGTGCTCACGCCTGTAATCCTAACTACTCAGGAGGTTGAGATCTGAGGATTGCAGTTCAAAGCCAGCCTGGACAGGAAACTCTGTGAGACTCTTATCTCGAACAAACCATTCACAAAACTGGAAGTGGTGCTCAAGTGGTAGAGTGTTAGCCTTGAGCTGAAGAGCTGAGAGATAGTGTTCAGGCCCAGAGTTCAAGCCCCACGACAGACAAAAAAGAAAAAAAAATCTCATGGACTTTGCTACCTTAGCCTCCTGAATAGCTAGGATTACAGGCATGAGCCACCTGTGCCTGACTTAGACCTCTCTTCACAGAACTTGCTGCAAAGGGTTGGCAGACACACTGTCACTGTATCCAGGGAGAATGCGCTGCTCATGCAGCCCACCCACAAGCGTGTTCTGAGTTCCTCTGGCAGGTCCGGCCTTAGGCCTGGTGATGCGGGGCTCACACAAAGGAACATGACTCAGTTTCTGTTCTCCAGAAGCCTCCAGGTTTGGTGGAGACAGTCAGACAGGAGCCATCTAAGGTGGTGAAGGCAATGGGAAATTTGGTCTAAGAGAAATGAGGTCATGGGTGTGGGAGGGCTCTGTGGAGAGCCCCATGGCTGTAGGAGGTGGAGGACAACATTGATTCTGCACTAATTATTCTCCAGGGGTAATCATGATGGTCTGTCCTGGGTTATTTTAGCGGAGGCTCAGAGTGGATGAGGTTATGTAGCCTGAGGAAGTTCTAGGGGTAGGTTTCAGCCAGGTTCACCTTTATGCACCTGTCCCTGGCCTGCTGGACATGACCCTCAAAGCGTCAATGGATGAACATGCAGGAGTGTGTGTGCAGGTGTGCTTGGGGATGCTGGGCTGGACAGAAGAGAAAGGGAGGGGGAGAAAGACTCTCTAGGAGACACCTCTTGGGAACTCAGCTTGGACCATGTGGTGGAGCCACCTGCAGGTTGGTAACCTGAGTCTTACAGCTGGGATAGGAGTGAGCTCCTTAGCTGTTTCCATCTGGGGAGACCCGCAGGCTGGGGTCTCCCTCCCCTGCAGGGAGCCTCCGACGGATCATGCAGAGGCAGGAAGAATGAATCAGGAATCTGAGGAAGTTTGCTGAGTGCTTTTCTGAGTTGGCATCCTTTAATTTTGATGGCGACATTCCAAGGGAGACGTTAATAAGTTTGTTTGGAAGCTGATTTAACTGAGGCACAGAAAGGTGAGGTGGCCTGCTTAGACTTACATAATGAGTCATGATGTAGCCCTGGGAGCTGGGTGTGGTGGTACATGCCTATAATCCCTGCACGGGTGGGAAGGAGAAACACAAGTTTAAGGTCAGTTTTTGGGCTACGTTGTGAGACTCTATTTCCAATGAAGAAGGAGGAGGAGGAGGAAGAGGAGGAGAAGGAGGGGGTGGAGGAAGAGAAGAAGCAGAGGAGGAGGAAATGACCTTAGGAATATAGAATGTCCCAAACTAGCCTCCTGCTGGTTTCCCTAAGCTGACCACCCTCAGCGACTGGGTTAGTAAGTAAAAGAGTAACAATATTGTAGCTACAAGAACAGTAACATTGTATACTCATTATCTTGCCCATGTAATTGTAACCCCTCTATACAGTATTTTCACAATAAAAAACAGTAACATTGTAATAATAGTGGCTGTTGTGGCTACAATAACAGTCACACTGTAATAACAGTGACGATTACTGTGGCTACAATAATAGCAATAGCATGTTCTCACCTGCCCGTGCACATCAGGCCAGCTGCTTTGGCTGTGACTCAGTACTGAATTTCTTCTACCACCTCGGATGTAGGGCCACCATCACCTATCATCTTGGAGATGGGGAAATTGGAGCACAGAGAGGGTAAGCCATCTCCCCAAGGCACACAGCTTCTTAGTGACCAGGCTGCCAGAAACATTCCCGTGTCCAGGGCCTGCTTGGGAGTGGAGCTTTCCTAAATTTGCTTCCTTAGAAACTTCTTTGACAGGAATCAGAACACAAAGACCCTCCCTGGAGGCTGGGCCTGGCAGGTGGGAGGCTGGGAAAGAGAGGAGGGAAGGCCACTAGGTTCCAAGCCCATCTACTCTGAGGGGCTGTGGGTCGCTGCAGCCTCCCTCCGACTGGATACAGGCAGCCCCAGCCTCTGTGCGTCCTGGCTGTTTGGAAGTCTTGGCCCCTGTCTTCCAGCCTGGGCTTGTATTTGAGCAGCAGCAGCAGCAATAACAGCCTAGTTATAACTCCTTGGTGTGAAGAAGACAGAGGAGGACCAGGAGCAGGCCTCATGTCCCTAGCCAGCAAATGGAAGGCTGGGGCTGGACTCTATATCTTGCTGTCTGCCACTCAAGACTCTTCACTGTTGGAGAAGCTCAGGGAAAGGGGAAGAGGCATGCCGGTCCCTCAGGATTTGAATAGTTGTGCCCTGATTGAACCCACCAGCCCTGACAGCAACAATGGGAGATGATGGTGAGGTCAGTGTCTTGTACATCTTCCTTCAGCGCCTGGACTTTGGCTTCTCCATCTGGGACATGGGTGTGTGACTGGCCCCTGTCTCAGAGGACAAGCTGGAGAGCAGAGGGATGAAAATAGCAGGAGGATCAGGGTTGGGCACAAGGCATGCTTGAGCTGTGGCCAGAATATCACCCATTTGTGACGTGCCGGGCACGCGTGTCCTCACCGCTGGGCAGCGAGGTAGCTGGGGGCGAGGAAGCCATCTGAGGTCTCTGAGCTGGGGACATGCACAGTGGGTGTGGCTATTGGCCTGTCAGAGATGGGTGGACTGTGGGCCTCCAGCGTAGGCTGCCCTGTTGCGGGGAGGGGACTGTCCAGCACTGGCTTCCTCTGTTACTGACTGCATAGCCACAGACTGATAAGAACCCCCCAGGGGGTCTTGGCCCTGGCCCAGGCCATCCTCCAGGCTTTGTCCTCTTGCCTGCCCTGCAGGTGGCCACCGAGGTAGCATCAGTCATTCTGGAGATGGGGGATGGGCAAGGCTCCAAGATGGAAAACAACAGAGCTTTGAGCTCTACCCCATGGAGTACTTTCATTGCTTGATTCCAAGCTCATCCTGGGGAAACTGAGGTACAAAGAGGTTGTGTCTTGCCCTAGGCCACCTAGCCAGGAAGGGGGTGGGGGGTGGGACTGGGATTCAAACTCAGGTCCTCCAGCCATGGAGGCTGTGAAAGTGGCCACGAAGTCAAGAAGCCTTGCCGTGACCTTCCCCACCCTCCCTCAGCTGGGCCATGTCACGCAGTCCCTGTGTCTCAGGTATGCCTGGATGACCTTGGGTGAGGCAGTGACCTTCCCAGGAATGACTCATGCCAGGAATGGCCCCATCGGGTCCAGGCATACTCAGCGCCACCCCAGGCTTCCTGGCTTTACCTGCTGTGCCCATCTTGGAAGCACAGACCTGGTGCACCCCTTCTGCTGGCCTTGGGGACATACCTGGCCCCCATGGGTGGCGGGGGTGGGTGGTGTGCCCTCTCTTCATCCAACACCCCAACCTCCAGAACTCCAGTTAGAGATTCGGGGTGCATCTTGGCCCTCCCCCTTCCCACCTCGGGCCCTTCGCCTCCCTTTGAACTGTCTGTCTTGCTGCGGAGAGAGCTATTCATAGCCAAATGATGTAAAATTTATAAAGTATGGCTGGGAGGATGGAATCCGCCCCCAGCACGTGGCCACGCTGCTCCCACTCCACCCAGGAGCTCTTCTTCCGCACAAGTGTGTGAGTGAGCATGGGAGAGAGTGGGCATGGGGGGGACCTCTTCACTATGTCTGCGCTGCTACTGTTGTGGTCTTGGGGTGGGGCTTTCTTTTCTTTTCTTTTTTCCACTCCTGGGGCTTGAACTTAGGGCCTGGGCACTGTCTCTGAGCTTCTTTTGCTCAATGCTAGCACTCTACCACTTGAGCCACAGTGCTACTTCTGGCTTTTTCTGTGTATGTGGTACTGAGGAATCAAACCCAGAGCTTCATGCATGCTAGGCAAGCACTCCACCACTAAGCCATATTCTGAGCCATTGTGGGGCTTTTTAAAAAATTTTTTTTCCTCTGTAATGCTGGGGATGAACTCAGGGTGTCCACATGCTAGGCAAACCATTTACCCCTGAGCTCTGCCCACCCTTTTAATTTTCTTTCTTTCTTTCTTTCTTTCTTTCTTTCTTTCTTTCTTTCTTTCTTTCTTTCTTTCTTTCTTTCTTTCTTTCTTTCTTTCTCTCTCTCTCTCTCTTTCTCTCTCTCTCTTTCTCTCTCTCTCTTTCTTTCTCTCTCTCTCTTTCTTTCTTTCTTTCTTTCTTTCTTTCTTTCTCTCTCTCTCTCTCTCTTTCTTTCTTTCTTTCTTTCTTTCTTTCCTTCTTTCTTTCTTTCTTTCTTTCTTTTTTGTTGGTCATGGATCTTGAACTTTGGGCCTGGGCACTGTCCCTCAGCTCTTCAGCTCAAGGCTAGTGCTCTACCACTTGAGCCACAGCACCACTTGCAGCCTTTTCTGTTTATGTGGTGCTGAGGAATTGAACCCGGGGCCTCATGAATATGAGGCAAGCACCCTTCACTGAGCCACCTTCCTAGCACAATTTAATTTTTTTTTTTTTTTGGATCATGGGGCTTGAATTCTGGGCCTGGGAACTGTCCCTCAGCTCTTCAGTTCAAGGCAAGCTCTCTGCCACTTGAGCCACAGTGCCACTTCCGGTTTTCTGGTGGTTAGTTGGGGATAAGAGTCACAGACTTTCTTGCCTGGGCTGGCTTTGAACCCTGATCCTCAGATCTCAGCCTCCTGACTAGATAGGATTATAGGCATGAGCCACCAGGCACCTGGCTTTAATTTAATTTTGATACAAGGTTTGGCTCCTGTATACCAGGTGGTGCCAATGGCCTCCTGTGAGCTGGGATTACAGGGGTATACTACCATACTTGGTTGCAACATGTTGTTCTGCAATATCATGCATTGTGGACTGGACTGGCTAACTGGAGTTATGGAGCAGGTGCAGAACCTTATGTACTTGTCTTTTTTTTTGGTCAGTTGTAGGGCTTGAACTCAGCACCTGGGTGCTGTCCCTGAGCTCTTTTTGCTCAAGGCTAACACTCTACCACTTTGAGCCACAGAGCTACTTTCAGTTTTCTGGCAATTAACTGGAGGAAAGAGTCTTACAGGCCTTTCTGCCTGTGCTGGCTTTGAAATTGTGATCCTTAGATCTCAACCTCCTGAGTAGCTAGGATTACAGGTGTACTTCACTAGTGCCGCTGTACTTGTCATTTTTGTGGTGAGCACTCAAGCTCCTCCCTGCTTTCTGAGGCTGATGGATATTTTGTGCGGATGGAGCACTTTTCATTTATCCCATCAGCCGTCGGTGGACATCGCTTATTTCTACCTTCTGGTCGATGTTACCTATCTCAGGGACATGAGGGACATCTCTGCCCATGTGTTCAGTTCTGGGCAGAGACAGGGCTTTGCCAGTCCTGATTCTGCCTTGGCCCCGCTGAGCCTGAAGCCTTCTCCCCTCTGCGATCCTCAGAGCAGGGTACACTGCACATTGCTCCCCATGCTTCTCTCCGAGGCCATATTTTGTTTCTCCTGGGTTCAGGTTTCTGTGGAACAGAACCCGGATGGGGGAAGTCAAAGCTTATCCAAGAAGTTGGAGCCAAGCTGGACCTGAGCTCCAGACCTACCAGGTCCTCAAATTCCCTCTCTTGGCACCATAAATTGCTCCTTCCCTGTGGGGGTCACCATTGCAGAAGCCAGATGACACACAGCCTGTCTCCTCAGCCACTGCCTTTCTGGAACGTTCCAGGGAGGACACGTCTCTGACACTGAAGGCTAGTCTTGTGTGACATATCCTTTGCAGTAGGATGGGTCCTGGAGGTGGGGGCTCAGAGGGACCCCCAAACAGCGGTAGCTGGAGCGCTCAGTGTGAATGCAACTCTGGGCCAGCTCCTTGGGGTGTATTTGGTGGAGCTCTTTGCCACCTCATCCCTTTCCCTTGAGAGATATGGCACTTTCTTGCCACTCCTGGCTCCCCAGGGAGCCCCTTGGAACCCCTAAAATGACAAGGAAGAATCCGCTGGCCTATGACTCTTGAGGGAAAACTGAGCTGAGCGTCTGCCACCATTCTGGGCCTGGATTGAGGCTGTGGCAATATGTCTCTTTCCTCCAGGGCCTCCTGCTCCCGGGTTTGCAGCCTTGGTGTCCTTTGCATGGCTGCGGACTCTCAGTGAACATGGGGCTGGCCAGTCGATCTGCCTCCTGCCTGTCTGAAGTAGCTGATGATGGCAGCCTTCTTAGGATCCCTTGAGTTGTTCCCCCAGACTGTGGTGTTTATTGCCCCATTGCAGTGCAGTTGGGGAAACTGAGGCCTGAGTGGGGTTAGGTTTGCCTGTGGGGTATCTTGGTCAGCTCGCTGACTCCTTCTGCCAGACCTCAAGTCCACCTCCTTAGAGCAGACTCTGTTAGTCATGTATCATCAGTGTCTCCAGGGTCACATCCCCGGATCACAAGTGTGAACTTAGGAGCAGGCAGGGAGGCCCCAAGAACAGGGACCCTATCCTCATGGCTGGCTTATGTTCTCAAAGGGAAGATGAATATGAAATTGCCCAGTGCAGATGAGCAGTCTTAAGTATACATACAGCAAGGTGACTTGGAGAATGGGAGGGAGGGAGAGGCCTGGAGGAAGAGCAGCAAGTGCAAAGTCCCTGAAGTCAGCAATGTTCAGCTCCTTTGAGGGAATTGTCTGAGGACCAGCAGAGACTAGCCCATGGACTTGGGAAGTGAGTTCTTTACACCTTTGGGCAACTGTTTATACCTGGGCATGCTTACGGATAAAATTTTCTCTGAACTCAAGTTCCAATTGTCTGGGTAACTCTCTCTTTCTGGAGAGGGCTTTTTCTTTCTTTTCTTTTTCTTTTTTCTTTTTTTAGTTTTTGCTAGTCCTGGGGCTTGAACTCAGGGCCTGGGCACTCCACCACTTGAGCCACAGGGCCACTTCCGGCTTTTTCTGCTCATGTGGTACTTACTGAAGAATGGAAAGCAGGGACTCATGCATGCTGGGCAAAAGCTCTACCATAAGCCACATTCCCAGACACCATCTCTGAAAAGTTTTAAATCAGATTTTTTTAAACCTGGACACTCTAGCTTCCCAGTCTCTCTTAAGAAAGTTCTGACCACTATTGCCCTCACTCTTGGAACTCTCCATAGCAGAGACTGAGGGAAAGAAGGGTCCTCTTTCCATCCCCCAAACCCAGAAGCCTGAGAGCAAGGGATGCTGGGAACCAAAGCTGAGACCCAGTGGGGCTTGCCAGAAGGGCCTGCAGTAGCTGGGGAGGCACAGTGAGTTCATCCTTGCCAAGTCCTGCTGTGCCGCAGGTGCTCTGGACCAGCACTGTCCTTGACCCAGGGTCAAGATTTTTCCTTTGAACCATGGCCTCTGACAACCAGTCTGCTCCCTGCCTTCCTTGTCCTTGCTCCTGGTCTGTGTGCCTGCTCCAGGATGCTGCATACAGCCAGTTTGAGTCCCTGAGTTCAAACTCCAGTACTGTCAGAAAGAAGGAAAGAAAGAAAGAAAGAAAGGGAAGGAGGGAGGAAGGAAGGAAGGAAAGAAGGGAAGAAGGAAGAAAGGAAAGAAGGAAGGAAGGGAGGGAGGAAGGAAGGGAGGAAGGAAGGGAGGAAGGAAGGGAGGAAGGTAGGAAGGAAGGAAGGATAGAAGTATTGGAGGGAGGTTGGGAGGGAGGCAGGCAGGCAACCCCTTGAGGAGAGAGGCCACTTGTGAGGATGCAGATTGTCCAAGCCCTGCTGGGGCGGGGAGGGGAGGGTTGGGTGAGAATTGCTGGCCCTAGGCCTAGGGTCTGGGCCTCCAGGAGGTGTCTGATGATGTCATCTCTGACAATCTCTTCATGTCACTGCAGCAGGCAGTCTCAGGGGTCCAGAGGGCATTGGAGGGCCATGTCCACTCCCTCCCCTGAGTGTGTCTGAGCCTGGTCCCACCTCCTCGAGGCACTCCAGTGTCTCCAGGGCTATGTAGGGTGTATCCTACTCAAGAAGACATGGCTCCCCAGTCCAAGTCTCAGGTGGCATCCTTCAGGCAGGGTACACGTGCTTATCTAGCAGACTGGAATGGCAGAAGTGGACTGATAGCTATGCTGTCTTTATGCAGAGACCACCGGGCTGGGCTGGCCAGCAGGGCTCCTGACCACTGTCTCTTGCCTTCTCCAGAGTTGGTGGGGGTGAATCCTGAGCTTCTTCGGGTCAAGGACCCAGTTTGGCACTGTGGGGGATGGGAGGCATCAGGAACCTGGCTCAGCATGGCACAAGCTGGTGCCAGCAAGGGCAGCCCCAAGGGTGGGTGGTCTAGCCAGGTCAGACAGGGGTCTCCCTGGAGAAGCTCACACACACACACACACACACACACACACACACACACACACACACACACACACAGAGAGAGAGAGAGAGAGAGAGAGAGAGAGAGAGAGAGATGCATTGAGACACCCATGACTATCCATACATGCGTTGACACACACAGACTCACAAGCACACACACATTTTGGGACACACACAGTTGTCTCTTTGCATATGGGGGAAATCTGTTTTAGGACACCTCGCTCCCAACTCTTTGGTATAAAGTGCTGGGGTCGGTCTTGGCAAATCACCTAGGCACATGCTTTAATTATTTCTCCTTTTTATTTGGTCAGTCATGGGGCTTGAACTCAGGACCTAGGCACTGTCCCTAAGTTCTTTCCACTCAAGGCTAGTTCTCTATCACTCTGTGGAGCCATAGCGCCACATCCAGGTTTTGAGTAGTTAATTGGAGATAAGAATCTCACTCTCCTGGGAACTTTTCTTCCTGGGGCTGGCATTCAAGCACGATCCTCAGATGTCAGCCTCTTGAGTAACTAGGATTACAGGAGTGAGCCACTGGTGCCAGGCTCTTACACTGTATTGTTCAGAGAATCAGGACAAGAGGACACAGACCCAGTGACACTTGACTACATGCTGGGGCATTGGCAGAGGCGTGGGCAGGGCTGGAAGCTGGGCACAGGACTGCCCACAGCTTCATCTATGTAGATATGACCTTAGTGCTTGGTGTACTACAAATTCAATTATTGTTTTTTGGAACTTTCTTGATTTTTTGGGGGTGGAACTCATGTGTATGCATATAGAGGGTCAACTACATTTGCATGGATCTCATATACATATGCACAGTTCAAAATACTCCCTCCCTGCCATATCCCAGGATCTAGGTGACCTGGAGCAGCAAGCCTGCATATATAAGGTCTGAACACTAATGGTTGTGTCTGTTGCAAGCCTGGGGTCAGAGCTGGGCACAGGGTCCTTGTTACTGTCTAGCCTAGAGAACACCACCACTGTAGCATTCCTGGGGGTCCTACCACAGATCCTAATGATTTCCATAGGCTCCCCCATGTCAGACTTCTCTTCCCTTCCTCTTCTAGCTCTTCTTTCCCTCCTCCTTCTACTTCTCTTCCCTCTTCCCCTTCCCATCCCTCCCCTCCTCCTCTTTTTCTGCTCCTTTTCCCTCCTCTCTCCTCCTTCTCCTCCTCCTCTTTGAATGTTTTTGCTTTCTCTTTGTGGGGTGGGGTAGAATTTGAAGCAGGGTCTGACTATGCAGGTGGGGCTGGCCTCAATGTCACAATTCTTTTGCTTCTGCTGGGATTACAGATATGCACCACTGCACCTAGCTCCCCTAGGCTTTGCCTCTGTCTGTGAAATGCTGATAGATTTTATTTTCATTTTTAATAAACCATGCATGCACAAGGCCCCAAACTCAGAGACACTCTGGGGTATGGAGTACACACTGCCATCCTCTCCATGTCCTAGTCTAGAAGATCTTCTCTCTGGAGATAATCCCCAAATTTCTGCTTTTCCTCCCAGAGCTTTCCATACACCCAGCCTGCCATGAGCCCTTTTCAATGGCTCCTACTGTGAGCAGGAGAGCCAGCATGTGTGAACATTGCTCCTTGTTTTGTTGCTGTGTGTGTGTGTGTGTGTGTGTGTGTGTGTGTGTGTGTGTGTGTGTGTGTGTGTGTGTGTGTGTGTGTGTGTGTGTCATTACTGGGGACTGAACTCAGGGCCTTGAAATGTCTAAGCAGTTGCTCTACCTCTTTAAAAAATTATTGTTATTATCAAAGTGATGTACACAGTGGTTACAGTTATATGTCAGGTAATAAGTACATTTCTTTTTGGACATTGTCACCCCTTCCCTTGTTCTCTCTCAGTTTTTCCCTCTGATTTACCTCTTTTTCTTTAAATCAGTCATGCATCTTGAACTCTGGGCCTGGGTGCCATCCTTGAGCTTTTCAGCTCAAGGTGGGTACCCTACCACTTGAGCCCCAGCACCACTTCCTGTTGGACTTGCCTGCCTGGGCTGGCTTTGAACTACGATCCTCAGATCTCAGCTTCCTGAGTAGCTAGGAATATAAGTGTGAGCCACTGGTGCCTGACTCTACCTCTTGAGCCATACCTCCAACTCCTTTTGCATTAGTTATTTTTCAAGATGAGGTCTCACTGGACTGTGATCCTCCTACTTGTGCTTTCCTGTGTCACCAAAGATGATGACAAGTGTGTGTCCCCAGCGATTGTGCTTTCCGTGTAGCTGGGATAACAAGTGTGCCACCACACTCAAACCATTGGTTGAGATGAAGTCTTCAGAACTCTCTAACTGAGATCTCCTGATCTTTGCCTTCCAAGTAGCTAGAATGACAAGTTTGAGCCATTGCACTCCACCCTTATGACCCTTTTTCCCCTTGATGTATCTTGGACGTATGGAAACAGTTGGAGCCCCCCTCATTGTCTGTCCCCACTCTGTCCCATAAAGCATGGAGTGGATACCACCACGATTCATGTACCCACACACCCTGGTTATCTAGACGGCCAGGGGGTTGGCAACTTTGCTGGGCTGTGGGGACAGCCATCTGGGAGTCAGTCATCAGAGGGTCTAGGGGCTGGCTCTTTCCTGATAACTTGGCTTCATGGTCCTCCAGGATGGCTTCATAGCCAGCACCACCAGTAATGCCCACTTTCCCAAGCCTCTGGAGCTCTCATCGGTATAGTGGGTGAGGGACGACAGCTGCAGGCAGACTGGGTTTGGTTGACAATGGAGCTGGGCCCAGGTGGTAAATCCTCAGATGGGGATAGCAGGAACCACACCCAGGGTGGGCAAGGGTGGACAACACTCCCTGAAAGATCTTTGATGAACCCCTGGAGAGAGGAGGACGTTCAGGAGGGGAGGGCAAGGAGGGGTGGTCCAAGAAGGAGAAGCAGAGGCAGAAGTGGGGCACCTGGGGGCAGGAGGGTTGTTGGGCAGACAGGAGGGGGAGGTGGCAGGGGCAGGGGCAGGCTTTTCTTTACCCCAAGGAAGAAGTGGCGAGCAGAGGCGACCCTCACAGATGAAGCCTTGTCCCCCTTAGCAAGTAATGAACCCGGGATAGAGCGGAGGCCGATGTTTTATTCATGGCCGGCGCAGAGCGATCAATTATGGGCTCCTGCCACCCAGTCTGGCACGGTCTCCATCATCCTGCCATCCCAGGCTATTTTGGGCTGGGCCTGGCCTCACCTCCCCCCACTACCCAGTCCCTCTTCCTGCCCGGGGTGGGGGGCACTCCTTGTGGCTTGGGCGAAGTTGCAGAGACCTCGCAGGTTTATTTCCTCTGAGCCACTGAGGTGCAGTGACGTGGTCAACAACCCTCTATCGTGGAGGACAGGGCGGGGAGACCATCCTTTTAGTTCCTCCTGGCTGGGTGGCTGTAGTGAGACATACTCTGGGCAGCCAGGGCTGGGAGAGGCCTTGCCAGGGACTGTGGACACAGCCTGGCATCCTCTGGAGGGAGCATGGTCCCTACCACTGCATCCCCGGCCTCAGCCCCAGCCTGGGGTTCTACCTTAGTCATCCGCTTTGCCAAAAACGGGTAGGCACATCCGTCTTCCTCCCTGGGCGGCGGCCTGCTGGGAGACAGGGGTGTTGGCTCATTGCTTGTCTCAGGTTCGCTGAGCAGTGTCTGGCACTGGGTCTGTGCGCAGCGAAGGGATGGATGAATGAATGGGGTGAGTAGGAAGCTTCAGCTTCCTATCAGTGGCTTTGGCTCTCAGACCTCTCTCTCTCTCCCTGTCAGTCTCGCCTGTTGTATGTGTGCTCATTGTGCACCTACTATGTGCCAGGGCCCTTTGCAAGGGACTAGGGACCTGACAGAACAGGACCCTGCCTCTGAAGAACTGACAATGGAGCTGTGGAGATGGCTAAGTACCAGGTGGTGATTGGTGCCTTGGGAATATAAGATAGAGGAGGGGCTCATCCTGACAGGTAGCGGGAGAGGCTGTCATCAAGCAAGTCAGGAAAGGCTTCTCAGAGAAGGTGACAGCTGAGCAGAAGAGATCTGAAGCAGGTGAAGAATTAGATGAGATCCATTCAGGGGAGAACATTGGAGGCAGAGGAGACAGCAAAGGACGTGAGGTGAGGTGGGGCAGTGTCTCCGCAAGTAGTCATCGCTCACTTTCATTCATCCCATATCTAGCCCTTTCTACCTCTACTACTCTTGTTCTATCCACAATTAATGTCTGTCTGCTTGGATGGGTGCAGTAGCTTCCCTTGCTGGTATCCCTGCTGCCAGCTTGTCCCAGAACTCCTCTCTTCCTATGGTGACCAGGAGTAGCCTAGAGACTCCCTCACCCCACCACCACTTTGAAGCTGCTAAGGAAAACAATTTGGTGGTTAAAAGCAGTTACTATGTGACCCAGTAACCCCAGTTCTAGGCATTCATACCCAAGTGGAATGAAATAAACAGCAGCGATCCATGGTGTTTCTACGTCCCCCTTACCCACCTCCCCTTTGCCCCCCAGGCTCTCTCTCCAAAAGGTGAACACAGTCCTAGTGTTCACCACCAGACAGATGCAAATGTGACCCATCCATATGAAGAATACTATTCAGCCCTGAAGAAGGAATCTCTGATCCATGCTGTGACATAAGTGGACCTCCCCCACTCCATCTATGCTAAATGCCATCAGACCACATCTGTGACTCCATTTGCCTGAGATGGCCAGAAGATTCATGGGGACAGGATGTGGGTGGGTGGCTCCAAGTTGTAAGGAAGAGGGAGGTAAGGAAGACAGCTAAGGGTTGTGTGGTTTCCTGTGGGGTGAAGAAATCGTTAAGTGATGGTGCAACACTGAGGGGTATCTTTTAAATGGCTACCTGTATGTTAGGGAGACAGTACCTGAACTTAAACAAAGCAGATAGGACATCCTTCAACCTTCCAGCTATTCCTTCAGGCACAGAAAAGTAAAATCCAAGCCGGGCGCTGGTGGCTCACGCCTGTAATCCTAGCTACTCAGGAGGCTGAGATCTGAGGATCGCGGTTCAAAGCCAGCCCGGGCAGGAGAAACCGTGAGACTCCTATCTCCAATAAACCACCAGAAAACCGGAAGTGGCTCTGTAGCTCAAGTGGTAGAGCGCTCGCCTTGAGCTTGAAGAGCTGAGGGACAGCGCCCAGGCCCAGAGTTCAAGCCCCACGACCGACAAAAAAAAAAAAAAGAAAAAGAAAAAGAAAAAAGAAAAGTAAAATCCAAGGTGTACACAGTAGTTCTTTACTGCTGTCCTGGGCCAGCCATAACTGCTCATCTTTTTTTTTCCCCCAGTCCTGGGGCTTGAACTCATGACCTGGGCACTGTCTCTGAGCTTCTTTTAGCTCTAGGCTAGCACTCTACCTCTTGAGTCATAGAATCACTTCTGGATTTTTCTGTTTATGTGGTACTTAGGAATTGAACCCAGGGCTTCATGCATGCTCAGCAAACACTCTACCACTAAGCCACATTCCCTGCCCAGCTGCTCACCTTTTTTCACCTGTGTTTTTTTTTTCTTTTTCTTTTTTTTTATTGTGAGAGTACCATACAAAGGAGTTACAATTATCACCTTTGTTCTTTTCCTCCTCCTCCTCCTCCTTCTTCAGTGCTGGTACTAAGAGTTGAACTCAGCACTTGAGCTGTGACTCCAACTCTTTTTGCTTTAAGTTTGTTTTCCAGAGAATGTCTTGTGCTTATTTTGCCCTCCAACTTCTATCTCACTCTGTGGGATGAGGATTATAGATGGGCATCATCATGCCTGGCCTTATTAGATGAGATGGAATCCTGCTTACAGATTCCTAAAAGTGGAATGAGTGAACCAATGGGACTTTAGCTCTCCTGCTTTTGCTTTTCTGCCCTGTCTTCCTGGCACCCATGTCCCTTAGGTGGGCTCCATGGCATACAGCTGGGCATTTCTAGCTCTTCCCTGTGGTTCCCACCTCTCCTTTCTTGCCACTCTCAATCCCAAAACAGGTTCTTCAGTTAGATCCCTCTGTCTACCAAGGTGCCTGGCAGCTGAGGGAGGCAGCTCTGATACCAGGTGCTGTGGTTGGGATCTAATGTCCTAAGGGCTTGTGTGTGGGAGGCTTCATTGCCAGCCCTGTGGGGCTGCTGGAAGATGGTGGATCCTTTAGGAGGTGGTGCCTAGTGGGAGGAAGTTAGGTCATTGAGGGCGTGTCTTCCAAAGAGATATGGGGACTTTGTGGCTTCTTCTTTTCCTCTTTTTTTTCCTCTCCTAATACTAAAGTGATCAGTCTTCACATGCTCCCTCCATGAAAGTACTGTGCTGCCACACACCCAAAGCAGCAGCACCAATAACCGTGGACTGAACCCATGACCCCACAAAGACCTTCTTTCAGGTATGATGTCATAGTGATGGTGAGCTGACCAGCGCTCCTCAGTTCCAGCTCTTCCTCTGGACTCCGCTGCCAGGATTTGAAGGGAGCCAAGAAGCTATTGGGGGGAGGGGACAAAATGACATGATGACAGCCATGGATGTGCCCATGATCTCCTGGACATCTATTAATCATAGTCTCCTCTGACCTCTGGTTAAATGATAACCTTATTTTTTTTTAAGGTGAAATAAAATTTGAGGCCCAAAGAGATGAAAGAAATTTCCTAATGTCACAGAGCCATAAAGGCAGAATGGCTGTGGCAGTCAAAGCTCTACCTTTCTTTATGTTAGTTGTCGTTTGGGGCCTCTAGAAGACCAGGTGAGGCCCTGATGCAGTTCAGGAGGGCTTCCAGAGGAGGAGAGGGTTTGGGACAGGCCGAAGGAACAGGCTGAGCAAAGATCTGAAGGTGGAAAAATGGAGACAACCTGATGGCTGAGCCAGTCTGGAGGAAGATGCGAAAACAGGGCTCCTAGTCAGTCATTGGGAGGAGCTGTCAGGCCTTCCCCAAATGCTCCAATCGCCCAGAGATACATTATGACCTGCAATCTCCCAGAGAGCTACCGCTGTCCAGAACCTGTTTCCCCTGGGACTTTTAGAAGTTATATTACATCCTTGCAATAATATTGAGATTAATATGATTTATTCATCATCTACTCTTCTGCCACTTCACTTGTCCATCCATGCATGTCTCTGAGTCTATTTGCTTACCACCTGCTGTCTTACCCACCCACCTGCCCACTCATCTACCATTCATCTACCCTGCTACTTCTCCACCATTCATTTACCCACATCCACTCACACACCTATCCACCTACTCAGGACATACCCATCCACTCATCCATCTACCCATGGATCCATCCACCACCCATCTGCCCATCACTTATCCATCCACCCATCTAATCATCTACCCATCCATATATTCATCCATCTACCTACCTGTGCACCCATCTAACATACACATCCATGCATTTATCTGTTCATATATAAACTTGTCCATCCATTTATCCATCCATCCATCCATCCTCTCATCTATTATCTATTCACATATCCATCCATCCATCAACTATCCATCTACCTTGCACTCACGCACTCATTCTCCCATCCATCCATCTGTCCATTTATCCACCTATCCCTCCTCTCATCTACTACTATTCACTAATCTATCTATCCATCCATCTGTCCACCATCTACTCACCAACCCATCCATCCATCCATCCATCCATCCATCCATCCATCCATCCATCCATCCATGTCAATCTCCCACTTCCGACTGTCCACCTCCATACATACTCTCCCTCATATGTTCACCTGTTTCCTTTCTCCATTGGCCTCAGTATTCATTTCCTGCTTCCAGAGACTTTCCCAGAATCCACACCAATCTTCTCATGGCAGATAAAAACCACAGCTTCGGGGCTGGGAAGGTGGCTCAGTGGTAGAGCGCTTGCCTTGCATGCCTGAGGCCCTGGGTTCGATTCCTCAGCACCACATAAGCAAAAAGAAAAAAGCCGGAAGTGGCGCTGTGGCTCAAGTGGTAGAGCGCTAACCTTGAGCTGAAGAGCTGAGGGACAGCACCCAGGCCCAGAGTTCAGGCCCCACAACTGGACCCAAAAAAAAAAAACCAAAACCACAGCTTCTCTACTAGCTGGACCTTCAGGGCCCCATTGAGCAATCTTGTCTCTCCTTTTAGCTCCTGCTGCTCTGTGTTGGCAGGCGTGTGGCCCTGGATGCCATACCTGCTGTGCTCACTGTCTGGAGTTGGAAGCTAGGGTCTGAGCCCAAGGGAGAGGAGAGCCATGAGCATGAGGTAGGAGGAGGGAGTTGGTGAGACCAGATTCATGCACTGGGACTCAGTTTCCCCACCTGTAGTAAAGAGTAGAGCAAAGATGTCCTTCTTCACTCTCAGCTGCACTCTGTGCTCCCAGAGGAGCCAGGGAGGTAGGGATTACTGAGGAGAGAAGCAGCACTTACCCACATGGCCCTGAAGACCCAGAGTCAAGAGGAGAGGGTCTGTTGCCAGAGGGGGCACCCCATTAGTACTCTTAGCAGACCCTGGGGAGATGGGGTCATCAGGGCCCAGCTGCGAGGCCATTAGCAGCCCATTAAGTACTAGCCCCTCTTTCCCAGCCCCCACTCCCATTGGGCTTAGACCTGTCTGCACTTCCTGGCAGTGTTCCAGCCCCCATGACAACAACCTCTCAGGCCTCAGAGATTCCCTACCCACTATCAAGACTTGTGCTGGGCTGGGGCTGACCCATCTGGAGCTGGAGGATAGCAGTGTGGGAGTCGGACCCTGGACCCTGGGAGCAGCCTCAGCCATCGGAGGCAGATGCATATAGATACAAGTGTGAGCCATGGCCCCAGCAGTCGGATGAGGCTCCTTCAGTTACATTTTGCCAAGGGGAGGCTCTAAGCTGGTTTTCTGACTTCCTCTCCCTTAGCTTATGTGAATGGCTGGTTAAGACAGAAGAGTTGGGTCAGATAGTCAGTCAGTCAGCAAACATCCTTTGAACTAACAAAGCATTGGACCTTGGGCAGAAGGGCTAAGGTATTAGATACTACTAATGACAGGATTCACTCATCCGTTCTTCAACAGCTATTCATTGAGCTGTTGGGGACAGACTGGGGACATGAGGCCTGGATTACCACTTGCCTCCTGGTGGCAATGCTGGGGCTCTGGGGCTCTGAGCAGGCCGGGAAGACAGAGAAGGGGTGACCTGGGATCTGCTGGAGTCGGCAGGAATTACTGTCTTCATGAATCTTAGAATTAGATTCTCCTAATTAGAATGAAAATTCAATTAGAAGCCTCATTGAAGCCTGGGTTGGAGGCTGGCAGTAGCTCTTTGGGGCCTGACTCC